>NC_135787.1:47088500-47807500 GCF_051106095.1 Pogona vitticeps
AATTTGTTGCAAATTAAAAAGGACATGAATGCCTTCTAAAGGGAAATTTAGGAAAAGGTTTGTGCTATTTCGTTAAAAAAAAGCATGGATTTGTACGTACACCTCTCAGTGATAATCTTTGGGGGTGCATGCTCCTGGAGCATTGCTTGTCACATTTGCATTTTGTACCTCCTCCCCAAGCTGAAATAACGTTGTTAGAAAGCATTTAAAGCTGAATTGGTTGCCCAGGAGGTGAATGGGGAGGGGCAGTGCCGTCTGGAAAAAAAAACCCCAAAATTCTCCATGTTTTCTGCAGACCTCAATGCTGGAGAAATCCTTCAGATGTTTGGAAAGATGTTCTTTGTGTTTTGCCAAGAATCTGGTTATGACACCATCTTGCGTGTGTTGGGATCAAATGTCAGAGAATTTTTGCAGGTAGGCTCTGGTGTTGTGATGTCATGCATGAAATGCAATACTCTGATGCGTTTCTACTCAAAAGCAAGTCTGCCATATTCAGTGGTGTTTGCTTTTTTGCCAGGTGCCCAAGATTGTAAGGTAAGAATCCAGATCCTGAAGAAAAATTGACTACAGTTATCCTTTTAGATAGCAATGCTTGCTTTGTTGCATAAGCTACTTATCAATAATCTGTCCATTCAATTCCTATTTAAGAACAAACGCAACACACTCAAGCTTAGGAGTAAGCCCATTGAATTCAGTACAAATTGCTTGTAAGTAACAATGTATAAGATTCTGTTGTCATTTAGAAACACCTACCTACCAATATGTGTGTGTTGTTTCTAGTTAAGGCTGCAGTTGTAAACTGAGTTGCAAAAGGTAAGACAGTTTGACTTTGGTGACACTAAAAAAAACTTAAAGTGATGGAGGAACACTATTTTAACATATAAATTAAGCTGAATTTATTATCCATCATATATTTTCTTTAATTCTTGGGCAGGGGGAGAAGGAATAGCCTTAATTTCCTTTGATGAGACTTCAAAGAATTTCAAACTAGTGTTCTAATTATCAGTTACATATTGTTCTGAATCTTGGGAGACATGATATTACTGATTTATGGGTGCTACAAATTTGCCCAAAGACTCCAAGCTAACTAGAGTCCCATATTCGTGACCTGTTTATGAAATTACATGAGTAGATTATGATATTTTAGTTTACACATCCAGGTTTATACCTACATCATATATTTAAAAGATATAGCAGGCACTTCAGTTTTTGAACATTTTGGAAGATGCTGATTTAAAGAATGTGCTTTTATTTCAGACAAACAGACATGAAAAGTCTATTTCAAATGAGCATAAAAAGAGATCAAAGATAATTAGCCTTTTAAAAATATTCATTTTCTCTTTTCTGTGCAGTGGGAAGCTGAAAATGTTGTTAACGGCAGTACAAAACAGCATGTGAAAGAGAGATGGGTAGTAAATAGTTGCAACTTGAGATGTCTCGAGGGTACTTTTAATGCTAAAACTACCCTCCCTAAATCAATCAGACAGAAGTGGTGGTTAATCTAAAGTACTTCAGGGAGTTCTTTGTTTATTTACTCATGTTTTAAAAACAGCAACACAGTACTATATATGTTCTGTAACATTTTATAGCACTAGAAAAGATTGCATTCAAAATATGCTTGCCCATATGCTCAATCACGTATGCTTGTGTTTTAAAGTGCCATATGCGGCTTGGAAAAGCTCCTTTTGGACTAAAACTTCCAGAACCCACCAATCAGCATGCCTGTGGGCCATGCTGGCTGAGCGATTTGGGGAGCCTAAGAAAGTAACTTTTCCGATCTATATAGAGCACAAGCTCATCTAGAGCCAAGAAACACCTTAGGATCTAGGGGATGCAAAAGAGGGCAGAGTTCCTGTACTTCAGATAGTTGTGTAGGAGAAAGAATTGAAGCAGGAGCAGTTTGTCATGCAAGCTGGGAAAGTGCAGACAGCTATGGGAAGGACACCTGCTTAAACTCCTTTTTGTGCATAATGGTTAATGGTGTAAGATCCCTGGTTTCCTTGGCATTAGGCTACCCCCCTAGGGGTTGTCAGCTTCCAGATGTTGGGGGCCACATCCATTCATGACCTTGAAAGTTCCCAATTAAAAAAAAGGTAAAGGTAAAGTTTCCCCTTGACAATTTTTGTCCAGTCGTGTTCGACTCTAGGGGGCGGTGCTCATCCCCATTTTGTCCGAAGACAATCTTCCGTGGTCACATGGCCAGTGCGACTTAGACACGGAACGCTGTTACCTCCCCACCGAGGTGGTCCCTATTTATCTACTCGCATTTGCATGCTTTCGAACCGCTAGGTTGGCGGGAGCTGGGACAAAGCGACGGGCGCTCACTCCGTCGCGTGGATTCGGTCTTACGACTGCTTGGTCTTCTGACCCTGCAGCACAGGCTTCTGCGGTTTAGCCTGCAGTGCCACCACATCCCTCTAATTAAAAAAAAATTACTACAAATTTTAAAAAAAATTACTAAAAAAAAAAGAGTACAGTATTTCCTCTCTATAGGGTCCTTCCAGGTCTGCATTTCTAAGATGATGGCATGAAATTCATAATTTCAGACTTCTGATTAAATTTCACTTGAGTACAGATTTAATCCATACCTATATCATTTATGCTATATAACCCGTGCATCTAGTCTTTCATCAGACAGTAAACTTTTCCTTAAGTTGTTTTAATGTAGTTGATCACAAACATAATTTTGATAAACCGAAGAGTATAATCACAGAGTGTCTTGGTGTCTTATCTGATTTTGTTGAACTACTGTACTATGTGTTTTCCTTTTGGTTCTTCCAACATTTCATTTCAAATTAAAGTACAGTTCTGTGAGGGGAAAAACTATCTTGATGAAAATGTGAAACAAATAAATAAAGAAGGAAGTTTTGGACTGAGTAAACCTCAGGAATTAATTTACAAGGCACTCATTTCCTTTGGATATCTCCCAATAGGAGAGGCAGCTGTTAAGGCTTTTCATAACTCACAGGAGATGGAAGTCCAAGCTATTTCTAGATTATTGAAGATCTGCAGATGCTAAGGGAGGGCATGATACAACTTGCACTTATAAAACATCTCCATTCTTTGGTATCTAACAAGACCTAAATGCTAGCAAAATTTGGCATTAGAAGAGTGGAGAAGGAATTGAGGAAAGATGTAACAGTGCTTGGTCTATTGGATAGAAAGACAATTGTGGTAGACATTTTGTTCAAGCAGTTACAGTGGTGCCTCGCTTAACGAGTGCACCGTATAGCGATGTTTCCGTATAGCGATCCCTTTTTCGGGATCGCTATACGGAAACATACCCGATCTTCGCAATGGGGAAAACCCGCATTGCGAAGATCGGGTATTGCGGCGGCCATTTTGGAGCCGCCGAACAGCTGATCGGCGGTTCCAAAATGGCCGCCGGAAGCCTGGAAATGGCTGCCGGCAGCCGTTTTCGCACCCTGCCCTCGCTTAGTGAAGGCGCGAAAATGGCTGCCGGCACCTGGAATCCTCGCTGAACGGGTAAGTAACGAAGGTATTGGAATGCATTAAACGAAGTTTAATGCGTTCCAATACCTTTCCCCTACCCGTTTAGCGATGATTCCGTTTAGCGAGGGTTAATCCGGAACGGATTAGCCTCGCTATACGGGGCACCACTGTACTTTGTTCCACTTGCCACTTTTCTATAGAAGCAGAGAATTGTTAAGTGTATGTATGGAAATATATAGGATTGGAGTATATATTTGATTTTCCTAATGCTCCCTTGTCACATGAGTTTTTTAAGATCCATATTTAATAAGATTTAAACACTTTGTTTGGAGGTATTGGACCACATTTAATTGTTTATGAAAGGAGTTATAAAGCACCAACTGCATTTTGGAAGTAAAAGTGTTGATGTCAACTGGATGCTAGCTTTTCACTGTTGTCAACTAATCTCCCTGCAGAATTTAGATGCTCTCCATGACCATCTTGCTACAATATACCCAGGCATGCGAGCCCCATCCTTTAGATGCACTGATGCAGAAAAGGGGAAAGGACTCATTTTACATTATTATTCAGAGAGGGAAGGTCTCCAAGACATTGTCATTGGAATAATTAAAACAGTTGCTCAGCAGATCCATGGCACGGAAATCGATATGAAGGTAAGTTGCAAAGTATAGTCTCATCAGTGTCACAACAGCAATATAGTGAAGACAATTTAAGACAATATAGTGTCTTAAAATTATTATTTTCCTGCCAGATTTTCCAGTTTTATTTTTAATAGGAACGGATTCATTCCTGTTTCAAGAGTGGGGTGAGATAAATTAATTGCCTCCACTCCTTTCTTTTACAGTCCCCTGCTATATTTTATGACGTTAGGGGGTTGCTAATCCCAAACTTGAATATTTTATAGTTATAATTTGGGAGGTGGGGGAAACACGGCTTTGTAGCTGGGCCAGGAATCTTCCTGATAATAAACTCTGTAGGAGCTTCAGCAGACTAATCCCTTCCTTCTAACCTCTCTCTGCTGCCCCTGCTGCCCCCCCTTGTATTGTTTTGCAACTGACTCATGACCATTCTGTGTCTCAGAATGCTCTCTTTCACAGCCATAATTGACAGACTGGCACAGCTTGGCTGACCTCTTGTTTTGTGTTTTGCTGTAAACCTTCTCTCTGTTCTATCCCTGGAGTCTTAAATATGATCAGTATTCTGTAAGCACACAGCTTTCTGTCAGGCCATTCTGCCATCCTTTCATTTCCAAGCTTACATCTTGCTTTGCAGTTAGAGTGTCCTCTGTACAGGTAAATGTCACTAACTTTTTTTAGTTTTGTTTTCAAACCCATTTATTAGAATAACCTTGAATGTTCGACAGCTGAATGCATATAACAGAATTCTGTCTATAGTGAGATAAATCATATTGTATTATTAATAAGAATAATATGCTTTTCTTTTGTTAGACCTTTTGATGAGCCCTATAGCAATGGGAGCCTGCTCTTTTTTTGGCAGGAGCTTTTAAAATTTGGGTGTGTGTGAACATCTGATTCGTATTGTTTTTAATTTCTTTTTCAATGTTAAATTTGGGGTGGCTGGGGGAAAAAAGAGAAGTCAGTGGTATTTCTTGATTATTTAGGCCCAACATTTTAGTCATGATACATTTGTAAGCATTAAATCAATTGCTGAATGGTAGGCCAACATTTATGTAAATCTTCTTGAGTCAATGGATCTACAATAATTGATCTAGCAATAGGATACTGATTACATGGCTAGAGCCATTTTGGAAGTCAATAGCAAATCTTATTCATTGCTCAATAATAATAGAGCTATAAAATACAAATATAAATCAAAGAGATTGAATTATCCACAATGTTTTCTTTATTGTTGTTCAGGTTATTCAACAAAGAAATGAAGAGTGTGATCACATTCAATTTTTAATTGAAGAGAAGGAATCTAAGGAAGAGGATTTCTATGAAGATTTGGATAGATTTGAAGAGAATGGTACCCAAGAATCTCGTATCAGTCCTTATACTTTTTGTAAGGCATTTCCTTTCCACATTATATTTGACAGAGATCTAGTTGTTACCCAGTGTGGCAATGCAATATACAGAGTCCTTCCTCAGGTGAGAAGTCTTGTTTTTTCCTTTCAAATATCCAGACAGTATAAACTTCAGAAGGTTCTTCTTGCTTTTTCTCAGAGTAGTTTTGTATGTCCACACTAACCCTCAGCAGGACTATCAACATGTGACTAGTCACATGAGGACAGTTATCAAGATGGTACAACAGAATAATTAATTGCCTTATGTGCTAATGTTATGGGGCTATGGCAGTCTAGAGGAGCCTCTCCCAAATGCTTTGAACTTCAATTTCCATCCACTCTAGCCAGAGTGTTCATTTAACCAAACTCCAGCATACTTATATTCCATTGGTCAACAAATTAATTTTCTGTAACTGCATTTCATTTCTTAAGCTGCATTTCTTGAACTGCTTTGTTTTAACTGATTGCCACAAACTTGTTTACTTAACATTCATTTTTAGAATGTATTAATTACTTGTTTCATTAACTTTACTGAGCAGCCTTTTCAGATCATCTGAGCTGTCAACTTGTAATACTGTGTTATCTACATATATGAAGTTGTTGATAATCCCTTGTTGATAGTGAAATAGTGTGCGGTTCTCAAAAGATTTTCCTGGGGCAGAACAGTGGTTCCCAACCTTGGGTAACCATGGTGTTCTTGGACTGCAACTCCCCTTAACCATGGCCAGCACAGCTAATGGTGAAGGCTTCTGGGAGTTAACAGTCGAAAAACAGCTAAGTTATCCAAGTGTTTAAACCACTAAAGTAGAGATTGAAAGTGGGTCCTAGATTGAATCAAGCCTGAAATATCTCTGGAGGCAAAAATGTTGAAACTGAGGATGTCCTTCTTTGGACACATCATGAGAAGGCAATATTCTCTGGAAAAAAAACACTAATGCTAGGAAAGGATGAAGGCAGCAGGGGGGAAAAGACTAGATATGAGATGGACTGACTCTTGTAAGCTTGAGCTTACAAGAGCTGAGCAGGACAGCTGAGGAGAGGACATTTTGGAGACAGCTCATTTATGGGATCACTGTGAGTTGAAGGCAACTGGATGGCACATAGGTAAAGGTAAAGGTTCCCCTTGACAGTTTTTGTCCAGTCGTGTTCAACTCTAGGGGGCAGTGCTCATCCCCGTTTCCAAGCCATAGAGCCAGCGTTTTGTCCGAAGACAATCTTCCGTGGTCACATGGCCAGTGCGACTTAGACACAGAACGCTGTTACCTTCCCACCGAAGTGGTCCCTGTTAATCTACTCGCATTTGCGTGCTTTCGAACCGCTAGGTTGGCAGGAGCTAGGACAAGTGATGGGCGCTCACTCCGTCACGTGGATTCGATCTTACTACTGCTTCGTCTTCTGACCCTGCAGCACAGGCTTCTGCAGTTTAGCCCACAGTGCCACCTTTGGATGGCACATAGGAACAAAAATAAGAGCTTGAAAATCAACAGTGGGAGAATGTAACCTTGTCAGACTCTTTATCATATTGCTGTGTGTCATCTAGTCTTCAACTTTTGCTTGAGCAATTAGTTGTCAAGTATGGGTCTCTGCTTTTTATTGAACATAAGCAATTTCAAACATATCAAGTGAAATTTATGATTTGTGTTGTATTTATATTTCAGCTCCAGCCTGGATACTGTAATCTGTTGTCAGTGTTTTCATTGGTTCGACCTCATATTGATATTAGTTTCCATGGGATCCTCTCACATATCAACACAGTATTTGTGTTGAGAAGCAAGGTAATCTAAATACTGTTCACTTGCCATTTTTCAAGAAGTAATCGTGCTGTACTTGGAGTAAGAACAGAATTTCTACACTTTGACATTATTTTGAAATAAATAAAAAACCTTTCTTCATTAAATTCTTAAAACATTTCTGTTTTGTCCCTCCATGAAAAAACAGAAGTAAACATTTGATTGTGGAGAATTTGTGGGAGAATAGGAAGAAATACACCCTTAAGTGCGGCATGTCTAGTTGAAGTTATGACTTTTTTCTTTATAAGGAAGGTCTGTTGGATGTGGAGAAACTGGAGTGTGAAGATGAATTAACTGGCACAGAAATCAGTTGCTTACGTCTTAAGGGTCAAATGATCTACCTACCTGAAGCAGATAGTATTCTCTTCCTTTGTTCTCCAAGGTAAACAAACAAAATTTGTCTGTATTGCAGCTGCATTATTTAAAAAAGCACAAAAAACCAAACCAAACCAAACCAAAAACAAAAAACCGAAAACCACTAATTCTGCAGTCTTCTGGTCCAAGTACGTAGTAGTCATGATGTAAAGGGGATGCATATCCTTTTTTTTTTACTTTGAACTGGTCATATTGATGACTCCAATTTCTATCAGACTAGTGATATTTGGTAAGGAAAATACAATCCCTTCCTCTTGACATGGTTTCCATGATCTAAATCCCATTAACAAAGTGCTGTTAGTATCACTGTTGGTGTGAGGGGAAAATACCAGTACCTGTGTTATTTGTTTTTTTGTTTAGTGAAAGTACTAGGGTCTTCAAGAATGGATTCAGGGAGCAATCAGATGGGCACTTAGCTTGCTGTTTGGTAAGCTGTGGAGATAGGTTTGGGTTTTTTTTTTTTTCAGTAATCATAAGACATAGTCACTGAAGTGAACCAAATGGCTCAGAGCATTCTGACCAACACCTATCTGAGTCACTATCAGGGGCTTCAGTGGTTTTATTTTTTTATTTGTTTGTGGGAGTAGGATTGCTGTAGTTTGTTTTATTTTCACCATGTGCACTCACTGGAAACAAACCAAAGGTGAGCCTTCTGATTGTCAAGGTTCCTTCCAGTGGGAATTTTCAACATGGTGAAGTGGCTTAATAAGAGAGCCACTTCAGGATACTGATAAATTAAACACTTCCGCTGCTCCCTGGTGGAGGAAGTGAAAAAAAATTAAACTCATATTGCACTTATTCCCAACCACAATTGACCTTATTGAGCTTGCACTAGCCCAATCCAAAACAGCCCATGTGGTCTAGCCCTCAGATTTGAGATTGCTATAGTGAAAATGGTTAAACGTATATCCTTTCACCTGTTACTCTGGTGAATAGCCCGAATATAAATATTCTGCATCCAGGGCCGGACTGGCCATCTGGCAATTCTGGCAAATGCCAGAAGGGCCGATGGTCAGAAGGGCCGGTTCTTGCCTCAGCGCAGGGCCAGGCTGAGCCCCCCTCCCCAAAAGAGAGCGAGCGAGCGAGCGAGAGAGCGAAAGGGAGCCTTCCCTCCCCGCCCCCTTGCCTTGCCTTGCCTTGCCTTGCCTCCTCCTCTTCCTCCTCCTTCCTCCTCCTCCCGCCCCTCCAGCTGGGGCGTCCCCCCCCAACCTCCCCACCCGGCCCAAGAGCGCACCCGCGCCCAAGGGGGGGCAACGGCGAGGCCCGGCTCCTAGCGCGGCGGCGAAGGCGGGCTCCGGGTGGCGGAGGCGGCGGCCATGGGGACGCGGCCGCTCCACCTCCCTCCCACGCCCGCAGAGCCGGCGGCGGCGGCTGTGCGCTTTGTTCGAGGTGAGCGTGGGCAGCCGAGACGCTGCGGCTTCCTGGTCCTGCCTGCCCGCCGGCTGCTCTCGGGCCGCGGCTGGTGCTAGTGGCTGGCCGGAGGGTCTGGCCGGCGCATCCCCCGCCCCGCTTGCTCGCTCGCTTCCTCGCCCTGGCGCGCCGGGGTGGGGGAGGGGCGGAGGGCGGAGCGGGAGCGGCGGCAGGAGGAGGAGGAGGAGGCAGCCTTGCCTCGGATCCTCCCCCACTGCCAGCCCGCCCCGGCCCGGCCTGGCCCGCTGCCTGGGCGCCCAGGTGGCTGAGAGCGCACGGTGCCCGGGCGCGTCGCCTTCGCCGGGCGCCCTTGGCCTCCCCAAAGGGAAGCACGCCGCTGGGGGACCGGGCGCCTCGGCCGGCCTTCCCTGGGCGGGCGGGCGAGGAGGGAAAGCCGGGGGGGCTGGAGAGGGGAGGAGGAGAAGGAAGGGGGCGAGGACGGGGAAAAGAGCGGAGGGGGGGGACTGGAAGAGGTGAGGAGGGCCGATCAGAAACTGGAAGCCGAGAAAGCCTCTCCTCCCGGGCAGGGGTGGCCATGCTGCCTCCCAGGAAAGCCCCTCTGACGAGGCTGGGCTGAAGTTTCGTCGGCAAGCCCAGCCTCGACCGGAGGGATCCTGACCCGGTCCCGGGAAGATCAACTTTCCTGGCCAGTTTTTTTTAAGTGAAAATTTCCTCATCAGAGCTGGGCTACGCTGTCTTTGTTTCACCGTCCCCTGAGAATGTCACAACCCCGCTTTAGATACGAGTTGCCTTCTTATCCTGCTCCTTAGGATGCGCTGCGGCAGAAAAGATACACTCCTCTTGCACAGGGAGGTTCTGTTTATTCATTTCGTTCATATCCTCGGCTCCCTCCCAAGTTTTATCCTCCTTCCTACAGCCCTGTGAGGTAGGCCAGGCTGATGGCGAGAGCACCTCGCTCAAAATCCCCCCGGTGCATTTCAGGGGTCCATAGGGCCAATCCTGGCCCAAAGCCAGGTGGGCCTGTGTGCTCTAAATGCCAGGGCCGATTTTTGGTCCCAGTCCGGCCCTGTCTGCATCTGTCTCTTTGCTTCCTCTTCTCTACAACACCTATTGCCACATGAGCCATAAAGTTATGTGTGTCTTGTATTAACATCTCATTTCTTTGCTTATTATAGTAGAATAACATCAAATGATGCATGTGTCCATAGTTGGAGACTGAAAGTGCCCCACCACCACTAACAACCTGCTCTACATTGAAATAAAAGAGCATATAGATGAAGACCAATCTGTGTTGTGCCTTTTAGGAACATTCTGACCTGCTCTGTCCCAGAGTTTGTACATTATAGGAACAAACAAACATCACAAGGATTGAAGGGAATGCAAATGACATGCTGGGGGAGGGCTACATAGAATGCTAATTGTATGACCTATCCATTCAAAGCCTATGCAACAGCCATCCTTCCAAAGTCCCTGTGTCTCTTCCCTCTCCTAATAATGTAATAATATTTCAGTCATCGTTTAGTCGTTCATTCATGTCTGACTCTTTGTGGCCCCATGGACCAGAGCACGCCAGGCCCTCCTATCTTCCACTGCCTCCCGGAGTTGTGTCAAATTCATATTGGTTGCTTCGATGACACTGTCCAACCATCTCATCCTCTGTCGTCCCCTTCTCCTCTTGCCTTCACACTTTCCTAACATCAAGGTCTTTTCCAAGGATTCTTCTCTTCTCATGAGATGGCCAAGTATTGGAGCCTCAGCTTCAGGATCTGTCCTTCCAGTGAGCACTCAAGGTTGATTTCCTTTAGAATGGATAGGTTTGTTCTCTTTGCAGTCCAGGGGACTCTCAAGATCCTCCTCCAGCACCACAGTTCAAAGGCATCAATTCTTCGGTGGTCTGCTTTCTTTATGGTCCATCTCTCACTTCCATACATCATTACAGGAAAAACCATAGATTTGACTATGTGTACTTTTGCTGGCAAGGTGACGTCTCTGCTTTTTAAGATGATGTCAAGGTTTGTCATCACTTTCCTCCCAAGAAGCAGGCGTCTTTCAATTTCATGGCTGCTGTCTCCATCTGCGGTGATCATAGAGCCCAAGAAAGTAAAATCTGTCACTGCCTCCATATCTCTTCCCCTTCTGTCTTCCAGGAGATGATGGGACCAGTGGCCATGATCTTAGTTTTTTTGATGTTGAGCTTCAGACCATTTTTTGCACTCTCCTTTATTTCAGTAAAGTCCAGTAAACCTGAGCCAAATGAGCAGCCAAAGAAAATATTCCAGAGTACAAAAAGACAAAAGTGCACAATCAATGATGTATTTTTTTCTCTTTGTCCTGCAACTTCACGATATGGCCAATGGAGTGGCTGCCAGAGTGCAAAATGACCTCAGTGGTTAGAGTGTCTGGGGGAGGGATCTTGGGATTTATTGGAGGGTTCAACTGTCACTCACTTTTTCCTGTTATGTCAGTAGCTCAACCTGCTGCCTTCCTTTCTATCTCCCCTTTCCTCTCCTCAAATTTCTGCCCATTTTTCAACCTGATGATTGCCAAATATCATAGGAAAGATCCTCTGTGGTTTTGCTCCATTGTGGGGATTAACAGTAGTTCCTTGCTCTGTCCCCTAATTGTCATGGAATCACACAAATGCCCCTGATTTGGTCTGGGTTTGGACATATATCCAAAGAATGTGTGCCTTGTCTGTAGTAATTTTTAATCATTTTAAAATAAAGTTATATGTAGAAGGGAGGTGATGTTACCTTTCATCCTGTGCTGACAGGACAGAAAAATGGGGCATTATTTCCTGTATATTATATAATGAAAACGAAACCTTTTAGTGTATTTTGGCAATTTAAAAATAATCACAGGGCAAATAAATGAGTACTATTTATTCTTGTCCAATACAACTTCCATCAAAACATTTTTCCCATTGTTTTCTTTGTGTTACAGTGTGATGAATTTAGATGACTTAACCAGAAGAGGGCTATACCTGAGCGACATTCCACTACATGATGCCACCCGTGACTTGGTGCTTTTGGGAGAGCAATTCAGAGAGGAATACAAGCTAACACAAGAGCTGGAGATACTAACCGACAGGCTCCAGCACACATTAAGAGCACTGGAAGATGAAAAGAAAAAGACAGACACGTAAGGCTTGATCTCCCAACTTTAAGCAAAAATATGAAAGTAGTGAGGTGATTTCTCTGTTATGTGCCGTAAGCTGAAGATTCACAAATTCCTCTTATTAGAAATGGACACACACACACACAAAAAAAAAAAAATCAGGAAGTTTGTTAAAAATTGCTGGTTTGTTGGTTCGGGTTGGTTTGGGCTAGTCAAAATTGATGAACCTGAACCAACACAAACCACAAACTTTTAAAACCATTTAACAGATTTCCTGGTTTGTTCCCCCCCTGCCCCCACAGCCTGCCCCCCCTCCCACCTCTCACAGTCCGGGTCCCTAACTCTCAGCTGAGGCAGCCATGCTGTGCTTCTATTTTGTTTTAAAGACAGCCCAGGCCACCTCTGTGCATGCACCCACCTCTCAGTTGATAGACAGGCGCATGGGCTGAGACAACAGGCCAGGCTCCCGGAAGAGAAGCAAGGTTGCTGTCTCCAAAATGGTGGCAACAGCAACAGAAGGACAAGGTAGGGAAGCTGGGAAGGGGCAGGAAGCAGGCTGTGGTTCGGGTCAGTTCAGGTTCCCCAGTTTGGACAAACCCAAACTGATTTGGATTAACAAATTAGCGGTTTTCAATCAACTTGCTGGATCGTTGTTAGCTTGGTGCCCATCTCTAGTTTCAACATATACAGAAATCACTTTCATCAGAAGAGGGCATACTATATTAACAGTTCTGTCGTCTACATTTTTTTCTCAGAAGTAAGTTCCATTTAATTCAGTGATGCTTGTAGACAAGCAGGTAGAGAATTGTGGGTCAGTTTGCTGAATAAAAAGGGTGTTTTGATCTATTCCAAATCAAGGAGAACTGCAAGATCTTTGAAGGAAATGTGTCTGGTTCAGTTGTTCTCTCCCCTTCTGATCTTTCTTATCTCCTTTTTTCCTTCTCTCATTAACTTTTATGTCTAAGTCTTCAACACTAATGCTTGTGTAATGGGGTATAACATACCCCCACAGCCCACATTATTTGAGCTTTCAAAATAGTAACATGTTTATCTGATTTAATAGTCTGAACTACCAGATACCTTATTCACCATCAAAAATGCAGGAAAACAGATGGTCCTGAAGACATGTAATCAATCTACAGTATATGCAATTTAGAATCTTGGCTCCTCTTAGGATTTGTCTTTGGAATAAAAAATATTCTGCTTTGTGGGAAAGACAATAAATAATGTATTTCAAAGTAGACCCTTAAGCTGATTTGCTGCTTTTTAATCTCTACTGAAATACCAATTTGACTGAAAAAATGTGACTATTTTAGGACTGGAGGTGGTATTTTTAAAAAGCACATGTACTTGCAGGGATGTACATGTATGCCAGTGTTCAGAACTGGACCTGCGATTTGCCAGAATGAGATAGTCACTCATACAGAGCTTGAGGCACTGGCAGAGCTGCCGTCATGGCACCTTGCCCCTCATCCTTGGCACCACTACACAGGGAGAGGGCAAGAAGAAATAGATCATTTTGCATGGCCACTGGCTGCCTGGTCATCTTCAGAGCAGTGACACTGGCTGTTTGTCTACAAACAAAATCCTCCTGCTGAAATAAGGAGGTCTGTGGGTCAAAGGCATTGTAAAAATCTGTGGCCGTTCTTGGAAGGTCACAAGGCAGCACGGAAATGAAGCTTCTGAGATCCTTAAGACAAAGATAGTAGCTACTTTACTCCTAGAGCTTCCAAGCTTTCCTTTTAAGTGTTCCTTGCCTTTGGAGGGGAAGGGAGATGAAGCTTACACAGCTAGATGCTTAGCAAATATAAAGTTGCTATAAGAAAATCCTGTTGGTAGAAAATGGTAGTGATCAGCAGTGACATATCCTTATCCATTTTTAGTTTATTTATTTATTTATTATGGTCAAGTGACCAGCTCATAAAACATATTTATGGCTAAAATGTACAAAATGCCATTTAAAAATGTACAACCAGTTCATAAAACATATTATATGGCTAAAATATACAAAATGCAGTTTAAAAAAGTATACAACAGATAATTGTGTACTAGTTGTAAAATACGGGGAGAATCAAATACCAGTATCAGTAACCAATATATGTTAGAAAACAAGGAAGTGACTTTCAACAGAAAAGTGGTAAGCTTAACTTTCACTCTGGAAGAGTTGGCTTGGAATGAATTATGCATTATGTTATTACTAGAATACTTTTTGGTACATAGAGATTATAAATAAAAAATTAATTGATGCTGGCCTTTTATAAAAGTACTAAAAATTTCATGAACTCATCTTGCTTTTATGTATATCCAAACAATTCTCACTGCTTAGATGCCAGGAGCAGATAATCCTAAATGATAATTGCTACTTTTAGATAAGATAGCATATAAAGACGTGAAAAGGTTCAGATAACAATACAAAAGAGCAGAAACCTGCAGCTGAAAAAAAAAATCAAATGCTGGTAAAAAGGCAGAGGGTGGTAAAAAAAGATGGTAAGAGAACAAAGTAATTATGATAATCATTTTTTTCATTGACTGTATTGTTACCCCATGGGAAATAGCAAATTTTTTTATAACTGTAACTCGGCTGACACTTCTTTTGTCCTTCTGTGAACTTTATGAATGCAAATGAATGCCTGCAGTTTAGGAATTATTAAGTCCCATTAATACCTTTCATCAGTGGCTGTTGGAGGCTTATACGTAGTATATAACACCCCCTGTGGTATTAGAATTGCTTTTTGAAATACACAATGACTCCTGCTTTTTCTCTTGTTCTTTCCCCTCCCCCACACCCCTTTCCATCTCTGCTTTTACTGCCGAATATCATGTAGATTGTTGTATTCTGTGCTTCCTCCATCTGTGGCCAATGAGCTGAGACACAAGCGTCCAGTTCCAGCAAAGCGCTATGATAATGTGACCATCCTTTTTAGTGGCATTGTCGGATTTAATGCTTTCTGTAGTAAACATGCCTCTGGAGAAGGAGCCATGAAAATTGTCAATCTGTTAAATGATCTTTACACAAGATTTGATATTCTGACTGACTCACGAAGAAATCCCTTTGTTTATAAGGTAAGCACCATATAAGGTTAGCTGTTTTAATTGAAGTTTGAAGTAGAAAATATTCTGTATAATAATGAAAAGATTTATAAGATGTCATATCTGCCTCTGTCTCTTCTGATTTTCTCTGAATATTGCAGTTTCCTGCAGACATAATATGGATGCAGGTTTTTGCAAGGAAAAAAAGCATTCCTGCTGAAAAAAACACATCTTAAGACAAAAATGGCTCCATGAATATCAGCTGGGGACAGACCAAGACTCTCTTGTCTCTGAAGAAGATTGATTTCAAAATGTTATCCAATGTATCAGCCAAAATCCTGTTGTGGGTCTTCACTGGGGGAAGGGCAGCAGAGTAACTTTCTTTAGCAGAATTGCCTCTAATTAACAAGTCACTGCTGGGATTTATCAGCCATCAAGCCCCCTGACAGCTGCAAGTTATGCCACCACAACCCTTCAACAGTGTTTTCACCACTTTTTGTTAGAATAAACGATGTTTTCCAAGGGCAGTCTGCAAATTTTTGGCATGTTGCTGCTGCTTCTCTTTTTCTTCACATTCATTGATTCCAATTTGAAACAACTACATTTTCTATTGTCCTGCTTATATTGCTATGAAAGAAGTCCTATGATGAGACACAAATAATATATTTCTTACCTGCTCTTTTTTATCAGTAATAGTAGCTTGCTGATCAGAAATAATGAACACTGGTCTTAATAACTGTGTTTCCCTAAAACAAAGAAGATAGAATAACTGCAGATGTAATATTTTGTTAGGTCGAGACAGTTGGAGACAAATATATGACAGTAAGTGGCTTGCCAGAGCCATGCATTCATCATGCACGTTCGATCTGCCACTTAGCATTGGATATGATGGAAATAGCTGGACAGGTTCAAGTTGATGGAGAGTCTGTACAGGTTAGTAAATGGCATTTCTTTGGCTGACAGGAAAATGTTATATGAGGCCAATCCAGCCCTTGATTTTCACAAAATACCTCAGGGACAATTTTCATACAGGTGTAGGTTTTTTTTTTTTTTAAGTGAGGCAACATGGTAGTATTGGGCACAGTAACAGAAAAGCAGATGGCTGAAGAATGCCCAGTGTGGCATAGTGGATAGAGGGACAGATAGGACCTAGACGACCTGGGTTCAAATTCCTGTTTGGCCATGAATGGGGCAGAACTAGTAAAGCCACTTCTTAGGTGTCCCACTTACCTTGAAAAGCTTATTAGTGTCACTGTAAGTCAATTTTGACATGGTAGCGCATAACAACAAAACAAGAAATACTAGTTCTTAAGCAGATAAGGTATTATTGCATACAATGTTGCTCTAACCGCTTCGAGGATGCCTTATTACTACGGAACAGTTTTGTTCAAATAGGTAGGCAATGATTGGGTAGCCACGTTGGCTAAATCTACCTTCCTGCAAATGATAAACATTTCATCCATAACTTGCATAATTGTTCCTTGTGCCTGTGCAACAAAATGATGCCTGAAATGGTGCACGTACATGGTAGTCTTATGAACGGTGACACACCTCCATGATGGAACAACAGATAAGTATTTCACTTAACCACTTTTCTTGAAACAGTGGTCATCTGTTTTTGGCTGTTCTTGAAACAGGTCACAGTTTTGTTGCATAGCTCTGCTGAGACAATGAAAGTGATGTCATCAACAGCAGCAGATTGCTGGTAATTAAACAGTTCCTGCTCGGATTTAAGGTTGTATGTAACTCCGTCTCATTGTGCGTGCATCACACACAACGCAAAACAGAAGCAGGAGCATTTTAAATTGGAAACCATTTACCCATGTGGCTTCTTTTTTAACTTGCAACTGTCTAGATTCCTGAACCTTCATCCTGCCATACATAGGAGGAAGACAAATTTTATGAGATTATGAGATAGGTTCTTATAATTACTACCTCAATAGTTTTGCGTTATAATCATCATCATATGCCATCAAGTCAATTCTGACTTACAGTGACTCTTTTCAGAATTTTCCAGATAGACTATACTAAGAAGTGGTTTACCATTCTCTTCTTCTGGGGGATTCCTGAGACCGTGCAGCTTGCCCAAGACCACACAGGCTGGCTCTACTAGCAGGAGGTCCAGTGGGAAATAAAACTCCAAACCTCTGACTCTGCAGCCAGATATCGAAATGACTGACCTATCCAACCAGTTCATTTTATGCTATTGATTCTGCTTAAAGCTGTTGTTTTCAAGTACTGTATTAATATCAGTGCTTAATATATTATCTTTCCTATGTGGTTTTTTAGTCATCTGTGTAAATAAAGTAATGATTTATTACCTTGTTTATAGTAGTCTAAGCTGTGAACTGAGATGGTGTATGCAAACCCACTTGGTAATGTATTCTTCTCTCTCATTAAAAAAAGATAACCATCGGTATTCACACAGGAGAAGTAGTCACAGGTGTCATTGGCCAAAGGATGCCCCGTTACTGTCTTTTTGGAAACACTGTAAATCTGACTAGCAGAACAGAAACCACTGGTGAGAAAGGGAAGATCAATGTCTCAGAATACACATACAGGTGAGAACTGGAGTGTGCTAATTGATTATATTCTCAGCAATAGATTTTAAATTATATTTCTTATAGCAGTGGGTTAATTCTGACATTCATTTTGTGGGTACATCCTTTCTTCCTTTGAGGAGAAAGACTATGCAGAAATAAACTAAATTAATAAGCCATCAGTTTGTATAAAAACATTACTGACAGAATTTATTGTATTCATGGTTGGGATAGATGGTCGTTGACTCGATTTGGATGCGACCAGTTCCCCCCCCCCCATGTCTTGACTTGTGATTTGACTCGGAACCCACCCCCCCTTCCTGTTTTTCTGGATTTGAAAGCTCATTTTTAATAGGGACTCAGAGTTGGGGTTTGGGACTTGAAACTTGATGTCAAAGACTCAGACGTGGGACTTGAACCCAAAGAGTTTTCAACATCTCTGGTAAAGAGCTAAATCTGAAGAGAAAAATTCTTTCTGAAGAGAGCTTATAGACAACCACTGATTGCAACAGATAATTATGTACTGAGTGAACTCAAAGACAACCAGAAGTTCCGAGTAGCACCTGCTGGAAATGAAAATTCAGAAATCCTGGATTCCTGTTCATGTGGAGCTGCTTCATGGATAAAGACAGCTCTACTCTTCAGATTTACCGTATTTTTCGCTCCATAAGACGCACCTCTCCATAAGACGCACCAAATTTTTTAGGAGAAGAAAACAGGAAAAATAATCTGTTTTCTTTGCTCCATAAGACGCACAGACTTTCCACACCCCTGTTTTGTGGGGAAAAAGTGCGTCTTATAGTGCGAAAAATACGGTAATTCTATACTCAGGGAGAGGTAGGAAAAAGAGAAGCAGGGCTAGCATTCTCATTTTTACTTTAAACCCTTTGTAAAATCAATAGGACTATAGTCGGACTGTGACAGGTTCTTTGAAGCACTGACATCTTTATACTACAGAGCTGATGCAAATCTGGGCTAGAACCCTCTCCACAAAAGCATTTTTTTTTATGTTAATAGTTTAACAATTGTACTCTTTTTGGACTGTAGGTGTCTAATGGCTCCAGAGAATTCCGATCCCCAGTTCCACCTGGAACATCGAGGTCCTGTTTCCATGAAGGGTAAAAAAGAACCCATGCAAGTTTGGTTTTTGTCCAGAAAGTGCACAGAGACTGAGGTATGACTAACTAAAAAGTACCTTTAAAACAAGAAGAAGTCATACATATAGATCAGCATTCTAAATCATGTGGGCCATTTTTGTTTACAGAACTGAATGTTCTATGGAAGAAGTGAACCATTTAAAAAACTTGGTTGCATTAATAGATTTGCTATCTGAACAGCAAATTAATGTATTTTATTTATTCCTTGTGTTTATGTGTTCTCTGGAAACTAGTTTATCTAGTTTAAAAAGTCCTTGTAGGAATGGCAAACAATTAAATATGAAACTTGCATTCCTTCTTCCTCTACCATACTAGATTGGTGATTATATAATGTCTAAGCTTAGCTGTGGCATACAGTAAACACCACTCAAACATTTAGTCTTGGTTTAGTTCACTAATTACAGAATTATGTGTTGCAGCCAGTGACTTTTACACGCTGCTTCCCTTTTGTAAATTTTGATTTAAAAATAAGTTCCAATTGATGAAGGAATTTTTGCATGTTATGTTTATATTCCAAATTCCAAAATTCTCAATTTCTACCAAACTCACACCTAAACTGTGGTCACTTGGAGAAAAACTGGGCTGGAAGGCTTCGTGGCCTGAACTCTCACCTAGTTCCCTAAATTATAACTATTAACTTAGCAATGTAGCAGTTTTACATGGGTGAGTGAGGCCTGGTCCAGGGCGATGTTGATGCTTTTTATATCTTCAACTATACAAGTTCATTACTGACACCAAACCTATGTGGATGTTTAACTAATAGCATCACTTGGAAATACTATATATTGTATTAAAGCAATAAGCTGGGAATAAGTCCTATTGAATTCATTTGAGGCTTAGACAATGAGTAGACATGGATAGGATTTTTCTGTGAACGGAGGGGTAGCAAAATGGCCCTCAGAATGCTTGAAGTAGGTAAATCCTGAAGATCATACTGAGAAGTATAAAAGATCAGCTGTTCTTGACAAGCTACAATTAATTGAACCAATGATATATTTTCCTATCTACAAAGTCAGCACTTAAATCCCTATCACAATAGGTTATCAGTGCATATTTTATGGTATGCTGCAACAAATCAGGTTTGAAGTTAGCACATAGAGGAGCTTAAAACAAGGAAGAAGAAGCTTCAAAATATAAGTTCTATAGGCAGAGAAGAGATCTGTGTGGTTTCTGGGTTCTTTGTCCTTTAGCAACGCCATCTTTCGATATCAGTGTGCCTGGTCCCCAAAAAGTAAAAGTGAACACCCTGAACACCAATGCTGAATTTTATTGCACAGTCTCTCTGACATACGTAACTTGTTCTTTCAAATATTCTGACATCATTTACTAATATGGCAGTTTTTAGATGCCGCTCCAGTGGTTTAGTTGTTTTGCTAGCTTGGTTGCACATAGTAATAATTTTTATTCTCAGTAAACAGTCCTGCTTTTAAAACAGAATAACATCATTACTTCATTTATTGGATGACTCAGAGATTTTCTCTGTTTTCCTCTCAATACTCTAAAACAATTAGAAATAAAGTACTTTTGTAAATACAGCTTTTAAGAACTGTTAAGGAAAAGCATTGCAGACCTACAGAGTGTTTTACAATCATAATCTTATTTCACAACAGCATTACGGAGTAATTCCACTTTACTTTTAATGGGGAAGTGAGGCAGTTTTGTAAGAAAATGTTCCTTCCCTGGTTGGGTATTCTTAGCTTTCATATGTTTCATCTTCCATTCATCCAGAATTCATAAGCTTCTGTATAGCTCAGTGATTTAAGTCTCTGGCAGAGCCAGAGGTTGGGAGTTTGATTCCCCCCACTCGTACCTCCTTGACAGGGGGTGGACTTGATGATCTGTTGGGTCCCTTCCAGCTCTTCTATTCTAAGATTTTAAGGCAAATGCGGGCTTGGTCCAGGATGTATTTTTCTTGTATAGTTCACAAAACATTTGTGTCATGAAATGCACATAAGGATAATTCTCAAGGTTGACTGTGGAAATAAAACCAGACCATATAACTCATGCCATCTTTGTATGTGGTATTTAGTTAGCATTAACAATAATAGACATGCTTCCCTAAATGTTATTTGAATTGTCTGCAGTATAATACTGGTTCCTGCTTTTTGCACTTTACTGCCATTAGCTCATCTCCTTTCTTCTTAAACTTTTCTTGCATGCCTTCAAGGAAGTAATACACGTTGCTAACTGAGCCAAGTGAAACACAAGAGGACAAAAAACAGAGTGGAATGCTGTGTCCTGCCACTAACGTAGTCTAGTAGTAATTAGATGTGACTGCTGTTGCTACATTTTGTATCTCTTCCATTTGTTCATGTGGTCTGTGCCAAAGAGTAACATTTTCACAAGGCTTTCTACTGGCTTGCTGCATCTCCTCTCTTTCTCCCTCTGTCTCTCTCCCCTCCCCACCCTGTACTCAGCTTTTGATATTGTTACATCTCTGCTGTGAGTATATGTATCCTGAACTGCCCTCCTTTCTGTATCTGGAAACTTAACATAATGATGAGCATCAAGCCACATGTGTTCTAGTTAACCATAAGAAATCCGCCGCTTCTCTCCATGTGCTGTTCATTTCCATCTCTAGTGACTAATCGTCATGATCTTTACGATGGTATGACTCAAGAATGTTTCTGCAAAAAAACTCTAACTGATTGGAAGAATCATGAGCTCATAGAACTGATATCTTTGTAGCCAGGATCTGGCATTTTGCTGGAATGCTTACGGTACTAATCCATCTGTTTCCTTCCAGTCTGCTATTTTGAAATATTGCCATTTGTTTCAGAAACTAGCTTCAGTGCACTGCCAGTTGCTCTTTTAAGTGTGTATTGACTGTCACTGTATGCAACATATGCATTTTCTACATGGAAGAGAATGATAGGTTGCTTGATGTTAGGTTAGTGAGAAATACATGCCAATTTCTTTTTAAAATTTGATCACATTCCCTGCTATTTCCTCACTGATTCTAGTAGAAAATGTGACCCATTCCTAATATGTTGCTGGACAACGTTTTTTATACCACGTACATTGATATTACTTTTTAGAGACTCTGGCCAGTACCCAGCTGATTATTTGTGCCCACATAAGTATAGAGGTGTAGTCACTCATTAAAAACTCCCTGATTGAATTCCTAGTCACCTGCTGTTGCGTGACTCAGCACATATGTAGGAGTTCAATCAGAGACTCAAGATATAAAATTGATTTGCTGTTTCAGGTTACACCACTGTAAATATTCATTTGAATTCTGGCTGCTGTTCACGTCTCTGTGTATGGAGGGATATGGTATGGATATGGTTAGTGCTCCAAAGACAAATTTAGATCTCCAAGCCTGAGTGCCAGAATATTGGGAAATTTCTGGACCTCTGTTCAGATCTATTGCAAAATCAAGGAGCTTATTCAGATCCACAATATTATACTAGACCTCCATAGGCTTACAGAGTATCATTGGCAAAGTCTGTGCCCTATGTTCAGTTTGGAAGGACAATTTTGATATCACCAAAGAGAGAAAGAGGATAATTACAAAATAAATATGGTGTCAAAGAAAAAGAAATCAGATGGATATTGAAGTATTACATTTGTCTGTCATGCTTTGGAGCCCCCAAAAGCATGCATTAGGATTATTATTATTTTGAATCCTTAAGTCTCTTGATATACAGCTTTTCCAGTATGGCTGTGCCAGTATGTAACTCTATCAGGGCTAAAGCACCAGAGTGAATAGAATCTATAATGCACTAGTCAGATTTCTACAGTCTGGTGTGCAGATAGGTTACTGCAGTATGCCAAGGACTAGGGGCCAAAACTAATGAGGCAGGGAGCCTCGCAAGTCAGAAGTGGACTTAAGCAGTAAAGCATATGTGATTATCCTCTAGTGTCTTTCACATTCTAGTTAGAAGTACGGTAATAAATTAGCTTGCATTTATTTGGTGCTGGATCATTGAGCAGACACAGAAGGCTCAGTTTGCAAACTGATTGTGCAAACATGGAAGATTAGAAGATGGTCTTGGAGGATAATAAAGTCTTATCTCCTCCTAATTTGCAAAGCTGCCCATTTTATCTAGCTCTAGGGAACTTTGTCTAAGCCTAGTAAGTCACAAGAAAGGCTAAGACTAGCAGTGCATTAAATATGGTCTTAATGTTGCCCTGTGTAGAATTCAAATTAGAATGCATTTTACAATTTTTTGTGCAAGTGAAAGTGAGCTAACAAGAAAAAGATTTATCTTAAATTTTAAAAGTACACTTGTTTTGCTGCTTGGAGGAGGGGAGGCAAAATGGCTCACTACTATACAGTGGGGTCTCTACTTAAGAACGTCCCTACTTAAGAACAATCCAACTTAAGAACAGCTCCATTTGCTAAATTTTGCTTCTACTTGAGAACAGAAATCCAAAATAAGAACAGGAAAAAAAACCTTTCCTGCTCTTTTTTTAACCTTAGGTCATCTTAGGTTAAAAAAAATTCTCCCCCTAGTGGTAGAGTACGTATTAACCAGCTTTGCATTAGTTCCTATGGGAAACTAATGCTTCAATGTACGAACGCACCTCTACATAACAAAAAACAGCCAGAACGGATTAATTGGTTTTCAGTCCATTCCTATGGGAAATTTTGCTTGAACTTAAGAACGTTTCGACTTAAGAACACCATTCCAAAAGGGTTTAAGTTCTTAAGTAGAAGTTCCACTGTAGTTTCTATGTACGGAAAAGAGCAGATACGGATTAAATGGTTTTCAATGCATTCCTATGGGAAATGCAGATTCAACATAAGAACTTTTCAACTTGAGAACCACCTTCCAATACGGATTAAGTTCTTAAGTAGAGACCCCACTGTAAATAGAAAGTTGATTGTCCAGCTTCATCATGTGTTCATATATATAACCTGTGTAAATGTAACTGCTATGTAAAGAGCACTTCTATTTTTATGAACCTCTGATTATCTGCCCTGTATTCTAAATATGTTCCAGTTTCATGTACTGTAGGAATAATCAACTATTCATTTGTGGGTTTTAAAAAAAATATGTCTTTAAATGTAAATCTGTATATACATGTATATATAAATGTGTGTGTTATGTATAAAATTTGTCAATGTCTAGTTTCTATGATATATATATATATATCAACACAAAATATATGTATAAATGTTTTATGTTTATGAGTAAAAGGAGAGATTTTAAATTATGGTCTTTTCCCCACTGATCTTTGGAAGTTTTTTTCCCCCTTTAGTGAAAATGTGTATGTTACCTTTGGAAATGATTTAATAAATAAATACTCTTCTTAATGCTACATCTGTAGTGAAACTTGTTTAAGTATTTTGTAACTTATGCCCTGCAAGACTTTGTCACCCATCTGGCTCCCTGTGCAACAGTGGTGGTGTGCATGCATCACCTGCTATTATCCCCAGAGGTAAAATGTCTCCTGAGTCTCATTAACTAATAGTTTAACAGTTTTGGCTTGTTTGTTTTTTAAAAATGAAAATCGCACTTGGGAGGATGACTGTAGGAAGTCTGGCCTGCCATTGAAGCTGGGCTATGGGGAAGACTTTCCTATAAGCCCAAGGCACAGGGAGGGAAACCATTATTCCCAGGTCCACCTCCCATGTCTTTTCGGCTAGGAGCCATCCAGCACTGCTGATTGGCACATAGCATACTTTTCTAGGCTATGTGGCTTGGTCCTGTAGTGGGTTGGTCCTGTAACTCTGTGAAGAGAATCCAGGTATTTCTTTCTGTTCTCTGCCTCTCTGTGTGACATAAATAGGGCTTCCTGGTAAATGGGAATCTAATCTATATTTGTGTATGATTTTTTTTAAAAAAAATAATTAAATAAATAAATAAAACAGAAGCAACATCAGAAGAGGATTGTCTTCCCTCATTTCTACAAAATTGCACAGGTAAATACATATATGCATACTTATGATCACCCCAGGAATCCTGTCTTGGAAATTCAGGAATGGGTTGTACATTTAACAAATAAGAAATAAAAGATTAATTAAGCAAACCTTAAAGGGTTTTTCAAAATAGCATAATGTGAGGAACATGGATTGCATGCATTTGGTTTAGGACTTTATCAAAAGTTTAAGAGTTGCCAAGATACTACAGCTGTGCACTGTTGGCTGAGCCTTTAGCTGAGTGAAAGCCACTGAAGTTTTATTTTTAAAAAGTCATTTCCTGCCTGCTTTCAGAAATATCTGTGAAAAACCACATTAAGCCATATTTTCAAGAACAGATGTTCCAAAAACTGGTTAGGAAGATGTGGAGCAATGATTATTGTCATGCTTATTATGGTTAAATGATCTACCCTCGTAATAACCCAGAAAAAGTTAGAAAAGACCGAGTGGTCTTTACATAGGACAATGCAAGAGCAGGTGATATCTCTATTAGTTGTTGTTTAGTTGTTAATTCGTGTCCGACTCTTCGTGACCCCAAGGACAAGAGCACACCAGGCCCTCCTGACTGCCACTGCCTCCCGGAGTTTGTCAAATTCATGTTGGTGCTTCTGATGACACTGTCCAACCATCTCGTCCTCTGTCGTCCCCTTCTCCTCTTGCCTTCACACTTTCTCAACATCAGGGTCTTTTCCAGGAACTCTTCTCTTCTCATGAGATGGCCAAAATATTGAAGCTTCAGCTTCAGGATCTGTCCTTCCAGTGAGCACTTAGGGTTGATTTCCTTTAGAATGGATAGATTTGTTCTCCTTGCAGTCCAGGGGACTCTCAAGAATCTCCTCCACCACCACAATTCAATATCTTTATTAGACCTCTTTAAAAAGTGAACAAACAGATAGCTTTCAACGTTAATCCATCTTCCTTAACCTACCACAGGGAGCCAGAAAGTACAGAAAAAGACGAGAGTCCTAAAAATTCATGGCATGATTGTCCCAGATCTGCTTCTTAAGGTGAGTTCAAATGTACACTGCAAACATCAATGAAGGTGTGGTTTCAAAGTCCACTCCAGGTAGCAGTTGGCTAGATTTCTCATCCCAACTCATCAAACAAACAACTGCCTAATTGTCCACCTTTATTTATCACCCTGCCTTCACATTACCTTCTTTTGAAACTCAAGGTTCATATTTGGCTGGAGAAAAGGTAATACAGAAAAGTGGCAAGCCCCCATCAGGCAGTTCTTAATGCTCATTTCCAAATAAAGAAGAGCACATTTTTGGCCTAATGCCATAATATATAATTAAACGCTCAACCCCCAGATATTCTATTTAAATCCCTGTGTCAGCCTAGAAAAAGAAAAAAAAATCAATATATGCTGCTAAAACTATGCTATCTTTTATTAGTTCAAAGCTTAGCTGACTAGTCTGAGTTGTCATTACAGTTTTATCATCTTTAGTTGAGGTCTACTGTTATCTTGGCATACTCAGTTCTCATACTACTTAGGAAAGGAACCACAACACTGTTCCTCCCTATTTCCACAACATAGTATTCACGGTGTACATGATGCTGATATAGCCAGGACTGGCTCTACCAATGGAGCCGCATTTCTAATTCAGTTATACAATCAAGTCCAGAAATTCAGTGATAGTGATTCAGATTTCAGTGATATTAAAAACAGTGGCATGGTGTAGTCAGTCAACCAACTAAAAAGAGTATTTGTAAGCAAATGTATTCTCTATTGCAGGGGCCGTCAACCCCTGGTCCGTAGCCAGGTGCCGGTCTGTGGCCTGGGCCGGACTGGGCCATGGAGAGAGATCTCCCCCCCCACACACTCTCCCCTGCACAGCCCCTTCGTGCATGCGCATGAGTGTGCATGCCCCCCTGAGTGCCCCCACCCCTTCGCACATGCGTGTGAGTGCACACACACTTGCCTGAACACCTCCTGCCCCTTTGTACATGCACACACATCACTGCCACCCCTTTGTGCATGTGTGTGAGTGTGGGGGGTACCCCATCTTCCCCGTACACAGACCCTATCCTCCCCCAACCGGTGCACGGTGTCAAAAAGCTTGGGGACCACCGATCTATCATGTCTGTTTCTAGCTGTAGCACTGCATTATATGTCTGTCTCAAGGATATTCCAATATTCAGATCAATATTTCAGGATACAAAAACAACCTAATGGTCAAGGAACTCTTTTATAAAATCACACCTTTCATTCTCTATCTTTTGCTCACTTTCTCTTTTTGTGTCTCCTAGCAAGGAAGGTGACACATCTTAGTATTCTAAACTGAAGATCCAAAAGTTTTATGTTTCAGATAAAAATAGTTCACGTTTCCACAGTCATGTAACACTATTGTCTAAGCATTACTTAATACTGTTGCAAACACTTCCAATCAAATCTGAATCATGCAAATATTTTGGAGCAGTCATATTTCCAGTAAATATCATGGCAGTTTTATAGACAGTATGATGTCCACCAAATGCTAAATGAATTTGGATGTGGTGGTTTTACCATTCTATTGTCTGACTGTAAATATTTTTGCTCAACTCATTGCAAAAAGGTGATACAATCCAATCTCTGAGAAACCACAGCAGTAATGGGCTTGGAACAGGCAGAAGACTCTCACACTGGCATAACTAACCCTGTCCTGGCAAAATCTCTTTGTGCTGGTTGATCTCAGATATATGAGTAATCTGCCTGCATCAAAAACCCAAGAAGACTGAAATTTGAATTTGGACAGCATGGGATGCTTTATGATGATCATTTTACATCTGGAGGGTTTTTTTTACTTTTTGCTACAAGGATAGCAAGGGGACAAGAGATTATTTCTGATTTGAAGATTTCTCTTCAAACGTAAAATACCACACACTCTGTATATGCTTAGCATATGCGAACAAGGTTTTAGGTAAAAAAAAAAGCAAAAAAGTCATATATTTCCTTTTGCAAAATACAGTGAGTGCTATCACCTACCCAAGATTTTATGTGTAATGGTTTGATGCTTTCATCTTCACACTAAAAAGAAACAAACATCTCGTCCCACTTCTAGCAGCAAAACAAAAAAAAATCTAGTAGCAGTTAAAGAATACCAACATATTTATTATGACATGGAAATTTGTGGACTTAGAAACTGGCTGTTCAAAACAAAATATCCAGTTTACATATTTGTTTGCCAGTAGTACTTCAGATGGCAATCACACAAGGCTAAGGACCAATCCAGTCATTCAAAATCTTTGCCACATCATATCTGCAGAAAAAACAGTCCATAGTAATACATTTGTGTGGAAAATGAAGGGTGCAAAGTGGCTTCTCTAAGGATAAAGCCAACAGCCTTCCATTTCTGTTATTGCACCAATACCTTTTTTTTTTGCCACCGTAATTGCAAGTGGTAGAAACTGTAGTGTCGTTGTAAAATTTTGAAGAACAGGTGCCATTGTGACATAGTCACACCTATAAAGAGTGTGTAGGTGGCCCAACCAATCCCTATTGATCTGTATGAACAAACCAGTTCCAACAGTTTTCATCGCGACCAGTGCTTGCACAGCAATTCACTGTGAGCCCTACTGCAGGAGGAATGTCTATAAGATTGCAGTTTAACTTTCCCAGGAAAGCCCATAGGCTTCCAAATGGGATGAAAATAGGATGAAAACTGAAAGACAGTTTGCTCTGCTACTGGCGTCCCTCACTGGGTTTGAGCACCAGTAGAAGCAGGGCCTGAGAGCTTAAATCCCCCACTATGTCTCCCTGAAGAGGGGCCAGCCAAGATCATGCAGAGTATGTGTGGCTGATAGAGTTACATACCTTGCCACCTGTGCAGCCTTGGGCAAGCTGCATGGTTCCAAAGCAACACTAAAACGAGGGGCTGGTGATCCACCTCTTAGTACTTTATGCCTAAAAAGCCTTGGGAACAATCACCATTAGTTGCTATTGACTTGGTAGCACATCACTACCATCATGTTCTGAAGATACTGTCAAGCACTCTTGCCACGTAATGGAAGCTCTTTTTTGCAACTGAGAAGAGACCTGATTGGTAAGGAAAGCATTCTTCTTCCATCATCTTTTAGAAGGTGCTGCTCTATATTCCTTTCCTGTCAAGAGGTATACCAAGTGCACAAGGTACACCCCTTTCTTCTATTGGATTGCAAATTCTGTATCTCTATACAAAATAGAAAGAAAGAAAAGAAAAGAAAAGAAAAGAAAGCAAAGAAAGTTGTTTTCAGAGGAAGGAATAAAACGTATTGAAACTTAATTTTGCCAAAAAGAAGAAGAAGAAGAAGAAGAAGAAGAAGAAGAAGAAGAAGAAGAAGAAGAAGAAGAAGAAGAAGAAGAAGAAGAAGAAGCTACATGTATGTCAGAGACATGTATACATTTTATTTATTACATTTTTTCCTGACTTTCCACTGGGAAAATACAGTACAAACAGCAATCGGGAAACATAATTAAAACAAGTTTTTCAAAAATCAAAAATATATTAAAAACAAATCCAAAACAAACAAGACAATAAAACCATTAAAATAATCACTGCCGTTACAGCATAATCACTTAAAACTGTCCTAATAATCAGAAACCAAAGCAGTTCAAAAATCCAGTATGTTCATTATTCACACATGACTTCAATCTATACTGTACATTTGGAGACATGTATCTTCATTGAAACTGTGAAGGCTGGGTATCTGGGAGTAACATAAGAGGTTCTTAGGTAAAGGCAAAGGTTCCCCTTGAAAGTTTTAGTCCAGTCGTGTCCAACTCTAGGGGGCGGTGCTCATCCCGTTTTCAAGCCGTAGAGCCAGCGCTTGTCCAAAGACAGTTTCCATTGTCACGTGGCCAGCATGACTAGGGAATGCTGTTTTACCTTCCCACTGAGGTGGTACCTATTTATCTACTCACATTTGCATGCTTTCAAACTGCTAGGTTGGTGAGGAGCTGGGACAATGCGACAGGAGCTCACTCCGTCGTGTGGATTCGATCTTACGACTGCAGGTCTTCTGACCTTGCAGCACAGAGGCTTCTGTGGTTTAGACCACAGCACCACCACGTATTGTTGAATAATGAGAGGTTGTTATTGAGAGGTTGTTATTCATCCCTTAAAGCTACTGACCCAAGTTTATAATTCGTTATCATGTCTAGGCCAAGAATGTCACCCCATCTTCACCAGTACAAGCCAGTTTAAAAAGATCTAGATAATCTGTTTCATCCACACACACAAAAAA
The DNA here is from genome assembly GCF_051106095.1 of Pogona vitticeps. Lineage (NCBI taxonomy): Eukaryota > Metazoa > Chordata > Lepidosauria > Squamata > Agamidae > Pogona > Pogona vitticeps. The sequence continues at coordinate 47,118,431 of NC_135787.1, forward strand.
TCTAGAACTAGATGCCAGGCACCTTGTCTAGAAGTGGAATATTCAATATTGGCAAGAAAAAAAGTCCAATACACTGGAGTTCATGTTCTGCTTTCTCTCTTTTTAAAAAACAAGATCTCATTACTGCCTCTTTTAGCATGATGGAACCATGCATTCATTAGTCTTAATTGCTTTAAATAAACACTTCAGTCTATCATTATTGAAAATATTTTGAGACTACTTAATTAGTGTAATAGGCTTTTCCCCTCTCCTGGAATAAAAATAACACATTTGAACAACTTGCTACTTAACCAAGGGAGCAAATACATTTTTGCTAATAAAAAAGGGGAAGAGATGGCAAAGAATCATTAATGTTTTTTTTTAAATGTATATTGAAATTCTTTCAGCATTCATTACAATTTAGGATAAACTGTGCTTCTGTGCTGGATTAGACTGAATGCCCATCTTGACAAAATGTTCTACTAATCCAGCATCCCACTTTCACAATCACCAAGTAGGAAGCTCACATATCATTCCCCCTGCTACTATCCTGTCCCAGCACTTTGTTTTCAGAGGCACCGTGGCCACCTTCAGGTGTTAACAATGAAGGACAACTAAACAAGTGAGGAAGGATCACTCTTACTCTGCCTTCTTCAGTTGTGGTTTAGGCCATATGGCACCTCACAAATCCAGAGAGAAGATATTTTTCTGTCATGAAAGGTCAGGAATACTGAACAATCCAAATTGTTGCTCACGTAGAGATAGAGATGAACAAAAGCTTATCATCAGGCGTGTTAGTCATTGCATGATGTAAGAGATGGCAGAGAAGGGTACCATCTTCCTCATGAATTTAGTTCTCTAACACTTTCTTTCCCCATGGGAAAAAAAAAATCAAAATTTCTGCCTCATTCTCAGAGGCAAATTCTCTAGAATTTCTTGAATTCAAGTTTTCTTGCAAGGTAGCTGAGGGCACTTCTCTTGTTTTCTAATATACATCTTCTGATTTCTCAGCCCTGCATCTTCCCTGGCTGCCCATACTTCCTGATCTGAAAAAGTAACCATATGACTTTGTCCTCTGAGCTTTAACTGTAGTGTGGAAAGGTGCTTGTGGGGGAACTGCTACCTGTCAGAGATCATTTCACAGTAAAATGCACACACACCTCATAACTAAAGTAACCATAAGCATCCTGAACCTTATCCATGAGAATTTCCTCAAGAATGTTTCATCCTTTATATAATTATTTTTCGAGCGAATTTCTTTTCTATCAAATTGGAAGAGAATCACAAGGTTGAATTTTCTCATGGGACAGATTCTTCAGCATAACATCAGCATCACTGTCTAGGCACTGTCAGACACAATTCCCCTCAACTGTCAACATATCTCTGTTGGCTAAGGTGAGTTACATTCTAACAAAATCTCGAGATCCTCATATCCACTGCCCCTGTTTGAGCCACATGAATTGGGGATAATCAACATACTTTTTGGCACTGAATTATCTTATATGTAACTGAGAAGAGACCTGATCAAGGGATCAAGGGATTCCAACATATTTATTGTGACAATTCACTCATTTTTTGGACTGAAATCTATTGTCAATCAGTTTCACTGAAAGATGACTATGCTTAGTGGCATGAATAAAAAAACAGTGCTCTTCAGTCCACTTTCTCCACAGTATGCACAATTGTACAACCTCTGATTACATGTCTTCTTGGTTGGTTTTAGTTTTTTCAAGCTTAAAAAAAAAGTTCCCAATTCTTTGGCCATTCCTCACAAGGAAAGGTGTTCCAACTTGACGTTTTGTTCATGGTACCTCTTCCGATTCTACAATATCCATTTTGAGAAGTTGCACCCTTGGAGCATTTCAGCATACTGCAAATACCACTACATTGCAATATAGATTGCTTGTAATTGCTTTCCTAATAGTCCGTACTCAGGCACTTCAAGAATACATTTTAAGTCACATTCATTATAGAGCAGAACTAGAGCATAGGCTTGATTCTCCCACTACAGTCTAACTCTATTGCATAATGAATGTGATTTAAATATGTTCTTGTTATTCTATTTATCCTCTGAAACACATGTACCCTGATCACTAGCTGAATGAGAACCAGCTGGCAAAAGTATGGACATTGAAGGTCTGGAGTTTGATTTCAAGACCATGATGTAGAAGTTCTAACTAGTTTCTTCAAGAAAAGCAAGGCTGCCTATCAAATGTGCAGATTGGAGTTCTAGAATTATTTCCCTCTTCTCTTGCTAAACTGTGCTGGGTTGGGTCGCAGTAGAGAACACATAAAACTACTTATGGATATTTTATACAGCACACCATTCTGACAGCTTTTGCTCCCTTTGTCTGAAAATACTTCATTTTATACTGGGGAAAAAAGAGTAGTGTAAGTAGGGCATCTGCTGGTGATGAATTGCAGTTGCTGATGTTTCAAACAGTCTAGAGAAAAATGTTCATACATATAATTACAGCCTACATACATATGTGTGTGCGTGTGTGCGTGCGTGCGCGCGCACACACACGCACACAAAATGTCTGCACTAATTGGGCAGTGCTCTCAGATCTTAAAGATTCTTCAGGAGCCTCTGCAGAAAGTTTCACAAATATAGAGATTACTGACAAGAAACTTTCTGTGATGTTTGGGAGTCAGAAAGGTCACATTAGAGGCAGTTCAGGAGATACTGAATTAAAAGCTCCCTCATTCCCCTGAGTCCTCACCCACAGACACTGAAAAAGTCTCATTAAGGACAAAGTTAATGATAGCCATGATGTAGAGGAGCCAGGGCTTGCAAAGTCACCATTCCAGGGTCTTCTGTGTATAGCAGGAATTATGACACCTGTCACCCCATCCTTGCTCCATCTCACTTTAGCTGCAATTCTTCCATTTGCTTTGTAATGCAGCATATTTTAGTGGTTTGGTCTTGAATGGACAATTTAGAACTATTATTTTTACAAATAACTTGCTCCTTAGTCTTTGATATAGGGGACACAGAGGACTGCACACTTATTGGGGCATCCCCTGGGCAACAACAACATACTGTTTGCTGATCCTTCCACTCTGGAAGCTCCAGTGAATTGTTTTTGACATAAACGAAGGAGAAAACAAATGATTGATTTGCACAGCTACAGCAATCTGCATGTTTGGACTTTTCTTACAATGCTATGCGGTGATGTGGGCAATCAGGATGAGCATCTGTGCTTCCAGATTTACAACTGGGAGGGAATCTGGGAGATAACATTTTAAAAAGGCAGAAGAGAGAAATAAAAATGGAAAAATCCACCCCACCACATTCTGTCCTGGTTAGTTTGATCCAGCAAAGCTTAAGAACTAATAGGTCCTCTTCCATAGAATCTCCCACTACCATCACTACTACCACTACAGCAAGTCTTAGGAATTTCATTCCCAGTTGCTGAGGGCACAGATATCTGAACCCAGGTTATCTGTTGATACCCTGAATAAAGCTGATGGATCTAATTTATTTCCCAAAGCTCAGCAGGGTTTGGCCCAGTAAGTATGTGGTTGGGAGACCATCAGAAAATAGCAGGAAGCTTCAGGAAGGACAAGGAGAACTTGATGGTTGAAATGCTGGCAAGCTGCTGCCAGTCCTAGTTAAAAATACTGGGCAAGAGGTGTTCCCGTTTGAACATATCAACATATTTTGGTACAAACTTATATACAGTATATAATAGTGGGTGGGAAGCCCTGTAATGTTAAAGCAGAAGTCAAGGGGCACTTGGCACACATTGGATGGTCATTCCTCTCTACCCCATCTTTGCCCTGAATGGGCCAGTACTACAGCTTTGTTTAACAAGAATAAATTGACAGCATTTTGATCTTCTCTGTAAATCTGAAATGTGAATATCTTGGGTACTCCTGTCTGGCTCACCTGGCTAAGATGGATGTATGGGTAAGACATCAGCTGAAAATTGTTCAAAAGCCTAATGGGGTGAAATTTGGAAAAAACAACAAACAACAGAGTGATCATCCGTATTATCCATGTGGAAGAACGACAATCCTTAGTATAGCATATCACAAAAATAATGTGGTATGCAACAATATTTGCCTCTGGGTCTAGTGCTTAAGATGGTATAAAATGCCCTAGTTGCTACTGGACGTGGGCAAGGCATCAGAGGTAACTTGGGGGAAGACATCAAGTGCTGGAAACTGGCAAAAACCAGCCTGATTTGACCACGTGACAAAGTTGTTTACTTGATCTGTCTGGGGTGAGAAGTTCAAAAACTGTCAAGATGTACCCAGATTGGCCAGTCCTAATGGGGGTTATGTTTTGATGCCCAGTTCTGCCATCTTTTGATTTCTGGCTCGGCTTTCATTTTGCTCATTAATGAGATGATTTGTTGTCATTTTGTCAATTAGAGAATATCCAAGATGTTGGCCATAGAGAGATGTTTTAATGAACAAGTAAACTATTCTGAAAAGGTATATAAGGTCTAGGATGTGTGTCATCTGCAAGCTTCAGCATAGAACAGATGTTGCAGAGGTGCTGCACAATAACAAACTCTCAGGAGTTGCACCCCTGTTCCTCAGGGGCTCCCAGCATGCAGAAGGGCATAACGTTTCTTTCTTTATTTTATCATTTCACTGCTCACATGTTTGGTTTTACTGTTAGAGATGGGTGTATTCATATTTGAATATGAATATCCCCACACAGGTGGCGTTAACGAGGGTCCAGCCCCATGGGGCTGGTTGGTCCACTCACCTATCTGCCACAGATGCAGACAGCGTGATTCTATGAATGGCGCTGCAGCACGTGATCTGCTCACCACTCTTCAACCTTGCAGCAAAGTTTATCCTCCCGCCTCCTGCCAGGAGTAGCAAGCGGATTGCACACTGCAGATCCATTCATAGAATTACACCGTCTGCATCGGACCGGTGAGTGGACTGTCCGGCCCCATGGGGCTGGACCCTTGTTAACGTCACTTGTGCGGGGATATTCATATATGAATACCCCCATCTCTATTTACTTAATTTTGTTTCTTTTATTAAAAATGGTGCCTTTTTCTCCACATATGAGTTCCTTATCATTAAATCCCGAAAGAACCCTTATCAACCTCAACAACACACTATATCAGGATAATATTTTTGCACATCAAAAATTATAACAGGGAAGGAATTCCACATGGAAGATATATACCCATGAGCAACAAATTATGATTTATTGTAGCTTCATTTGCAGTGTTTCACTCTGGAAAACTCTCCGCATCAGCCCAAGTCATTTGAGATAATTTGCAAGATCATACTCCCTATTCTTGGGAAATCAATCCTGAGTGCTCACTGGAAGGACAGATCCTGAAGCTGAGGCTTCAATACTTTGGCCATCTCATGAGAAGAGAAGACTTCCTGGAAAAGACCCTTAAGTTGGGACAGAGTGAAGGCAAGAGGAGAAGGGGACGATAGAGGGTGAGATGGTTGGACAGTGTCATTGAAACTACCAACATAAATTTGACAAAACTCTGGGAGACAGTGGAAGACAGGAAGGCCCGGTGTGCTCTGGTCCATGGGGTCATGAAGAGTTGGGCACGACTTAATGACTAAACAACAACAACAGCTCCCTATTCTGTGTACAGAAACTAGCCACATCAGCAGATGAATCTCCCCAATCCCAAACATATACCTCCAGACGTAGCTGCCTCATTGGTGGATGGTAGGATCAGCCCCCAAGAAGCTCTTGAAGGTAATATTCAGAAGGTAATACACAGTTTGGAGACAGAAAAGTATTAAGAAAATGAGTAACTAACCATAAGATATGAATCCTGCATACCTTATTGAACAGGATCCAGTTCACCAACAAAATCACTATTGCAAGATCTTCAGCCAAAAATATTGCAAAATATAGTAATGTTAGATAGCAATAAAGAAGAAAACTAATTTCACTGCCCTGTACACACTTGGTTTACTATTAGAGTTGATTTCAAGGATGGATATGTCTAGGTTTATACCAGAAATATGTGAGGTGTATAATGAAGTATAGCATTGGGAGTTTGAAATTGTCTTGAAATATCATGTTTCTCACCAACGTTGAGTTTACAATCCAAGTATTCAGAGCTGAGAGTGACCTGGAAGGAAATTAAACTTTGCTTTTCAAAGCTGTAACATTTTTGCTGTCTCTAATAGCATCCAGTAAACAAAAACAAGCAAACAAACAGAAGTAATGGCTCCAACTGTCCAAAACCAACCTTACAGGACAATGAAATCATTGATTCTTCATTTTAAATAAACCTCTCAATTTTCTAGTAAGTTTTTTGAATAATGGAGGACTTAATTTTCTACTTTTTCTTGTTTTATCTTCAAAATTAATGTCATTTAAAGAAGAGAAGGTTTACTTCCCAGTCTCTTTCTACAAGTCTTTAACATTCTTGTATTCTCCTTTTCTGTGTTTGTTGATTCTCATCTGAAATATTCCAGTCTGGCATCTCTGGTGCTTTTAGAAGAAGAAAGACACACATCCAACAAAAGTTGGTGAAAATATATTCCACAATTTCTATGATTGTAATCATACTGGCTCCACAAAATAAACCAAGTTGCCCGCCAATATCAGCTGGAATGAAAACAAGAAACACATCAGTCTAGCCATGTTAAAATGTGAGATTTACATGATTTATGTTCTCTTCTTCAATCTTAAAGTCAGGTTGTTCTATCGAATTCACTGCAATTTACTGACCTCATCATATTTACATGCTTCTCTGTCAATAGGTGGATTGGATCTATTATGCAAGTTAGTTGCATTTTGATCAGAAAGGCATTGATTTCGGTAGGAAATAAAAGTTGTCTAACCTCTTCTGGGTTGAAAACATGGAGGCATAAGAGAAGACTGCAATGCCAAAAGGAAATCTAAATTTACTATACAGAAATTATAACAGGGCTTTCCCAGATATAGTATTTATCTTGTTTCACCTCCTTTCTTGTTGCTTGGAAATGGACTTTAAAAAAAAAAAACAGGACTTGCATTTTTACTGTTAACTAGCACTAAGGTGCTTTGATAGCATCACCACTACAGCTGCTGTAGGCCTGGAATTGCCTGCAGAGTGTCTCCATCTCAGGACCCTGCAGTGTGCTTTCATTTGCCAGTGTCTAGCAATTTTTTCCCCTTTGAATTTTCTTGACTCTTACTTCCCATAGTTCATTGGTGTTAAAACGCCTGAGAAGCACCATAGCACTAAATTTGCCTTCTGGAGGGATAAAAAAGTTCAGGAACAGAGAGAATAAAAACCTCTTATAAAGGAAGATTAGAAGAACTCTGTTTAAATTATGGGGAAACTTCTTGTGACACCAGTGCAAAATCCTATCCTTAAGGCAGAACAAATGCTGCCTCAGAAAGGAGCTAAAAAGCTGATTTTATATCAAGTCACATAACAATCCAACTGTTTGGAAAACAGTAACAATGCTCATGAATTCTGTCAGTAAGGTAAATGCCATTCATAGCCCCATATAGAGTAGACCCACTGAATGAAGGCAGTTTGTTGAGTCAACACTTAGATATGTCTTATTGATTCAATTGATCTATCTGAGTTGAGTCTAACAAATGAATTTAGCATAATGATTGCTGAAAATGAACACAAACGCAGTCTTCCATGCTAAAAAAAATATTCATTACAGTTCACTTACCAAGCAACTCAGATACACTCAATGCTTTCTGCTGTTGGGTCATTTTATAATTCAGATCATGATATTTAATGTCAATATATACAAGATTGTGCCTGGGGATAATAAGAACACTTTCATTATGCTGTTGGTTTTTATTCATCAATTCAACCATTCCTTTCCATTTTTAGTATCATGTGGCAAGTATAGCCTTATGCATACTGTAAATACATGGAGTCCACAAAGCAATGAGGATAGTGCACTAGCCCTGCTTTAAACATGGAAATATAAGTCTGAAGGAAGGAGGCTGTTCTACCCAGGTTGACTCTCCATGTGAGGTGGAACCATCCCCCCCCCTAAATTTTGGTAGACAACAAACATTTCCTTTAAAAAAAAAAAAAAGAAACTCTAGCTTTGAAAACGAAAGAGTACCTGATGTGACCATTATGTTCCTCAAGGTCATTCACAACCCTAAACAGTTGGTCTTATAATTATCTAAATGATCCTGCTAATGGACCTCGTTCTTTAGGTTTCCAAACATACATGAGATGCTACTATGATACGTCTTTGGCATCAAGCTGTAAATAACTGAATCTACATTTTATATACATATTTATTTAAAAAATCAATTGATCATACTGCTAGATAATTTATAATGTGGATTTATTAATATGTTTGCTTGATTCCTACTGGTTAATTACTTGGGAACAGAAATATTTCCCTGTAATTTTTCATGCTTCAATGAATAATTGTTAGATAGTGGCCATTTGTAAGAAATAATCAAATATCAAAATGAACTAAATGCAAATGTTGTTATGCAAGTCAAAGTTTATGAGAGATGGAAGATTCATGACCTCTCTCTCTCTCTCTCTCTCTCTCTCTCAAGCAGCTACAGAAGCATTGGGGGGGCCTTCTGCCTACACTGTAGGATCCTACAGCTTTCCCTAAATGTTGTTCCTGCCCCCTGCAATAGGCTAGGTGCCATCTGACCCTTTGCAGAAGACATTAGTTACCTGCATTGTGTTTCAATTTCTCTCCCATTCAGGGCCATAAAGAGGAATTTTGCATGGGGATGGGCTGATTATTAGGAAAGTGGCCAGCATAGCCATGAAACTTAAATGAGGAACGACACTGGTTTGTACATTGTTTTTCATACATCATGTGTCATAACAACTTTTGTTTATTTCACATGTGACCATCCATTAGGACAGAGGGCCCCAACCCCCAGTACATAGCCTAGTACCAGGCCATGGCCTTGGCAGGACCAAGCAGTGGAGACAGATCCCCCCCCACAGACACACATATGCCCCCCATGCATGCATGCCCCCATACATGCATGCACGGATGCACGCAGACACACCTCACACACAGATGTATGCATGCCCCCCATGCACAGATGTACTCATGCATACATGCATGCACAGACGCACCCCCCCACATGCATGCTAAACCGGTCTGCGGTGCCAAAACAGTTGGGGACCACTGCATTAGGAAATAAATAGCATTCACAGGGAGGGCAACTACTTTGTAGTGCAAAAAATAGCCCTACTCTTGGAGGGAAGGCCAGATGGATGTGTGCAGTGGCCAAGCATCTACTCCTCCCCCACCCCACCCCTTTAATCAAATAGAGCTGATTGCAGTTGGGGAGTGATTTAGAATGGGGAAACATCACAGGGCAAGGGAGATACATTTATAAAACACTCTCCAAGTAAACATCTAATAAAAACTGAAGGTCCTCACAGCTGCTCTATAGAAACATTAGAGAAGTTGAGAATCAGGGAATGTGAGTAAACCTCCTCTCCTTCATATGCTGCTTGGGCATTCACAAAATTATCTAGCACAATCTATAACAGAACTACTGTTAGTGTTGATTTAATCAGGGATTATTCCAACAATAACAGAACTAATTTCTGGATCTATTAAAGAAGTGAAAATTGACATTTAAAATTTTGTTTACTGGAGTACAAGCAATACATCTTGTGGTATCTTAAGCAGCAGTAGACTACAATGGCCAACCTAATTATGGTTACTCTGATATAAATTCTATTGTATTCAGTGGAGCTTGTTCCCAGGAAAACGTGGAGCAGGCTGAAGTCTTCCTATAACATAAGACTACCTGCTGTCTTCCAGGACTGCAGGACCCTTCAGCCTCATCTAGCATGTCTAATGGTGAAAGACTCTGGGAATAGTAGTCTAAAATAACATGAAACTATCCAGTTGGAAAAGGCTAGTATACACTTACGCATGGAACAGGATCTACAGGATGCTCAGCTTCCTGTCTCCTTTCCTTAAACATAAAACACACACACACAAAAAAACGGACTCTGTCCTAAATCAGTGGCTGAGGCTGGCAATCTGCTGGATGAGGGTGGAGAAACTGAAGCTTAATCTAGACAAGACAGAGGTGCTCGTGGTCAGTTAAAAGGCAGACCAAGGAATCAGGATTCAGTCTGTGCCGGATGAGGTTACACTCTCCTTGAAAACTCAACTGTGTTGCTGGAGTTAACAACTGGATTCTTCTCAAAAATGGCCAGAAGTGCATTTACAGAATTAAAACTAGTGCACCTGCTGTGCCCATTTCTTGAGTAGCCTGACTCGGCTATGGTGACACGCACCTTGGTTACCTCCTGCTTGGATTACTGCAATGTGCCCTATGCGAGGCTGCCTCTGAAGATGGTGCTGCGAACAGGCTGTTGACAGGGGTTGGCTCCGGGAATTGTTTGTGAGCCTCCCCTTACCAGAACCCCACTGGCTGCCAGCTCTTTTCTAGGTCCTATTTACAGCTCAGGTCCAGGCTATCTGAAAGACTGTCCCTCCTGGCAAAAGCCCCAACAAGTATTAAAAGTATCAGAGGGACTGCTTTCTCTGGTCTCACCACATTCACAAACGAATTTGATGAAAATTCAAGAAAGGATTCTCGACCCGCACACCCCTGCGGTTGCTCCCAAACCACGGGCCTTCCTTCCTTGAGTGGTGAAGTTGGCCCCTTCGCTCCTCTCCTTCTACCGGCAACTGAAAACTAAGAGAAGTTCTAAAACAGGATGGTTTGTAGTTTTGTTGCTTTAAATCTTCTTTTAGTAATGCTTCCACCTAATATATTAAATATAATTTTTGTTTCATTCTTGTTTAATATTTGAATAATTGACTGTTTTTAAGCTTTTATTATTGTGTTTTGGTTCCTTTTTTAGGATAAAGGTGGGGCAAAAATATTTTAAGCAAATAAATAATTGTGCCTCTTTTGAGAGGCTTTCGGGGAGCTACAGGCAACTGAGATGCAGAGGACTTTTAAATTCTGATTCATCATTTAAAAACAATGTTTTGCTGATTGGACAGCTCAGCTCGGACTCCCGGGAGTCGGAGCATGGCTGGGAAACCGGGCGCGGGGCGGCTTCAAGCGGCGGCGGCAGGATAGGGGGGTCGGATGGCTTCCAGTGCTTCGCCTGGAAGCCATCCGGACCCCCCTACCGTGCCGCCACCACTGCCGAGAGCCTTCCGAGTTCTCAAAGGGCTTTCTCCAATGTCGGGGGAAAGCCCTTTGAGAGCTTGGAAGGCAAATGTCGGCAGTCGGCGGTGGCTTCGGGGTCCTTCCAAAGCCACTGCCCACCGACCGCTGACATTTTCCCCCAGCTGAGCGGCAGGGCTTCGAAGCTCCCGCCGCTCAGCTGGGGGGAAATGCCAAAGGCCCCATTTTCGGCCAGCTGATCGGTGGTTCCAAAATGGCCACCGGCTGTGTTGCCTCACTTTAGAGGCACCAAAAATGGCCACCCCTATGGAGGATCTTCGCTGAACGGTGAGTTTGGGCCCCATAGGAATGCATTAAACAAAGTTTAATGCGTTCCTATGGGGTTTTTCTTTCCGTTTAGCGATGTTTCCACATAGCAACGATTAATCCGGAACGGATGAACATCGCTATGCGGGGCACCACTGTATATCCTACTTATAACAATCCTAATTCGATGTTCAAAATGTTGAGCTATATAGAGGTGGTTTTACCAATGCCAACTCTCAGCTAGCTTCCATGGCCAAGCAGAGATTTGAATCCAGAGCTCTTGAATCCTAGTCTGTTAATCTTTCTACCACACCACACAGGATACTGCATCAGCTTAGCAAGTGTTAAAGGAAGGTACGAGCCATTCTGAACTCAACAGATTCAACTATAGCTGGGATCTGTTAGGAATAAGTAACCAAATGTGCACTTGGAACATACACAAGTCTTGGAAAGACATTCCTTATTCGCATTTACAGGATTCTCACTGGTATTTGTTCTGCTGGCTTCAGGAGATTTAACATGACACTCTTGGTTTTTGCATTCATCACAGTTTTGCAATAAAGGCAAACAAAAATATCCATTGTAAGGAGAACGAGTCCACAAGCTTATGAAGACAAAGGCATCAATATTTTTTTGACAAACTCGAGATATTTCCTCAAACAATTTAAGAGCACAAACATGTGAAAAGAACAAAAGCACTTGAAATGTTTAGCCTAGGCAATCACAAACTAATTGGTATCTCACATAAATATTTTCATACTCTTGAGACTTTCTCTTGGTTAAAATTAATAGGGCTTGAGAAATAATGTTTCCAGATATCTAGACATTTTCCAATATTATCTCCTAATTAACTTCAGCTGTGGTTTACTTCTGTCCTAGTAGATTTTGCCTGCAATCTTTAACAGACTCCCTTTTGAAAGAATCCCTTTTAAATATACTTATAGGATTGTATTGTGTAATTTCCATAAACACTGAGCACTGGGATAATAAAATGTAACCAGGTCCTAAATTGTCCAAAATATCTTTGCTTGGGTCCCTTAGTTTGATTTAAGAAATAAAAGTAGTCATATTAAGCTAAAACACACTAACGATTTAATGAAGGCCTATTTTTTTAATTATCTGCTGTTGTTAATCAATATGGCAGCCTGATGAAAGGAGGTCTCAGCTAGTACCTGACAGGTTGTTCAAATGCATATGAAACACATTACTTAACTATAGGAAAATTAAAGGTAAACATACCTGATATAGTCTGGTGTTTTCTTCAGCTTGATCGAAAGGTATTTCAATGCCTTTTCACTTGCAAATGTTGCATAGGAAACAGTGGTCGGGTAATCGGTTTCTTCACAAGGAACTGGGCAAGTGGAGTTATGTGTTCCAGCTGAACACAATCCCATAAGTTCCATTTTATCTAAAAGGGGAACCATTTGGTAAACAAACATCAGCACAAACGAAAAGGCCAATTTAAAGATTTCCCCCCTTTCATTCCAAGTTTTTGGAAAAGATGTAAAGTAAAGGTTCCCCTTGACAATTTTTGTCCAGTCGTGTTCGACTCTAGGAGGCGGTGCTCATCCCCGTTTCCAAGCCATACAGCCAGCGTTTTGTCCGAAGACAATCTTCCGTGGTCACATGGCCAGTGCGACTTAGACACGGAACGTTGTTACCTTCCCACCGAGGTGGTCCCTATTTATCTACTCGGATTTACATGCTTTCGAACCGCTAGGTTGGCGGGAGCTGGGACAAGTGACGGGCGCTCACTGCGTCACGTGGATTCGATCTTACGACTGCTTGGTCTTCTGACCTTGCAGCACAGGCTTCTGCGGTTTAGCCCACAGCGCCACCATGTCCCTGAAGATGAATATGCATCAATTACCTTCCACAGGGGTAAATCACAAGATTTTACTGTGGTTTCCAGTAAAGATAAGTTTGTCTTTCTTACTGAATTCTGAAACCAAGAGCAAACAATGTGATTTGAGGGAGGGGGGGAAGTATGTTTGAAGACATAGGTGGGAATAATTATTTATGGTTTGTCTAAATAGCATCTTTCAGTGAAGAACAGTATTCTGGGAAGACCAAGTCTATATGTAAACCAAAGATGAAGTCTTTGGCCTTCCAGAGAATTCTGGATAGGGCTGGTGGAAGCTGAAGTCCCAAACATCCTAAAGCAGAGTTACCTGTAAATAGTTACTTTTGGAGTGAGAAACTAATGGCCAGCATCCTGATGCAAAATGCAACCATACAATGGCAATCACATATGCGTGATCTTGCAGACTCTGTGTTACATCCCCATTCTGATTCTGAGATTGGTTGCAAAGTGGTTGTGTAATTGGCCCAGTGACAAAGGTCTTCTAAGATCAGGCCAGGGGGCCGTTCTGAAGGTGCCATCCCTGAAAGAGGTGAGGGGGAATGGCATGTCGAAATAGGGCCTTCTCGGCTGTTACCCCCCAACTTTGGAACGCCCTCCCTATAGAGATCTGCCTGGCTCCGACACTTTTTCGGCGCCAGGCAAAGACCTTTCTCTTTAGCCAGCATTTTAATTAAATGGTATCCTTTAGCTGGCCATATGAGCAGTAGGATTTATTAAAGACAAATTGACTGTTTTAATATTGGGTATTATTTTAATAGTTTTTATGTGATTTTAATATTGCTGTATGCCATTCAGAGACCATTGGTAATGAAGCGGCTAAAAAAATCTTGTAAATAAATAAATAAACCAGTAGTTAGAAAGCTAATCTAGATGTAATGAACAGCACTAAGTAACAACTAGTGGTTTTGAAAATTTTTAGAAGCATTTTATTATGAATTTTTCAGATTATATGTCATACTCCTCTCAGACCTAAGCAACAAGGGAAGAATTTTCAGGTTTTGTCTTCTGTCTTTTTGAAAATATTTCCCAGATGCCATGTCAGAATCCCTGGCTACGCCAGCTGAAGGATTCTGGGAGTTTTAGTCCAAAACACGTTTCCATGTGGTGGCTTTGTTTCCACACAGAGGGACATGTCAGGTGCTGATTAACTTCTTTCTTAAGTTTGATTCACCCTCGTTCTATTAAGTTGTTAAACGGTGTTAACTAAAGAGGGAGGTTAGGAGATGCACCTAAGGTTGACCCCAACATGGCCTCAGATGTCAATCATACTTTCCCTTTTTTTAGTTCAAAGATCTGAAGAAATATATATAAGCATGTTGAGTTGGATGTGGTTGCACAGTATTTCCTTGAGAGGAGAACTCTTTCACAGTGCTCTGTTACAGAACTTTAAGTGCCTCTTCAACCTTTGTGGTAAATAAGCTAAGGTCTGTCTGGCTTCTGGATGGAGACATGGGAGTAGGGCTTCTGTGTACATCCCCATGAGCAGAACCCTAGACATTTTCAAGCATAACTTGTGGATAGTGCTATTAGTACAGTGTGTTACTATGGAGGGTAATTTCCTGATATAGATGATGCTGGAAAGTAATTAGAAATTATATTTTTTTCAGGAAATGTTTTGGGGAAGTCTAGTGATGTGTTCTAGCTCTGCTCAGTGGCAATGGTTTAGGAACTAAACAAAAGTGTTGCCTGCTCCAGTTGGTTGCCAGTCATCAAGCTTCCAAGGATAATATGGCAACCCTGTATGGAGTAACTATGGCCATGCCTATGGATTCCTACAAATTGGTTCCCAATATTTGGATTACTTTTGTGTCATTTTACTCACACAGCATAGGTGAAACACAGTTGTAAAATTTTTCCAAGTCACATTCAGTTCCATTTCCTTTTCGACAAGTTTGTGGGAGAGGTGGGAAGGAAGAGAGAAAGAAAGATACCAATGTTAATAAAACACATTTGAACTCCTCTCCTTTGGCTTAATTGTCTAGTAAAATTGTGCTTTTTTTTCTACTCATAATGTGTATTTTAAAAGCAGCAGGAACATTTCTATGGGACAACAAACAGGACTTGAGCAACAGCAGGACTTTGTCAGCCTAACGCAAAAGTTCATCAATCATCTTTGAGTTTAATAACAATAGCAACACTAGCAACAACAACCATAAAAAAAACTGAAGTAGATGCAATCCCATTGTAAGCAATATCTGTCACACTTGAACTGTGATTTCTGCGTGATGTTATTTCTTAAAGGTGGTATCCGATTAGTGCCATTCAGTTGACATAAGTCATCCATCAACAGAGGGGGCAACTTTCAGCAATTCTTCTCCCACTGCACCTCCCCATACCCTTCCCCCAACTCTATTCTGATGATTGAGGCATCTTTCTGAATAGCATAGGACAGAGGTTCCCAACCCTTGGGTCCTCAGGTGTTCTTGGACAAAAACTCCCAGAAACCTTCATCACTAGCTGAGCTGGTCAGGAATTCTGGGAGTTGTAGTCCAAGAATATCTGGGGACCTCAGGTTGGGAACCTCTGGCATAGGAGATCACAAGAAGGAACCATAAATGAACATCACCCTTCCCTATTCTGCTAATTTGTGCCTACCATTATCATTTTGTTGCCACCCCTAAATTTGAATAATCTCTTGAGTAGAATCGAAGATAAATATAAAGGCTTTGTAACCAATGTGTATTATATTCATAACCTGTTGGTTGGCACTTTATATACAGCAACTGTGAGGGCTACCTTTTTAAATAATGTTTTTTCTGAAGTGGTTAGCAAGAATTTGTTTCAGTGCTAACCTGAAATCCATTTTTTAAAAAAATACCTGTTTGACGTTAACGGGCACTCAGTTAGGGAATTAGCACCCCCATGAGAGCGCCTTTGTTTCAGATCAGGCATTCATGCAGGGCAGAAAGCAGAGAAAAGTGACTCTTGAGAGTCCCCTGGACTGCAAGGAGAACAAACCTATTCATTTTGAAGGAAATCAACCCTGAGTACTCACTGGAAGCTGAGGCTTCAATACTTTAGCCATCTCATGAGAAGACTACCTGGAAAAGACCTTGATGTTGGGAAAGTGTGAAGGCAAGAGGAGAAGGGGACGGCAGAGGATGAGATGGGTGGACAGTGTCATCGAAGCTACTAATATGAATTTGACCAAACTCTGGGAGGCAGTAGAAGACAGGAGGGCCTGGCGTGCTCTGGTCCTTGGGGTCACGAAGAGTCGGACACAACTTAATGACTAAACAACAACAGCAACATGCCAAATCCTATGCAAACTGCAAAATAAATGACCAGTGTAGAACAGATTTGTCAGATGTTTCTAAAAAGGTTGATTGAAAGGGAGAATGCTATCCCATCTCCTGTGCTGTTTCTCTTCGAGATTGACAGCTAGCTATGCATGAAGGCTTTTTGCTTGATGAGGATCCTGAAAAATCAGGGTTCCTCATAGTCTGGAAAGCCTCCACTCAACAGAAGACACTGTCCTTGTCAGACTCCCTATTTGCACCTATGAAAGACAAAAATGAAGGGTATAGCAAGTACTGCCCTCTTCCTCATATGTCCAGAGGAAATCAGATTTCTATGTACACCAAGTTATACCTGGCAGCATAAATGGTAAGCATTGACATCGTTTTTGTATATGCCGAGCCTTGCATTCTTGCAGACATCCGTAGGTGCTGTAGATCTTGTGGTACTGAAGTTTGATGTTTGGGTTGCATTCTCCCCAAGGGTATTCTTGAATAATTGTCTTAAACAGGGAAAAATGAAATATGCATTATGTTTTTTTTAAGAATTATTGCTTCCATTTCTAATGTCATATTTTGACTGAAGACAATTTAAAATAAACCTGTAGCAATCTGTCCTGTACAAGAAACATTTTATTACAAGAAAACCTTAAGTTGTTGAGAAGTCTTTAAGTAAACCTCTCTAGCAGAACCAAGACATTTTGCTTCTTGACATCACATAGTGTAACCCATCAGTGTTTGGGTACATACATAGACACCCAAACCAATCACTTCCTCTCTTGGCTTGGTGAATTGAACTAGTAATCAGATACTAAGCCTATTTACTCAGAAGTAAGTCTTCTAATTTCAGTAGGATTCACTGCTTTAAAATTAGGCATATGATGATAAACTGAAAGTGCATTTGTGTATTCTATCTGCTATGAAATAAGCCCCATGGAACTAGCCATGTTAGGTGTAACTGGCCACACTCACTCACTCACTCAAATCCATCAGAAAACATCTACTTCTCCTTCTTCTGGTCTTATACAAATCTTTACCTTCACTTGTTGAATTGCAGCATGGGCATGCATGCCTACCGGTGTGGATATACCTAAGCCATCAAATCGAGGAGGTTGTTTTGGTGAATGGATAGCAAAGGTTATCCCAGCATCAACAAATCCAAGAGAAGGGTCATCAGTGAACTCTGCCTGGCACACACAAAAGTGTGAAAGACATAATGAGACAGAGGTATCAGTTTCAACAAAGCAGATCTGCAAAAATTCCCAGATGAAAAATATTATTTTCAATTATAATTTATTTAAGTTCTTCATTTCTAGTCGGCTTCTTATCATCCCATTAGCCACCATCCAGATATACTACAATGCTGATGTTGCAATGCTATTCATACCTCCTTGGAAGTGAGTCCTATTATTCCTTAGCAGATTCATATACAGCTGCATTTCTAATGGTAAAATAATATTGTCTACCGATTCAGTACCTGACAGTGCAAATTAAAATCCAGAAAACAACTTAAAACTGTAAATTTTATAAATATTCAGTTCTATTCATGAAATGTGATTGTAAAAAAAAATCTGTAAAAATCTATTAGGTACCAATTACTTTATCTTATTCAAAGAATTTGGGTATTTCTTCACAAGGTTCCATAAACTGGAATGCTGATGAATATTATAAAGAACCTTTTAAAAGCACATCCTGTTTTCTATACTAATTGCAATCTGCAATAGAGAGATATGTATTACTAGTAAGTATGCTGCAGAGCTATGTTATACCCATAATTTGAACCCTATTTCATGACATTAATTGAAAAGTATATTTTCTGAAAGGTAACAGAAAACACCTTTTATAGCTAGGATGTCTCACTACCATTTAACAGGCATGGATCACCCTTAAAAGGCCATTTAATCTCTCTTCTGCGGGTTTGGGAAATGGTTAATGAAGAAACATTGGAACAGCTGTTGGTTATATCAGTTCTGTTTTGCATAAGCCTTAGTGTCTAATAACTGTGCTGCCCATATTTGCTGCTTGTGGTTGTATTGTAGGTCACCTTCACATTAAATGGTAAGTGTTGCCTTTCGGAAAAAAAATGTACAGTTATTGTTTCTTTTAAGAATCATCAAACCTTCCACAGAATTCAAATTTTATTTGTTGAATGGTAAAATGCTCAATGACACTTTACTTGTTTGGGATCTCAGTGGAAGGGTATCTAAACTTCCACTTCAAGGAGATTTCAACAGCTTGAGCAACTGCAGGTTTACTTTTTGTTGGTTTTCTTGCTTCCCTGTGTAGCAAACAAACTGAAGATGCCGGCCACAGAGACTGGTGAAACTTCAGGAAGAACAACCTTCAGAACACAGCCAAAGAGCCCCCCAAACCCACAACAACCAAACTGAATTTGTTTTTGCAAATTGAACATTCATGCCATCTGAGAAAATGTGTGATTTCATGGTTGTACGTTCAAATGGAAGGTGAAGTGGGAGAAGGAAAACTTACCAGATGGGTTTATGCTGGAGAAGACTCTGGTCAGCTGATGTGTGAGCCTGCTCATGATGCTAACTGTTGAGCAATATGGTGGCTCACCCTTCTTTTGGGTCTTCATTG
This sequence comes from Pogona vitticeps, assembly GCF_051106095.1. Classification (NCBI taxonomy): domain Eukaryota; kingdom Metazoa; phylum Chordata; class Lepidosauria; order Squamata; family Agamidae; genus Pogona; species Pogona vitticeps. Next base: position 47,137,482 of record NC_135787.1, read on the forward strand.
TTAAACTGGATTGGATTTGGACAGCCTTTCAAACAGAGGCTGACAAAATTCAACAGTAATTGTTTCAACTAGATTATTGACCTCCAAGAAAATGAAAAAGATTATTCTTCTCCAATAGACCTTTAAATCTAAATAGTGGGCTGCTTTATCATACATGGTCATCCTACCAACAAATGGCTGGATTATGAAGCAAAACTGCAATCCTATTCAGCCATTCAAAAAAAAAGGGGGGGGGGTTAATCTCAACGCACAAGCTGGGAGAGAATTGTAGCTCCACCTCCTTCCTGTTATTACTTCCAAGAGGAGAAGGACTGTTTGGAGAAGAATGCTTTTGGTACATGTGGAGTCTGTCTATTAACAGGAGATCCTGAAGAATCAGGGTTCCTGATCATATTAAGAGGCTCCACATATGGCAGACCATTACAATCAATCATAGACTATGTTCTTTAATACAAGAGTTAACTGTCAGAAATATGTTGAGTAGTAGATGGTACAGGGCAAACTTCATGGCAATATCTGTACCTGCTTAACATCAAAAAGCAAACTCAGGCCCCTTCCAGATACGCTCACTCTTCTTTTTGCAGGAATGTTAATATGATTGAAAGTGAAGCAGTTTCCATATTCAGTGAAGGCATGCTCAAAGTCCTAGAGTGATGGAAGCAGAACAAAATGGATGACTGAATTAATTGGTTTGCTCATGCAGAACTATTAGGCAAGGAGAGTAGAAAGGAAACACAAAGGGACAGAGTGTCAGGACTTTGTTTCAGATGAGACGTTATCAGGCAGATTACCAGATCACCAATTAACTCTCCTTGCTCTGGCATGGGGAGGCAATAGCAATCATATCAGCTTTTGCTGTTGTAAAAGGAAGAAGCCAAAGAAAGAGGAAAATAAGCACGAGAGTGCAACTCTTGCCTTCTTAGATTTGTATTGGTGTTTTGCTGCTCTTGCATTTTTTCAGCTGCAGTTTTATGAAGGTGTTGTTAAATGTGAATAAATAGTAAAAAAAAAAAAAAAGACTATTCATCTTTCAGAGTGACTATCACATAACCTGGGCTGCCATATTGTCTGTTTAGCTGGGCTTTTCCTATATTCTAACCATGCCACCTGAGGCCCACTTGCATCATTAGCCAGCCAAGGTACCTAGATTTCCTCTCCAGCTCTTGCTGAAGTTGAACTCTGAGGCAAAACAGGAAGTCAGTATTGTACCCAACTATTTCACAAGAATAATAAATCATAATAATAAATCATTTAATTAATTAATTGTTATAAATTTTTCTTGAACTTGTTGTCCTTTATGTTGTAAGCCGCCTAGAGTGGTCGAAATGACTAGATAGGCGGGGTATAAATACAATAAATAAATAAAAATAAATAAAAAAAATGAGCCTGCTTCTGCTTTGTGGTGTGTTTAGCCAATGGGTAAAACCACAGCAATGACTGACATTCTCAAAGCCTTATGTATTTAAAAGTATTGATCTGTATACTGCATATGCAAACTGCATGAAGACACATTAAGCAGCTGTTACAATTCAAGGGTTCTGGGTAACAGTTCTTGGTAGCCTGATCATGTGTTAAGGGCGTCTGGCAAAGCCTGCTTCCTGTCATATTTTCCTTAGATAGGGAACAGCACTCTGTGTTTTGTAACTGCATTTTGCCTGCACTGGCTGCAGAGATGAGTTGTTAAATTATGAATTTTTTTTAAAGAGTCCTTGGGAGAGATGAGAAATAAACTTCCTCTTTAAGAAACATTTTTGTTTTTTTGGTTGCAGTGTTTCCTATATTTATTTACTAAGGAGTAGGCCCTTTCAACATCAAAAAAAAAAAAAAAAAAAAAAAAAAACTAAGACCATGGCCACTGGTCCCATCACCTCCTGGCAAATAGAAGGGGAAGATATGGAGGTAGTGACAGATTTTACTTTCTTGGGCTCCATGATCACTGCAGATGGTGACAGCAGCCCCGAAATCCAAAGACTCCTGCTTCTTGGGAGGAAAATGATGACAAACCTAGACAGCATCTTAAAAAGCAGAGACATCACCTTGCCAACAAAATTCTGAATAGTCAAAGCTATGGTTTTTCCAGTAGCAATGTATGAAAATGAGAGCTTGGACCATAAAGAAGGCTGACTGCTGAAGTATTGATGCTTTTGAATTGTGCTGGAGAAGACTCTTGAGAGTTCCCTGGACTGCAAGGAGAACAAACTTATCCATTCTGAAGGAAATCAACCCTGAGTGCTCACTGGAAGGACAGATCCTGAAGCTGAGGCTCCAATACTTTGGCCATCTCATGAGAAGAGAAGACTCCCTGGAAAAGCCCCTGATGTTAGGAAAGTGTGAAGGCAAGAGGAGAAGGGGACAACAGAGGATGAGATGGTTGGACAGTGTCATCGAAGCTGTGTGTTTAGTCGTTTAGTCGTGTCCGACTCTTCGTGACCCCATGGACCAGAGCACGCCAGGCCCTTCTGTCTTCTACTGCCTCCCGGAGTTGTGTCAGGTTCATGTTGGTTGCTTCGCAGACACTGTCCAGCCATCTCATCCTCGGTCGTCCCCTTCTCCTCTTGCCATCACATCTTCCTAACATCAAGGTTTTTTCCAAGGACTCTTTTCTTCTCATGAGATGGCCAAAGTACTGGAGCCTCAGCTTCAAGATCTGTCCTTCCAGTGAGCACTCAGGGTTGATTTCCTTTAGAACTGATAGGTTTGTTCTCCTTGCAGTCCAGGGGATTCTCAAGAGTCTCCTCCAGCACCACAATTCAAAGGCATCAATTCTTCGGCGGTCTGCTTTCTTTATGGTCCAGCTCTCACTTCCATACATCACGACAGGAAAAACCATATCTTTGACTATTCGGACTTTTGTCGGCAAGGTGATGTCTCTGCTTTTCAAGATGCTGTCAAGATTTGTCATCGCTTTCCTCCCAAGAAGAAGGCGTCTTTTAATTTCAGGGCTGCTGTCTCCATCTGCAGTGATCATGGAGCCCAGGAAGATAAAATTTGACACTGCCTCCATATCTTCCCCTTCTATTTCCCAGGAGGTGATGGGACCAGTGGCCATGATCTTAGTTTTTTTGATGTTGAGTTTCAGACCATTTTTTGCACTCTCCTCTTTCACTCTCATTACAAGGTTCTTTAATTCCTCCTCACTTTCTGCCATCAGAGTGGTATCATCTGCATATCGGAGGTTGTTGATATTTCTTCCGGCAATCTTAATTCCGGCTTGGGTTTCTTCCAGTCCAGCCTTCCGCATGATGTATTCTGCATATAAGTTAAATAAGCTGGGGGACAATATACAGCCTTGCCGTACTCCTTTCCCAATTTTGAACCACTCAGTTGTTCCATGACCAGTTCTAACTGTTGCTTCCTGTCCCACATATAGGTTTCTCAGGAGACAGATAAAGTGGTCAGGCACTCCCATTTCTTTAAGAACTTGCCATAGTTTGCTGTGGTCCACACAGTCAAAGGCTTTTGCATAGTCAATGAAGCAGAAGTAGATATTTTTCTGGAACTCTCTGGCTTTCTCCATAATCCAGCGCAAGTTAGCAATTTGGTCTCGAGTTCCTCTGCCTCTTCGGAATCCAGCTTGTACTTCTGGGAGTTCTCGGTCCACATACTGCTGAAGCCTACCTTGCAGGATTTTGAGCATAACCTTGCTAGCGTGCGAAATGAGTGCAATTGTACGGTAGTTGGAGCATTCTTTGGCACTGCCTTTCTTTGGGATTGGGATGTAGACTGATCTTTTCCAATCCTCTGGCCACTGTTGAGTTTTCCAAACTTGCTGGCATATTGAATGTAGCACCTTAACAGCATCATCTTTCAAGATTTTAAATAGTTCAACTGGAATGCCATCACCTCCACTGGCCTTGTTGTTAGCCAGGCTTTCTAAGGCCCACTTGACTTCGCTCTCCAGGATGTCTGGCTCAAGGTCAGCAACTACATTGTCTGGGTTGTCCGGGATATCCAAATCTTTCTGATATAATTCCTCTGTGTATTCTTGCCACCTCTTCTTGACATCTTCTGCTTCTGTTAGGTCCCTCCCATTTTTGTCTTTTATCATGTTCATCTTTGCGCAAAATGTTCCTCTAATATGTCCAATTTTCCTGAACAGATCTCTGGTCTTTCCTTTTCTGTTATCTTCCTCTATTTCTTTGCATTGTTCATTTAAGAAGGCCCTCTTGTCTCTCCTTGCTATTCTCTGGAAGTCTGCATTCAATTTTCTGTAACTTTCCCTATCTCCCTTGCATTTTGCTTCCCTTCTCCTCTCTGCTATTTCTAAGGCCTCGTTGGACAGCCACTTTGCTTTCTTGCATTTCCTTTTCTTTGGGATGGTTTTCATTGCTGCCTCCTGGACAATGTTACGAGCCTCTATCCAAAGTTCTTCAGGCACTCTGTCCACCAAATCTAGTTCCTTAAATCTGTTCTTTACTTCCACTGTGTATTCATAAGGGATTTGGTTTAGATTATACCTGAGTGGCCCAGTGGTTTTTCCTACTCTCTTCAGTCTAAGCTTGAATTTTGCTATGAGAAGCTGATGATCAGAACCACAGTCAGCTCCAGGTCTTGTTTTTGCTGACTGTATAGAGCTTCTCCATCTTTGGCTGCAGAGAATATAATCAATCTGATTTCGATATTGCCCATCTGGTGATTTCCATGTGTAGAGTCGCCTCTTGTGTTGTTGGAAAAGAGTGTTTGTGATGACCAGCTTATTCTCTTGACAAAACTCTATTAGCCTTTGTCCTGCTTCGTTCTGAACTCCAAGGCCAAACTTCCCTGTTGTTCCTTTTATCTCTTGGCTCCCTACTTTAGCATTCCAGTCCCCTAGAATGAGAAGAACATCTTTCTTTGGTGTCAGTTCTAGAAGGTGTTGTAAATCTTCATAGAATTGTTCAATTTCAGTCTCCTCAGCAATGCTGGTTGGTGCATAAACTTGGATTATTGTGATGTTGAATGGTCTGCCTTGGATTCGTATTGACATCATTCTATCATTTTTGAGATTGTATCCCATTACAGCTTTTCCCACTCTTTTGTTGACTATGAGGGCTACTCCATTCCTTCTACGGGATTCTTGCCCACAGTAGTAGATATGATAATCATCTGAGCTGAATTCGCCCATTCCTGTCCATTTTAGTTCACTGATGCCCAGGATGTCGATGTTTATTCTTGCCATCTCCTGTTTGACCACCTCCAGCTTCCCAAGGTTCATAGATCTTACATTCCAGGTTCCTATGCAGTATTTTTCTTTACAGCATTGGACTTTCCTTTCACTTCCAGGCACGTCCACAGCTGAGCGTCCTTTCGGCTTTGGCCCAGCCACTTCATTAGCTCTGGAGCTACTTGTACTTGTCCTCCGCTCTTCCTCAGTAGCATGTTGGACGCCTTCCGACCTGAGGGGCCCATCTTCCAGCGTCATATCTTTTAGCCATTTGTTTCTGATCATGGGGCGTTCTTGGCAAAGATACTGGAGTGGCTTGCCATTTCCTACTCCAGGTGGATTGCGTTTAGTCGGAACTCTCCACTATGTCCTGTCCGTCTTGGGTGTCCCTGCACGGCATAGCCCATAGCTTCTCTGAGTTACTCAAGCCCCTTCGCCACGACAAGGCAGCAATCCATGAAGGAGGTCATCGAAGCTACCAACATGAATTTGACCCAACTCCGGAAGGCAGTGGAAGACAGGAGGGCCTGGTGTGCTCTGGTCCATGTAGTTACAAAGAGTCGGATGTGACTTAACCACTAAACAATAACAACAACAACAACAACAAGGCCCTTTCAAACTTAATGACATTTACTTTTGAGTGAATATACTGTATATAAGTAATATTAATTGACTATTTTTTCTTTATAAGAAATGGAAAATTGAAGGAGGAGATAGCTTGTTTCTGAGAAAAACGCATACTCCAGAGAGGTATTATTTAATTCACTGTTAATAACAGTCACTGCTGTTATTGCCTAATTACTAATAATAATACTTTGCATTTGAAAAGGGTTTATTCTGAAAGCATACAAAGCACTTTAATTCTGCATGAACTCAGTAACTCTTGTAGCAGTTATAAGTGTGATGGTTTCCATCTTATAATTAGGATGTGGGAATGAGGTTGAGCATGGACACAACTAAATAATTGTAGACTCTCCATTAATGGTTGTGTGGGAAGAGGCTATACAGCTGCCATTGTATATTATTTTACTGATTCCATTTTTTAGTTTTTATTTCTGCAAATCTGAATTGGAAAAAAATGTTCTTACAATAATAATGGTAGCCAGGAAAAGTGTGTGCTTTACAATGGCTAGATTCCTCCCTATCCTTTGAAGTGTGCATTTTTAAAACAATACAAGCATTCTCCTTGTGTTATGGCATGATGGATATATGATGGCCCTTTGTCCTGAAGTGGTAACATGAAGTGTCTCCTGTGCCTACAGTGTATTTTATTGTCCCAGTATCATTCTAGATCTAGTCAATGAATATCTTTATGTTTGTTTCTTGCCTCTGTCCGCTGGAACTACTACTATGCCCAAGTTTCCTCCTGGGATTAAAGAAAGGGGGTAGGGGAGAGCAAACAATTGTTTAAATTTAATTAATATTTTTTTACCTCTGGGTAACAGGGCTGGCCAAAAAACTCACATTCCAGCAGTGTGCTGCTGTTCAGATAGAAGCCATTATTCCTTGTGAATTCTTTGATGCTGAAGTTTTGATTCCCTTGAAGGAAACTGTTTAGGTCTTGGTTAGAATTGTCACCACTATTGAACATATGGAGAACTGCAGATACTATGCTCCATAGGAAGAAGATGATGCCCAGGTTAGCTACTGCTTGGGTTTGGAACCTGTGAGGACAAACCAGAAATGTGCAGTAATTCTTAAATTCCTAAATAGGGTTCCAAGACAGCCCTTAAAACTTAAAACAAACAAACAAACAAACAAACAGTAAAGGAGTCAGGGCAGATTATTTGGCAATAACAGCGCATTCTGTAGATGTTGTACGGAAGACCACTGCGTATTCTTCACAACTTGCAAGTAAACATGACATATGAAAGTGAAAGTTATCTTACCTGTTCAGATTGCAAAAAGTTACAGCAGGAAACTCAATGTTTTCCACATACTGAACGACTACTGACGTTGTGGTGGGCCAGCTGAAATAATTGATCAAACGGCTGCTTACTTGCCAAACAACAAGGACTATGGAACCCATGACTACTAACATCCATAATGCCTTACGTGTCTTGGTCTTGGTACGAACGATATTGTGCACCCCGTGGAATGAAGTGGATGTTGCAAATTCATAATCATACTTCTTCTTTTCTTCCAAAGATGGCAGTGGCTTCCTTGTGAAATAGAGTCTGGCTTTCCCCAACAGTCCTTAATATTTGGCAAGAAGAGAAAGTGTTGGCACATAGATACTCACCAAGATGAAACAAAAAGATCATGTCATGTACCACACCTCTAAGAGGCTCATAATGAACCAATTTTCTGTGGGGTTTGTTGTTGCTGTTGTTGTTATTACAAATGCTTATATATTTGTCATGCTTCTCAATTACATATTTAGAGCCAGAGGTTAAAAAGTAGTGAGCAGTGAAATTCATTATAACTCCTCCCCAGTCCTAACTAGTTGCATTAAAACTTTTAGTTACAAGAGGTGAAATCCTGTTTGCATAATTTTGTATGGTGCAACCTGGTTCAGCACTGGAAACATGTAACTTACAGTAATTAAATAGGTCCTCCTTTTAAGTTCTGAGGCTCCCTGGGTCTCCCTTTTGTCCTGGGGAAGCCTTTGGATCCCTCAGGATGTGTTGGTGGGGTTTTAATAGCAAAAGTATTGCTGTTTATAATGCTGCCAGCAGTCCCCCAAACATGATGGGAATTCACACATGGCATTCATTTTCCAAAAAATAAAATAAAATAAAAATAAATTTAAAAATGACAGTGTTAACACTAAATTTGATTTTAAAAACTACGGTTGTGCCCTTATTGGCCTCAAAATGCCATTACTTGTAACTCATTAATATAAATCTAGTTTAAGGACAAAAGAAACACAGACTTTAGAGATCCTGAAAAACAAAGTAGCTTGTCCTTTGGCAAGATTGTCCAATGATGGTCTGCTCTTTTGAAGTGTTAAAATGGTAGTGCTTGAAGTCAGCATTTCTAAAGGAAAATATTAAAATAAGTAGCCCCAAGAGACTTTTCCCTACTGCTCAACTTGTTTTAGAATGTCATTTCTTACTTCACATTCTACAGAGCCCAGTTCTATCCATGCTAATCGCAAAGCGGAAGTGTCTCCTAGATGTCTGTGTCCAAAACTGTAGTTGATTTAGATCTAGAAATTATACTCAAAATATACATATCTAGTTTTTTTAAAAAATTAGAAAATTATTATTCTTTGCATTACCTTAGCAGAAAATGACTAAAATAAAAACCATCTCATTCAAAATAGCACCACTTAAATAAAAGGATACGCCAACTCATTGTTATAGCTCTGATTCCATACCTCTGCCACGAAATCCACTTAACTTCCTAAGCTTCTCCATTGGGCATGTATTAGAAGATTCTGCTATAAAACACTGGCAGCTAATTGCCTTTATAAAGTAAGGGAAGGGGTGGAGACTAATTAAATACACACCATAGGGTAATTTACCTGCCCGCGTTGCTATAGTCATAGATTTTTTTTTTAAAAAAGTAAACAAGACCAAATGCATGAGCTTATGTATACATAAAGTATGTTAGATAAAAGTAGAGTGTCAGACTATAAAACTGATTGAGACATCAAAATATTAATTCCTGGAGTATCAGACCAGTATGCAGAGGGCTATTTTAGGTGTAATTAAGCAATTTTAATCAATCAGCTGGCTATGGTAACAATATGGACAGTGCCTTATTCACAATTGTACAGTGCAATACTCTGTGGGCTATGTGTTCCTCCTACACATTCCCACCTACTGCTGTGTGGCTCATGGTGGGGAGGGAATAAGAGGAAAAAGAAGCGGGCAGTGTCATCGTCTTTTCTTGAATTGCTTCCTGCCCAATCCCATGATGCAACCAGTTCTTGGCAGGTGTGGTGATTTTTGGCCACCTGTCACACAATGTTTTGGCCTAAGGATCCGTAAAACAGGCATTATCCAGACAGGTAGCCAAGAAGCAGCTGCATTATGAAGTTAGGCAGGTGGTAACTCTGAAGAAGCCTGATTACCTGCATAATTTCAATTGATTTGATTTGTAGCCAACTATCTCCTCAGAAGTAGGACTCAAAGTGGCTGCAACATAATTAGAAACAGGGTGCAGATATGGGCCTGTATTGAATGTTGTCGATACGCTAGTTCAAGTCCGGTTGTGCTAGCAGTTGCACAATTATCAGAGATAGCACAAGAAAATATTTGAGGCATATTTGGTTGTACAAGTGGTTACACGCTGCTTGCACAACAGTACAACTGCAGTAGTGAAGGTTTCACTCCACCATTATATTGTTTAATCCAGGCCAAAACCAAATAAGATATAAGAAAGACAGAAAGTTATAATGTACAAAAGTTAAAATGTACAAAAAAAATCATCTATTTCCTCCATGTGTCGAAGTCTGCTACTACTGCAAATGTGGGTATCGCCTTCCTTTCCCCACCCTGTTTAGGGGCTTGTTTCACTTTCCTAGCATGACCACAGTCAAGTAGATATGTGGTAGTGGAGGAAATGACACAATAGCAACACTACCCAGCAAATGAGATTTAACTCAATGCCAATGTCACTGAGAGCAGAAGAAACTGATTCAGACTGATGGTGGTCCTTCACAGTATAGTCACATGGACGGTCCCACTCAGTCACAGTTTGGTTATACCTCATGCACCCAATAAAAATGGTGGTGTGGGAGGGAGCACATACACTAGGCAGAAAGAAAGAAAGAAAGAAAGAAAGAAAGAAAGAAAGAAAGAAAGAAAGAAAGAAAGAAAGAAAGAAAGAAAGAAAGAAAGAAAGAAAGAAAGAAAGAAAGAAGACAAAAATGTTGTAGCATCTTAAAGACTAATTGCTATATTTTAATGTGAGTTTTCATGGACAAGTTCACTTACTCAGGACTTGTCCACGAAAGATATTAAAATATAGCAGTTAGATTTAAGGTGGCACAAAATTTTTATTATTTGCTTTTAATTTTTCTTTTGTGGCTTTCTGATATCCTAGCAGAGACTAACAAGGCCACCTCTTCTAAAATATAATATATGTACCCAGTATGCTCATTGTCCATCAGAGTTCTTTGGGAAACAACACTGTATTTGCTGGTGATCAGACGATATACCCAGCCTGGACTCTTTGGGTCCAATGACAGGGTCTCTTCCTTTTTTTTTTTCTTTATCTTTTTCTTTTTAAGTAGTCAGGGCTGGATTGTATTTGGATGGAAAATTGCTCCCAGTGAAGCGGCCCTTTCCAGTATGATCCAATGTAATCCTTATGTGACCATCACATTGTACCTTCAATTAAATATTGAAGCTGATTTCTGTGGATGACACTAGAGGGAGCCATCCACTGGCAAATCGACTATAGTTTTTATTACTAGAGGCAAATAAAGAGGTAATTTATTGATTCTGCCCATTTATTGGTCAAATGTTTCAATTGTATTTGATATTTCAGTGGTATTTGTGAAACTGTTTCACACTAATATCCACACTTTGATGGAATTACGAATGTACACAGACGACTGCATAGCTGAATCACACCTATGATGAACACTCCCTGTTCACAAAATACCTCCTTCTTTAGAATTTGGCTGAACTATCCAGAGCAGCCATTCTAAATGGGAGCACCAGGCACATTTGAAGGGGGCCACAGATGAAACCATTCTTCACACACCAACTTATAAGTTTTGCAATGTGATTTATTTATTACCAAATTGCTAACATGCGCTGGATTATGGAGAAAGCCAGACAGTTCCAGAAAAACATCTACTTCTGCTTCATTGACTATGCAAAAGCCTTTAGCTGTGTGGACCACAGCAAACTATGGCAAGTTCTTAAAGAAATGGGAGTGTCTGACCACCTTATCTATCTCCTGAGAAATCTATACGTGGCACCGTTAGAACTGGATATGGAACAACTGATAGGTTCAAAATTGGGAAAGGAGTATGACAAGGCTGCTTATTTAACTTATATGCAGAATACATTATGCAACACTGGATGAATCCCAAACCGGAATTAAGATTACTGGAAGAAATATCAACAACCTCCGATATGCAGATGATACCACTCTGATGGCAGAAAGTGAGGAGGAATTAAAGAACCTCTTAATGATATGAAAGAGGAGAGTGCAAAAAATGGTCTGAAGCTCAACATAAAAACTAAGATCATGGCCACTGGTCCCATCACCTCCTGGCAAATAAAAGGGGAAGATATGGAGCCAGTGACAGATTTTACTTTCTTGGGCTCCATGATCACTGGAGATGGTGACAACAGCCAGGAAATGAAAAGACTCCTGCTTTTTGGGAGGAAAGTGATGACAAACCTCAACAGCATCTTAAAAAGCAGAGACATCACCTTGCCAACAAAAGTCTGAATAGTCAAAGCTATGGTTTTTCCAGTAGCATTGTATGGAAGTGAGAGCTGGACCCTAAAGAAGGCTGACTACTGAAGAATTGATGCTTTTGAATTGTGGTGTTGGAGGAGACTCTTGAGAGATTTCTGGACTACAAAGAGAACAAACCTATCCATTTTGAAAGAAATCAACCCTGAGTGCTCACTGGAAGGACAGATCCTGAAGCTGAGGCTCCAATACTTTGGCCATCTCATGAGAAGAGAAGACTCCCTGGAAAAGACCCTGATGTCAGGAAAGTGTGACGGCAAGAGGAGAAGGAGACGACAGAGGACGAGATGGTTGGACAGTGTCATTGAAGCTACCAACATGAATTTGACCCAACTCCGGGAGGCAGTGGAAGATAGGAGGGCCTGGCGTGCTCTGGTCCATGTAGTCATGAAGACTTAACCACTAAACAAGAACAACAAATGTGATTTATACAATCCCTATTTGGCCTATATTTCTTTCATATTGTCTTTATGGCAGTGGCCAAAAAAGAAGGCTGACAGTGGCTCAATAAAATAGAACTAAAAATATTCCCTGTGTGGGAATTTTGTATCAGTCAGCTTTGCCCTGTTAATTCTAGAACTTAGAGGAAAAGTTACTTTTTGGACTAAAGCTTCTAGAATTTCTAGGTCTTGCTCAGGAGTACACTGGGAGCTGTAATTTTAAAAAGTAACTTTTTATACTTTGGTTCATTCTTCTGGCCCCCACTGAGGAAAATCAATACTTACACTAGAATTTTTATTCATAGAAATGGAGCCTGCGGTCAGCTCATGTTGTTTTCTCCAGTTGTGACGTTCATGGAGAAAAAAAAAAACACAAGGCATGTGTTTCAGCTACATGACCAAACATCTGGACTCATCGGACTTTGTGTGTGTGTGTGTGTGTGTGTGTGTGTGTGTGTGTGTGTGTGTGTGTGTGTGTGTGTGTGTGTGTGTGTGTGTGTGTGTGTGTGTGTGTGTGTGTGTAGATGGTGCTTTTTTACTCGCTAGAACTGTGTTCATAATGAAAACTGAAAAATTATCTCCACAGATAATATCTCATTCAGTGGCAAAGGCACTTGCTAAATATAAGAAGAGATAAATGGGGAGGATTTGGTACATTCTTTGTAGCTGTTGTGTCTGATGAACCAATTACCATGCTAAGTTCAAGCAGAGTTTGGAATAGTTTGTGTTTTGAATTTCTTTTTCAGAACATCCAAAACAGCAAAGGCTACTGGTTCTAAAGCAATAAAGAATGCCTATCATTTCCAAAAATTAAGTTCATGTTACACAGGTACTATCTGGGTGGTGGAGAACCAAGAGTACCATATCAAAAATTGTTGCTCGGCTGTTGTCATTCTTTGGTAGAAACCAGCCTGTAGTTTGAGAAACCTTGAACTTTATTCCTCCCACTGAAAATGAGTATCTGATTGGATTATTAATATTGCATCAGCTCTTATCCGTGTTTGCTTAACCTTGAGTTATTGGATCTCCCCATTTACTTAAAACGGGCTATTAATTGCAAATGGAGGTTAAATGGAAAGGGCAGAGTGTGTGCGGAAATTACAAGATGCTCTGGGAACACAGGAAATGTTTAAACTTAACCACAGAGCTAATATAGATAAACCTATAGAGATGTCAATATTTTATGAAAGAATGTAATTCAAAACATTCTGTCCTTCCAAATCAAATTTCAGTGCTAATGGATATATTTAAATATGCCCTGCTAAAAGAAAATAAAGACAGGTTTATTTATTTATTTATTTATTTCATTTCTATCCCGCCTATCTGGCCAAATTCGACCACTCTAGGCGGCTTACAATCCACAATAGTAAATATTAAAACCATTACAAATACACAAAAATAGTTTGAATGATGTTAATCCATTTGAACAAATGAAGAAAAACCATCAGAAAATAAGTGAGTGTACGAATGAGTAGATGGCTGTAAGGCAAACTGTTTAAAATATTTTCACTTCCTGCCCACCAAGGCCTCAAAAGGAATATGCAATAAAATTTTTGTGACCCCAGTGAAGGCTGGAGACAGCAGCTAAAGAGAGCAGAACAAAGGGAATATATTCTGGCCAGGTAAAATAGGTGCAGTCACAGAATATAGAATCAAAAGTACACAGGAAGCACACCTTGTGGTCGAGTTACAAAACCCTAATCTTGCTTGAACTACTTTCTCACAAACCAGACGTGGGTTCCTTTGAACTATGTACAGATGTTGACAGACAGAATCATATATGGACTTTCCATTGCATTACATTTCAAACTTACATACTTGAGCATGTCTTGAGCTATTGCAATCATATATGGAAACAACTACATATCTCTAGCAATTGGTAGGCAGTTATGTGTCTGGGGCTTTTCACCAAGAGGCTTTCAGCTTGGCTAAGTACAGTGGTGCCTCGCATAGCGACGATAATCGGTGCAGCAAAAATCGATGCAAAGCGATTTTGTCGCTATGCGATATTAAAAAGCCCATAGGAATGCATTGAAACCCCTTCAATGCGTTCCTATGGGCTTCAGATTCACTTTAAAGTGAAAATCCTCCACACGGCGGCCATTTTCGCTGCCCAGTAAGGGAGGAATCCGTCCCAGAAAACAGAGGGTGACCTTTTTTTTTTTTACCCAGCGGCCATTTTGGAACCGCCGATCAGCTGTTAAAAAATCATCGCTTTGCGATGATCAGTAAGCGAAACAGGGTACCAATCATCACAAGGCAATTTTTCCCCATAGGGAACATCGCAAAGCGATCGCAAAAAGTTAATCGCTATGCGATTTCTTCGTTAAACGGGGCTCCCGTTAAGCGAGGCATCACTGTATATCTGTTTTCATTAATACCCTGTTTCCTCCAAAATAAGACCTGATCTGAAAATAAGCCCTAGTATGATTTTTGAGGATGCTCGTAATATAAGCCCTACCCCCAAAATAAGCCCCAGTGAAGTGAAAGCCTGCCCATTGTGCAGCAACCAGAAGATGACATGACTGTATTTGAATAAATGTAGATTGTTGTGCATGAAAAAAAAAACATCCCCTGAAAATAAGCCCTAATCCGTTTTTTGGAGCAAAAATTAATATAAGACCCTGTCTTATTTTGGGGGAAACACGGTAACAAGGCACATCTGAGAACTCACTTCCCTCCATGACAAGACAGGTGCAAGAAGATATCAGAGTCAGCCTTTTGAAGCTTATCCTAGGGAAACCACTTTCAGCAGTATGTAAGAAAAGGCTTATTATGTGGCTTTTTAAGCAGACATAAATAGGACGTTTCCAGCAAGTAAACATTTTTTTACTTATTAAGCAAATGACTATTAATTATGCACAGGTAGGACATTATTTGGGATTCTTTTCACAGAAAAAAATAAAAAACAAAACAATCTCCCCTCCCTCCCAAAAAATGAAACATTTCTTAGATGTTAACTAGAAGCACCTTTAAAAGCCAAAGGCCATTTAATAGGAATAGCTTTCTAAAGTGAAATGAAGCTGTAATGATGGAAAGCAGTTTAGTTATGGATGGGTGTTGTAATTAACACTCTGAAGCAGACATTGCCATTGGAATCCATGTTGAAAGGCCCTTGCTTCTGCCTTCTACCTTGGGTATAATGTGGGAAATTATTGGCTCATGCATGTTCTTTTGCACATATGTGCAGGAGCTATGCCTTTCTGGAAGAGTCAACAACTGAAGCCTTGTTTTCAAGATTAACAGTCTATGCACAGAAAACATAGACAGCTTACCATATTTGCCGGCCTACAAGGCGACCGGCCATATAAGATGACCCCCCCCAACAGGAAGAGCCTGTGTGGGTGGAGGCAGGAGGAGGAGGAGGAGGAAGAAGAGGGGAAACGGGGGGGGTGGCGGGCGAGCACGCGCGATGGCACAGCAGCGGGAGGGCAAAGAAGAGGGCAAAAGGCTGAGGGGGCGGCAGGAGGAGGAGGAGGAGGAAGAAGATGGGAAACGGGGGGGTGGGCGAGTGAGCATGCTGGCACAGCAGCGGGAGGGTGAAGAAGAGGGCAAGAGGCTGAGGGGGGCAGGAGGAGGAGGAGGAGGAGGAGGAAGAAGAGGGGAAACGGGGGTGGCGGGCGAGTGAGCACGCCGCTGGCTCAGCGCGTGCGAGGCGGCGGGCTCTGGCCGAGGGCGAGGAAGAGGGCAAGAGGCTGAGGGGGGGTGGCAGGAGGAGGAGGAGGAAAAGGGAAATGGCGGGTGGCGGGCAAGCGAGCCCGAATGAAGTGCACCCGGCGTACAAGACACACACCCCCACTTGGAGGCATGTTTTTGGGCCCAAAAAGTCATCTTGTACGCCGGCAAATATAGTACTTCACATTTCTAGGTATTGAAGGAATTGCACAGACCTACATTTAATGTGATAAAATTCCTGAAGCAACCAGATATTGACTCCCTGCTCCCTGGATTATTGTGTCTAGACTAGAGGCCTAGGATTCTAGTAAGAATGCAGATCTGCAGCAAATTTAGAAGATGAGAAGCTACAGTCTTCTAATTTCTTCCCAAGCTCAGACCACTTGCCTATTATTCTTGCCTTCTTGAAACCAGACAGAAAACCTAGGATGTACTTTGGGTACTTAGTCTTGGACATTCTAAGCAACCGATCCTTAAGATTGATTGATTGATCGATCTGTCTATCTATCCATCCATCTTCCCATCTGTCCTTAAGAAGGAATGGATCTGCCACAAGTCATAGAAGGCCAAGTAGCTTTTCTTTCTTTGAAGGCTAAGACTAGCAAGGGGTCCAGTGCCACACTCTGGGTCAGGGAGACTAATAGCGGGGCAAGCAGTGCTGGAGGAAGAGAAAGTACTGTATGATTTTTTCATCTGAAGTAGCTTTGAAGCTGGGCACAAATCTCCTCCCATTGGCACAAGGGTTCAGTAGACCAGCACAATCATACCGGTATTGCACATATTGTATTGCTTTAGGACAGTGGTTGGGAAACAGGGGTAAATTACCCCAAATGGGATAAAAATGAAAATCCTGGGGGTAATGAGGATGGTCGCGGAAGCGCGACTGTCCTCATTAGCCCCAGGCATTTTGTTTACCACAATGTGTATACCTACAAGGACCTGACACAGTGCAGTGCAGCATCAGGTCCTTGGATATGTGTGCTTGCCTTGCTGATAGAGGCGGGGCCTGGAGGCACTGGAGGAAACCGGGGAGCCAGTCCACATGCTGTACCGTTGCTGCGCGTGAGCTCCACTAAAAGAAGAGGCGAAGAGAGCACACAACATGGCAAGGAGGGGAGGTACTGCAGCTAGGCTCCCTTGCTCTCCACAGCGCACTACTACCCCCGCCCTGCCACACCACCTCCGCTCCATTTTCTCTTCAGAGCAGGTCCGAAGGAGGGACAAATATCCACAGAGGAAGGTTTTGGCTAGAGGTGACTCCTCATAGCTATCCCTCATTGCGCCACATTGAGCAACAGCAGCCGAAGAGCAAGCCAGCGAGCACTGGGAAGAGTCTTTGGCTGTCAGCACACAAAGTCCTCTCCCCACCCAGCTCCTCCTGTGCGTGTCGCTGCAGGCCATGTCTCCGTCAGGCTGCGCTTTCCCTTCGGCCTCACCTTACAGCATGCGGACTGGCGGGGAGGTGGGGTTGGGGATGGCAAGGGTGCGGGCTCATGTGGCTCTATATGCCCAGCCTCACCAAATCCCCAAATGGCAGCCCCAAGAAGAATTTGGAAAGGAGGCAGCAGCAGCAGGTGTAGGGGCCAGCCCAGGTTTCCTGCCTCTTCCTCCTCCTTTGTGTTCACAAGTCTGGGGGTGCTATTTGCAGGCAGCAGGCTTCCCCCCCCCCCTTCAGGAAAAGCTGGAATGGCTGAGAAGTTGTAAAAAGGTGGAGGAAGTGGATGGGTAAGGGAAGCCCTGGCTGTTTATGCATGAACTCCTCAAAACACCTCAGGGGCGCCAAGAAAGCAGAGCCATGTCCCCTGCCACTCCGCTTTCCCAGCCCTTTTTCCTTTTTGCCATCCCCAAGGCCCCTGAGGAAGTCATTTGGGTGTCAGGGATGAGAGGGAAAGGGAGCTTCAATGGGCTTCAGTCCCCATTTCTTGCAAAAGAGAGAAAGTGAGCTAAAGTAGGAATTATCTTGCCAGTTCCTCAGACAACTGCTGTGTTTCCCATCCCTCACTCTCCCTCCTTGTCTCACGTGGCTGCCCTCAACAGCCCAGTAAAGCCATCATCAAGAACTCTTCGTGAATTAGCTTCCACCGCAGCATCAAGAGCGAGGGTGCCCACCTCAGCTTTCCCTCTTCGGTGTCAAGCTGGTTGAAGCTTTCAAAGTAATTTTGAATAGATTCAATAAGATTTTGAATTCAAATAATGCATGGTTTCCTTCCTTTCAAATCAAGGGGGTAATGTCGGCGTATATAATTTTTTTTTGGTGGGGGAAGGTAAAAATGTTCCCTGACCCCTGCTTTAGGAGATAGTGAAGGAAATGTATAGGGACCTACCCTTTACAGAAACACATACATTATTGTCCAATTATTACACAAAAGCCCAGTTCCCATAACATCACATGGACCAATCCCCAGGTCTCAGGTATTGAAATCTCAGGAAAAATGGGAAGCTGTTGATTGGGCAACCATTATTTAACCATCCTCTTAGTTGAGAATTGTTAGCTGAGTCATCTATACCTGCTCCAAGGAAGCATGGAATATAAATAACAATATGAACACAGTACATCTTGCCATAGGAGTTGTCTAGAAAAATAAGAAAGCTTTATGTCATTTCAGTTTTGACAAGATTTGACCTAAATTAGCAAGTTTTAGCACATACAGGATGTCATCTCTCTGTCTCTCTCTGTCTCTGTCTCTGTCTCTCTCTCTTTCTTTCTTTCTCTCTCTCTCTCACACACACACACACACACACAGACACACACACACACGAAGATGTGAGACAAAGACCAAAATTTGGATTAGGAAACATGAGTATGACTGTGCAAATCACAAAATAGCCACAATTTTTAAATAAAAGAATGAAGTAATAGTCTCCTCCAGCCTGCCTCATCTAGATTATTTAGAACCATATGTATTCCCTTTAAGGCCTGTAGTAGGCTTCATTTGCATTGTCAAATGACAGGGCTGGCATGCTCTTCAAGAGAAAATTAAATCTTGAATTTTTACTTTCTGATGGATTGGGCGTGGGCTGCCTAAACAGAATGTTCTTGGAGTCTTAGGCATCCTTCAGTCTCGAGAGACTATGGTAACGTGCTCTGTATCGAGGATTTGGAACAGCATCTAGTGTGGCTGAAAAGGCGAATTCGAGAGTGACAATCCCTTCCACACTGAAGACAAATACAATCTGTCCCCTGTCCAGCTCCCTGATTTTGCTGCTTCTAGGACTGCCTCTTTGCCTTGGCCTGCTGGATAAGGGTCTCTTCAAATTGGAGAGGCCATGATGCACCGCCTGCCTCCAGGGTGAACGGTCAGATGTCAAGGTTTCCCATCTGTTGAGGTCTATTCCTAAGGCCTTCAGATCCCACTTGCAGATGTCCCTGTATCGCAGCTGTGGTCTCCCTCTGGGGCGATTTCCCTGCACTAATTCTCCATACAAGAGATCTTTTGGAATCCGATCATCAGCCATTCTCATGACATGCCCAAGCCAATGTAGACGTCGCTGTTTCAGTCATGTATACATGCTGAAAATTTCAACTCGATCTAGGACTACTCTATTTGTAACTTTGTCCTGCCATGTAATACCAAAAATGCATCTGAGACAACACATATGGAAGGTGTTCAGCTTCCTCTCCTGCCATGCTCAAAGGGTCCAGGACTCACTGCAGTACAGGAGTGTGCTCAGGACACAAGCTCTATAGACCTGGATCTTGGTATATGCCATCAATTTCTTATTGAGCCATACTCTCTTTGTGAGTCTAGAGAACATGGTAGGTGCTTTGCCAAGGCGTTCATCCAGCTCGACATGTAGGGAGAGAGTGTCAGAGATTGTTGAGCCAAGGTACACAAAGTCATGAACAACCTCCAATTCTTGCGTGGAGATGGTAATAGAGGGAGGTGATGTGTTTTCTTCAGGCTGATTGTTAGTCCAACGTAACACTGGAGTAACATTCTATAAATGTCTACTGCTGCTCCTATTGGCCCAGCTGGAAGGAGGCTCCTTTTTTAAAAAGCTTTTGCTGAATGACCTGGTCAGCTGATCAGAAATCCAAGATTTGTTTTGGCTTGAAACCAACTTGGTGTCATTATGAACTATGTGACATATTCAAATAGTCCAATCAAATATGAGCAGTGTCAGGGCTGGGCAATCTGGACACAGGCTCAAGACCCACAATAGAAGGGAACTTGTTTACACCCTGCCATTTTGCAATTGCTGCCTCATTAGAAAATGTGAATTGCCTTCTGCTTTGCAAGGAAAAGTACAAAGGGCCCAAAATGGACTTGTTTTGTATTATCTTCTATGCCCGCTTCCTCTTCCTCTGCCTTCTGTCCTCACCTACCCTGATCTTCTGTGTGATTGGCTGGAGGAGAAGGAACTGAAAAACGGACAATTTCCAAGCAGTCTGCACTGAGCGTGCGATTGCACATCACCCAGACTCCATGTCAAAGCATGGAAAATGAGTACTAATTGGCAACTACTTAATTAGAGAGTCCAAAACTCTAATTTAATTTAGATTAGTATTGGACAGTAAACATTTTACTTAATTTAAATTAAATATTGAGGTACCAGTTTCAAATGAACCCCCTAAGAGAAAATGGCATTGTTCCAGTGGTTGACACACGTAACCCTAATGGCATTTTTGTTGTTTACTCCTTCAAACTGGCTCTTCTTGTGATGTTATTTGGCTTCTTCAGCCTGGCACTGGCCAGATACAAAGTCAGCTGAATGAGCTGAACTAATTGTTCCAGTGTCCTCTCTTTCTGCCTCACTCTTCCACAGACAGACTCCCAGACACACAGACATAGACACAGACACACCTTGTAATCAGAGCTTCCTCCCATGCTGCTGTTGTTGAGACGACCAGCAGTGCTTCTTCTTATCTTGGCTATTCAGACTTTGTATGTCCCTAATTAATTAGAACACTTTCAAGCCTTAAGGTTAAACTTTAGGTTAATCTTCAATTTTAAATTAATCAGTACCTAATTAATATCACTGATTAATTGTGTTTAGCCAAAGTTAGGGTAAAAAACTGAAAAATACACCCAATTAATGAACAAATGATTCATTTATTCCATATTCTACATGTAGTTCCATGATTCTTGTGCAGAGAAGAATTATTTTCTAGTCCTGCGGCTGTAATCTAAAGTGACAGACTGATGTGGAGGCATAAGACGAAAGAGGGTTTCTTAGCTTTTTCTCTTTGTTACATTTTCCATGTAAAAAATGGTCCCTTAAGTTGTTCTCACCTACTTCCAGTCACTTAACCTGCCTTACAGGACTAGTGTGAGGATAAAATGAGAAAAAGGGAGATGTGTGTATTAAGCTTGAGTTTACTAGGGAAGCTGTAGGCTATAAATTTAATAATTAAATTAAGAATATGCCCAATTAGATGTGAATTTTCAGAGTTAAGTGGAAGAAGGAAAAGGATTAAGAAGCCATTTATACATAGGTTGAGGCAGACTGGAGGAGAATATTACTTCATTCCTTTATTTAAAAAATTCCAAAACATACAAATTTCTTTATATCTAGAATGACAAGAACTTGAAAGTTTTAAAAAAAAAAAAGAACGAGAGAGAAACCAAGACCGACCAATTCATTCCTCTGGCCATATGTTTTTCAGTGTTTAACTCTTTGAAATGTGGGGTTTAAATCTCAGTGTATTAAACTCTATCAGTGCTGAATTAAGGTAGTGACCACTTCTTTTCTTCTCAGGAACTTGTGTTCTTTACATTTATATCTAGATTAATATTGACGTAGCTCCTCTGGAAATAAATAACTTGAGGCTTAAAAACATCTGGATGTTGGATGTTTGACTGTTAGCCGCCTAGAGTGGTCCTCACCCGTCCAGATAGGCAGGATATAAAATAAATAAATAAATAAATAAATGAAACAGAGAGGAGACAAAGAAGTCTGGGAAAGGGAAAGAGAAAAGCCCTGTGGCAGGGCCACAGCCTTTGTAACTTTGTGGCAGGCTGTGCCTGTCCTATAACACACTGAGCTTCCAGCATTGCAAGGTCCACAAACAGGATACAAAACCTGGACAGGACATAAACAAGCAGACCACATCCACCCCCTTTATTTCTAGGAGCATATTCCTCTAAGGTATTTTTTAAATGAAATTAATAGAACAATTGTATTTGGCAATAATAAAAAGTAGATAGGAAAGGTAAAGGTAAAGGTTCCCCTTGACATTTAGTCCAGTTGTGTCCAACTCTAGGGCACGGTGCTAATCTCCGTTTCCAAGCCATAGAGCCAGTGTTTGTCCGAAGACAGTTTCCGTGGTCACATGGCCAGCACGGCTAGACATGGAACCCTGTTACCTTCCCACTGAGGTAGTACCTATTTATCTACTTGCATTTACATGCTTTCGAACTGGTAGGTTGGCAGGAGCTGGGATAAGTGATGGGAGCTCACTCCGTTGCATGGATTTGATCTTATGACTGCTGGTCTTCTGACCCTGCAGCACAGAGGCTTCTGTGGTTTAGCCCACAGCACCACCATATCCCTCCAAAAAGTAGATAACCAAGAGTAAAATCTAAGTGCTCCCCTTAATTTACTCTGAGCCCTTAATTCATACATCCTGCTCTTTTATTTGCTTACACAATTGTGTTATGAAGCAAGTGGCCAGGCAATTTTTGAGCTTGCACAAGGAAGTATGACTGCATACCTCTTTGCACAAATTCTGAAACTGCCCAATTACACCTTGCACAACAAAGTGTTGTACCTCCTGCCACAAGCTCAGAAACTCTCCAACTATTTACATAGTAATTTTAATACATACAGATATAAATTTAATATATAACAATATTTTTCCTATTTCAGAACAATTCTATTAGAAAGTGTGTATGTTATTGTAACTTATATCATTGTTTTTGTTCTCAAGCTTTTCTCCACTTTTTTAAAAGCAGGATTTGCTTCATCCACCAATATTAGCACTTACTAGAACACAACAGTTGATGTCTCTGATTTATAACTGAAATATTGATCTTGTGAAGTTACACTTCTTATCCAAAGATATTTATTATTAGCTATTCCTGTGTTTATTGTCTTTCTTTTTGAAAACTCCTTTAGAGAATGCTAAGAGCAAAGGCACTGTGAACCAATGAAAGGATCGTTAGAGTAGCCTTCCAGTAAATAGGTGGGTACCAATGAATGTGAAGTTCTCTTAGTGAGTCCTCTTACTAGGAAATCCAGATCTAATGAAAACAGACTGTATTCTGGATTGTGTTTGTGTACTTTGTAAGGCAATCTTCCACAAGTCTACTACGTACTAAAGCTCCACAGAGTTCAGTGGAATTTATTCCCAATGTGTACAGGGTGAAAGCTTCAGAGGCATACGTGTAACAAAGTCTATTCTAAGCAAGAGTTTCATAGATCCTGATAGCTGTTTAAGGCTATTTTGGATGGTTTTTTATACAAAGTTTTTCTGGGAGAATGCTTTTATAAAAAAACGGAATATCACTGAGAAATGCAAAATGCAGCCCTCCAGGTGTCAATTACATTGTCCCTCACAATTGGCTAAGATTGATGGGATCTTCAGTATAACAACAACTTGTCATATTCCTGAACTGTTGGGTTCAAGTAAGGTCCTTAACTAGCTGAAATGCTGAACTAGATCACTTACAAACTGACATACTATTTTAAAAATTTACTCAAATTCAAGAAACAAAAATGGAAAAGGACTTCCAAATATATTTGCAGACAAATGCACTTTGTTTTTACTGGATCATCGAATATTAATGAGCAAGATTACGTATATTTATTTTCACTGAGTTTTGTATTGTACTTTCAGATTTTGCAAGGATAGTTTGTTTATGATTTTAAATAATACCGGACTGTGCATTTTAGCTGAGTGGTTGTGGTATTGGAGAAAGGTTTTACAGATGCCATGGACCTCCTAAAAAAGAAATAAGTGGATTCTATGTCAAATCAAGACTGATTTCTCATAAGAAGCTAAAATTTGTTTGTTTATATTATTAAATTCTTAAACGTTAAAATATTTTATCTCGCCTTTCTCCAATGACTAAAATGACTCAATTGAGGCCATCATGCCTCTGACATACCATGAGAAAACAAGACATTTGAAAAGATAATTAAGTAATGTTAGGAAAGCTGTACAATAAGACAGATTAACTCCATACAAGAAGCAAAATACTTTAATTTGCAATATCTGAGCAGGGCTGTTAATTAAAAAACTGTTGTGAGATAATTAATTCATAGGGTTGCAATAATACTGAACTGACTTGATGGCATGTAATAATATATAATATGCTCTGTTGCAGCCTGCCTAAACAGCTGTTGTCCAAATGCATTGAATGATAGCTCCCAGAATCGTTTACTGAGTGAGGCATGATAGGAGTTGTAGTCCAACACACCTGGAGAGCACTAGATCTAGAAAGGCTATTCTATGGAGATACCTCTCTGCTTGGCTGTTACATTCGTGTGGAGAAGCACTGGCATCATCCCAAGTATCCTATGTTTCTTTGGTGGAAAGATCAAGACATTTTTATGATATGCTCACACAACACTATTCGGTGCTTGCTCACGGCAGTTTGCCACCTGAAACAGAGCAGCGTATTCTATGCCCACCCTGCTCAAGGCCAAGAGTAGTCCAAGTCAGCCAAATTATTTTTATGTTACACGAAACAAGAAATTTCATAAGCACCTCTCTCCATCACGTGCAGTATAACAATAAAACATTAGCCTTCGCGAATACAATAAAACATTAACTCATTAGCAATTTGCTGGCCATTTGTGACACCTGAAGTCTTTTGCCTGAGCTGGTTCAACCTGATGTTCCATCACTCACTTTTGTAAATAATATTTTGTGGTACCGGGCAACGAATACCTCAAACCTTGGTTGGAAGACACTGCTGGTAAATCTTCTCACAGCATTTTCTAATTGTAATCTAATTTGACAGCTGCACAATAAGAGACCTCTGATCAACACTTCATGGGAAATGCCTATATCTAGTGTAACAATAGTGAGAAGAACTGCGAGATAGTGGAGTTTCACTCTGTTTCTCTGCTTGCACTACGAGTGCACCTGGTTCTGCGACTGGTTACATAACTGGAAACATGCAGTGAAATCCTGTTGGTGTAACTTATCATCCCTGTACAACTAGGATGATATAATCAGTTCATGGTGGCAATATTTAATTTAATGTTTAATTAATCCTTTTTAGATTCTGAGGGAGCCCTGGGGAGCCTGAGAACCTGAAGGAGAGTCAGGAAGCTTTCAATTCAATTCAATTCAATATTACCATTGTGGGCTGAAAAAATGTGATGTATAGTTACACCAACAGTAACTTACTCTGCATAAGATTAACTTTGTGCATGTACTCCAGAACTACATGCCCACGAATGCAATCACATCTGAACTTGAGAAATGACATTGCTAGATCATAGCCAAAAAGATTTAGCTTAAAAAAGAAATGTGAAGACCAAATATAGCCAAGAGTTCTTGCCATTCAAGCAACAGGAAGGACTACCTTTGTGATTATGTATATTACTATTAAATAAAGCTGGATTATTATGACTTGTGTAGTAGACAGTACAGCTGAGCTGCAGAGAAAAGGCAGCGTATCACTTCCTTCAACCAGTGCTCTGTTAATGATTAGACTAAATTGAGTAACAATGTTCAACAAATACCAGGAGGATTTTTAAAAACAGTGTGAGAGTTCAACACTCTATTTAAGTTAAACCATTCAATTTTCCCTGTCCCAAAACAACTGATAACTATGTTTTGTTTTGTTTTCTTAAGTTCATTTTTTAAATTTGGAAATATGGACATTTCTTTGCCAGCCTTTGTGATTGTTTTCATGACGTGTCATTTATAATTTCTTTTCCAGAATTGCTCTCAGGTTTGGAACCCAGAATTTTCAAACACTGCAGCCCTTCTTTAGCAATTAAGGATGCTATTGTTTTCATAGAATAATAAAAATAATCATGTGCCATCAAGTTAATTCTGATTTACAGCGACACTTTCCTAGATTTTCTAGGTAGAGAATACTCTGAAGTGGTTTACTCTTCCCTTTTTCTGGGAGCTCCCTGGAACTGTGCAACTTGTCCAAGGCCACACAGGCTGGTTCTACTCACAGGAGGCACAGTGGGGAATCAAACTCCCAACTTCTGGCTACACAGCCAGATATCTAATTCAATAAGCTATCCAGCCAACTGTCTCATTACAATCTCCCCACTAATTTATATATTATTGTTCTCAATTTTGATTTCTAAGAATCAAACTGAACCATTACCTAGCTAAGGCAGGGAAGTCCCTGGCAGAAGACCAAGAAATGGAGACCAGCGTGGCGCAATGCAATTTTACTGGAGCCAAAAGATACACGCTAATGGCTGTGCTCTAAAGGTGAGCAAAAGCCCCTAACAAAGACAGTGACAGACCCTTATACCTTAGCGTATCAGATTCTTATGCTAAAGAGCTCATGGAGCATCTTGAAGGGAGGTTGGGCATGGACTGGGAGAGCAGGTTTTGACCAGTTTCAGGACAGTACTGGCCATTCTTGATAAGAACATTGTATTGTCCAGGCCCCGCCGAAGGCCCCTTTTTGAAGGTTACAAGGAGACCCATCTACCTCTCCCTACAGACTACACAACAGCATTGAGAATTGTCAGAAACATACACACATGTACTTAGGCATGGCAAGAGGCAAACAACAAAGGCACAATACTTTTGCACTACAAGACACTGGTAGTTTTCTTGGAAAATACATAGCAATGACTACATCAATAGAATTTAATAATATGCATGTTCAGGGAAACATGTATTCCATCCAGTTAGCCCATTACCCCTTCTTCAATGTAATTTTCTTACAGACGTATGCCTTGGCAATCAGACCTTACAATGATCAATCACATATCAGAGCATGCTAGAATTTTGAATAAAAAAGTCAGGGAAAACCAACCCAATGCTACATGAAACAGCACTACATTTAAATTGAAACGAAGTGCATTGTCTAATTTGATTCCCATTCCCAACTTTGCCAGTAATCATGTCGACTGAGGCATTCTGGGTAGGGTTGCCCGGTCTCAGGTATTGGCTCTTACAGTCATGGTTTGGATTTAATTTTACAGATCTCAAGCTTTCAACCTGTAATCTCAGGGAATGGGATGCTGCCAATTTGGCTATGTAGATTTTGAGTTCATATTTAGGACTTCAGGACTTGTTACTCAGACATACATTTTTTTCTTATTCATTAGCTGATATCCTGTTGCACAGTTATGCAAAAGGCATAGTTTTTAAGTCCAGAAGCCATAAGATAAGAAACCTCTATGGACATTATTGGTTGCATGCTGACTTGTGTGACCCAACATGCAACAGATAATGTCTATAGAGGTTTCTTAACTTACAGCAATTTGACTGTAAAAATCACACCTTTGTGCAACAGGATTTCAGCCACTGTAATGCTCCTGCGGCTTGAATTCATGCGCTAGCGTGTGACATCACAAAGGTTCCACTCCAATAGTGCTACAAGGGGCTGCCCCTAAATCTGAGAGTTGCTGCTAAAATCTCAAGGTTGTTGACCTAAAACCATTGTTCTGGGGTTGTAGTCCAAAAAATGTTAATTTTTTTCCAAGCTCTGCATTCTACATAACTGAACAAGATCAGAAGCGGAGGGACTGCAGTGAAAGCTGCAGAAGTGACCTGTGACATTGTTAGTGTTTCTGCATTCTTGTTTAACCTGAGTGGAAGAATTGATTAGACAACAAAACAAATACTTTGTGGACTTTGTTTAAGGATATATCCCGTGGTTGTTCCTGAATGAGAACAGTGACGGGCAAAAAACGCAAGGGGATTGGCCTGAACTAGGGGATCAGCTTACATTAAAAGGCTGTACTCTGGTTTGGGAAATGTCAATATATTTGACCTCAGAGGAATTTTAACTCAGTTTGTCATAAGATTCTGGAGTCATGAGTGGGTGTCCCTTTTGGAAGAACAAATATCAGTAAGTACATTCTTTTTGAAACAAACAACATACTAATTCAGATAACCACTATCTGCATGCTCAGACTTAAGAAGACAAAAATAAATACTAATTATGGCCCCACTGATATGTGATTAACTGCTTAAAAAAAGAAGTTTCTTTGTCAGATCATGGCTTTTAATAGGGCACATTCTGCTGTGCAATTTACAGTAAAGCTGGGACCACTGGATCAATCCTTTCTCAGTTGTGTTAGACATATGAACTGGCAAAATGATTCAACAGACCACACATGTGTGTTTGATCACTTTAGTTAAGTATTGGGCTGTTTTTTTGTTTATTCACAGATTTAATTTCAATAAACTTCCTTTGGATGGGGAAGATGACAAGTCACAAGAAGGGTTAAATAAAGCAAGCAAAGGTGGCCTTATCTATGGAGACTATCTGAAGGTAAGTGTAAACTTGTGCTAACTTGAAAAATAATGCATGAGGCTTTTTGCACATGGTCAAGTACAAATATACTGACTATAGATTCGATAACAGCCCATAAGCTCTCTATGATATTGAAACACATTTTTTATGCATTCTGTCCTTGATGGGGAAGAAAAATAGAATTTTCAGGATTAAAAAAAGGATTTAAAATTTAAAGTTAAAAAAGCTGCCTCATCTGTATCATATTTAAAAAAGCAAAAATAATTAAAAGTAATATAGTCATAACAGATTTTGTTGAGCCAGAGCTTTTATCAGAAAGCTTGGTTTAAAAAAGCAAAAGCCTTTTTGCATTTTAAAAGTGGCAACGTCTGCAGTTTAAGGTGCTAAGGAATGCTGATATTCTCTAAGCGTGCTTTTTAGCCATGAGGCTTTCACTGTAAATGATGGTTTCTAAGTTATTTAAACTGCTAGAGGAGGTTGCAAATGGGTGTCTCCCAATGAGTGATACTAAAATGGGGAAGAAAATCAAGTGGGTACTGTGGCCAATGGTACTTTGTCATAATGCAGCCATCAGCACCTTTTTGTCTCTCCATAGCTATCCACTACCTTATGGCTGAAGTGTACATTAATTACAAGTAGTGTTTAGTTTCTGCCATCAACCCCCCAAACTTGGAGAAGTTAATTTTTATGGATAACACATCAACTTCCTGCTAGCTTTCAAAAGTACCTCCCAGATGCATAGGGCCTGTGGATAGTGAAGTGGCTTGGTTAGGAGTTAAATTCCCCCCTGTGCCTCCTTGACAGGGGGTGTACTCGATGAACTATAGGGTCCATTCCAACTCTGCAGCTATAAGATGATGGTGGTGATGATTTTTTTTTTTTTTTTAGAAAAAGTGTGTTAGCAGTTGAGTCACGTCTTCCTAATTAAAATGTATGTGCGGAAGCATTCACTATTAGGGCTATACTTTGTTTTCTCTCATATCCGAATTTTGCATTTCTGTCAAATTTATGAAGAAACATACAAATATTTGGAAATCTGTTATCAAAAAGAAACCAAACATCAGCCTGCACTGGCCACATTTAAAGAGTGTGCTTATTTCCAGTGTGGAAAGCGTTCTGTTAGGCCTGACAACCAGGTAAAGTAAAAGATAAAGAATTTGCCAGAAAGGAGACAGATTGAAACTCAAATTCATCACAACAGATGTTAAATAAATGGGGATACAAAAACAGGATTTTAAGAGCTAAACAACACATCTGAGTGTTTTCCCCCTTTCCCTTTTATTTATTTATTTATTTATTTATTTATTTATTTATTTATTTATTTATTTATTTATTTATTTATTTTTGTTTGTTTGTTTGTTTGTTTGTTTGTTTGTTTGTTTGTTTGTTTGTTTGAAACTTCCTAGTTCTTTTCTGTTGTAGACATTAAGAAGCTGGCAACAGTTTAAAATTTCTGTGGGAAAGTAAACAGAATTCTTAATACACCCTCAGTGAACAAAGCAGAGCTAAGAATACTAAATGCCAATACTGCTGTGCCATTTACATTTCTATCTACTGTCATGAGATTGATCAAAGCATGGGAGCCCATTCAGAAGGCAGAAAGGAAAATAGTGATTCACCCCCTTGTGTCATGAGAGGATAACTGGCTGAACAGTAATTTGCACTCTCCATCAGTCAAAGTCATATAATTAATGCTCTCCCTGCCCCCTATAATGACTGAATTGAGCCTTCATCTGAGTCTTATTCAGGCATTCAGAAAAAAAAGGCTGAATGTGTGAAGAGACGCAGTAAGGTATGCCTCTCTCCTCTGCCCTTGCTTTTTTTTTTTTAAGTAAAGAACCTTCTGAATCCTTTCAGATATAGCCTCTTCATATGAATTTCTCAGCGTAGCACAGCCCCTCCTTTTCACTTTCCACATGAAGAGGGTGACAGTTAAGAATCCAAGACGGGCTTGCTTCTCCTCCTCACATGTTCATATTAGTTTCATGTCTACTGGGATGACGGTTTACTCAGTTTTTTTAATGCAAAGTACATATAGACCTTTGGTGGATCTTCAGAAGCTTCACTCAAGCAGTAGGGTGGCCATCTATCCTCCTCTGTACTAGACCGTCCTCTCTATGAAGGAATATACCAATGGCATGATACATTTTTATTCCCATATATTATAATGGCTGGAACAAAATGTACCACAGTGGCAAAATGTGATACATTTCTTAGGATGATTTGTGTCCAATTGTATTATATCTGGGTTGTTGGGTTTTTTTAATGCTGTATGTAGTCGGTGGCTGGAACATGGGAGCATTGTTTGCAACTCCTGAAATAACAGTGCCATAGAATGTCTACGCTGTTGGCTTAGTTCTGGGTGCATTCTGTCACAAAATATGACTCTGGTGGGCTAAAATGCTCTGTCATGGTATTGAAGGATTAAAAAGGGATATGAAAAATTAAAGGAGACTAACTGTGGCTGCTGTGGCTGACTATGTATTACTTCCAGTACTAGAAGTGGTATGATATCAGGAGAGAGTGGGACAGTGCTGTGAGGTTCCTGTTCTACTTTTGGGTTACCTTCCAAATATTTCCAGATGGCACTTTTGGCCATGTGTTACTATTGGCTGTACTGGCTAGGAATGATGGAAGCTGCAGCCCAATGGTATCGTGGTTGTTGCACTTTGCCTACCCCTCTTGTACATACCTGTCTGTCATACAACTGGCTCGCATACAACTGCTTTAGGTATAAAAGCATGACCAAAAACATAAATAAAATAACATGATGGGAGCCATAATTTAATTTTATCAAGAGAAAACAGCCCTAGAAATAAGTGTTATGATCTAGATGTTGTGGTTGAAAACTTGCTTTGTGCTGAAAACCATGCCTTCGCTTCTTGAAAAAGGCTATTACTGTAGACCAGAGATTTTTAAGAAAACTTCCTAATTCTTCGTTTTCATTTTAGACTATCCAACAAGACACCTCAGTGTCCAGTTTTCAAGCTCCATGAGAAAGAATGAGACAAAAAGCAGTTTTTTTTCTTTCTTTCAAGGCCTTTGTAATTGGCATAAACTGTCTATGCACAAAACTAGTGACCTGTCTGTCTCCTTCAGAAGTGAACAACACATGCACAATAAGCACAGGACAAGCTGACTGTAAGACACAAACAGTGTCTTTGTAAGACACAAACAGTCCCTCTGATGCTTCCAGTGCTAAAAATGCAAAATGGTAGCAATTGTTGTCCTATTATGCAATACCTGTCATTTGCATTAAAACACTAAAACTAAACCAAACTAACAGAAGGCAGTTTTGTGGGAATTAGTCATATACTGTTTCTTCTCTCTTCTAAAGCTGGACAAAATTTTGAATGCTCAGGTGCTTCAGAGTGAAAAGAAGGGTAACAAAATCCATGATGAACATCTGTTTATTGTGACCCATCAAGGTAACTATTATTGTTTGAAGATAAAATAATTTTAGTGGACATGGTTATAATCATAAGATCATATGATATGTTCACCCTCTATTTCTCAGGATCCTTGTTGTATTTGAAAATATTGAATATTAAATGGATATAATGGGGTAATCACCTTGTGAAGCTATAGACTACAAGTTTATATGCAGTAACAGACACACTCACACTTAATGCATTGTAAACAAAATTCATTGCATGCTTTTGTCTATATGGATGCCCTTTCCCCTGCTGAAAGGTTTTTTAAAAAGTGACAAGATCTTTCTCTGTGCATGGGCACAACTAGCATCTCGCATTTCTTTAATACTTCTGTATTATTCAGACATTCATTTGAATGCACATTGGAGTCTGAAGATGTTTCTGGGTCCTTCCTCAGCATGTTCAGCATAGTATCTGAATTCTATATTTTAAAGAAAACCATGGAAAGGTCTTGTAGCACCATAAAGACAAAGAAGTTGCACTTGATTGGCATTTGCTTTGGTGGGTTTTAGCCTACTTCTGAAGATGTGGGCTACAGAAAGCGAAAGCTTATGCCCAATGGAACTTGGTAGTCTTTAAAGCAGTGGTCCCCAACCTTGGGCCTCCAGATGTCCTTGGACTACACCTCCCAGAAGCCTTCACAACCACCTCTGCTGACCAGGATTTCTGGGAGTTGAAGTCCAAGAACATCTGGAGGCCCAAGGTTGGGGACCAGTGCTTTAAAGTACTACAAGACTTTGTTGGTTTTGTTGAAAAAGACTAACAAAAATGGTTATTCCATTGGAAATATATGCATAGACTCCACCCAGGCAGTCAGGGATGTAGAAAAGTTTCCCCATCATGTGAGTGAAGCACATTGTTTTTATGTGCACAGAAATTTCTATATAAACATGGGTGAATGAAGTGCTATAGAATGGAATCAGTGCCTGTAAGATTATTGGTATCCTGATTCCATCTTCTGCATGCATTCAGATTGAAACATGTACAAATGTTAGTGATGGGTAAAGAAATTTACACTACCCAATTGTTATTATTGCTGTTATACATATGTATAAAATCTATGGTTTGTGAGATTGCTAATGAAAATGTACACATATCTTTCTGTTTTCCTTCCTTGGGAAGAAAATGCAAGAGGCAGATTCTTTGTTTGCTTTGCTCTTTTAAGTTATATAATAAATGTGAACATGTCAAAAAGTGTTATCTTCCAGAAATGTGCACAAACATACTTAGTCTATGGGAAATATATATATATATATATATTTGTGTGTGTGTGTGTGTGTGTGTGTGTGTGTGTGTGTGTGTGTGTGTGTGTGTGTGTATACACACACAAAAATGGGTACATAAAAATGAGTACAATTTTTCTTTTTTTCTTTATGTACTCATTTATGTACACAAGCCTGTATATCAAAAAGTCTAGGTCTACATAAAGAATAATACTGTGAAGTCTTTTAACCATATACAAAATGAAGATGGGGAGAAACTGCAAATAAACTCAATGAGTTGTATTTTAGCATTCCTAATGAATCCATATTGTAGATCTCCAGATCTCTTTGATATTCATGTGTGTTTGGGGCAAGAAACACATAAAGATTTGTTGCTACTGATACAGTATTTTACTCCTATCCTGTTAAACCATCACATAGCTTCAGGCTCCTTGAAGTGAAAGACAAAAAGGCAAGATAAGGAAATGAATGAAGTGACACCAAGACAGAAAACTAAGTGCTATTATGCACGCTTTCCCTGATAGAGTATTTCATCCTCAAGCAAGCATGGCAAATATTTATATATGACTTTTGTAATAAATGTGGAGAGGATGAACTCTTGATAATTCACATAACTTACTATCACCATTAAGAAGAAATGAAACTAACTCAGTCCCTTTCCATTGTAGCTTATGAACTATGGTTCAAGCAGATCCTGTGGGAGCTGGATTCTGTCCGGGTGATATTTCAAAATGGTCACGTAAGTAGACAAATAATGCATCTCATTTAATACATTTATATTGTGGTGTTGTTTAACCAAATAAGCACTGAATGTTTGAAATTCAACACTTAGTTAACCGTTCTATGATTTGGAGGATATTTCTGTAAGAAATGTGGATTCATTCTAGGGACAGAATTCTAAATGCTTAAGAATGCAGTCCTTTCTACAATTACTGAACTACCACTCAACTCAATGGGGCTTACTTTTGAATAAACATGTAAATGGCTGTATTGTTAAACTGCAAATTTTCCACATACTGTTTTGTAAAGTCTTATGAATGCTGAGAAAACAAACCTGAACTTATGGAGAGAGCATCTAGTGGGCTGTTGGATACTCTTAGTTTCTTTCTCCGTCTCTATAATCAGAAACAGAGATCCATCAATGGATCAGCTCTTGTACCATAACAGAAAGTTTTCCTGTTGCCACTGGACCATTTGCGATGCTCCATAGACAGTAGAGCTAAAAATGAGATGTTCCAAGGATACATTGGGTAAAGCCTTGGATCTATCAGATCCAAGATTTCTTCTTTCCTCGAGCCTCCTTAACACATAAAGATGACTTAATTCATTTAAATTTATCTATATCTATAGTTATATCTACATCTATAGCTACAGTGACATATAATCAGCTGATTTAAATTGTGATTTTATCTATTAATCAAGCAAAACTTAAATTATTGATTGACAAAGATTGCAGTAGTGTACTGGCAAATTTAGAAGTTTCCATTACCTGTGGCCCGTGGTTTGAGCTGTGAGAGGGTCATCCCATAGTGCTAGGCTGAGTTTCTCCCTCATCCTATAGACTATGGACCACCTAAGATTTCCATAGCAGTACCCCAAAGGGTGGTCCAGAAATTCAGGTGGTAGCAGCGATCCTTATGAACACACCAGTAGGAGGTCCAATTGGTAATCCCAACAAGAATAGATTGAATCAACTGCTAAATGGAGGGGTTTTCATCCCTTTGATCCCTTTTCATCCCTTGTTCTAACTAAGATCACTGACTGAATTCAGGGCCAAATCACCACAAAATACTACGAATTACAATTTGTTGTTGTTTAGTCGTTAAGTCGTATCCGACTCTTCGTGACCCCATGGACCAGAGCACACCAGGCCCTCCTGACTTCCACTGCCTCCCAGAGTTGAGTCAAATTCATGTTGATAGCTTCGATGACACTGTCCAACCATCTCGTCCTCTGTCGTCCCCTTCTCCTCTTGCCTTTCTTAACAACAGGGTCTTTCCCAGGGAGTCTTCTCTTATGAGATGGCCAAAATTTTGGAGCCTCAGTTACAGGATCTGTTCTTCCAGTGAGCACTCAGGGTTGATTTCCTTCAGAATGGATAGGTTTGTTCTCCTTGCAGTCCAGGGGACTCTCAAGTGTCTCCTCCAGCACAACAATTCAAAAGCATCAATTCTTCAGTAGTCAGCCTTCTGTATGGTCCAGCTCTCACTTCCATACATTGTTCCTGGTAAAACCATAGCTATGACTATGCGGACCTTTGTCAGCAAGGTGATGTCTCTGCTTTTTATGATGCTGTCGAGGTTTGTCATCGCTTTCCTCCCAAGAAGCAGGTGTCTTTTAATTTCATGGCAGCTGTCACCATCTGCAGTGATCATGGAGCCCAAGAAAGTAAAATCTGTCACTGCCTCCATATCTTCCCCTTCTATTTGCCAGAAGGTGATGGGACCAGTGGCCATGATCTTAGGGTTTTTTTAATGTTGAGCTTCAAACCATTTTTTGCGCTCTCCTCTTTCACCATCATTAAGAGATTCCTTAATTCCTCCTCACTTTCTGCAATCAGAGTGGTATCATCTGCATATTTGGCAGATATTTGGTGGAACGTCTACTCCCACCAAGCTCTACCTGGATCACCCGTGCAAGTCAGGAAGTGAGGCTGAGGGGCCTGACGCCCAGAGAGGCCCGGAAGGAAAAGACACGAAATCAGGCATTCTCGGTGGTGGCTCCTCGCCTCTGGAACAAACTTCCTCTAGAAATTCATGCGGCCCCTACTCTGGGTATCTTTAAAAGCCAAGTAAAAACATGGATGTTTATTCATGCCTTCCCTCCAGTCAATACTTGATTGGGCGGGATACAACTCAAATCAAATCAAATCAAATCAATCAACAACCAACCAACCAACCAAACAACCAAACAACCAACCAACCAACCAACCAACCAACCAATCAATATTGGAGGTTGTTGATATTTCTTCTGGCAGTCTTAATTCCAGTTTGGGATTCCTCCAGTCCAGCCTTTTGCATGATGTATTCTGCATATAGGTTAAATAAGTAGGGAGACAATATACAGCCTTGTCGTACTCCTTTCCCAATTTTGAACCAATCAGTTGTTCCATATCCAGTTCTAACTGTTGCTTTATAAGGTGGTCAAGCGCTCCCATTTCTTTAAGAACTTGCCATAGTTTGCTGTGGTCCACACAGTCAAAGGCTTTTGCATAGTCAATGAAGCAGAAGTAGATGTTTTCCTGGAACTTTCTGGCTTTCTCCATAATCCAGCGCATGTTAGCAATTTGGTCTCTAGTTCCTCTGCCCCTTTGAAATCCACCTTGTACTTCTGGGAGTTCTCGGTCCACATACTGCTGAAACCTACCTTGGAGGATTTTGACCATAACCTTGCTAGTGTGTGAAACGAGTGCAATTGTATGGTAGTTGGAGCATTCTTTGGCACTGCCCTCCTTTGGGATTGGGATGTAGACTGATCTTTTCCAATCCTCTGGCCACTGCTGAGTTTTCCAAATTTGATGGCATACTGAGTGTAGCACCTTAACAGCGTCATCTTTTAAAATTTTAAATAGTTCCACTGGAATGCTATCACCTCCACTGGCCTTGTTGTTAGCCATGCTTTCTAAGGCCCACTTGACTTCATTCTCCAGGATGTCTGGCTCAAGGTCAGCAACCACACTATCTGAGTTGTCCGGGACATCCAGATCTTTCTGGTATAATTCCTCTGTGTATTCTTGACACCTCTTCTTCATGTCTTCTGCTTCTGTTAAGTCCCTACCACTTTTGTCCTTTATCATGTCCATCTTTGCACAAAAGGTTCATTTTATATCTCCAATTTTCTTGAACAGATCTCTGGTTTTTCCCTTTCTATTATTTTCCTCTATTTCTTCACACTGTTCGTTTAAGAAGGCCCTCTTCTCTCTCCTTCCTATTCTTTGGAAGTCTGCATTCAATTTTCTGTAACTTTCCCTATCTCCCTTGCATTTTGTTTCCCTTCTCTGCTATTTGTAAGGCCTCGTTAGACAGCCACTTTGCTTTCTTGCATTTCCTTTTCTTTAGGATGGTTTCTGTTACTGCCTCCTGTACAATGTTATGAGCCTCCATCCATAGTTCTTCAGGCGCTCTGTCCACCAAATCTAGTTCCTTAAATCTGTTCTTCACTTCCACTGTGTATTCATAAGGGATTTGGTTTAGGTTATACCTGACTAGCCCAGTGATTTTTCCTACTTTCTTCAGTTTAAGCTTGAGTTTTGCTATAAGAAGCTGGTGATCAGAGCCACAATCAGCTCCAGGTCTTGTTTTTGCTGACTGTATAGAGCTTCTCCATCTTTGGCAACAGAGAATATAATCAAACTGATTTTGGTATTGCCCATCTGGTGATGTCCATGTGTAGAATCGCCTCTTGTGTTGCTGGAAAAGAGTGTTTGCAATGAACAGCTTGTTCTCTTGACAATACTCTATTAGCCTTTGCCCTGCTTCGTTTTGGACTCCAAGGCCAAACTTTCCTGTTGTTCCTTTTATCTCTTGACTTCTTACTTTAGCATTCCAATCCCCTATAATGAGAAGAACATTTTTCTTTGGTGTCAGTTCCAGAAGGTGTTGTAAGTCATCATAGAATTGGTCAATTTCAGCCTCTTCAGCATTGGCGGTTTGTGAATAAACTTGGATTACTGTGATGTTGAAAGGTCTGCCTTGGATTTGTATTGAAATCATTCTGTGATTTTTTAGATTTTATCCCTGTACAGCTTTTCCCACTCTTTTGTTGACTCTGAGGGCTAATCAGTTTTGTCTATGGGATCCTTGCCCACAATAGTAGATATGATAATCATCTGAATTGAATTCCCCCATTCCTGTCCATTTTAATTCACTGATGCCCAGGATGTCAATGTTTATTCTTGCCATCTCCTGTTGACCACCTCCAGCTTCCCAAGGTTCCTAGATCTTACATTCCAGGTTCCTATGCAGTATTTTAATTTGCTGCATCGGACTTTCCTTTCACTTCCAGGCACGTCCACAGGTAAGTGTCCTTTTGGCTTTGGCCCAACCACTTCATTAGCTCTCGTACTTGTCCTCCACTCTTCCTCAGTAGCATGTTGGACACCTTCTGACCTGAGGAGCTCATCTTCCAGCATCATCACTTTTAGCCTTTTGTTTCTGTCCATGGTGTTTTCTTGGCAAAGATACTGGAGTTGCTTGCCAGTTCCTGCTCCAGGTGGATCGTGTTTAGTCAGAACTCTCCACTATGACCCACAACTTCTCTGAATTACTCAAGCCCCTTTGCCAGGACAAGGCAGCAATCCCTGAAGGGGATGAATTACAATAGGGACAGTTTATAGTAATGCATTGATGCTGGGAAAATGTATTTTCTCCTCACCTACTGTGAGGATTTAGCTAATCTCAAGAGGAAACAAGGAAGTGACTGGGGAGGGAAACAAATTATGTCATCATTCCTGCTAAACAAAAGGGCACATCCTTCTGTCTTATGAGCTTTGTCTCCAGTACACCATCGCTTGAAAGTGAGGCCCATTAAACTTATTGTAGTAGGCTGCACTATAAAATATATTTAAATTGGTGAAAACTGAGTCATGGTAATAATTCTTTTTCCCCCCCAAGGTGAGAGATGAGAGGAACATGCTTAAGGTTGTTACTCGAATTCACAGAATTTCAATGATCCTTAAGTTACTTGTGGAGCAATTTTCTGTTCTGGAAACTATGACAGCCCTGGACTTTTTTGACTTCAGGTAAACAGTGTAATGTTTTTAGTGCATTTAGGTGTGAGACTAAGGGTTACTATACAATGTGTTTAATGTTTTGAGAAGTAGGGAAATAACATCTCTTTGTCATATGATTTTCCTTATCTTGTGTCTTGCACGTAACCTTTTTGACTTATAATTTAAACATAAACCCAGAGAGAAAACAGCTTAATAGTAAGGGATATACAGTACATTTCTTTCAATGTCTGGTTTGCTTTGAAGCTTTGTGCCATAAACTTTATGGAAAAGGTGGACTTTGAGAAGGAACTAGACAAAGTGAGAGAGCTGGCATAATCAAACAGGTGTGAGGGGTAACCTGGAACCCCAAGTGTTTACTAATATAAGCTTCCCAATCGAGTGTGCTAAAATTATATAACAAGGGATACCCAGTGAACACTACTTTATACCCTACGAATTCAATATTCTAGTTGGGACTAGCAGTTGGATTCAGGCCTAGATCTGCAATCTTGAGTGTATGTACTTTCAAGTAAGGCTCAGTTAATGTGTTGAGGGTTCCTTTTGAGTAAGTATAGGGAGGATCAGAAAGCTGGAAGTCACGTTTGGTTACACTGAAGCCAGGATTTTTTTCTTTTATAAAATATTTTGCAACAATACAAATACGTATCTAATCCATATTTGTTTAAAGTTTTCTCTCTCTTTTGTTCTTAAAAAGAAACTAGTTTGTTCACTCAAACTTTTTCTTTTTTTAAAAAAATGTTTCTCCTCAAAGAGATTACTTGAGCCCAGCTTCAGGATTTCAGAGTTTACAGTTCCGACTGCTGGAGAATAAGATTGGTGTTCCTCAGAGTCTGAGAGTTCCATACAACAGAAGACACTACAGGGATAACTTCAAGGAGGAAGAGAATGAATTGTTGCTGAAATCCGAACAGGAGCTCACTCTACTACAACTAGTGGAAGTATGAGTTTACATCTACTATATCTTGGCCTGCCACAAAGAATTTAAATAACTAGCTATTTTCCTTCATCTGCAATGGATAGATGCCAGCAAGAGCTTTTAGCTAATTGGTCCTATTATGCAACATGTTAAATGTTCTATAGGGCACGTGCATATCTCAGTGTTAAAATGAAACCATTTTCTTTCTTGCTTGGTACTATTATCTGTGATTTATAATATGGTGAGTACTCACTTATTGTTGCACAGGATATTTTAATATGTTTTTTAAAAGGGCCATTTTCAAATAGAAGTGGCTATAGATTGAAAAATATATTAACAACATATTAGGTCAGAGTGAGGAACAAGTAGCTGTCTAGACCAGTGGTTCTTAACCTTTGTTACTCAGGTGTTTTTGAACTGCAACTCCCAGAAACCTCAGCCAGGACAGCTGATGGTGAAGGCTTCTGGGAGTTGCAGTTCAAAAACATGCGAGTAACAAAGGTTAAGAACCAGTGGTCTAGATCAGTAGTTCTTAACCTTGGGTTACTCAAGTGTTTTTGGACTGCAACTCCCAGAAGCCTTCAGCACCAGTTGTGCTGGCTGGGGTTTCTGGGAGTTGCAGTTCAAAAACACCTGAGTAAACCAAGGTTAAGAACCACTGCTCTAGATGATGTTGGAGTGCAACCCCTATCAGCACTCTCCAATACAGCCAACAGGAAGGAATGTTGGGATCTGCAGTTCAGTAATGTCGGAGGGCCACCTATTCCTCACTCATAAAAGAATAATAAAATAAGGCTGAATGTTTGCTTTTGTGACTCAGTTGGGCATGAGGTTCTGAATGAATACAATGGAAGTCAAATGTCTTTTTTCTTGTGGTTAGCAATGTTGTCTGACCACTATCCCTGAGCACATGCACATACTGTATACCCAGCACGTTTTTTGCATCTTGGCAGTGTGCCATAAATATAGCAGAATAATCAGAGCATTTATTCACAGGGAATGGGACTATACTGATTTTGTTTCATGTTAAGAGTGGCATCAGAGAGAAATATCAACATGGCTTTGTAGGCAGGGTAGATTTGACTTTAACAGTATATGTTGAGGTGCAAAGATACAAAGGAATACCTGCAGGATCTAGTTGATGTAAAATATATCATTTACTTTACTTTACACAATTTGCAAGAAGGAAGTCAAATCTAAATTTAGGGTTATCAAAAATATTTTTAAGTTCATTCATATCCATAATCCTTTCTCATCATCACTGTTTAGCATGCTTGGTTAAATATATTCATCAGATAATGTAACCTACATAATAAAATGATGGTTAATCTATTTTGTTTCATAAGTCGTGGCTGGAGCGGACACCTGGACTTGAATCAGAAGGATTTAATTTCTGGGGAAAATTTGAAGTGAATGTACTTAAGGGATTAGAAGAGGAATTTGCAATGGTGCAGGTACATGTTACATTCTGTCATGGATTGTGTTAGAACTGATTAATAAATCCAGCCATCCATTGATGGCCCCTGAGTGCAGCTACTTGAATAAGAGAATATCTGTTTGTGAGTAATTTCCTCTGTTTCGTGTGTATACGTGATCATGCATACATGTGTGCATACATATAGGTATATTAATAAGCACAATTTAAGTGTGGCAGAGTAACTCTTATGTGTAATATAAGGGCAAGGAAAAGCTAGGGGCACGGTATGGTTTTAAAAACACCTGGATTGCATGAAGTGAGAAATCTTGTTTTGAGGTGATATCCAGAACTTCAAAAAGTTACTTTTTTGGACTAAACTACTCAGATTTCCCCAACCAGTGGCCCTACTGATTTTTGGGGATTCTGGGAGTTGTGGTCTCCAAAATGTTACTTTTCCAAGCCCTGGTAATACATAAATAACATACGTTGTCACATTACTGATTTTTAAATGGTCATTCATGTAGCTGACTATATGTATGACTCAAGCTTTTGCCTTTATTGTATACACACGACATGAGAGAAATCTTTGATAAATGTAGTAAAGTTCTCTGGGTGTACTTTGTACAGAATAAATTAATGTGCATAAAGTAGGCTCTGGTTTCAAGTACATAATTAGAACAAAATGGATGATTGTATTGTCTTCTAACTGGTATACAACATGCCTTGGTATCCACTGTCAGAAAGGAAGGCAGTTGACTTACTGAAGGAAAATTATGAAAATGTCTGCATGATCTTCACTTTATTGCATTGGATCTCAGGTCAGAACAGCCAACTTCACAAGTCGGATTAGACTGTAGAAAAGAATTCAAAGTTCTGCTGTGCTTTGGCTGCTAAGGTGATTTTTAAACACAGGTGTAGACCATTGCAAAAGGAAGGGCTGCTGGATTGAGACTATCATGGGTTAAAAGGATATTTGTGAAAATGTGCATACATAGGAAAGACAAGAAATGAGGAAACAACTCTATGTAAATAAACAAAATAAAGTTTTATGCTGTTTCTAAGACAATAATTATTCTGATTGAAAGGCCAAACCAGACTCTGAGGAAAAAGAAGACCAACTGGCAGAACTTCAGAAACAAAAAGAAGTGCTTATTTCACTATTCGATGAAAAACGCCATGAACACCTTCTTAGCAAAGGTAGGAAGATTTGTATCAGTGTACAAATTTGTAATTCCTCTTTCTAGTATAATAGCTTGAGCTAAGACATTATAGTACAAGTAATATATTAAATTATTTAGTAGATGTTGCATTTTGCAGGTGAAAGAAGGCTATCCTATAAAGCAATGAAAGGAGCTTTAATGATCTACTTCTACAGGTATATGCCATGGGTTTTATCCTTTGCATTGTCTCTGCTATTAGTTGTTTTGTTTTTCTCATTCAATGAAAAGTCCTTCCTTCTTTGCTTCCTAAATATTCATATCATCTTTTGCAACCATACTCAGGATTTCTGAAAATAAACTATCCTGAGCATTTGGTTTTTTTAAAAAAAATCCCCACATTTGCAAGGAAAATCAGATTGATTGCAAACAGTGTATGCTAATTTTTGGGGGTGTTTTCTCGCATTTCACAATGAGATACCTGTCGTTTGGAAGGTCTCAGCCCTAATATCTGCCAGTAGCTTCCACTTCTACCCTACCAAACACTGCTGTCTGTGACTTCCCCCTTCTCCTGACAACAGCCCAAATCTTAGGGTCCAAATGGATGTTAATACAAAGGCATATTCCCTGTCATTAGCCCATTTGTTTCCCAAAATGCCAATTTTTTTTTCAGACAGGAGCTTCACTGGGTAGGTTTGAAAATAAAGCCTGTATTGACCTTCCAATGACCAATCATAAAACAAAGTAGCATGCAAAGTACAGAGTGAGAGAAAATCATGCAGATGTCTTCCACAACTTTAAAGAGTTCTGCTTCTCAATACAGGCTAAATGTATTGTTAAACCGGTATTGTTAAACTAAATATATATGGAGACACAAACAAATATACATAAATTTAGAGCCAAGTACGCCATTATAAGCATATTTACTAGGGCTCACTGAAAAAACCAGGACTTTCTTCTAACCTGCCATGCACAGGAATACACTATTAAACTTTACATCTTGTACAGAAAAGAGTTGAAGTTTAGTTGTTGATTTGGAGATAGCAAGTAACTGTACTTTGTTGAGATGGAACAATCAGTGTGGGCCTCCCTCTCCTTAGCTCTGTGTCTTTTTTGCTAATAAATTTACTATTAATTATGTCCGAGTTATTCAGTTGTAGTAGACTACTGAGTGGCTCTAGGCAAGCTCATGTTTAATAGCACATTGTATATACATTTTTTTAGTATGTTATTTCCATTTTTTCCTCTGACTTTAAAATGCTACTGTTGAAATAGAATTTAAGGATTATAACAAGCTTGCTTCTTTTTGTCTTTCCTTAAGGGAAGAGCCTCGCTTTCAGGTTCCTTTTCAGCTTCTCACTTCTCTTATGGATATTGATGTGCTGATGACTAAATGGAGATGTAAGTGTTCTCTATAGTATTCCTATAATAGGTCTATATCACTGTGATTCACCTTGCTTGATGCAATTGTCATATTTTCTCATTTTAAAGAGATTTTAAAGAGAAGTTACTAATTAAAGATATGGCTAATTAATTCATGTCTCTCCTGAAGAACAGTAAAGATAAAGGTTCCCCTTGACATTTAGTCCAGTTGTGTCCAACTCTAGGGGGCGGTGCTCATCCCCGTTTCCAAGCCATTGAGCCAGACAGTTTCTGTGGTCACGTGGCCAGCACGACTAGACACAGAATGCCATTACCTTCCCACCGTGGTGGTACCTATATATCTACTCGCATTTTTACATGCTTTCGAACTGCTAGGTTGGCAGGAGCTGGGACAAGCGACAGGAGCTCACTCCGTCGTGTGGATTCGATCTTACGACTGCTGGTCTTCTGACCTTGCAGCACAGAGGCTTCTGTGGTTTAGCCCGCAGTGCCCCCACGTCCCTATTGAAGAACAGTAGGTCTTGCTGCCACATATGCATGAGTACTAGAACCAGTTACAAACCAGTAGCATTTAGGGTGAAAGAAATTGCTTAATTGGCAGGTTGTCAATCAAGAATATAGGTGCTCTCTGAATGCAAACAAAAAGAGTAGATAGTCCTCAGAGCTTGGAGATGTTACTTAATGGATTACATTCCCAGAATGCCCCTGCTCTTTGTGGCCAGTCACCATACTGCCTGTGGGATTCTGAGAGTTGTAGTCCAGGAAGGTGTAACATTTCCCAGTTCTGGATAGGCCTATGGTTTTCATGTAGTAAGTACTTTCACCTTTTCTGCTTAGACTGCTGAGGGCATTTGGCCTACATCCCACCACAAGTTCCATCTGGAATAGAACTACTAAATCGTATTGGCTTACCCTTTGTCCACTGGTTTCAGTGAGTCTACTCTAGTTGGAACTTGCAGTTGGACTCAGGCC
Source organism: Pogona vitticeps (assembly GCF_051106095.1). Classification (NCBI taxonomy): domain Eukaryota; kingdom Metazoa; phylum Chordata; class Lepidosauria; order Squamata; family Agamidae; genus Pogona; species Pogona vitticeps. Next base: position 47,181,719 of record NC_135787.1, read on the forward strand.
TAAGCATATATGAATTTGTATTTCTGTTTCTCAGTCTAAACTTTTCCCCCTTGAATGTGGAAAATGGGCAATGGTATACAGCAGTAAGTACAGTGGTTACATGATTGCACTATATAAATCAAGAAGCAGCAAAGTGACATGAATTACTTTGTTGCTGTGAAGTCACTCAGGCAACCTATTTTATCTCAGCCTCCCCTAATTCTCGCCTCCAAAGCAAGAATAATATTGAACTACTGCAGAGTTTTCGTTGCAAATATCACAAGGGGCTAAATCCATCTTTCCATGACAGTTGCAGTGGAGCTTTCACCCCTTCTCCTCTGCTTCATCTTTCTACACAACCCAGCTTGGGAGAGTTTCTTAGCCCTCCAGTGCAGTTTTAGGAAGACTGCCATGGAAGATGCAATGTGCTTTTCTGTGTTCAGCTCAACCCTACCATCTGACTGGTGGGATACAACAATGGGCTTCTCCTCAAGATAGTGCATGTGAAGTAGTTTAAACATTTAGAAGTTCAGATGCTATCCCAGCATATCCTGGGCTGAGTTCTATTCAACTCAGTTGGACTTGCTCGTGCAAACACATGTATAGGATGATGCTAACAAGCGCAATATGCATGCTAAGATTTATAACGCAACAGGAAGAAAAGTAACCGAATTTAAACAGATATTTGTGTCTTGTAACACAGATAAACAAAATGACTCCTGCAGTCAGTGGTTCAACTGTGAAACAGAATGAACTTTGTGTGTCACAAAATGAAACCCTAAAACAAATTCTCTCTGTGCTTAGATAACCATGTGTGTATGGTGCACAGAATGATTGGCAGCAAGGCTGGGACAGGAGGCTCATCGGGATATCACTATTTACGTTCTACCGTGAGGTAGGTCTGCGGAGTACGTAAGGAATGACTGGAATTCTGCATAAATGCTATAAGGAATAACAATAGGTTGTATAGCAAGGGTAAACAAACTTCTTCAGCAGTTTTTGGATGGCAGCTCCTGCAACCCCTTACCATTGGTCATGTTGGCAAGAGCAGTGGTCCAGAAACATCTGGAGGACTGCAGTTGGCTACCATGGCTTGACAAGGCAATAGTTCTGTGCTACAGTCACCCACCTATGAGTTACATGGCACATATACATGCCATAGCAGTGTGAACATGAAATGATGCACTAGAATTCAGTCCATCTATTGACAATGATTGACAGAAGGTTGAGGGCTAAGGTCTTGGAATCTGAATCCCCACTGTGTTTCCTGAGAGAAAGGTCCATCAAGATCACATGGAATATGTGTGGCTGATGGGATTACATATCCTGAACGCTTGTGCGAGCTGCATAATCCCAGAGCACCACCCAGAAAAAGAGATGAAAACCCATTTCTGAGTGCTTCACAGCTGGAAAACCCTGGAGGATCACCATAAATCACGATCGACTTGATAGCACATAATTATCAGGGCTACTGTATGCAAAATTAATGTAGCAAACCCATCAGTAAGATATGATGACCATTAACTTGTTCTGACAGAGAACCTTTGTTCTGCTTTGGTCAGAATTAGTGTTAATGGGTACTCACAAAGGCTTATCAGGTGAATATGTCTGCACAGTTACATTTCAAGCAGCAACCTACGCAGCAGCTTGAGCAAATAAATCAGGCCATGGCTGGCTTAGCTTCAAAAAGGGACTGGGGAGGTTAAATACATGTAGCTTAGATGTTCAGATCACCCAAGCAAATGGGTAGCCAATGATGAAAGGTGGATGGATTGGAATAGCAATTCAGCAACATTTTGAGGCTCTTGTGTTAAGAGTTTTAGATGTCCTGGCCTAAGCTCAACCCCTTGAAAACAAATGCCAGGAGTTCTGGGAAAGCAGTAATGAGCACCATTGCTATCTGAGTAGGATTTATGCCTACTGTTGATGGGTTAGCCTACATATTTGACCTTTTTAGTTCTAATGCTTTCCTTTTCCTTTACAAGCTGTATTAGTGAAAGACTATCTTTTAAAAAAAGATAAAAAGAAAGAAGGCTTATTGAGCATGATTCTCATGGAGAAATAAGAATCCATACTGGTTTTTCTTATATACTACTAATGGACTTACTTTCATTAGTGGACATTTTACTCTAAGCAGCAGAGGCTTTGCTTTCATTTTTATTTTTGCTTAAATAAAGGCTCTGCTACAGTAGCCAGAATCTTGTTTTTGTTTCAGACATGCAACAGCTTGTTCCAGGTGTCTTTAAAAAAAAAAAAAAACAATTGCACTAAAAAGGGGGCATTCTTTAATCCCTTGATCATGCATAAACTTTCTTGCTTTTAACAGAGTGATCTTCAGTTTATGTAATTCCAGGCCAGAAATCACTGGAGTGATCCACCCACAGAGTACTTGCTATTAGCAATTGCTAATAGGATTCTGGCTCGCTTTGTTACAAAGAATCCTGTAGAAATCTATTTTGCTTCTTGTCACTGCACCACGTTCTGTTTCTATGAACCCAGCACATTATGGGATTTGGCAATTCCTTGTTCTCATTCCCTTCAGATTGTTCTGTTAATTCTCTGGTCATGGAAAATAAAGTTGATAGGAATTACAGATTTTTACTACTATTTATTTGCCAGCTAGCAAATAAATTTTAGCAACCATTGGATAACCTTTCCATATTTTCCATACACCTTGATTATTTTAATATATATGTAACATTCTTTTTAATGTAACAATTTATTGTGTTTTAATTTTTTTTTAAATAATTTGTGAGCCACCTTGGGTCCCATAATTAGGAGAAAGGCAGCACAGTAATACATCAATAAATGAATGAATAAATTTTGGATAGCCTACATGACATGTATGAAGGCATGTTAATGGCGTTGCAAATTTTTTAGCAAAAGCTTACATCATATGTCATGCATACCAGCTCGTAGGTAGTATGTTCAAGCCTTTGCTGACAATACCTGGCTATTATGGGATGGTAGCATTAACACTGGACCTCGCCAGATGACAACTTAGTGAAATACCCTTGCTGAAAAAAGCATGTGCAATCTAAATCAAAAGCATATTCTATATAACTTGGGTTTTGGATTTCACCTGCCAAAACATTGAGACTGGAAAATATCCTGAAATATAACTTCCACATTAATGTATTTCTTTTTCCTTCACAGTGACAGATACAAAGTGTTTGTTGACTTGTTTAATCTTTCAACTTACTTGGTGCCGAGACACTGGATCCCAAAGCTGAACCCAACTGTTCATAAATTCCTCTATACAGCAGAATATTGTGACAGTTCCTATTTCAGCAGTGATGATTCAGATTAAAACCCTTCTTTAGAAAATGCTCAATTAACTGATCTTTATTCTTTGTTTTCTGAGTTATTTCATTTTGGCAATGTTTTAGAAATAAGTGTTAAAGTTATGATGTTCTGGATGATGTTATGATGTTTGTTACATTGTTATGTTTTTATCATGTGTGTAAGCCACCCCGAGTAGACTTTGTCTAGGGGGGCGGGGTAAAAAAATCTAATAAAAGTAAAAAAAAAGTCAAAAAAGTAAAAGTAACGTCAAAGTAAATAATTAAAATGTAACTGAGAGCTGTTCCACGTAATGTTATACTTCATATGCTGGTATATGCAAACACACACACACACACACATTTATGCATTAATACATTATAGCAGTTAAACTATAACTGCATTTCAGGTAGGTTATCTGAAATAAAATTTAGAAATTAAACAAACTCAGATTTCTATTATTTTAATTCATTGATTAAAACTGTTGATTCAATTACTGCAACCTGCTGCAATTTAAATTGCTCTATTTGATATCTATTGTCCTAATATCTTCTGTCTATTTACTACAATATGTGTCATTTTCTTTAATTTTGTACAGGCAAAGGTGAGACTTTGGTTGTATATAATTTTTTAAAATAAATCAATAAATGAATAAATGCGATTTGCCTTGAGAAAGGTCATCCCAGAAGACAGCATAAATTTTTTTAGAAGGAAAGTAAAATTCCAATGGGGTAACAAGTAACTGAAGAAATTATTTAGCACAATGGCTGAAATCCTGTTGGTCTACCTTATCCTGCTGAAGGCTCATGACATCAGTAGCAGCACAGGACAGAAGGGGGAAGTGTTTAATTACTGAAAATCACTACTGCCAATGAAGTCATACTACAGTGGAATTGGTTTTTAATACTTAAAGACATCTCCCTTCCATCCTGTGCTCCTCCCAGCTTCCTGATGATGAAAATGTTTATTTGAAAACCTCAGGATCTTCTAGAAAGAAATCAGAAATGTTTAATTTCTGAAAAATTGCCAGTGTTGGTGACATTATCAGCTTTAAACGGTATAAAAATACACTGACAGGATTTCAGCCAATCTATTTTAAACTTTAATCATTTTATTAATATGTAGAGCAAATCAATAGATAGTGCAACTTGCTGTTGTTGTTTAGTCAAGTCGTGTCCAACTCTTCGTGACCCCATGGACCAGAACACACCAGGCCCTCCTATCTTCCACTGCCTCCCGGAGTTGGGTCAAATTCATGTTGATAGCTTCGATGACACTGTCCAACCATCTCATCCTCTGTCGTCCCCTTCTCCTCTTGCCTTCACTTTCTCAACATCAGGGTCTTTTCCAGGGAGTCTTCTCTTCTCATGAGATGGCCAAAATATTGGACCCTCAGCTTCAGGATCTGCCTTTCCAGTGCAACTTACTGACTCAAAATATTAAGTGCTACATAAACAGGTGCCTTTTTTCCATATACATACAAAGAAACAGTTTTTACGCTTTCAACTTTATTACAAAAATTAGGTGTTGTTCACGCAAGTGTATAAAATATTTTTACAGTTCAACTAACATTTACATGGGTGTTAATCAAAATGAATCTGTGGATCACTACCACTAACCAATTATAGTTCTTACCATTTTGTCATCAAATGTTAGTTATTTTCAAAATGCTATTCATTTGTTTGTGAAAGGCTGTTGCCAAGGAAAGAGAACAGCATTCTCAAAAATTATCAGTTATAAGCCAGACTTAATAAATCAGTTTGAGTCAAGCTCATACCTAGACTGGACATACTGTCACATATCCTGGACAGTTTCATGTCAGGTTCCAGAAGAGCAAAAAAAGGTCAAGAACAGGAATGAAAGACACATCAGGAGCATGGAAATAGCAGACAAAACAGAGATGGGCCTACTGCAGCTCTCCTGATGATGTTACGACTGCTACTTACCATTCCTCACCACCAGCTATACTGAAGCACATGCCAGCCACTCCTGAAGTCTTTGCTGCTCACTTGTAGTCCAAGAAGTCAAAACAAAACAAAAGGGAAGAAGACCTTCTGTCCTGCCAGTTTGCAGAACTTTATAATGAGAGAGGGCACTCTGGCAGTCTGTAAACCAAGAGATCTGCTATAGTTGCTGCCAAAATTTGATAACAACAATGGAATCTCAAGCAGCAGCACCCCCACACATACACACACCAGAAAACTGCCTACTTCTGCTCTAGAGGGTGGTTCATAGAAATCAGGGCTTTAAATAGCACTGCTGATATATATATGAACATTACATAAAACATGGGAAGAAGAGGTAGGTTCCCTAATTATTCATACTTAAAATTCTAAAGTTTATTTGCAAATGCTCTAGCTTGTGTTTTGTCTTTGCAATAATCTAGTAATATGGCTGACTGTTACTACCAAATAGGGAATGGAGGTGCTGAGTGCAATTTACCTAAGGCTAAACAACAATTAATGAAATACCTGATGAATTCAGATCTCTAAGACATGAACTTAACTCTTTATCTCATGTGGCACAGTACCTCAAGACACTTCTTTGAGGTATTTTTATAATCATAAATAGAATCAAGATTACCACACTTCACACCATACCTAGGCATATAAAATGCATTACTGCTGCATAATTTGAGTGTGATTCAAACAGCAGTGGCCTAGAAGAAAAATCTCCTAAGCAGCGCATTAGATTTGTTATGGTTTCAATGCACACAGTTTTCTGGTTTGAAAATAAAATGCATTCATATTGGAAAAAGCATGATAAATGTACAAGTCCTTCATCCAGAGCAGCCATTTCACACAAACATAGCAGAAACTTCATCAGCAATTCCTAGAGGCAAGAAGATCCAAGTTACTATTTAGAGAAATCCACCTTCTGTTCCTCATAAGGAAAGTTTTTGGTGACATCTCACTTTTCATGAATTGTGTTAAGTTACTATCCTTTCATTTAAATGACCAATGATTCCAGTGAGACTCTCAGTGGCTTTTACAAATGAGTACCACCAGCAAAGAAGCTGCTGTTCTGAGGAGATCTCATGACAACTAGGTTCAAAGAAATTAAGAGTACCTTCTACTGTATGCTCATACACACGTCAGCTTATTTTTTCCTTTTTTTTCCCTTCAAAGACAGTAATCTGTAAGCTGCTCACCTCACTTCCTTCTTTAATGGGGTGTTACTTTGTATATAAGCAGACATTCTGGATAAGAATAGGATAGTCATTGATGTGTCTGTACCACCTCAGATCATTTATCTCTCCTCTTGTGAGGAGAAAAATTTGTTTCAGCTAAGTCATTTCTAGAGCCACTGCGTCCTGAGGGACAACAAAGCCCTATGCAGACACCTGGAACAGAGTTAACTTTAGTGTGTGCGAGGAGAGGAAGCAGGCTAGCTATGTCTCATGCCTTGTTGATCTGTGGAGAGCAACAGCTTCTCCATATTTTTTTTATTAGACTTCTACCCTGCTCATCTAAACCAAAGGTCTACTTCCTTTCGTAGAAAGGAAACCTTGATTTGTCAGGGTTCCAGATTAAACAAGTCCTCACTCATGGTAGACTCTCCTCCTCCGACTGTATTTTCCACATATGGAGAACAATGTCAGAGTGGATAAGTCTAGCCTAGTCCCTCTTGTCAAGTTAACCCAAGGCCACAGGAACAGGAATAATATTGAAAGGAATAATGTACAATGTCCTTGCCTGAAGCAAGTAGTTTCTTAAATAGCACAGAGAATTCTTGTGACTTTTTGAACTACAAATTCCATACTTACACACACTTTTTACAGACACCTAAATGTGGCTCACCAGGGACAAAAGGCCTAAGCTGGGCGGCTTTGAGGCTTAGCTAGGCCTAGCATCACTTGGCTTTTCAGAAAGGATGCTCTTAGCTAGCACGGGGGCAGGAAGAGGAAACTTGGATGGTGCCCTCCAGGTTAGGCTTTTTCTCCTTGCTCAGTGACATTTAGGTTTTGTAAGGTGCGTGTAAATCAGGCTGAACTCCCAGATTGAGGAATTACAGGATTTGTAGTCCAAGAAACCTAAAAATCCCTTTATTAAAATAGAACAATCAGAATCTGCGTCAGGATGGCAATGCTGTGATCAACTTACCACAGATATTGGAACCCATTTTAATATGAGCATAGCCATCTATTCCCCATGTACGTCCCCAGGAGTTCCGTACAATCCAATAAGGAATGCTACCTGTAAAAATGGCTTAAATTACTTTTTTTTGGAAAAAAGAAGCATTATACAGGCTTTAACTTCATGCAATCAAATCAGGATATGGAAGTGTATACGGAATCCAATATCTTAACTAGCAAGCTTGGAGTGTTTTAAGTTTTGCCTGCAGACAGATAACAAAAGAGTATTCTATACCAAGTACAGTACAAATGATTTGACACATGAGTGAAATAAATGAGAATAAAACCAGGGACTGGACTGCAGCCTTAATTTGATGTCATTCGTCATAACAGCAATTTTTCATCTGATTTGTGCACATCTCTATTTACTATCAAGAGACCATGTATTACAAACCGCTATACAGAGCTCCTTAAATCAGCATCAGGCTATCATTAACTAAGGTAGAAGCTTACTCTGGCAACCATTCAAAGCAAATGTCCCTACAGACCAAAGTGCATCGAGCAGTTGGACAGCATAGATAACTGGTATGATACAGTGATTAGAGAGTTGGGATTTGGGAAATCTAGGCTCAAATCCCTAATGAGCCATTAAATGTATTGGTCTGGGTGTCTGTGTGCTAGTTACTCTAGCCACTAGTCATTCTTGTGAGAATAATGTGGGGAAAACAAAAACCATGTATGCCATTACTGGCTCACTGGAGGGAAACCAATATATTATTATAGCTAATAAATAACATGTAGCAATTGCTTGGCTTGAACCTATCTTTATCAAGATATTCCATAGTGCATGCTAAAGTTGATGCAGAGTTTGGACTGCATATCTAAAATAACATTTTTTTTTCTGTCTTGAGAAACATCCTTGCCTAGCACTTGCCTGATAATTAGAGATATAGACCACCAACAGTTTTCAAATTGTTACTGAATTTACTTATGAAATTATGGAGCTGTGGATCCCACTTCTGAATAAGCAGGATGGGGCTGCTCTGAACAAATATATAACTGAAAGACTGCAGCTCACCTGTTGTGTCATAACCTGTAATGAGAACAGCATGATTTGCTTCTCCACTGGAACAATGATGCTGTATGATACCACCAAGGTAATCTTGCCAGCTAACTGCATCTACAATTACTGCCAAAGGGCCCCAATGAAACAGCATCTTCATCATTTTATCTTCCTGGCCACTGCAAGAGAGAGAAGGAAACTTTCATAGTCACCACCAGAACGCAGCCTATCATCAGAACAATCTGCAATGGACCAGTTCCTCACCCTACTTTCAGTGTGTGGGGAAGGCAGTATCTGATCCACTGTGATGAAGTAGTTAGGTATCATTGGACCCAAATTGTGTGTGTGCGCACGTGTGCATGTCCGCATGTGTGGTTGCATGGATGTATACAGTATGTGTATTAATTAAATGTTGAAAATGTTCTTGAAATTAAAATTTGGAGAGCCACTTGTTAGTGAAATACTGCTTAGAAAATTGTTACTCTAGAAACCTTTAACAAATGGACTGATACATTTGCATGGTGCAGAGTAAAAATGCACGGGATGATTCTGTTAATGATATATTTGATTCTGTTAATCAAAGGGATCAGAGCTCTTCACCTGTTAACTCACCTCCATGTCTGCTGTGGGCTGCTGCTGCAGAATTTGGAAAGTTCATCTCTTTGGACCACAATTCCCAGAATCTGTCAGCCAGCATGAACACTGGGCCTAATAACTGGAGGATTCTGGCAGTTGTAATCCAAAAAGCTGATCTCTTCAACCTCTTCAAGGAGCAACAGTATAACTTGTGTCTCTGCTGCCACCAAATGGCAGGACTCTCTGTAACCTCTCAGCCACATAGTACATACTGGCACACAATTCTTGCATGCACATTTGTGCTGTGCAGTAGTACTAATGGAGCTGAACCTTCTAAACTCTCTTTTTTCCTCTTTCTCTACACTAGGGATCTTGGTGCAATCACAGACTACCTGACTAGGCCTGCTTGCTTATAGTGCTAGCCACTCTACATACAGTATGTCATTAAATCTATGCAACTATACAAGTACAGTGGTGCCTCGCTTAACAATGTTAATTGGTTCCATTAAAAAAATCGTTATGTGAAAACATTGTTAAGTGAAACACCATTTCCCATAGGAATGCATTGAAAACCAGTTAATCCGTTCCAATTGGAACAGATTAATGCTTGCAATCATTAGCCCACCTCCTGAAACCTATGCAAACTTAATTTGGTGTTGTTCTGAGTCATCGTTAATTTTTGATGATTTTTTTCTCTCTCATTGAAAAGCATTGGACCGTCCGTCCAATGCTTTTCAATGAGAGAGGAAAAAAATCACGAAAAATTAACGATGACTCAGAACAACACCAAATTAAGTTTGCATAGGTTTTTACAGGAGCGAAAAGGGAGATCGGAAAGAGGTTTAAAAGGGAAACGGAGATCAAAGAGCCCTTTCCGATCTCCCTTTTCGCTCCTGTAAAAGTGTCTTAGACTGCTTGAAGCCTGTTTTAAATGCTTGCAATCGTTAGCCCACCTCCTGAAACCTATGCAAACTTAATTTGGTGTTGTTCTGAGTAGTCGTTAATTTTTGGTGATTTTTTGTTTTTCCCTCATTGAACTCTATTGAACTGTCCGTCCAATGCATTTCAATGAGAGAGAAAACAAAAAATCACCAAAAATTAACGACGACTCAGAACAACACCAAATTAAGTTTGCATAGGGTTCAGGAGGTGGGCTAATGATTGCAATCATTTAAAACATGTTCCAAACATTGTAAGACACTTAAAAATGAGCGAAAACAGAAGAGCTTCAAAAGCACTGAAGCTGGCTTCAGTGCTTTTGAAGTCCTTTCCGATGTCCGTTTTCGCTCATTTTTAAGTGTCTTACAATGTTTGGAACCTGTTTTAAATGCTTGCAATCGTTAGTCCACCTCCTGAACCCTATGCAACCTTAATTTGGTGTTGTTCTGAGTCGTTAATTTTTGGTGATTTTTTTTATTCTCCATTGAAAGCCTTTGAACAGACCATTCAAAGGCTTTCAATGGAGAATTAAAAAAATCACCAAAAATTAACAACGACTCAGAACAACACCAAATTAAGTTTGCATAGGGTTCAGGAGGTGGGCTAACGACTGCAAGCATTTAAAACTGGTTTCTAACAGTTTAAAACACTTTTACAGGAGCGAAAAAGGGACATCGTTAAGTGAAATTCCCCCATAGAGAACATCGTTAAACGATGGGGGAAATTCCTCAAAGAAACCCATCGCTGTGTGAATTCATCGTTGTATGAAGCAATCGTTGTGCGAGGCACCACTGTAGTATGTTTGCACATGCACTTCCTCCCACAGCTCTGGATGTGCAAAGAAGCCTCTTTCTAAATTAAAGTGTAGGTATATGATTTTTAAAAGCAGTTTGGAATTTAATAGCAGCACACTAAAGACAGTTTTCAAAGAAGTCTGTTTCAGCATGTTTAACAAAAATAAAAACTTTTGAGATACCACACTTCTTTCATTTTTATTATATACACAAGTTTCACACCATTATGATCATTATGTTCTCTGGACACAAACTGCATTGACAGACATGATAAAGCTTATTATTTCAACTAGAGTTATTTTAGTGAAACATTCTTTCATTCTTCTATGAGCAAATTGTTTCAAATTTATGAATTTATTTAAAATATTTCTGTTGCCTTTCTCTTCAAAAGGACTCAAGGTGGCTTACATTACTAAACAGTATTTAAAAGCTAAAACAGTAAGTATATGAATACAAAAAAGAAATAAACAAGTACTGCATTAAAATGGTAACAAAGATTAATATTAAAACACATTTACAACAACAGAGCACAACAGTCCATTTAAAACCCCTCTCAGTCCACGAGTCATTAAGGAAAAGCCTACCTGAAGAGAAAGGCTTTCACCTGCCTATGGAAGGACAGCAAAGATGGGGCCAACCTAGCTTCCTGTGGGAGGGAGTTCCAGAGTCTGAGAGCAGGGACAGAGGGAGTGAGTTCCAGAGTGGGAGCAGATCTCTCCCATGTCCCCACCATGTGTGCCTGTGAAGGTGGTGGGACTGAGAGAAAGGCCTCTCTTGATGCTCTTGACACTCAAGAAGACTCATAAAGAGAGATGTGGTCTTTTAAATAGCTTGGACCCAAGCCGTTTGGGGCTTTATAGGTTAAAACCAGCACTCTGTGCCTGGAAATGGATCAGCAGCCAGTGCAGCTGTTGTAACAGGGATATTACTGTACTGTACATGTTCTCTTAACCAGCCCCAGTTAACAATCTGGCTGTGGAATTTTGGACCCTTTGGAATTTCTGAACACATGGGGTGGAAGAATGGGAAAAGTTGGTTTCTAGCTATTTCCCAAATACCGGTATCTTCCCCCCATTCTGGTTGTTCATGTAAATTTCTGCTCTAATACCAGCTAAACAACCTCAAATAAGGTTGCTGCTTTTACAAGTTGCGCTCAATATTACTGTTTGTTTTGGTCACGTGGGGAAAACAGTGTACATATTGCAGGGGAAATGCAAACAATATTGACTCATTTTTATGAGCAACTGACTGAGTGCATATTACATATCACACATCTGCCTCCGTGTGTATCGTATCCACTTGTCTTGGAAATTATGGTACTTCCTGTGATGTTCTACCTCATTAGTAACTCATTCTGTTTATCAATAACTGCACTGGAAGGGAAAGGAAAGTAGTAGATGGACCTACTGTACAACTGCAATGTATAGTTTTCTCCACTTGGAATATTCTCAATTACAAATGTTATTTCAAATTTCAAAAAAGAACTGGAGTAGGATAAGATACTACTGTACAGAATACATTCAAAATTTGAGAAAAATATGTACCTCCTTTAGAACATATGCATTGAATATTTATTATACCTCATAATGATGTTAACAGTATTTGCTATTTTTTTCAAAGCCACCATATGAGTACAAATGACAATTAGAACTATTTAAGTGTCTGAAGAACAGCAGTTACATGTACAGTGGTGTCTCGCAAGACAATTTTAATTCGTTCCGCAAAAATCGTCATCTTGTGAAAAAATTGTCTTATAAGGTTCCCTATGCATCGGTCTTTTAAAAAAGTCTTGCGAAGCATTGGTCTAAAAAAACAAAAAAACAAAAAATCTTGTGAGGCACCACAGCGACTGCAAAAATCAATCGTCTTGCGGGGTTTTTGTCCCACTAGGCAATTGTCTAGTGAGGCACCACTATATTTGTTATTTGTATGTATTTGTTCGTGTGACAGCAGAAAAAGAGAACGTACAAAAATATTCATAAGCTGTTACCTGAGATCATATGCAGCATAATCTATAATCGAGACTCCAAAATCTGAGCGACTGAAGTAATGGCACAATCCTGTTTCAGCTTTAAATAAATACTCTGAATCTTTCACCAGTTTGACATGTGTCTATAAGAAGATAAGCCAAACAAATGTCACAGTATTGTGTTAATTTAACATGTTAACACCAACACCGATACTTTTTTTAAAAAACAGGAAGATAAGCAAACTAATGGTTAGAAAATAATAGTTTAAAAGTTTCAAACACTGAAGTGTTACTTGCAAAATGATATTTTCTTAAGACTTAATGCATCCGTCCTGTTGTAATGTGTAAGGAATTAATTTTAAATTAACACATTAAATTAACATATTACTTTAATGTTAACACATTCAATTATTTCCAAGCTCTGCCAAAGACTTGTAATTCAATGCAAAAGTATCTATGGTTACCATCTGCGGGGACTCGTTAAAAGGGTCACAGTAATACTGTCTTAAAAGAAGCTGTAGCATTACTTTTGATGGACAGAAAAGGAACCAGGTTGGGGGGGGGTCATCAACTCTAGTCTTGGAAGAGTTCATTTTTTCTTGTGTAACTCTTAGAATCTCTCAGTTAGTATTAGCAGTGGCTCTGTGGGCTGGGAATTATAGCTCTGTAGTCCAAGGAACCACTTTTTCAGGCTCTAATCTAGACTAGCTCCTAAAGTCAATTTATATATTGGTCTGAACACAATATATGCTAGCCAGATGAGAGAGAGAAACAATATGCTAAATCTATTGTCTATTATGTTTTCTGGATGATCTTCACTGGGACATCCAGATGACTACTGATTAATGTAATATTATGGATTAAAGAGGCTCCTGAGCTAATCTAACAAAGCAACACTTTTTATCAATTCCCATATATTTTTTTCTCTTTGGCAAAAATGGCCATTTTTTAAACGAGATAGTAGATCTGTGAGAAACTAATACCTGATTCAGCCAACTCAAAGCGGCAACAGTTGAGCCACCTTGACAACCAACATTATTGTATGAGCAGTCGATAACTTGTTGTACACTGAGTTCTTCCAGAACATTCCCTTTAATTGCATAGACAGACTCTATTGCACCAACAATGCTGAAAGCCCAGCAACCACCACACTGGAAAGAATAAATGAACAATAATAATAATAATTAATAATCATAATCAAACTAGTTATCATCCATAAACTCCTGTTTTACCCTTTAAATTAAAATATTTTAAAATGTGTGTCAACTGTACTTTACAGTGCTGCACAGGCTGTATTTGTATGGTTTACTTCTCTATATATTATATTTAAATTGCTTTATTTTTATGTGTTGTTAGCCACCCAGAGTGGTCAACTGACTAGATGGGCAGGATAGAAATACAATAGATAAATAAATAAATAAAACCTAAATAAATATAGTAACCCTTTGCTTCTTTCAGAGTGCTGACCATCCCGTCAGTTTTCATTTGGTAGAGGCATAAATTGTTGGCGTTTTAAATCTAGAATCTACTGAGGCATCACCTCACCTTTTCCACTAGCTGGAAGTTACAGACAAATCAGTCTATATAAACTTCAGAAACAGTGCTATGAATATATGGCTTACTGCATCACTGCCAACACAATATTGGAGACATAATCCTGTGTTGAAAGGACAGCAGAGTATCCATTTTATCATCTCAAGTTTGGCATAGAATTTTATTACGTTAAGGATGCCCTATGTCTGAACAAAGTTGTGATATTACACAAAAATTAAATGCAAAGCTTACCGTTTCTTGATTTCTCACTTGGGTAATAACTTTTTTGTCTCTCCAATCAAACTTTGCTGGTAAGGGCTTTTCTGTTCCTTCTAGTGAAACGTCCCGGTTATATTTGGGAACTTTAAAAGCTCTGCTCTGTAAGTAAATAGCTTTAAAATAAAGCAAGGTTTATCATCTTCAGTTTTTGAAATGATCTCAGCCAGAATTGATTGTTTGATTTGTATCCCACATTTTGATCAAAACTGAGACTCAAGGCGGTCTATGAGATTAAAACAGGTACAAATACAGTTGAGACAAAAACATACAGAATTTTATTACTGTTAAAATATTATTAGACACATCCATTTAAAAAGGAATAAAAATTTTATAGCAACGCTAAAAAAACCTTTACAAAAACTGCCAGTTAGCTACTTAAAATATGCTATGTCTGCCATCAGAAGGACCACAGGGAGGGATAAACTGAGCCTTCCTTGGTATTGAGTTCCAGACCCTGAGGAAAGCCAGAGAAAGCCCTCTTTTGATTTCCACAAAGCACGACTGTGAGAATGGCAGAACTGAGAGAAGGGCCCACAATGATCACAATGCCTAAGCAGGTTCATATGAAAGAATATAAATATTCTCTTTCTAGAAGCAAGACACTTGTCTAATTTAATTTAATGAATGGAGATTTAGTACCATCAAATTAATCAAGGGTGTGTTTTCACACTGCAACTGCCTTGCCTCAAATACAGAATTTTATAGGAAGGTCCAAACACTGTTATCTTACAATCAGAATGCTTTCCTATTCTTTCTTCCTATTTTTTTCCTTAACAAAAATATCCCTTAAGGAAGAAATTTGGGATAGGAATAGCCATTTTGATTAATAATACTAGAACCCTTCTGTCTTGAAACACCTTAAATGCTGTTATCTTACAATTAGAATGCTTTCCTATCCTTTCTTCCTATTTTTTTCCTTAACAAAAATATCCCTTAAGGAAGAAATTTGGGATAGGAATAGCCATTTTGATTAATAATACTAGAACCCTTCTGTCTTGAAACACTTTAAATGCTAACAAATTTTATTTCAATGGACACCTGGTTGACATAAAGTAGAAATAAGTATACCCGTCCATCCGCCTGTACTGCTGTTTTTTTCCATCCTGAATTCTTCAAGCCGTAGTTATCCATAACATTGAGAACATGGAACTGGTGTATAAGGCAGGATCTTAACATGTTAGTTATTAAACCAACCACAAAATAAGGTTCCCCATTTTGGATATAATAGACATTTGTGGTTTATAGAGACCAAAACCATAGTAATAAAATCAGAACACAATGAGAAGAGATAAGGTGTGTCGGCCTGATGCATATTCTCAGCTTAACAAAAGATGGTACATTCAGCTCACCCAAATAACTATATTTTGGGACAGTATGTCTTGCAGCCCTGTGAACCTTTACCTTCCTCTATAGCTGAAGCTCTGGGAAGCTTATAGTCATGGGGAGGCAGACCCTGAAATGAGCCACTGTTTTACCTACAGGACCAGAGATAATCTGCATAAAGCATCTGACATTTCCTTTGGTAATTACAGTCTCTACCTCTTTGACACAGCAATTCTTGATCCTTTATAATATTTATTTATTTGTTTGTTTGTTTGTTTAACTTATATGCTGCCCACACTACCCGAAGGTCTCTAGGCGGCTTACAGCATTTAAAATACAATAAAAAGTCAAAATAAAAGGCCAAAATAATTAAAATGCAATTAAAATGTATATTCTAAAAATTGCCATCAGACCCACAGCTGATATTATCTCCTTCTCAAACATTCCAATTTTGAATCATTTCTGAGTGTACTGTTTTGATACAGAAAGTAATCAGAACTATTTAAGTTTGTAGCATCCCTGCTCTTTACAAAAGCCTCAATAATCAGGTCTATTCTAGATCCAGAGTAATATCTAATGGAAAGGAAAGGAGTATATTACAGAAAGTGATGGTACATAATCACAAAAGTCATCATTGTCACAGCTACATAATGAAATAAGCTGCCAAGTTTAACTTGAAGTAGTTTAAAATGTATCTTCTTAAGACAAATAACCCTTCTGTTCTTGCTTTTCCTAATAACAATTTCCCTGATTTTAGACCAATTTCCATTTCCCTGACTTTCCAGAAAGTGGCAACCCTGTCTCCCTTTTCCATGAAAAATAAGTGGCTATTTATTTATGTGTTTATCAAACTGCTTATGAATATAGATGAATGTACTACCTAATATAAAATTGCCAGAATTGCTTGCATTGAGGATAGGGTGGTATCAATGACTAAAAAACAAAACATGGCAATTCATTAACATCATCATGATCATCTTCATTCTGTACCTCTAAATTCTTCAGGAAACAAATGGGAAAACTGATTTATTCCATAGAAAGCTGTAATGTTGTCACCAGATGATAATGAATTCAAGTTGTTAATTCTTTTAATGCTTTCCTGAAAAATAAAAAAAGAGAATTATAGCATTGAAATACAATCACAACTGTTTACAACCTGTGCTCCTCCAGTTGTTATGGCATGCAAAATCTTATCATCCCTAGTCAGAATAACCAATAGCAAGAAATGGGAATTTCAGTCCAACAGCATCTGGAGGCCACAAACTGCCCATTTGTGAGCTAAATGTTTATTAAATATGCTTACTTGACTGAGGCCTATAAATAGGCATGGATGTCACCTATGAAGTCTCCCATCTGTTGCCCTGGGAGCAAAAATAGGCATGCCATTTACAGTGATGCCTCGACTTACGACCATAATCCGTTCCAGAAGATGGGCGCAACTCAAAATGGTCATGAGTCAAAGCACCATTTCCCATAGGAATGCATTGGAACGTGATTAATCTGTTCCAGCATTTAAAAAATACCAAAAAATCCCACAAATCAAAAAACCACACACGCCACACACAGCCAGCTCCATCAGAACACGATGGGGCTGAAAAACACACACACACCAAAACACATCACAGCACAGAAACATAACCCCCCCAACCCATACAGGCATCCTTCAGTCTTGAGAGACTATGGTAATGTGCTCTGTATGGAGGACTTCGACGCTGTATGCGAAGCTGGAGTGTCCACTCCAGGGCACAAAGCCTGGGTAAAATAATAATATGGAGGTTAGGCTGTTACCCAAGCAGCAAATTCCCCCTGTCCAGATCACTGAAATAGTCCAATGGAAAGGCAAGAGCCAATACAACTGGTTCCAGCGATGTCGCAGGAGTTGCCAGAACGAGACGAACTGCCTCTGGGACTTTGGCTCCGGATTTTTCCTCGAGGTTAACTCCTGAAGCCATTTCCATTAGTGGATATAGCCACAAGACAGTGGAGTTTTGGAATCAGAGATTTCCTTCTCCTAGATGGGCTGTCTTCCAAGGCTGATGAGCCCCATCTATCTGGGATGGCTGCTCTCATGGCTTCTCCAAAGGGATGAAGAAGCTGGAGAGCAGTTTCCCCAGAACATCTTTGCTCTTTGGCTACCAAAAGTTTATTTCTCTGTCATTGCACCTTGAGTCCCCCCCCCAAGAGGGGGAAGGTGCACCATTCCTAGAGGCACTGCAATACTAGGTTCATGCACGGAGTGGACAGAGCACAGTGCCCATGTGCATACGCAAATGGCAGTGCATGCTCATGTGGACATGCCAGAGCACGTGCGCAAATGGGCGGCACAGGGGTGAGTGCACATGGGGGGCGGCAGGAGATCTCTCTCAGCAGTCCGGTCTGGCCCACGCCACGGACTGGCACCAGGCCACGGGTTGGGGAACGGTACTCTAACTGTTGGAGCGAAAGAGCTACAAAGAAGCTCTTTGCCAACCAACAGTTAGTACTCTAATTTGAATTCCCCGCCTTTTTTCCCTGCCTCTTTTGTTTGCAACTCGAAGCTCTGGCCACATGTCGA
This sequence comes from Pogona vitticeps, assembly GCF_051106095.1. Taxonomy (NCBI): domain Eukaryota; kingdom Metazoa; phylum Chordata; class Lepidosauria; order Squamata; family Agamidae; genus Pogona; species Pogona vitticeps. Next base: position 47,200,085 of record NC_135787.1, read on the forward strand.
AGCAAAATTTTGTGGCCGGAGCTGGTCGCAGCTCAAAATGGTCATCTATCTGGACAGTCATAAGTCGAGGCACCACTGTATAGTTGCTGTCATCTGCTGTCAAGTTAGAAACCAAATCAGAAGACGTCTGAGACTGGGAAAGGCAGCAATAAAGGAATTAGAAAAGATCATCAAGTGTAAGCATGTGTCACTGGAGACCAAGGCCAAGATCATTCAGACTATTGCATGCTCAAATACTGTACTATGCACAGATGTGAATCTTGGACAATGAAGAAAAATAACAGGGAAAAATAATAATTCATTTGAAATATGGTGCTGGAGGAGAGCGAGGATTGCTTTGTAGATAGATATCTTGGATTGCCAGAAAGACGATCAAAGTGGGTCACAGAGCAAATCAAACCTGAATGATTTCCAGAGGCAAAAATGAAGGAAAAAAAAACCCGAGGCTGTCCTACTTTGGACACCAGAAAGCAAGATTCGCCAGAAAAGGCAGGTTACTTGGTTATTATAAAAGAGGATCATGACTAAAAAAAGGTTGGGAAATACTGCTCTGTCCAGCACACCACATGCAACCTACTAAACAGCAACCTTTTGCTGTGTGTCAAGTTTTGAATTTAAATTCAGCCTATTTTTTTAATACCCTGCACCACTATGAACGCGGCAATCTTGTCCAATCTACGAAGTTTGGTGGGCTAAGTCTGATTAACATTTGGTTGGGACATGACCAACTAATCCAAGGAGGACTCTCCAGACGGGAGTACAGGAGGAAAAAAAAACTGCTTGAAATCTCGGTGAATCCCCGACAGTCAGAATCGGCAAACACGGCTTAAATGGACCAAATTATTGACTCACTAAAGAACAACCTCCGATGTTCCCTCTCCAAATGTAATATTCCTGCACGAGACTTTGGCTTGGCCTCTTTCTCTTCCCACCGAGCCCGCTAAACTGACTACCCTCTTAAAACAGCAGTGTCTCCCCACCCCCCACGGTCGCTTCGTGCGAGGACTCCTCTCGCTCGCAAGCTCTCTGGGCGGAGGGAGCTGCTGGGTCGTCTCTGGGGCCCTTCGTAAAAACGAGACCGTCGCGTGTGGCTGGATCCGATCCATCCCTGGGAAGGGACTGGAGCCTCCTTTGGGCGGCTTTTTTTCCTGGGACAGCCTCGCGCACGAACCCCCCCCCCCCGTGTGTGTGTTTGTGTGTGTGTGTACACGTGTACACTTTTTTTAAAAGTATAAGATGGCACTCGAGATGGGGGTGCGGGTGGAGGGAGCAGCTTCCCCCCAAAGGCGGAGTGGCTACCGGAGCAACGCCGTGGGGATCTGCGCCGGGGTTAAGAAAGAAAGAAAGAAAGAAAGAAAGAAAGAAAGAAAGAAAGAAAGAAAGAAAGAAAGAAAGAAAGAAAGAAAGAAAGAAAGAAAGAAAGAAAAGGGAAAAGCCTCCTCCCAGCAGGCGACCTCTCTCTCTCCCGCCTGGCGCTCGCCTTCGGCTACCTACCCGCAGCGCCGCTTCCTTCTTCTTCCCCTCGCCCTCCCCGGGGGTGACGAAAGGACCCTCCAGGTTGTCATGAGGGAGGCCGTTTTCCTCTCCGGCCGACTCGCCGCGGGTGCCCTCGAGGAGGCAGGCGAGAACGGCCGAGAGGAGCCACGGCCTCAGCGTCATGAAGAGCCGGCCACCGAGGCTTCGGCCCGGCCTCCTGAGTCTCGGGGGCGCGCCGGAGGTTTCATTTTCCTTTCTCTTCGCAGGCCCCTCCTCCTCCGGCCTCGACCCCGGCACCCAAGGCGAGCCTCAGGCGAGGCTTTCCCTTGGCAGGCGCGGGAAGGGCGGCGGCGCGCTCCGAGAGCCTCGACAGGCGCTGGGCTAGGGGGCGAGCCCCGTAGCGTTTGTGGGCTGTAGTTCAAAAAAGTAACTTTCCCAAGTTCTCAGGAACAGCATGGATGTTCCATTTTCTAGCTCTGTTGGCAATAAATTGGCCACTCTGCACCCCTTCTCATAGAATACTGATTCCTAATCCCCGTGCCCTCTACTAAGCACTAGAGTTCTCTCCCTGCCATGTTACTCCCCGTTGACACGATTTTACTATTTCTTTACATGGTGCCACAGGACGCTTTATACAGGGTGCAATAAGAGGTGCGGTCCCAGATGAGGTTACAAACCTGGAAGGCAGAGGAAGGCAGGTTTCACAGTTCCCTTGAAAATCAGGGCAATAGTCTAAATTAGGTAAATGACATATGGAGATGGAGCAATATTTATTTTATACATCATCTTGATGACTAAAAGTTATTGTGAAAAAAGGCAGGCCACAGAATAATTCACTGAAGGAAACCTACTTGATCTCTGCCCATATTGGCTGTTAAAAAGAGCTATGTTAATCTTAAACCTAAAGATTCAGTATTTAATATCTTAGATACTGTACTCTGCTATATCAAATCTTAGTGATTCACGCTATTTGGTAATCATATTTATTTAAAGAGGTATCACTTTTCTGTCCAAGAGGGCACAATTCTGAACTTAACTGTCTCAGTTTAGGTCATACCTAGTTGGTATGATCCTGTATTCTGCAGAACAGCAATTGCCAAGGGGATCTGGTACATTTTTCTTGGGGGAGGGGATCTGTTTGCATCCAGTCACAACCAATGGACACCCCTAAAAAATGAAGAAAACTGCAAGCAAGTGCTATTCATTTGGTTCAAGCAGTGGTAAAGCACCCCTGCTGAAGACTCTTGTTCTGACTTTTGAGGGGAGCATGCCCTGAGGGCACAACTGCCAGCTGTCAAATATTAAATAATTACTGTAATTTTAAAATTGAGTTTTAAAATGATCATTTAAAAAGTAGCTAGATGCATATTGGATATATGTAAAGAACTCCCCCCTCAATAGTTATCATGCCAAATTTAGCTTAATTTGCATATGTTCAAACATATGCAAATTAGAAAAAGGAAAGGATTTTGATGTGTGAAAAGAAGCCACCATCTCATGCTTGGCTTCTTATTAGCTTCACATTAATTCCTCTTTGAGCTTGAACTTTCTAGTCTGTGCTTCTGATGTTCCAAGCTGGCAGCTTCTGATACTGGCTGCAGTCCAGCATGGTTGAAACCCAATGAATTTAGGTAGGCTTTAGCATGCCTAACTCTAATGTTGGGTTGTGGCTCTTATTTGCACTTGGAAATCAATTTCCAGATTTTAAAACAATATGCATATTTAGCTTTATTTATTATTGTTTCATATTTGTATAAACTGTGAATTTGCTAGCACAGTACCTATAAGTGGCAATGCTGTTTGCAAACACTGAAAGTTTACTACAGTTTGATGTATGTACTTATTATTTTTATTAGTTACATACATACATAGCCTTTCCTCCAATGAACCTGGGACAGCACACGTGGCTGTCCTATCCATTTCATTGGCACGGCATTGAGATCATTCATGAGAGGAAGAATGATTTGCCTTTTATACAAGCTGATCTAATGTTGTAGATTGTGTAGTTAAGTAAAAGTATCAACGGCTGTTCCCATTGTACCTTTCTTCCCAGTGGATTGAATGTCCATCTTTGTAAGTTTTTAATGTATTTTTCACATGAAGAGCAAAAGTGCTTGGGAAAAAAACCTGATTTCCATTAATTATTACCATGTAATTGAATAAAGTGTTGAAGCCCAGGATCCATACAAATCGGTATAATCTATGTGTCCATACCATTTTTTAAGATCCAGAGTGATACTTTGCAGATGAATGGCAGATTTAGTTTTTTTACATATAGTTTCGGTTTTGCAAAACAGCCAAATGAAACACTTTGAATGATACAGAATCTTTTGCTGATCCTCTGTTTATCTACTATTTCCCACCCATCCCCAACCAGTAAATAAAGAGGTGAGACATAGAAAACTGGTTCAAACAGAAATTCTTTCTGATCTCTGTTTATGTACTATTGCATCTGTGTAACCCATGGTTCTAATATTAAAAGGTACAGTTTTTCTAACTTACCTAGAGAAAGGCCATTCCGTACGTAGAATTAATTTTCCTACCAGACACTTGGGGGCAGCAATGTACCTTCAATCATTAATGGGTAAGAAGGCTGTTCCAGAATAAATTGCAGCACAGGAATACAAGAATTCCAGGCTAAATCACAAATTAAATGGAAGATCTAGGATAAAAACAGTGTTCCTGTGTACTGAGGCCTAAATATGAAGTGAAGAGATGTATCAAATTCATTTTGCTTATGGGAATGAGGAGATAACTTTACGAGTAAAGCTAGTGCTGAGCTTTGCACCCAGAATGTTTTGAAATATTAGCACAGAAAATAATATAGTAATAGAATTGTGTTGACTGCATGAGAAAAGTAGACTTATCGCTCAGCACACTTGAAGAGGCTAACACAGGGTTTCCTGTCATTTTCCAAGGAGATATTTATCAACATTGTGTAAGCAGATAAATGAAGGACTCCCATGCTTTTTCAGCCAAAGGAGGCCAATTTGTTTTCTCTTGAAATGGCATGGGCCAGTTCAGCCCCTGCTAACTTGATGTGTTGAGTTCAGTATTGTGTAGTTTTTGACATCTGACCAAGACTACTGAAACATTTGTATCAGTTGCCAAAAACTAATCTAGGTTATGTGTGACTGGCTGAAAATTATTAACTGGCATGAGCTAAAACTGCTCAAGCATTAGTAGGCTGCACACATTATTTAGTATAACCATACTTACTTTGATCAGTATCTTTGAAAAGTACTTGAGAGAAAAATTGAAAGGATGGAGCATGGGATGAATTAAAATTTCAGCAAGAGAATGAGAAGGTTAGATATTGATTCAAATGTAGATGTATAAAAAGTTACTATTCTTTTAAGTAGCTGTGGCTTTGTAATTACCAATAAGGCAGTCAAACTCATAGGATCTTGAATGCAATATTACATGCCTGCTTATTCAATTCTCTTTATAAAAACATTTTAAATGTGTTTGCTTGGGAATTTAGGGTGGCAGCTTTGGACCATCCAGAAGCTATTTTACAGGAATCATTAGGATCCAATACAGTGAGGTCCATGCTTTCCATAGCTACCTGGAAACCCATAATCAGCATCGAAGAAATATCACAGTATTGTTTATTTATATGTTTGTATTGAATACATATCTTGCCTTTGTACTACACACATTGTGTAATTTCAGTGAAATTTGAAGAGTTGAGAGAAAACTGGGGGGGGGATCCTGTTTTCTCCTTTCAATGACTTCTTTCTATACAAGATTTTTCCCCTCATGAAAGCTCATAGGAACTCTCATGGCATTTTTCAGATGTTTCACAGTCATTTTTTTTTTCTGGAAAGAATGCCAAGCTCCACAAGATTGTTATGATTCCTACACAGAATGGCATCTCTTTAGTGTGAGATGGGCTGGAAAGTGTAGCAAACTGTGCTGGATTTGGCATCTCCATACTTAGTGAAAAGCAAGGATCTTGCTTTTGTGGGAAGTCACAAAAGTGGGTGGGGTGGTCTGATCTCCACTTTTGAGATGACATAATTCTCAAACTCCAAAAAAAAAAAAAAAATCCATTGTAATCTGATGTAAACCCCAGTGCTGCTTGCTGAACTAAAATTTTGCTATTACTCCTTATTTGTGGCATATAAAATCCCAACATCAACATTACTGCCGCAGATGATTTTTTTTAGAATGGAAATAAATAAACGTAAGCAAAACTTTTGATGAGGAGTTTTCAAATTATTTCATGCATAACCACCTACTATTTCTTGCCAAAAGAGACAAATGAGTAAAGTGACCCTTGGGACATCTTCAGCTCCTCATTTCTATGGTTCAGTTACTGTGCTCTCAGCTAAGTCCCATTTTTATTTGCAATTAATTATTTAGATTGTATCCATATATTAATATTTAGGTAAGGTTAATAAAATTCCATCTCCTGCAGAGAGTTCAGAGTTAGCAATATGGATTAAAAATTGGACATCAAGAATGAAAAGCAAAACTTTTACTATACCAAAAGATAGAATGTCACAAGACACAAATATTTTGTTGAAAATCCTGAACATAATTCTTTTACTAATTTGAACTTTAAAATCCTTGAAATGTACAATGTGTTAATTTATTGTGCATGTAGTTCAATGTGCTGAAAAATGTATCCATATTTATTGATTTGTTTGATTTTGATTTTGGGTATTGTCTAGGTAATTTTCAGATACATTTTTACTATTTTATTCTACAAATATATTTAACTGTGTTTTTATAATAACATGAAACTGTTAGACTGTCACAGCTGCTGTGAAATGTATTATTTAGCTGCATATCCTAAATATGAATATTTAATATGAATATTTAAGGCAGCCTTATAAAATTCCATCTTCAGGAAGGTCCAGAGACGTACGTACGTACGTTCGTTCGTTCGTTCGTTCGTTCGTTCGTTCGTTCGTTCGTTCGTTCGTTCCTTCGTTCCTTCGTTCCTTCCTTCCTTCCTTCCTTCCTTCCTTCCTTCCTTCCTTCCTTCCTTCCTTCCTTCCTTTTTCTTTCTTTCTTTCTTTCTTTCTTTCTTTCTTTCTTTCTTTCTTTCTTTCTTTGTAGTGGCCTCTGTGAATGCACACAAATGGGTTTCCTCTGTGCCTGCGCAGGATGTTTCGGAAGATTCTAGAGCTTTAAAAAAAGATTGAGAATGAGATATCCCCCCCCCGGGCGCAAGTTCCGCCTCCTCAACCTTCCTCTCAGTTCCTTTTTTTCTGCCACTCGGTTAGGACGTTAGGAACAGTAGAACTTCAGTGAAAGGAAAGTAAACCTGTATTTCTTCACAAAATCTTATTTCTTTTTAGCAATTAGATCATCTAGATTCTTTTAGTTTCTTCCCTTACCGATTGATACTTTAAATCGCCCATATACAACTGTTTTTTGCTTTCCCGACTTTTTTACCCCCTTTTCCCCTTGGACTTCCCCCCCCCCGATTCTCCCCTGTTTTATGGCCCCTCGGGGATTTAAGAGGTGTGCTATTTGCCTTAAGAAAATGCCCCTCACCGATGGGCACAATAAATGTTTATTCTGCCTGGGCAAAGCCCATCAGACGCAATCATGTCCTGCCTGTAAGAACCTCTCTAAAGCTGCAATCAAACTGAGACTTCAGTGCCTCAGATCGCATTTGTACGAGCAAACATTAAAAGCCACCATGGAAGTGGGGACCTACGACAAATCAACCAACTAGGCAAGATCCATCTAATGTAGTTGCTAGTCCAGCTACTCACTCATTGATGAGTATGATGTTGGTACCGAACAAGTCCAGGGAGTCACGAAAGACTTCCAAGTCCACGGTTAAGACTCAATCAGGATCTGACGACCCTGCTAAAAATAAAAAGGACAAGAGTAAACCTAAGAAACAAAAGAAAACACCCAAGACGGCTACTATAACTCATCCACCAGCCTCATTGCCTTCAACGATATTGGAGGAGTCTTCCAAAGAAGCTCCCATATTCTCAGATAAAGATGAACACACTCTGTCATCTGCACAAGTGACACATGCAATGCCCTTATTATGGACATCGTTATTACGAACCATATCACTCACATTGGTATCATGAATATGGCTACTATGATGACTACAGGAGACCCTGATATCCACCTCCTCCATGGTACTCCCCTTCTAGGTTTCCATCCTCAGATTATTCCAGACATTGTTTCGACTTTCCTCGACATCAAGAGACGCCGTCACGTAAAAGACCAGGAGCCCCGCAGGCTCCGGCACCAACAAAGAAACGCAAATGAACAGAAAAACAAGCCACCATAGAGACAACCACAGTGAATTCGGGACCTACTGAACACAATGTTGAACCCCCTTCGGTATCTACCCTACCGGACAACTATCTCATACCGAGGGGCCACAGAGACAGACATACCCATTCTCCTTCGGTACTATCCACCTCTTCACAAAACAGAGATTCTTTGTACATGTCTGATGACTCAACAATACAACATAGGGTACCAACCTCAGACACGCTGGACAATCATCCCCCATCAGCCTCCGAGGACTATACCTCATATGCTCAGCTCGTACTCTGAATGGCAAAAGTACTTCACCTTGACAATGAACAACCACCCCAGCAAGTACAGGACCTGGTGTTTCATGACTTAGACCAGGATAAGACCCATCCACCTAGTCTGAGCCTAATACCAGCATTGCTACAGCTCGTCAAAGAATCTTGGGACAAGCCACCATCTTCTTTACAATCTCCACACAGAGTGGAACAGCATTACAAGACACACAGCACAGATGCCATGTTTCTGCTCAAACATCCTAACTCGATAGTGGTCGAATCTACTCAATACAGACCACTTAATAAATCCTCTGTGACCCCATTGAACAGGGAGGGTCATAAAATTGATGCTCTTGGGAGAAAGTTGTACTCCCTTACATCTCTTCTCATACGAATTTCCAATTACCAGGCGGTCATGGGTGCTTATCAATGACACCTATGGGATAAGATACTACCAACCTTACAGACAACATCTGAAACCGTCAAACCAGAACTGATGAATACGTATATGGAGGCAATAACCCTTGCTAAACAGCAGAGAGTGGCTGCCAGACACACTGCAGATTCAGCGTCTAAGGCAATGTCCACATCCATAGCCATCAGAAGACACAACTGGCTCCGATCATCTAATATTTGAGAAATATCCACAAACTTAGAAAAACAGCAAAGTCTTATGTGCCATAGCAGACGTACAGGTATCAGAAAACCACATATCGAAAACTATTATCAGCAGCGGCCCTACCAACACCAGCAGCTTTTTTGACCATACAGACAGCAACACCAAGTGGATAAATAGGCACCACCTCAGTGGTAAGGTACTAGTAACGTCATTCCATCAGGTACTCAGGCACCTGGCAGCCGGAAAGCAGGCTTTTTGGCCCCATTGGGCACTGAGGTAGTTGGCAGCAGAACAGACTCTGGTCTTCTTCAGCAACATCACATTTGCCTACAAAGGAAAGGATTTTGCTCCCAGGAGGCAGCTGAGGTTGCTTGCAACTTCTAACAGCACAAGCAGCACCATCTGATGAACAGGGTCAGTTCTACTAACAGCAGTTAATCCACGGGGCTGTCGGAAACAGATCAGCTCTGCAATCTGATGCCATGTGATGGGGTGACAAAGATGCTCGTTTAGAACTAGAAAGCTGGGGATTGCTTGCAATCTGGCTGCTGAGACCACGCGGATATGATCAAGACAGCCCTCAGAGGTTTTTTGGGGGGCTTAGACAGGGTTGAAAACCAGACGAGCTCTGCAGTCTGAAACCAGGCGATGGCCAGCAATGTCGTTGACTTTTTGCCCCATCAGGCACTGGGGAAGTTCGCAGCCGGAAAGCAGGCTTTTTGGCCTCATCGGGGCACTGAGGCAAAAGGCAGCAGCAGGAGACTCTGGTCTTCTTCTTCTTCTGTAGGAGGCAACTGAGGTTGTGAAAGCAGCAGCAGCAGGAGGAGAATAGGGTCTGACTGGAAGGTGCTACTAATGGGGGTCAATCAGGGTGGCTGCTGGGCTTCTCGAACAGAAGATCAGCAGTTCGAGTCCATGCAGTGGACTGACCTGAGCTCTTGTCTCTTGTTCCTGCTTCTGCCTACCTACTGAGTTAAACTGCTGCTGAGCCACTAGGCTTGTTGATTGGAAGGTCAGCAGTTTGAATCCGTGAGCTCCCGTAGCTTGTCCCAGATTCTGCCAACCTACTCAGGCAGTAGCCCAAGTGGACTTTGGAGCACCGTGTTATGCATGGGACGTCTGGACCAGCATTGGGTGGGGCAGAGCCTGGTCCTCTTGGTGCGGGGATGCCCGGACAGGCTTGGGGAGGGGGCAGAAGAAAAGGAAGAGGCAGAGGCTAAAAGAAGGAAGCAAACTCTTGTCTTCTTCAGCGCAAAGGTAGTTCAGTTGTTGATGTCCTCCAAAACGGCCTTTTGCACAACCAGGCAGGACACCATGGTGTAGGTGGAGTTCCACCTGATGGGCAGGTCTGTCAGGAGAACGTGGGTCTCCTGACCCAACTCCTCCTGCCTCTCACGCAGCTGGCGGGCAGCTTTCAAGCTGTGGGAGAAGTGGCCCACCAGTTGGCAGCATTGTTCCAGGAGTGCCCATGTCTCCCAGGCACCTGCATCCCACTCAGGCTTGACGTGGCTGCCCAGGCTGAGGGCATCACGCACCACAAGGTGTAATTTGTGCGCCATGCATATGATGCCCTCAAAGCCCACTGCATTCAATGCCGCCAACATGTTCTGCCCAACATCTTTGATCATATGGCCACGAGTCACCTCCTCCTCTGGTGCCCACTCCTGCAGCGCGGACAGGAACTCATTGCCAATGTTCCTCCCCATTGCCTGAGCTTCCATGTGCTGCACCTGCAGCAAAATGGGCCTGTAGCCTGGGGTCAGGGCAAGGGTCTCCCCCTGCAGCCTTGTTGTCGATGCCCTGACACTACTCAAGTCCTCTGGCTGCCACCAGTGGGCTGTGAGCAAAAGGTAGCTGTGCTGACCTCTGCTCCACAGGTCCACTGTGAAGTGCACCTTGCGCCTTTGTACCCGTAAAAAATGGTCACGGACCACCTCCCTCACAGAGACATAGAATGAGGGCAGCACTCTAGTATTGAGAGTTCTCTGTGAGGGGAGGTCGTAGCAGGGGGCAAAAAAATGCAGCAACCAGCAGAAGGCTTGGGATTCCACAATGGAGAGTGAAAGTCCGAACAGGGTGATCATCTTGGTGATGAGACAAGTGGCCACTTGCTGGACCTTGCCCTTCGACTGCCAGCTGAGGGTCATGGTGGATCCAACGGGTGCCACTTCATCTAGTATGGCCTGCCTCATGCACCCGGCCCCAGAAACCCCTGTGGCTGCCCTTTTGAAAGGAGGCGCCTCCTCCTGCCTCCCCTGGAGCTGCTCTTTTCCCTCTCCCAGATTGTGTGGACGAAGTGCCTTCCCTGGACAGGAGCCTTGGGTGGTGCCTCTCCAGATGTTGGCAGAGGGCAGTGGAGGACAGATTCCTGGGGTCTGACCCCCTCCGGACTACCCCAAGGCCGGTTTTGCAGCATGCCAGCCGTGGGTCATTGCTGAGCGCTGTAAAATGATCCCTCTGCCATGTTTGCCCAAATGAGGACTGCCTGCCTGTCCCTGACTGCTGGCCTGGGAAGAACTCTGTGTCCCAGAGGTGATGCTGGTCTGGGAGGAGGGAACAGATGACTTTGGGGACAGGGGGCTGTGAAGCCTGCCCTGCCATTACTGGTTCCAAATCAGACTGAGGATTTTCAGAAATCTGTAACTCCTCAGATTCCTCTAGGAAGAGAAGCGGCAGTTCTTTTGGCACCTCTGGAAGCTTTGGTTCCTTGCCTGCCTGCAAGGCCACTGGAGGAGGGACAGTGGCACTGGTTATCGTAGACGTGGTTGTGCATGTAGTGGACATGATGATGGTGCTGCTACCTAGCCTGCATAGCTTCACAGCCTTCTTCCCCTTGGATTGCCCCTGAAGAAATCCCTCCATTTTCTACTGCCTGCCTAACAAACCAACTAAACTAAAGCAATGGAGATTCAGGAAGAAAACTAACAGAGAGTCAGAGAGTGTGTGTAAATTTTATTTTTAGAATGATGGTGGTGTAATTCTTTTACTAAAATGTGACCTGCCTGCCTAAACAAAGCGCCCCCCCCCAGTATAATGTAATTAGGAAAATCCCCCCCCCCCTTAATCCACTGTGGCAGAGAAACAAAAAAAATCTAAAAAGGAAAGCCCTGGCAGCTAAGTCTCAGTCAGAAATACACACACACACACACACACACACACACACACACACACACACATTAATTTTAGAAGAAAAAGGAATGATGAATCCAGCCACCTACCAAATTCCCTGAGAGACCCAAGCCTCACTAAAATGAACTTTTGAAAACTGAATAATCCTCCCACCTACACACACATGCACACACAACCAATTTGGGGAAAGGAAAAAATGATTCTCCTAAAATAAACTTTTGAAAACTTTTATAAAGGAAAATAGATTCAACAGTCACACGACAGTCCTCTCCCGACCCCACCCACACCCACCCACACACACACCCACACACACACACAAAAGCCTCCAGGGGGGAAAAGGTTTGCTTGATTTGAATTTGAAATAAAATTAAACCCTTCCAAAGAAGGAGCCTCAGCTACCTGAAATCCCTCCCCAAATTCCCAGTAAAGTTGATGATGATTGATGAATGATGATGAAAAGAAAAATATAAGTCTTTGCTTTGCTCTGCAAAAGCGAAACCGCAAGAGCACCAGCAAGCCAGCGAGCAGCAACTGTTCTTACTCTGGAGAGCACAAACAGAAGTGGGCAACGGTTGGATGGGAAAAGCTTATATGAAGCATCTGTAGAGGTAGATACACCTTTCAGCAGCGCTATAGGCTGCCGGACATGCCAATCCAGGATCACCGTCCTGATTGGCCAGAGCTTTGAATTGGCGCCAGCAAGGTCAAAGAGGCCCCCAACAGGGATAACGAATATAGACAAATATGAACAGATCGACGAATAAAACCAAGGAAATATTCATCGAGCCATATTTGTCTTGATTAAAAATTTTACAAATATGGATCGACAAATATATGATGAATCGGCTATATTCATCAGAAAAACTGACCCGTTTTTATATTCATCCCCATTTCTACTCTTAAACAAAAACCTTTTCAGATGTTGTTTGTTAAGAGGAGATACAGACGATTAAATTACTGTATTTTGAAGTATATGGATGATGTAATTAAAAATCACTATAATTTGCTATTAGAATAGCTTAATTACTCCATGCTTTTAAAATAAAAACTTCAATGGACATTGTCAAATGTATTAAATTAACTTTGCCACCCTAATAGAAGTCTGATGGCTGGAATCCTATTAGCAATCATGAGGCATAACTGCTCTGCTGGCAGAGCACTCTGATTGCTCCAGTGAGGTCTGACTTGCAATTATGCAAGCCGAAGACAACTGTGTTAAGAACAACACAGCTTGCACATGTGCAAATAGGCAATGAAAACTTCCTTGAACAACTACTGTGTACCTGGAAAGACCAAATACATTTTTGGCTGCAAATACCTTTTTTGCTTGTTTTAAAGAGTTATATTTTTTGTTCTCAACAGGTGATTGCTTCACTTCCCTCTTTCTTTTTGAAGCACTGTGGCTGCTATTTAGGAATTTACATGGAATGTATTTAGTACCTTTCATTATTCACTTGGCTCTGAAATTTACTATGGGTAAAAAAAGAAGACAGAACTTCAGTGGTGCCCCGCATGACGACGATAATCTGTCCCGGGAAAATTGCTGTTTAGCGAAATCGTCATCATGCGAAAACCCTTTCCCCATTGAAATGCATTGAACCCCAGTTTAATGTGTTCCAATGGGAAAAATACCTCGTCATCCAGCGAAGATTGCCCATAGGGAAGCAATTTTTGTGAGCGCCGATCAGCTGTAAAAAATGGCTGCCCTGCAAAGCATGGGCCCGGAAAACACAGGGCAGCCATTCTGCGAAGCCGAAAAAATCGTCGTCTTGCGAACAAACGAAGCACGGACCTAATCGACGTCCAGTGAATATCCCCCATAGGAATAACTGTTTTGCGAATCGCTATAGCGATCGCAAAAAGTCATCGTCATGCGGATTCATCATTTAGCAGGGTCGTTGTTTAGCAAAGTACCACTGCATTTAGAGAGAAATACTTTCTTGAATAGATACAGTCCTGTACAGCAGAGATGAGCAATGTCAGAGGTCTTCCACACTGTGTTGGCTTCTGTGACCTCTCCCATTTTTCCTTTCCCTAATTCTTTTTCTGAGATATCCCCTTTCATCCTTAGTGGCAAATGAAAATAAATAAATAAAGTGGGGGAGCAGTGATGCTGAGGAGGCCCAAACATGGCAGTGTTGACTCAAGGGCACAAAGACACTTCTTGAGCAGATTATTTTTTATTTTTTAAAAAATGAAAGGTGTGCTTGGGGGCAAGGGTGCTTTGTTATGCTCCTGGGGGGCTGTATGTGGCTTGCCCCTGCTATACAGCATATGCCATAGAGGTTGAGAAGAACATATATACTCTGTGCTCCATATATATATTAACCTATAGTGCTTAATGCACTCTCTGTGCGGTTTACAATTTAATTATCCAAGATACACAATCCAGCAAGCTAGGAACTCAATTTACTGACCTTGGAAGAATGGAAGGCTGAGTCAACCTTGAACCTGATACCTGAGCCTGTCAGGATCAATCTCAGGTCATGAGCAGAGTCTTGACAGTAGTACTGCAGTTTAACCCCAGTACCACCAGGCTCCTATAAGCAAGCTTCTCTGCCTTGCTCTCTCTGTCTTTCTCTGCTCTTTACAATAAAGTTGTTTACATCTCACTTCAACACTTTTATGTGTGCACTTACTTACTAGAAAGTGTGGATAAATGTAAGTTTCATACTTTTGACTCCATAGATTATTATGAGCTCTGGACTACCCCAAGATATTTTGCTACTCAGAACAAACATCAAGTGGTCCAATAAAGGTATCACCTGTCCTCACTTTTGAATTACACAAGGACCATATAGCTCAATTTTAGAGTTTTTTCAGTCTCAGAAAGGATACCCTGTAATATTAGCCAGCAGAACCTCAGGTGTAAATATTTCACCTCATTAGCTGGCTTTTGATAACATTGTCTTGAAGACCTGCATGATGTATGTGGATGAAAATGTCCTCTTATTCATGCTGTGGGTTGTTTTGCCTTTGCACAGTAATTTGTGGGGCCATAGCAATTAGATTCAGACAGATGTTAATGATTAGTAGGCATTCTTGCTGCTTGTTAAAATGAAGCATTTTAACAGGTTTTTAAAACAGCATTTGGCCATCTGGCCTATTTTTGAATATCCTTTTGTTTGCTGACTAATTGCCATGCACATTAATTTATTGCTTCCTTTTTAAAGAAAATCTGTTTTAATTTTTAGTCCGAATTTGCTTGCTCACAAGTTGCAGCACATTAACTACAACTGCAGAGAAGCTTTGATGTCGGCAAGTGACAGGAAAACAAACTTGCTGATTTTTCCATTCCTAATATTACATTTCTTTGAGTAGATGAATCAATTAATTTTAAAGTTATTTCTGAAGGTTACATCCCCAATATAAACAGTATTAGCCATGAAACAAGAAGCTTGAATTGACATGATAGGATTTTAACTTTGATTTAATCCATGCTGTTATTCAGGTGTTGACCTTTCCGGGAATTTACCCTTTATGGGCAAGAGTCTGAAAACGTTGGAAGAAAATAGCACTGGAAACCTGAATATACCAGAGAAATTTGGTGTCCAGTGATGATAAGGCTGGTCTAGGACATTTTGCTGCCTGAAATGAAATACAGTATTGCACATCCATGTTGGGCAGTTGGATCAGTTTTCAACACTGACAGTGAGAAAGTATTGTCTGTTATGTGTGAAAGCAGCATGATAAATGTGGGGATTTGCAGCAAGCCAGTGGCACAAAGTTCTCTTTTCCAATACCTTGTTGTCATCTTCCTGCAGATGCCTCTTCAAACGGTTATTTCATTCTTCCTAACCACATGGCTGGCCCTGATTGATGTACAGTGGTGCCTCAACTTACTGAATTAATCCGTATCGGAATGGTGGCCGTAAGTCAAAATTTTCGTAAGTCGAAGCACCATATCCCACAGGAATGCATTGAAAACCAATTAATCTGTTCTGGCCAAAGAACCCCCCCCCCCGAAAAAAATAAAAATAAAACTCTACAAGCCACTGGGCCTCCCAAAAAACAAAAGAAATCTAAAAAAAAACGTAAACATAACCCCACCAGCCCAATCGCACCCTGCAAAAGCCACCCAAAACAGTTTAATAATGCAAAAAGCAGCACCTTACCTCACTACGAAGCCTCCTCTGAAGCCTCCTGGCCATGCTCAGCTGCAGGGGCTCCGCCGCTGCTGAAACCATGGTTGGCAGGAGCCCTCTGGGATCCCACCCAGCCTTTCTCCACTGCCACTGGTAATCCCCGATGTAAGCCCAGAAAGCCTGCGCCAGCAGCGGGGAAGGTCAGGAGGCCTGTGGCGGCAGCAGTCACGGCAGCGGGGAAGCCCGGGAAGCCTCTGGTGATGGCGGGGAAGGTTGGGAGGCCTCTGGCGGTGATGGTTGCAGCGGCCGAGAACCCCAGGAGGCCTCCAGTGGCAGTGGTCACAGTGGCGCTGGATGCCAGGGAGGCTGAGCCCAGCTGGGATGGTCTGGCGGCTTGCTTCCTGGGGATGGTGGCAGCAGTGGTGGAAGCCCAGGAGGCTGAGTCTCCCTTTTCCTAACTTTCCCTAAAGAGCTACAAAGAAGCAGCCTCTTCGCCACCAACAGTTTGAATTTCCTACCCTTTCCCCCTGTCTTTTTCCATTCATAAGTGGAAGCTCTGGCCGCAAGTCGAAGCAAAATTTTGCAGCCAGAGCTTTTCGTAAGTCAAAATTTTAGTAAGTAGGGACGTCCGTAAGTCGAGGCACCAATGTAGTTTGATCCCCTTTGACGGTCTTCCCCTTCTTGTCTACATGGGAGAAATGGAACTCTGCTTCCTCTTCTCAGCAACCTAGTGAACCAGACAAAACATTTAAGTTGGTTGTAGCTCTCCCCAATTTCATCCGTCAACCCCCCAGATCTGCCCAGGCAATCTCCTTCATGTTGCTGTGGGTGATCACGGAACAAAGGAAGCCTAATTGCCTTAGAGAGAGAACAAAGGAGTCGACAGCGGAGCCAGATGTCTTGACCATAGTCACAGAGGGTGGGGAAGTAAAATACAGTGAAATTATATTTAACTTTATTTATCATATAATATCCAAAGGAATGAAATTTTTTTTGTGTATGATTACGTTAAGACATTGTTTCTGATGCTGTTGCTATCGTTATCCTTTTATCACCACCACTGTCATGAGGCATGGGTGTACATTGTGTATGTACATGGTATTTACAAAGAATGAGAGAATAGAACCACATCCAAAGCAAAATAAAAGGTATGAGGGGCAGTAAGGAAGTAGTTTCAGGAATAAGTACAGTGGTACCTCGCAAGACAACGACCCTGCTGAACAATGAATCTGCATTACAATGACTTTCGCAAAACAGTCATTCCAATGGGGGATTTTTGCTTGACATCGATTAGGTCCGTGCTTTGCGAACTGTTTGTTTGCAAGACGATGATTTTTCCGGCTCTGCAAAATGACTGCCCTGTGTTTTCCGGACCCATGCTCCGCAGGGCAGCCATTTTTATAGCTGATCGGCGCTTCGCAAAATGGCTCCCCTATGGACGATCTTCGCTGGACGACGAGGTATTTTCCCCATTGGAACGCATTAAACGGGTTTCAATGCATTCCAATCGGGAAACTGATTTCACATGATGATGATTTTGCTAAACAGTGGCTTTCCCGGAACGGATTATCGTCGTCATGCGGGGCACCACTGTAACTGAAGAATATGGTCAATCAGTCATTCAAAATAGAGTAGACTACTGAACTTGTTTCTTAATGGTGAATCAACTGTTTTGTTAGTTCCATTGATTCAGCTAAGCTAATCTAGTTGAATGTATTCGCGAAGGCTTTCACGGCCGGGATCTTATGGTTGTTGTGGGTTTTTTGGGCTCTTTGGCCGTGTTCTGAAGGTTGTTCTTCCTAACATTTCGCCAGCAGAGTGCTGTCCTCTGAAGATGCTGGCCACAGAGACTGGCAAAACGTTAGGAAGAACAACCTTCAGAACACGGCCAAAGAGCCTGAAAAACCCACAACAACCACTATTCTAGTTGATTAGCCTATGCATTTATTTCTGTTACATGTATTTAGGCTTTGAGAAAAACTATGTGACGTCATTAGAGCTGAGAGCATGATATTACTTTGGAGACATAAGTGAAACAATCATGTTTGAGGAATTGGACTTGCAAATAAAAAATGAATCCTGAAGACCAATCACAAAATAAAGCTAGCTAGTTTGCAAAGTATGGAAGTTAAAAAAAGTTAATGTGACAGTTGCATAGCTTCAACCTTTTAAAAAGTTCATTTTTTAATGGTGGGAAATCTATAATACATCTTTTCAGTATTGAGACTTGGGACCTGATCTATAGATATCATGTGGACAATATGAGATTTGATGGGGATTTTAAAATAAGAAAATGGTCTCACAGAGACATTCTGGGAGGCAGTTCCAGGCATAAGAAGCAGAAAAGACAAACAGATAAAGTCATTTTGGAGAACAGAAAATTCTTGGATGGGCAGAGTTTGGAAAAACTGGATAAATGAAAATTACAAATATAGAGAGATGGATAAGAGGGGAGAACCAAAAAAAGACATGTAGGGATGAAAAGTTTCAGTGAGTTACCATGGTAGGGATTAAAGGAAGGATATGAACTTAAGGTGGGAATAAGAACATTGATTTGAGTGAGTAGGTGTACACAATTTATTAATTTATTAGTTTCTTACTCTTAACAGGTCAACACAAAATAGCAATAGAAACTTTCTACAGTAAATAGAATAAGTAATAATATTTTGTTCCTGTTCGCGCATGCACAAGTAGAGAGTGATTTAAAAAATCTAATAAGGTGTTCTTTTGTCTTCAGTCACCTTGGCAATATCTAGTTAACTGTATGTGTCACATTTGCATATTAATCCAGTTTTGCTCTTTGCATAATGCAGTAATAGACTCTGGTGAAGTTCACATTTATTTTTGCTGGCAAAAGACTTTGTTGCCTGCTTCACTCTCCATTTAGGGTGAACAAAGAACTTTTCCATAGGAAGCAACATTTCTCTCCCAAGTGAGACTTTGGGAGAGATCTATAAAACATAAAAACCAATCTCTCTCATTTTCTTTCTGGCTGTTCTATTTATAGACCTTTTCTTCAGCTTCTGATGCAGAATACATTGAAAGGGAATACTAGGTTTATGTCAGGCTGGTGACTAGGAATCGTTTGTTGAACTTTGCTGTCACTCCTGTACCTTTCTATTTCTGATTGTTCCAGTTTCAGCACACCTTTTGTTAGATTCCACTATGATTTCTTTTATTTATATCCCCTTTTTCTCCCTTCATGGCTTGCCAAATAGCTCAACTTAGGAGCCATCTGTTCCATTTGGAGAATGTACAGGGCAATTTTTCCTTCATGATGGGGAGGAACTAACATTTCATCCTTTAGCGAAGTGCTTTTGAAAATTATTTTTGAACACATGAATAATAGACTGCTATGCTGTGACTATGCTAGTCATCATGGAGGGAGATCTTTTCAGAATAACCTTTCACATTTGCTAGTTCAGTACTTTAGAAAAGAACTTTAATGTACCTCATAATGATTTATATGAAACAGGAACAAGTGATCATTGTTCCGATATTCAAGAGGTGACTTTCACTATGTCAGTAAGATACTTCTCATGTGAAGAAGGCCTTCTGCTAGAAGACAGCCCTTCTCTATCCATGGAGGTTCTCAAAATGATTGGGAATGATGACAGATCAGGCTTCTTGGTTCCATGGAAAGTGTCTACAAACAGAGGAATCTCTCCTTATCAGAAAGTCAAATTCCTCCCCCCTGCCCCCGAATCAAGAAGGAAATCATGTAGATTATGACAGAACTAGCATGCTTCCCCTTCTCACATGTTTTGCTTACTCAAATTGGTGATCTTTCAATAAAGGCTAAAGCCAAACTGGAACTCGCTACCACAAGTTGTAGCAATGATTGCCAGCTTGGACAGCTTCAGAGAGGATTAAACAAATTAACTGATAGTAATTCATTGCTATTGGCTGTGGTGGCTTTTTATTACTCCCAGAATCATCAGCAGTATAGCTCTAACTACCAGTTGCAGCAGAGCAGGAATTGAAGTGTACTATTGTGCTCATGGCCTGATTGTGGGATTCCCATAGGTATCTGATCAGTGCATGTAAGAACTCATTCCCATGGTTAGCTAGGTGAACGTTTCGTCTGATCCACCAAGGCTCTTATAACCTTAAAGTCTACTTTTTCCAACTGAGCTTTAATTAATATTCTAAGACTTGTGTATATCCTAATTATGATATCTTGCCTTTTATTTTGATGTGCTAATTTTGTGATGTAATAGAACCAGTAGGGGAGGGTTGGAGGACTCAGGAGTCAGACAGGGGTGTGGAACAGGCAGAAAGGTGTTTAAGAGGTGTTCCTTCTTCTGGTCTCCCCCACCCCATCCAATGGGTTTTGGGTTGCTCTGTCACCCTGCAGACCAGCTTACTGCTGCTGCATTTTAATGCTAGGTTGGCATATACTAGCAGTTTTCACAATGAAGGTTAGCAAACTGAAGCCAAATCCTGAGAAGACTGAGCTGCTATGGACTGATAGTTCACATGGTATTAGGTTTAGAACCTGTTCTTAATGGGCGCCATTCCCCTTGAAAGAGCAGATACATGCCATATCAATATGGCATGGTCCAACATTGTCCAACGTTGTCACTTGAAATCTAGGTTGCCTTAGCAGCACAGAGTGTCATTTGCTAATTTTCACTAGTATAGCACAAGGACCATTCCTGGCCAGGGATAATCTTGCTGTGTTGATCCATTTATTTATTTTATTACTTATTTGATTTATATACCGCCCATCTGGCAGCCAAGGCCACTTGGCTCCTCAAGGCCACTTGGACTCATGCTCCTCTAGGGGTCCTCTGATTGGGTTATAACAACATTTTATACTTGGGGTTGCTATTGAAGACCATCAAGAAGACCTTTATTATGTGGCTTTATTTTAACTTATATGATGATTATTCTAACTAGTATAGCCAGATGGGAACATATGCCCTTTCCTGAAGAGATACATTTTCTACCTATTAACTTTTAAGCCCAATTCTAGATACTAGTGCTTATCTTTAAATCCCTGGACTGTTTGGGGCCCAAATACCTGAAGAAATACTTCCTCTTTGATGAATCTGCCCATGGTCTAATTTATAGTAATCAATTTTTTGGAGGGTCCTTCCTGGTGCATGGCAACTTGGAAGTAAAATAACGAACATAGGATCCCCCCCCAATTACAGTGGTGCCCCGCTAGACACTTACCTCGGTAAATGACGAACTCACTTGACGATGACTTTTTTGGAATTGCTATTGTGATCGCAAAACAATGGTTCCTATGGGGGAAATCCGCTTTACGTTGATTAGGTCCCTGCTTCACAAACCGTTTGTTCGCTAAACAATAATTTTTCCGGTTCTGCAAAATGGCTTCCCTTTGCAAAATGGCTGTTTTCCAGACAGAATCTTTGGAAGACAGCGATTTTAAACAGCTGATTGGTGGTTCTCTATGGGCGGTCTTCACTGGACGATGAGGCATTTCCCCATTGGAATGCATTGACCGGTTTTCAATGCATTCCAATGCGGATTTTTTTTTCCACATGATGATTTCGCTGTACAGAGATTTTCCTGGAATGGATTATTGTCGTCATGCGGAGCACCACTGTACTCCGGAATTTTAGAATGTTAGCATTTTAAAAGTAACCTGTGCTTGGTTTGTCTTGCTATCTTCATGCTTCAACTATGTTGTTTGTTTTACTGCCATAAATTTGTGCCATGTTTTAGATTTTTCAACTCCTTTGCATACTGTACTATTAGGGCAATTTAAAAGTACTTTAAAAATCACAACATAGTAATGAATAGCTCCTGGATGATGTTGCTGCTTTTGGAATTGATGGAATACTTCTAATGCATCAAACTTTTTTTTCTTAACATGATGTATGAATTTTCAGCTTACAGGGTTTCATTCTGCATATTGTTACTCAATTTATATGCCTTTTAGAGTACATTAAGTAAGAAAAAAATTGTTTTCCAAGTTTTTCCTTTCACCAAATAGACACAGGCATAATTAATCATAATTAAGCTGTTCATTAAAAATATTTTGCTCAGGTTTGTTTCATTTTGCCTAAATATGATGAATGTCCGTCTACTACATGCATAACAGTACAAGATCAAAAAGAGGCATATACCTATTTATAGTAAATAATTTAATGCTGTTTGTTATTCAGTTGCTGACATTTTCTTACAAGGAAAAACACATTTGAACATTGAATAGGAAATTGGATTGTCTTATAATCAACATATATTGGATTGAATTATGTTTCTTTAAATAGTTTTGCAGCAAAACCACTTGAGCAAGCACTGAATTCTCTGAGAGTTTGTTCATGTTTTCCCTGGAGAAGGTTGTGCTGCTGTAACCCCTATGAAATATTGGTTCAGCCCAAAGCTTTGAGTAAGAGCTTTGAATCAGAAAGTACGGGTATACGAAAGAGGCTAGAGCTTTTGTTGCTAAGGCCCTTAGACTGCTAAGGCCCTTATTAACTTGGTTTAGGGTTTTGACGATTCTGCATGTGGAGCTGATTCTTCTGTGTTGTATATAGCCAACCCAGTTGAAGAAGATATCTTTGATTTTTGTTTGAATTTGAATTCAAAGGGACACTTAAACTTTGCAGTTCTACAAACAGCTTATATATTGGTGCTTTTGTCAAAGACTTGAGCACAGAAATCATAGCATTTTGTTGTTTTAATTGCTTGTGTTGACTGTTATATAACTCTGAATAAGAATATAATTTTGTAAAATTGTGTTTTCAGGGTTCATCAATAGACATCTAAGTAAGCAAATAGCCCCACAGAACTTTAAAGTGTTACACTGGTACCAGGAATTTTCAGTAGGACTCTACAAATAAAGAAAATTGTAGAATCATATTACTGTATTGATTTTGGCTTAGTTGTATGAAGGATTATATGAATAAGGAAACATTGCAGCACTGGAATAGTTCTGTTTCCAAAGTGTTTTCTTGTGGCAGTTCTCTGTTTCCTAATTTAGGACAATTCTGATTATAATTTACTTTTCACCTCCTTCTGTTTTTAGAAAGTTTCCTAGAATCTAAAAAAAAAGCTGTCTCAATCATTAGGCTTCACCCCCCTTCTTCCTGATCTTTTTTGTGAAGTCACAAGGAAAAAACAAGATATAAATTAAAAACCCATTAATAGTAATAGCTGGTCAGAAGACCAGCAGTCGTTAGATCGAATCCACGCAACGGAGTGAACTCCCGTTGCTTTGTCCCAGGTCCTCGCCAACCCAGCAGTTCGAAAACATGCAAATGCAAATAGATAAATAGGTACCACCTCAGTGGGAAGGTAAAACAGCGTTCCCTAGTCACGCTGGCCACGTGACCACGGAAACTGTCTTCGGACAAGTGCTGGCTCTACGGCTTGAAAACGGGATGAGCACTGTCCTCTAAAGTCGGACACGACTGGACTAAAAATGTCAAGGGGAACCTTTACCTTTATCTTAATAGTAATAGCAAGAATGAGAAATTATTCCCCTATTATTCTGTGATACAGTGGACCCTCGACTTACAGACGGCTCGACTTACAGACTTTTCGAGTTACAGACTTCTCTGGCTGCAAAATTTAGGTTCGACTTGCAGCCTGAGAATCGACCTACAGACCAGAAAAAACCCAAAATGGAACAAAAATGGAACAAAAACAGACGGTTACAGATTGGTTTTCAATGCATTGTAGGTCAATGGAGACTCGACCTATAGACTTTTCGACCTGCAGACACTGTTCCAATACGGATTAATTCCGTAAGTAGAGGGTCCACTGTACTACCATCTGTGCTGCTTTATATATGTATTCATTCCACTTAGATGTAAGCTCATAGTAATTGTACAGTGGGATCCAAAGTCTGCAAACCTGTACATATTTGCTTGGGAGTAAGTCTCAGTGAAGTCAGTGGAGCTATTTTAACATTATACTGCCACAGATGGAGCAGCAAATACTGTTCAAATGCGAATCAAATTAAGGTGCATGACACTGAAAGATAACCAAATTATGTTTATATAAGGGGCAGAACTTCTCAGAAGCACATGCCACCACTGCTGGCTCTAAAAATAAAGCTATACCAAAGTATCTAAGTAACAAGGCATTCTCTTTTCATATAATCCAGAATCCATTGGATGGCTACCTCTCTTTTCCTAATGATAGTGATTGGTTTGTCCAGTTACTGATGATACAAGGGTCATTCTTTAAAGAGAGGAAAAAGTGAAGCTTTCCAGTTCCAGATGTATTAAATGCTTTGCTATCATACATATTGAATGACTAGCAATAAAATCAGCACGGCTACATTTTCTTCTTTTGTTGACTTCCAAGCAAAAGTCATCCTCAGGAGCTGCCAAGATAGTTTGAATCCCAGAGCCAATCCTAAAGTGGTCTGAAATAAGGTGAGGAAAAATATTTCATCAAATATTTCTCTTTCTCTTTTTCTTTTTCTTTGCTATTCCATCTTGGTAATCCTCTCTTTAAATTAATTGTTTTAAATTGAAACTGTAGTTGTAATTTTTATGATTTTATATATTTTTATACTGTTTTGTTTTATTTTGTAAGCCGCCCCGAGTAGACATGGTCTAGAGGGGCGGGGTAAAAATCAAATAAATAAATAAATAAATAAATAAATAAATAAATAAATAAATAGCTTGTGGAAGTGGTGCTCTCACAATGATTCCCTTCTTTTGAAAGATCTGGATCAGCTTCTTAATTATCCATAAGACATAAAACCCCATGCCAGGGGTGGGTTTACTGCCATTGTGAGAAGGGCAATGGTAGCTGCTACCTAGGGCTGACTGTTAAAGGATTATCAGATCAAAAGAGAAGCAAGCAAAATTAGTGAGGAAGCCTTTGACATTAGAGGCTTGAGTTCTGTTTAAAGTGTTGCATTTAGAGTAGCAGAGTCTGGCACTTCAGTATGGTTCGGCAGTTCAGATCCACAGGTGTTGAGTGGGTGCCCCAGATTTCCTGCCCTGCCTCCTCCAGCAGATGCCCACTCCGAGGAGGAGGAGGGTCAGGGAAGCTTCAGGTGCTGCCGCTATATGGACGCCCACAGAAGGAAGCGAGCAAGGAATCTCGAGTGCCTGCACAACACCTGTGGGCCCAATCCGCTGAAACATGGCAAGACATCAAACTGTGGTTTGTGCCCATCTCTAATTGCACTCCTTTTGGACTGGATATGTCCAACATTTTTATCCAGAAAATGCCTTGCAAACATAGGAATTTGCAATAGTTGGTTACATCAGCAGCATGCAGAAGGCTAGAAAGTTGAATGCAAAGCTTGGCATGTTAGATGTAAAAATAAATCAGTTAAATGTTAAAAACTGGAAAACTGACTTGTTTTTAAAGTTTAAAACTGAACTATTTATTTATTTATTTATTTATTTATTTATTTATTTATTTATTTATTTATTTATTTATTTATTTATTTATTTATTTATTTATTTCCCTTTAAAATGGATCCAAAGCAGCTTACATCATTAAAAGGCAATATTTTAAACCTAAAAAACAGTAAGTATACACATACTAAAGAAGATCAAATATATACCACACATAGGATCCTCTATCAGACAGCTAGTCTCTATGGGAATCTTTGTTTGTGTTGTTGTTGTTTAGTCATTAAGTCGTTTCTGATTTTTCATGACCCCATGGACCAAAGCACACCAGGCCCTCCTGTCTTCCACTGCCTCCTGGAATTGGGTCAAATTCATGTTACAGTGGACCCTCGACTTACGGAATTCATCCATATTGGAACGGTGGCTGCAAGTCGAAAAGTCTGTAGGTCGAGGCGCCATTGACCTACAATGCATTGAAAACTGATTAATCCATAACTGGTTGTTTTTCTTCCATTTTGTTTTGTTTTTCCTAGACTGCAAGTCAAACCTACATTTTGTGGCCAGAGAAGTCTGTAACTTGAAAAGTCTGTAAGTGGAGCCGTCTGTAAGTCGAGGGTCCACTGTAGTAGCTTCGGTGACACTGCCCAACCATCTCATCCTCTGTAGTCCCCTTTTCTTCTCTTTTACTGTCTGTTTGTGAAACGACAGTAAAGATGGGCCAGCCTGGCCTCCTGTGGGAGGGAGCTTCAAAGTCAGGGAGCAGTGATAAAAAGCCTCTTCTGTATCCCCATCAAACACATTCATGAAGTTTGGGGGGCTGTGAGAAAGGCCTCTTCTGGTGATTTTAACACCTGGGCAGAGTTATAAACAAAGAAATAGTCCTTGTGATAGCTTGGACCCAGGCTTTTAGGGCTTTATCGGTCACAACCGGCATTTTCAATTGTGTTCGGAAACAGATCTGCAGTCAGTGAAGCTGCTGTAACATGGGGGTTGTGTGATTCTTGTAACCAGCCCTGTTAACAATCTGACTGCAGCATTTTGGTCTTGCTGAATTTTCCTACACTTTCCAGAGGCAGCCCTATGGAGAGCACATTACAGTAATCTAGCTGGGATGCAACTATCTGCATTCTCAATTGTTCGAAACAGGCAATCTTAGTCAGGGCCAAACAATGTGGTATAGATCATTACGAGAGAGTATTATTTAAGTGGTGACAGCATGAGATTGTACAAGACAGCCTATTTCTACCTTGTGTCATTTGCAAATCAGCTTGCTTTGTTTCATGATTGGTCATCAGAAGGTAAGCACATGCTTCGTTTGCAAGTAGAATTGCTCAGTCATGAGGGAATGCCTGAATTATATCTCTGGAGCTTTGAGCTTTTAATGATGCTCTATCTGTAATGCATAGTTTGGGGAAGAGGAGGAGGACCATGATGTGAAAGCCGAGTATAAAAATTGACAAATTCAGAGGAAAGCAGGATTTTTCCATTCCCCTGCAAAGGATTTTTTGAGGAAAAAAAGAGAGAAACTCTTTGTCCCAATTTCCCGCATTTCCCCCTAATCTTCACAATACCAACCACTTGATAAAAATTTGTCAAGGTATATACATACCCCTTTGCAACAAACAATGAATAAGTAAAATATTTCCTTTACTTTCCCCCTACCCAGCATATCACGGGAGTGCAAAACATCCACTTATATTACCAGACTGATTAATATTCCAAAAGTGTTTTGTTTTTGATCTCTTTTTGCATTCATTCAAAAGTGAATATGATTGCTGGGTATATTTGCATTTGGAACAGAGACAGGACTGGAATACTGCTCACAGCTCCTAGCTGCTTTGAATGATCTGCAAATTGGCTAGGTTAGCACAGCATTTAATCATTAAGGCCTCTGTATATTGCATAGACATCTCATCAAGTTTAAGCGAATAGAAGCCGCCTTGAACTTTCATGCAAAGATATGCTTTGAATTCTCTGCCTATGTAATCTAGCCTTCTTGGGTCTGCTGAAAAATAAGTGCATGTGTGTTTCGACGCTCATGCCTTTTTGTTTTTCCCCTTCAAATTTGCAGAGTAGAACTCTTCAGTGCCTTTTCCATAAGATTCCAGAGTCAGTAATAAATGAATGCAGTTGAGGTGGCAATATGTTACCCCACGTTAAAGGAGCCTGTTCTTTCTACTGTCTTGTTAAAGATTAATGTGACCTTATTATTTTCAAGATCAGACATTTTTGGTAGCAAGCAAAGGCCATGAGGAAGAAAGATGGCACTTTGAATACAAATGCTGTTAAAGGCAACTTCAGTGCTCCATGTCAACACCCCTTTTATCACATAAAATTCAAGCAAGTATATATCTTGTGCAAATGGAGGAAACAGGACTGTCCAAGAATAATATTTCATATGGATATGTATGCTTCCTATACCTCTGGATGTGGTTCTTTTACTTCTTCCTACCCATGTGCACCAAAATGCCAAATCCAGTTACAGAAAGAGAGTCATAATTTTGGAGGTGCATCTTAAATTTCACCACATGAAACCACCTTGCCACTCACTAACCACTGTGGTTAGTCATACATAGTTCTATGATAGTGTTATTGCTCCTATTTCCCTGTGGTCTCCCTTCCTCGGCAGCATGCTTCAAACAACTAGGAGGATGTGATATGACTTCCTTAATGGAAAGAGACAGGCTGTGCCTCCTGTTATTCTAGGAAGGTTCAGCATCCTTGCTGGCCCTGGGAACAGTCCTCTTTTCTGTTCAATACCTGCAATACAAGTTGTGTGTCATTACAAGACAGATCGTAAGCCTAAAAATAGTGTGCATGTTGGGGTTATTAATCTCGTAACAGCTGTGCCACGGGTGTTATGAGATGTTGCCCTTTCTCACATAAATGGGTTGTAATAGAAACCTTTTCTTACGGCTGGAAGGCAGATGTTGAAAAGTTACTTTTTTGGACTATAGCCTCAACTGAGCACAGATACATAGTTCTGCATAGACATAAACCTGAAAAGTGGTGGTTTGTGATGCTTCGCGATTCATGGTCAACCACGTATCACCACAAACCAATTGTTTTTTGGTTTGTACATATGGGGGAAAACTACTTGCTCCTGTCACACCACCCCACTGCTGCTGCCGCCACCATCCTGCCACCATTGAATGAATAAGGTTATTCAGCACCATTTCACACAGATCCTGTGTTCCTGTTATGTTTGTGTTATCTGTTGCCAAGGCTTTTAAGAGAAATGAAATATTCAAGGAAGCTTTACCGGTGTGTCACCTTCCTCCATGTTTTTCCATGGCTGAGTGGGGATTTGTTCTCAGATCTCCTGAGTCCTAGTTTGTCACTCTATCCACTACACCATACTGTGTTCTTAAAGGCTCTGAATTCATGGCCTTGCAAGCACAAACAAAGACTTTCCCAACATAGCTTCTCCCACTTTTTTCACCTAAAATTCCATTTGCCCATACCATCCTGGCAAATGACTGGGGGTGCAAGGAGTCATAGTACAAAACAACTGCAGAAGGCCGATAGAAACTACACTGTAGAAGGCTGACACAATTCAAAGAGTTGCAGTGTTTCTCTTTAATTTAAAATCTGGTGGTAACACACACTGATTGATTGCTTTGACTTTCCATGCCTAGATAGGTTAGGAGTAAATAACTTAAGTAATGAAGATCCTGCTTATCATGTACTTATCTGGGAATACATTTTAGCTAGTCACATTTTCTGTGAGGATGTAGCTTCTGAATTTTGTGACAGATTATGTAGCTGCTGAATTTTGCTTTAGCACTGTTGTACTAATGTATTTTCTGTAGAGGACACAAATTACCTTCATAGCTAAATAGAAGGTTGCCACCTTTCCTCCCAGAGTCCAGTGACGGCAGATCTAATCCAATGAACAATTATACTGCAGTATAACAGTACAAGGAATGAGAATTGGAGCCGACAGATAAGCCAAGGAATCAAGATCTGGAGATGCAAATGCTTTTCTCTTTTTCTTCGACAGGCTATGAACAAACGCTACTTAAAACTGCAGATGAAAAGGTGGGAATTTAAATGCAAAATGAATGCTGTTCAATTCGATGATGTGGCCAGAGACAAACATTTTAAAGTTCTTTATATTTAACTGTAATTTAAAATGAAAAATGTAGTTAGATGTGTCTAAAATGCTGAGCAGAAATGTTGCATTTGATCTTGTTTAGATGAAATGGAGAGAGTGATAGGATATCCCCAGTTTTTTAGCATTGCAAATGATGTTAGAGATAGCATCAGGCTTCTAGGGAGTGGTGGAGAAGGAAAATTTAATCCTTTCCCTGTACACAGTTTCCCCACTTCACTGTTATGTTTTCCCAATCGTAACAGGAATTCAAATATATATTTACAAAAAAGAAGTTCACATAGGTAATTTTTTTTATTTTGTTATTCATATTGTCTCTTTTTTGCTGGCTGGTACATCTTTCTTAGGGGGGGGGATAGTGAGCTCATTCACAACTTGATGGCTCTTCTCCCCACTTTTACCCATACATCAACCCTGTCAGGTTGGCCAACCTGAGAGATTGAGAGAGAGAGAGACTGGTCCAAGCTCGTCCCATGAATTTCATTACTTAGTTCTGTCATGAACTCAGATCTCCTAAATCCCAGTCCCAATGGTAATCACCATACCACATCTACACTTACTCCAAAGTTTCTCATTTTATTTTGGTGGGCTGAGTATAATCTGCAGTGATGACTTTTAGGAAGGCTGAGGGTTTGTCTCCATGGAATCCTTTGGAGCAGGTTGGTGTGGGCCAAATATGGACTCTTGGATTTGTATTTAGTATTGCTATGTTGCTGTGCCAAAAATCCTCCTCCTTGCCCCTTCCTACTTCTTCTCACATCTGGGAGGAAGTTTTCAATTTTTCTTCTAATTTTTCAATGTGATGCAGTGCATCAGTGCAGTCATTTTACTTCTTTGGCCCCTCCATGGAGCTGAGGAAGCATTTAATTTACCAATATTTTGAAGTGGCTAAGCTCTTTCCTTAAGTCACTTCATGATATCAGCAAATTGAAAGCTGAATGCAAGTTGATAGCCACAATTGCACAGCTGGCAGTGAACCAAAATGGAGTGACCCCCCCACACACAAAAAATACCAAACAAAAAACAAAACCAGATCCCCCTGGCAGGGAACCAGGAGAGTGACGGTAGGAATGTTCTGGGGTTGGGTTGGTTCATTCCAGCAATTATGTCATATGATTAGTGGAAAAGGAGTGAAACCAGCCCATACCCACAGTAGACCAGACAGCAGGCTAAATACCCATTGGATCACACCTATAGTTCTATAATTCAGAAACTGGACATTTTCCCTATAACTATTGATTATTTCTACCAGTTTAAATCAAGTGTTCTATTTGAAGCAGACTGATCAAAATGAGTGAGACTTATTTGTCATACTAGCTGATTTCAGTGGTCCTCCTCTAGATAGGAATAATGTTAAATGTTGTCCATTTACTCCAAATGGATTTATTGCAAATTTGTTTTAAGAATTGCAACTTAC
The DNA here is from genome assembly GCF_051106095.1 of Pogona vitticeps. NCBI lineage: Eukaryota > Metazoa > Chordata > Lepidosauria > Squamata > Agamidae > Pogona > Pogona vitticeps. Next base: position 47,230,745 of record NC_135787.1, read on the forward strand.
ATGTGGTATTATTAGAATAATAATTAAAATAAGTCAGAATATTCTCCATATTATTCATGCTATTTCCTGTAAATTGTAAAGTAAAGATGTAAGACTCACATGCTTTGGAAAACTAAATATAATTTATTACTCATAATTTTGCATGGAATAACGAGTGTGGTTTTTCTGTGCTTAAAGGAATGTTTTTAAAAGGTGATGAAGGATAATGAGCCAGAGCAGACATAAGGTAAGTGAGAACACAAGTATGTTCTTCCTGTAATGAGAGTGTTCATTAAAAGAAAATGAAGACTCATTCAAAATGAAGAAATGAAAATGCAAAAGCATTAGCAAACTACATTTAAAGGTCATTAAACACTGAAGACACAGAATATCAATAAAATATCATAATGGAATGTGTGAATACATGAGGGCTAAAGAAAATGTGAAAGTATGTAAAGTTTAAAAAATGTCTTTTAAGATAAGTATTAAAAGTGGCCAGAGGAGAATCAACTACAGTGGGGTCTTGACTTAAGAACGGCTTGAGTTAAGAACATTTTGACTTACAGTAAGAACCGCTCTCATAGGAAAATATTGACTTGACTTAAGTACTTAGATTTGAGTTAAGAACTGAAAAAAACCACGTGGGAGGCAGGGAAAGTGCACAATTTGAACTTTCAGTTAACTGTTGGCCAGTGAAAAGGGTGCCTGTCTGCTTCCTCACTCCTCCCAGCGTTTAGAGAGTGGATTGGGAGACAGTCTTCGGACTGCCTGGTACTGTACTGCCTGGACTGTGTTTTCCCTGCCTTCCCTGAACCTTTCTTGACCTAAGAAAAAAAGAAACAAAATATCCCCCTCTAGTGGTCGAAGGTGGAATAGCAGCTTCCCATTAGTTTCTATGGACGGAAAAGAGCAGATACGGATCAAGTGGTTTTCAATGCAGTCCTATGGGAAATGCAGATTTGACTTGAGAACTTTTTGAATTGAGAACCGCCTTCCAATACGGATTAAGTTCTCAAGTCAAGACCCCACTGTAAGTAATGCTGAGGACTTAAGGATGAATCCTTGTTACTTTCTATTCTAAGTAACTCCACTGAAGCTGCTAAATTAGTATGGAGAGGTCAAAGGTAGCTAAAAATAATAGCCCTATATTTTTCTCTTCTAGTAGTTTCAGTAAGTGTGAGAGGTGATATGAGTTTAAGTAAGGGTGTAGATTTTACTGCACAGAAAGAAAAGTTAGTTTTACCATGAGAGTTGTGGTTGTGCTCCAATAACCAGGTAAGCTGCTTGAGAGAAATAACATAACTTGATCATGAATTTCCTCTCATGTCTAGTTTGACCATCAGTCTGAAAACTGCCAAGGAAGAGCCTAGTGGGAAACTTTATGCTTATTAGAGGTGCCAGTTTTAACCAAATTTAATTCAGTTGAAGCTTCAGTTAAGTTCAGGTTGGAGAATATGAAGCTAGCCCATCACAACTGGTCTTGCAGGTGTGTTTATCACAACCACAGAACCTGCTTGTTATGCAAAGTTCATCACATGTTCTCTGAAGATGTAGCTACCAGTGACATCTTTTTGTTTAAACTGTTGGGGTTCTGATATAATTTAAGAGCCTAGCACGAATCTTACTCAGGATTCTAGAAGTTTGGAGGGTTCATCAGCTTTTTCTTCTTGCCGATCATTGCCAAAAATGATCAATTTGTTTCAAATGTACTTTCAACGGTTCAGAGGGACCCACATTGAGGTTACAAGACAACAGCCCAATTTGGGAAGACACGAATACAATCAGAGGTTGCATCAGCTGCTCTTGTAAGCCCTCATACCAATGATATCATAGAACACTAACTTTTTATTGGTCTATCATCTCCTGCATTTGTATTCTTTCATCCTATTACACAATTCCTTTTAGAACCTATTGAGAAAAGTTAGTGAGTGCAGATCCACAGGACTTCCTGGCAGAAGCATATTGGAGAGGAAGGAAAAGAGAACATGTTATGGAGGACTTAAATTCATTCACAAATGAATAAGTATGTGACCATTTTAATGGCTACATAGCAATGTTTGGGTTGGCCTTTTATTGAATGGGAGACTTATCATAAAAAATTCATTGTGGAAATCAGAACTAAATCCAGGATATCATTAATTTTTACTTTTTTGCTCTGAATTATTAAAGTGGAGTCTGTGCAAATTGGAACTTGGAAAGGAATCTATTCAGAAAATTTCAGTGAGCCAAACACATGCTTCCTGGATATAGGCGGTTTGCAACCGAGAAGAAATTTAGAATTCTGATCTATGCAGTTGCATGCAGAAAACCTGATTATCGTGCTATGGCCACCTAACCTTCAGGTGTGTCTCCAAGCCTTTAACAACCACCCACTGACCACTAGCTATGGTCTGCTCACTTCAAGTGAATGGGACTGAGAGTGCACTAAAGATACAGAATTCTTCAGTCATAGCTGTTCAGGCTGTGTCACATTGGTGAGATACCTCAAGGAAGATTTTTCAGATTTCAGATCAGTCTTTGTCTCCAGATGAGAGTGAGATGAAAAACACTATTCGTTTCTCATCAAGGTCTCTGTCATGTACAAAGATTGTCCCCACAGAAAATGAATGACATTCCCTTTGAGAAGTGAAGCACACCCATGCATACCTACATACACATAGACTGGCTGATTGTTAAGAAAGATGCATACTCTCTTGTAATGCAACAAAGCACTGATCACTGCCATTTTGTACCATTTTTTCTTTGTATGTGTTAAACCATTATCTTCACAATTTTCTTTAATTTATGAACAATTTGTTCCTTTTCTCTTCACTTTTTGAGAATGCTACATAATAACTTACCTTTCCATGTAGTGCAGAGAATAATGTTGAGATTACCTTTGCTTGTATGTGAGGTTGAAGGCAGGTGAGGATTTACATTCCCTGAGTGCATGATTGAAGATCACAACTGGAATCCATGTCATGGATATCTGTCATACATACCTGCCCTCTTTCAGTCACCCAGAGTGTGAAGAATAAGCACACAGAGGACATCATTGTATAGACAGGGTGTGTCCCCAACCCACACATGTAAGATTCTGTGATTGGCTGAATGGATAACCAATTCTATCTTGGCATATTTGTATTATATACAAAGATGGTGCATATATTAGTACTGCTGATTGCTCTAATATTATGGTTGAAATTACAGTATGACATATAATGGGTTTAGAACTCTTATCTCATTCCTGCATATGAAGAATGCTCATCAGAATTTTAGCTGCTGTCACAGTTCAATATTTTACAAAAGTGAACAGGACAATATTTGTAAATTGGTTTTACTTCCTTGTGGAATTCACATCTCTGTGTTGTTTTTGTTTCAGTGTCATCTGACAAGAGGAAGACAATTTAAAAAAACAACAACACACACATATACAAATCTTGTGCTAACTTTACACCTACTTTCTGGATTATGTCAGTCCTGGCAAAGGGAGAGTTATTTATTTGCTTGGTCAAATCTTTTTTCTGAAGCTTAGGATAGAAGATGGAGCTCAAAGATCCCATCTGTGCTAAGTCATCTGAATTTGAAGAATATATAATGCTATATACACATGTTTGCTCTTCTCATACTGCAGCCAAAAAGGGCTCTAAAATATATACATGTGGCGTCAAATTTTTAATGCTTATTTATAAGGCCCTAAACGGTTTAGGACCTCGATATTTGGCGGAACGCCTCCTCCCACCAAGGTCTACCTGGATCACCCGTGTGAGTCAGGAGGTGAGGCTGAGGAGCCTGACGCAGAGAGAGGCCCGGAAGGAGAAGACACGAAACCGGGCCTTCTCGGCGGTGGCTCCTCGCCTCTGGAATAATCTCCCTCCGGCGATTCGCGCAGCCCCCACGCTGGGCACCTTTAAAACTCAATTAAAAACATGGCTGTTTATTCAGGCCTTCCCTCCAGCCAACTCTTGATGTTTTCTTACTTTTCCTTTTATTTTTACTGCTGTTCTTGTTTGATTATTATGTATTTCTCTATGTTTTATTATTTGATTTTATATTTGGCAGCCGCCTAGAGTGGTCCAATGTGCCAGATAGGCGGGGTATAAATTAAATAAATAAATAAATAAATAAATAAATAAATAAATAAATAAATAAAGCATCTTAACACAGAATCAGTTCAATTAGTGCCCAAGATTTTGGTGGTTTTTTCCCCTTATTTGTGAAATAATTTCCCTGTGTTGGGAACTGCTGAATAGCTCAGTGATTAGACACAACTCATCTGAAAAATGCACATAGTATCAGTTCTCCTAACGCATCTTTCCAAGACGCAAGAAAAACAGAGCTGGTAGGAAGTCTTGCCTCCACTATTAAATAATTCACATGTGATTAAAAGATCCGCTCTGACATTGTTGTAAGATGGAATAGCAATGCAAATCGTAAGTAGGCCCACTCAATTTTTTTTCCATCTCAGTGTCAGAATGTGGGATTCTTTTGTTATTCTGAGAGAGATTTTGCATGTTGTCGCACATTCACAAAATTGAGATTTATACTTTTCCATGCTTCCAAGTTTATACTTTTTTGTAAATTGCATGGTTTTGGAAAATGGGATAACTGTTGCATGAACTAGTGCAAGCAGTAGAATTTGATGGATTGTTTGTTCCCTTGGGATCAATCGGTCTGTCTTTTTGTGTTTGTTGTGTGTGTATTTAGATTTACAAAGGGAAGACACAAAGTTTGTGTCTTTCTGCATAAATTTTGCAAAAGAAAAAGAAAACTCCTAAAAACTCCCAGAAGTAACATTCTGCATTTGTTCTCTCACATTTGTTCTCCCATTTTCCCACTACAAATGGGAAATCTCACATGGGTTAATGAATATTTAGCTACTGTCCTGTCCTCACAGAAGGGCCTGCCTTGATGAGAATGCAAGTATTAGCAAGATTTCATCATATCCCTAATGTGACACACCCACATACCCCATGAGGTCATCTTGGGTGGGGGAAAATAGGTCATTTGGTTCTTAGAAGTGTTGGAGATTGGTATGTCTATCTGAAGGAGGAGAACATCATTATGGGAATTCATATGGGGTGGACCAAAATTCAAAGGAACTTTACCACTGGAATATATTGTGCTACTTACAATGCATCCATTTATGCACATATTCTATTATGTCCTGTTGCTGTGTTCAACTCTATTTTTTCCCCTTTAGCATCTCAATGTACATAGGCAATCAAAAGGAAAACACACACCTCTGTTTGCCAATAGGATGGCATTTTTATTTGCATATACTCTTTTTTGTTCTCCTATCCTCCATGAATTACAGGATTAGGTAGGCAACAATGGTAGAAGTTAGGGTCTGAGGAACTTTTTCTGCATCTAGAAATAGGCTTTTACAAACAAAACAGCTATATTAGCCTGTTTTCACAAGCAAGAATATAGACTGTACTGATAGCCAGGCCATTTTGCACAGCAAATTACTTTACTATAGCCCCATGCTGCATAACTTGCTCCAAGAAATTACAATGCATTTACAGAACTGGAAGCAATTTATTGTTCTGCACATGAGACTGTCAAAGTTACAATCACAGAAGGCTTTATTATTTATGAAACCTGAATGGAATAAAGCTCTAAAAAAATAACTGAACTAGCATTGTTGAATAAGAAGACATAGAGTTCAAAACAGTAGACCCAATTTTAATACAACTTTCAGAACTCTCCAATATGATGAAGTGAAACAGTTTTGAAAGAAAAGAGAAGAAAACTTGGTGGGAGAAAAACACCACAGGAGAATCAAGATGCTATGATATATTGTAATTTCTGCAAGATACAGAGCTATGTTGGGGCCTGAGATTGAGAATAAGTGCAGTTATGAGTCATACATGAAAAACCTGAAATGAACATATATCTGTTGCAAGACAAATTATTGTAATTTGAACTGTGAAAACTGAATGTGCTCAATTGCAATGAAATCCCCTTCATGAAAAGTGACACTTATTGTGTTCCTGTGGTAATTTTCTATCCATCTACATCTCCTTGTTTTAAGATTAACAGAGAGTAACATCTGTGTTGTAGGAAAGCCATATAGTTATTTACTTGAGACCCATTTCCACTGACTGAAATCCTGTTGGCATAGGTATGGCTCTGGAACGATGCTGATGTCACCAGCAGGGGGAGATGTTGTTAATAAAAAAATTCCGCTTCTGTACCATAACTACCATGACTTGTGAATAATCAGTTTTGTTGAGTGGAAACCATCAGAGTCATGGGACAGAAGGAGGAAATCTTTTATTACTTACATTTTTTCCCCTGCTGGTTAAATGATGTGATAATAGAAATTTTCTGTAATGAAAGACTTCCTCCTTCTTCCTCCAGATCCCACAGTTCCTTAACAATGAAAGGGATTATTCCCAAATTTGGAAAGCCACAAGAGAAAAGATTACCACAAATCTTCCCCTGCTGGTGATGTCATCACTGTTCCGCAGGCATAGTTATGCCCATAAGAGTTCAGCCACTGTATCATGTTGCTTGATAAGTAATTCTTTTTGTATGTGCATATGACCATGTCTACATACTTTGCAATAGTGTAGAGAATATAGCAAAATGAGCAGTAAACTTAAAACTGCTTGAGGGAGAATATATGGCTTCATATTGAAAAAGTATAGTTGAATGCACTTCACCAAGGTGTTTTCGTTAGTGACAACAGCAAACGCAGGCTAATGTGTTATATTAATAAAATAAATATAACGACAATAATAGGCATTCCATAACAGACATGGAGAAATCTTGTAAAAAGATGAATGCAAGTACACAATGGATCAAATACTATTAGCTAAGGTGTGTAGGTTACATGCAGTCAAGTCTAAATGGAGTTATAGCAATCCTATTATGGTTTTCAAAATGAGTGAAATATTTAACCAATGCCATCTCTCAGTACATTTCCATGGCCAAGTGGGTATTTGAACCCAAGGTCTCTGGAGTCCTGGTCTATCACTATCCATCACACCAAGAGAACCCTACTTTAATGTTAATAACTGTTTTTATAATATAAACATAAACTATCATTGTAGGATAGAATACTCTGGAAGATAATAATAAGCATTAAAATGTGTATTATTTGATTCAATAAATTATTTCCAGTCACTTTGATATTTACTTTTTGGGGTTTCTCCAGTCATTTCTGTTTTTGCCTTATTTTTCTCTCTACTTTCATGTTTGTATCAATCCCTGTACATATATTAGAATAAACTTTTTGTATTCATAAGAGGAGGAAACTTGCATTCCTTCATTAAAGAGAAAGTGGTCTTGTAAAAAAAAGGTTTGCCTTTCTGTTAATCTCATATTTCATTTTAGATTTTTCTAAAACATTCATTCCATAGTAAAATGTTGAAATGTCATTACTGTCAGCAAAAGGCCCTATATTTTGGTAAACTAATTCGTAACTTCACCTTTATTTCTTCATACCACCACCACAACAGTGATTTTATGAACCTGCAACAAAAGTGAACCATATTACAGTTCAGCTTTATAAGTCTGACTGTACTGTTGTTGAGTCTTAAGAGGCAGAACAGTTTCCTTCCCTTGTCAGCAATAAACAATATGTTCAATCGTGCAAAATATATTTTTTTTGCCAGAGTTAGAATTCCTGAACAATACTATTAAAATAGTATGTTGGAATAGTAACATTATGAAAGCGAATGCAATCTAGAACTTTAGAAGCTATTGATACTTTGGGCTTCCTAGCTAATACAACAACCTGAGAGGAGGGAATGAGCACACCTTTTACTCAGCATTATTGGCTTCCAAGCTACTTCCAAGAAGAATTGAAACAATTTATATTCTGTTTCATAAATCAAAATATGGGGTATGATTCAATATCATGTGAACATGTAGTTACATCAGATGAACTAGATTGGCAATTGATAAATTGAATAAATTGAATCTGGTATATTATCATCATGTAACATTGTGTAATTCCAAATATAATAAAATATGCCAACTAGTTGTTTAAACTTACTGTACTCTGCTTCAGACTCATCATGAGGAACAACTAGTGTTGTCTTGTTCCCTCTTCAGAATGACTTAGTATGGACTGGATGAAACCTAATAGGCTGAGACTGTTTAGATCAGTGGTTCCCAACTTTTGGCAACCCAGGTGTTCTTAAGTTGCAATTGCCAGAAGCCTTCACCACCAGCTGTGCTATGCAGTCCAAGAACACCTGGGTTACCCAAGGTTTCAGACTACCAGTCTAGATAACAAGGGAATACTTTGTCTGTCTAAGTGCATCCAGCTTGTTCTGAAGGGGGTGACTCGACCTAAAAGGTTGGTTTCATAGCTGGAAAGTGTACAGATGGCCTTGATGCATTTTTTTCAGTTTGCTGCTCTCATGTAATGTTTTTCATCATGTAGCAGCTGTGGGGGCCGTGGGATGGAAGAAGGAAATCTTTAATTACGGAAATCTGATGACATCAGGATGATATTTCTGGTAGTGGAAAATTTTAATACTTAAAGAGCTCCCCCTACAGCACAATCCCCTTCATCATGTGAAACCTCTGGGAGCCACAGGACAGAAATAGGGAGTGTTTAATTACTGAAGATCATTATTTCCTATAATATCATCAGCCTTCTGTAGGCAAAGATCCATGAACATAATTTCGGTCAGTACGATGGGTGGAGAGTTCTAAACCACTTTTGCCAGGGAAGCAGTGCAGTTTGGAAGAGTTTTGTAGGTTACGCTAGGGAGCTTTACATGTGATAGATTCCCAATTCCTTTTACAGCCCTAGTACCTTCCCTCCATAAAGGCACTTTGTTATTTAAACTCACGTACAAATGTGCTGATTGGTTTTACTGAGCAAACTGAAAGAGATAATATTGGCCGACACTGTGTTGTACAGTTATGCAAAAGGCATAACTTATAGCAATGGATTGCTCTTAGAAAGAAATCTCCATAGGTATTATCTTTTGCATGATAAATCATGCAATTTAGTATGCAACAGATAATGTCTACGGAGATTTCTTAACTTGAGGTCATTCATTTCCAAAGATTACAACAGGATTGTAGCCATTGCATAATGCAACGGATGTATTTTCTACAGAACAGAGAACATATTGGAGAAAATGCATGAGAACATAAGGCTCAGAGTTATTATCTTCCTGATATTTGGGAGGATTAGATTATCTAGTTATTGCAAGTGAGTTACTGTATGTCCCACTGCAAAAACTAGTTCTAGTCTTTCCTTCTAAGAGAAATGTGTCACAATGATATAGCTACTGAGTTGTTCAAACTTATTGTATATTCTGTATTTTTTCTAAGTTTATTATTGAGTCAATACTTCTTGGCATAGTAGCGTGCAGCCTAACAAAAAATAACCAATGTTGTCTGCATAAAACTCAGTTTTGAATTTTTGTTACTGAGTAGGGAATTCCTATTATATGTGGAACCTGTCAAATAACATGTATTAATGGTTTCAGGAGCAATATATAAAAAAAGAGAGATAGGGAAGTCCAATATTTATAATAAGTGTATGCCATCAAGTCAATTCTGACTTATGGCAACCCTTTTCAGGGTTTTCAAGGTACAGAATTCACAGAAGCGGTTTACCATTCATTTCTTCTGGGGGCACCCTGTGGGTGTGTAATTTACCCAAAGCTACACAAGCTGAACCTCCTCCCCAAAGGTACAGTGGAGAAGTAAACTCTGAACATCTGGCTTTGCAGCCAGAAATTTAACCACTGAGCTATCCAGCCAGTTCAAGATCTATATTATGCGTCTTCAAAAATTAAAGAAAGGAATATAACTCCACAGATTGTTAGCATGCTATACCATAAAAATAGTGCTGGAGACCGGGATGTATCTACATTAAATTGTTATAGCAGTTTGATTTCATTTCAGGTGTCATGGTTCCAGCCTACTGAATCCTAGGATTTGCTGTTGAGTGAGAGACTTAGAATTCTATGCAAGAAATCTCTCATCCCCTCTTCTAAAATATAGGGGGGGAAATTCTCAGTACCTCACCAGATTATATATCTCAGGATTCCACCAAGGCAGTTAAAGTGAAATCAGACTGCTAGAAAAGTTTGTTATAACAGAACAGATGCACTCTTAGAGCTTTTCTAGATTACACTTTTATCATGGCTTTGGAATATTCCATTCAGTGATGCCTGCATGAAATTTAAATGATGCATTTTCTTTCTGCTTCTCTCATCTTTTTTTAAAGTACCAGATAAATTGGGGTGGGGAGGGGAAGAGATGGAAGAGTTTACTTTTGATTGTTGTAAACCCAAAGAGCTGCATTGTTTTCTTTATTTCTTTGGAAGATGCTGCAAATATATTACAACAAGTAACGAAAAAGGGGGGATTTGGTCTCTGTAATTTTAAAATCTAACATAGGATAGAACTCCATGGATGTGCAGAATTAGAGAGAGATAGAATAGGACCATTAGAAGAATGGATAACCCTACATTCTAGCCATTGAAATAAGTTTCAGTTCTATACTCCTGCAATTGTAGCTGCACAGAGGACATAATAGTACTTGATATCAACTCTGAGATTTGATATTCACACAGAGGCTTCTTGCTATGGAGCAATCTTAATATAAACATTGAAGGCAAATCAATATTGTGGCCCACTTTGATATATCTGGGAGTTAGTACTGTCACAGCCGATTCACCAAAAGACCTGCTACAAAACACTTGAAAGCATGGAAATCAAAATTCAAGCTCCCTAATATTATCTTCTTGCAATGCTTACAAACTTTGGCACTGTCTAAGGGCTATGTTTGATCCAGAGGTCCTCACAGCAACAGCGGATCCTAAAGTGGTTGGATTCCTGTGCACACTGAAATAATTTTGGCTTTATTTTTGTAAAATAAATTATGACACAGTATAATATGTCATATGTTGTTGTTCATTTGAGGTTGTATTTGCCTAATTTTCAGACCTGCTAAGGACCAGATGATTTTTATTATGTCCTGATATGTAAAACCATAGAATTCAAAGAGGGTATACTTTCTTTTTCACATGACTGTATGTTGAAGAGTCACTCCTACTATCTGCTATACAGCTATGGTGAAGTGGGTGGAGGTAACTTTAGAGAGATGGAAGTGGCTTGAAAATAATGGTTGAAGCTCTTTTGCTGTATTAGAAGAAATCTAATGAAAATTTTAAAAAGAACTAAAGTGAGATGATGTTTTCCTTGGAGATTTCAAGAAATTTCAGCTTGTTCCACTGGCATTAAATTATCTCCCAGCTAGTCATTTGCATGTTGGTAAATAATAATAGTGAAATGCTAGCATTTCATAATAATAATCATGTGCTGTCAATTCTGACTTATGGCAACCCTTTCTGGGGGTTTTCCAGGTAGAGACTATTTATTCTGAATTGGTTTATCATTCCCTTCTTCTGGGGGCGCCCAGGGACTATGCACCTTGCCTAAGGCCACACAGGCTGGCTCTTCTCCCAGGAGACACCTTGGGAGATAGAACTCCCAACTTCTGGTTCCCCAGCCAGATACATAAACCACTGAGCTGTCCAGCCAGCTTTCATATCCATATTGAATACATATCTACTGAATGCAAAACATTGTAATGGGAGACACTCTTAATGCAGCTTTGCCTATGCATTTTACTCAGCAAAGCCAGTTAGTTTCCTAGTTTTCATTAATATTTATTTATTTATTTGTTACATTTATATCTCATCTTCACTGCCATGAGCCAAACCAGTATATATAATTTTCATCCCCATTTTCTCTTCACAACAAGCTTGAAAAAGAGTGACAAGCCCAAAGTCGCTGAGTAAGTTTCATGGCTCAATGAGGACTTGAACATGGATTTCCCAAGACCCAGTCCAACATACTTTCCAGATCTGCTAAAATTACCAAGCCCAGGGGTATACAAATGTGTGTTCTGTGTTTCTCACTTATACCAGCCAAGAGGGTTTCTCATATTGCAAAAATGGCAATGTCAACATGCATTCAGTGTGCTTTGGTCTTGGTAAATCATTTTGTCTGAAACCTTGGGCAGCTTCTGCCAGAGATAATACACTATATGAAGCTATATGGACCAATATTTATACTCAGTTGAAGGCAACTCCAAGGTTCCTTTCCTTTTATTGTTCTTTCATTTTTGAGTCACACAGAGCCTTGTGCGTGCATTATTTATTCCACATTTCCCATGAATACCTGTGTGCTGGATAAAATCTCTGGAAGAAAAAAGCTGATCCAAATATGATTGTTTTGCCTTTTAAATTACTCCTTAAATACACATAATTATGCAAGCCTTTTCTGGCTTGTAATGAGAATTTATGTTGCTCCAGTATACTGATATACTGGTTGTTAAGTGCTCTAGATCTATAACAACACAGTTTTTCAATAGTATAATGCTACATTGTACATTAAGAGTTCTAAGATGCTGTGCTACTAGATCTTGAACAGAGCTATAATGGTTGATCTAATCCATTAGATCTAATGTTTCAGAGATTACATTTTAGAACTATAATTACAGCAGTGCAATAGCATTATAGCTCTGAAAGATAGAAATGTTAACAGATCTAGGAATTCATTATTACTAATGAAGTGCGGCCCCAGGGCCACATACAACCCGAGGTCCGCTCCTGTCCAGCTCTCCTACTTTCAGTAGGTTAGAAGAACTGTGTAATATGGATTTGCGTTTAAATGAAAGGGGTAAAAAGTGAATTGAGTTCAAGAAAAGAATAACAAAGAAGGAAAGAGGGAAATGGGACAGATTTCAGCAGGATGCTTCTAGAGCAGACCTGGGCAAAGTGCGGCCCTAGGGCCATATACGACCCGAGGTCCGCTCCTGTCCAGCTCTCCGGACATCAAAACCATTTATAGCTTTTTGTCTAAAGTTGATCAGTTGCTTATCTTTAACATACCGCAAAAAAAACTCTTTAGTATCTGTGAAGATTAACAAGTTTAAAATAAAACCAATCATAACAATACTATTTCATTTTATTTTTAAGTAAAGTTGGTTCGGGCCCCGAACACAGTTCAGATTTTTCATGTACCCCCCCTATAGAAATTAATTACCCACCCCTGTTCTAGAGCCCCACTGAGTTTCAGGAGACCATTCAGAGTCTCCTTTCCAATATTAAATAAAAACTACAGGGGAAAGGATGGAGAATGATATGGGAAGCTGATTGGTAACAGGGAACACTCATCACATCTGCCTGACCAGCAAGAAGAACCATAACCCACTTTTCCTAACAGGACAGCAAAAAATAACAGAATTAGATTGTTTAGCAGCTACTTCCTAAACTGTGGCTTACAAACTTTTTGTATATTCTTTTATGTTGTATGGTACATACTTTTAGTGTACATTGCTTAGAGATTTTTATAGAATTACCATAACTGAGGAGGGTTTTTGTGTGTAGAATCCTGCAACCAATATGCATGAGTATGTGGTTCTATATAAAACAGGGGTCTCCAAACTTTTCAGTATGAGGGCCACATCATATATTTTACACATTTTCAAAGGCTGAAGGGGAGGGGGGAAAACAGTTTTGTAATGAATTAATAAGTTTTATTTTGAACAACAGACTTGTACATGTATACAATATTAATGGGAATGATGGAACTGCTTGTTTAATTTCAAAATATTGCTGAACTGAGGTTTCAAGCTTGAGGAGCCAATTATTGTTTTACTTTACCAATTGTTACTTTAGGTATGAAACTGCAAATGCCATTAAAAATAACATACTTCAAATTATATCTCTGCAGCAAAAGCTATATGTGGTACAGTTTCTGACATGAAATGCCAGGGAGGAACCATTGTGCTATTATTCATGTTAGATTTGTTTCCCCATATTCCCTGCATGTTGGTTTTCAATTGCTATACAGTAGGACCACCGTATCCACAGGATCAGTACTCACAGTTTCACTTATCCACTGCCTGAAAATATTAACTCCCTCAGACACAAGGAGGAGCCATGGAGGTGCTCCAGCATGTCCAAATGTGGCACTTAAGGAGGTGGGAAGATGGACCCACACAAAGGGAGCTAAATCCCACCCAGGAGGGAGAGACCTCGCACCTTCCCCAGCTGCTCCGCAAGCCCCGGCCCTGCGATGCTGACCCCTCAGAGCCACGCCTCTCAAGAAGCTGCCTGTCATTTGCTCGCTTGCCCTCCCCTCCAAGCTGCCACCACCTCTGGCTTCCCTACTCACTGACCAAGTCATAGCAGCAGGACTCACTGCTGTCTCAGCCCCACCATTACCAATTCCCTTTCACCCGCTCTGCCCCCTTTCTTCCGCCTTAGCCACATTCCCAGCCCACACTTCTCATGAGAACTCGCCCCCCCCACACTGCCGCCTCCTTCTCTGCCAATCATAGAGACGGGAGAGGCAGCTGGCTCAGTAAACACCAAAGAACCATAGAGAGGTAAGTAGGTGTTCTTAGAAGGGTCGCCCCACTCAGGATCAGGCTGGATAAAAGGATAGGGTGGGCCAGATGTGGCCCATGGGCCATAGTTTGAAATCCCCTGATATAAAAGAATGATGAGTCACTGACAATAAATTCAAAAAACTGATTTTTCATCTTGGAAGTAATAGTGTGAGCAGTGAGGTATAACAGTTTCTATGGTAATTGTCCTTTTTAGAAAATAGTAGCTAGCAAATGAATAGCTGATTGGATATATCAAATAATTCACCAGTGGTGCCAAAATGTCAGGAACATCATACGCCATTGAATCCAAGACAATTTACTTCATGTGCCTGAACAATTAAAAGATGTTCTTGCAGCCAAAGTCTAAGGTATGCAGAGATACAGAATCTCTCACACGTAGAGAAATTTCATCCTTATTTTCAGTTACCATGCCAACCTAAGTGCTGGAGATGCCATAACAATGTTTAAAGGCAAGATAATAAAAATAGGCTAAAATTAGAATGAAAGAACCATTTAATTTTTTTTTTTCAGATGCATTATTCAACCAAATGCCAAAGAAAGCCCGTTCTTAACTGGTGATGAATCTTGCACTTCTTTGGAAGGATGCATGCCAGTAGAACAGTCAATCTTCCACACTGGGCATTGTGGCATAAAAGGTCTCCTTCTGGTCCTTAGAAAACATTCTGGAATATTGTAGGGAAAGTAGTGTGGCGATTAGGCTACTAAAAAAGTGGACAGGTCAGTGGCTTAATTACATCCTGGATCCAGACTAATAAAGAAATATTTAAGTTAGTTTTTACAATTTTGGAACGACTGTTAACATTACAAGAGGTTATATATCCTGTGATTAAACAACCCCATTCTAATATAGGTTATTTAAGAATTTTAAAGTCTACTTTTCTTGGCATTGAGGGGATGATAATCATTGCTGGGCCGCTCATAGGAATTCAAGAGGAAAAAAAGGACATAAATTCTTAATATCTTAGTGCAAAGTTACAATAGCGACAGTTTTTTGATGTTGCAAGCTGCCTAATTCAGAAAAAACTACTGATAATGTTACAGCTATTGTTCATGACAGAACATGTGTGCAAATTAATCACTCATAGGTGTTTCAGCAATAGGTATGCTTATGTAAGACTGTGACACACACATACATAAGCCTAATTTTGCTTTGTCTCTTCCTCAACAATAGTGGCTTGATTGTTTTCCTGGCATCCCACATTTAACAGTGTACTCCAAACCTCAAGGTGATTGTGGCTTTGTGTCTGGCCAATTATTTCATGTGGAAATTACAAAGTAATTCTTCTCCTGAAAAATGTGGTTATGTGAAAAGTAGTTGGATGGTATTTAGAATTTGATTAAGTGCTGTTTCAGATACATCCTGACTAATGCACGGTCCTACTGCTAATCAGATGTTTTCTTCAAATGCACGGGATGGATAAAAGAACAGGAAAAATCCTTCCTTCCATCTGTCCTTCCTAAAATACCACCTTTCAATTATGTTTGCAAGATAGTTTTCAGAAAGAATCAAACAACATACAAATACATTAAAATAACAACCCTGTCTCCACAAAACAAGAAATTGAGAGCTACAAAATCAGAAAAGCAGCATATGATGTTCATGTTATATTTATGTCTAAAAACCTCAGAAATCTTCCTGGATGACAAAAGTACAATAAGATAAGTACTGGGTTGTCTCCTGGGAGATTCCTTCCACAACTGGGGATTCCACTATGAAGAAGATTCTCTCTGGTAGCCACCCAGCTCAGTTTGGACAGCTGAGGCATCAGCAGAAATGCCCCCACTGGCTCTCTGAATGTATTGGTGGACACAAACATTTCATCTAAAACGGTGGAAATCAAGGCAGAACTTCAAGCCAAATTGAACACAGGATATGTGCTAGTGCAATTGGCATAGCTCAAGCATTCCCATAATCACAATGCTTAGTCTCAGGCAGTTAATCTAGTTAAATGTTGTAAATTCTGAACATACAGAAAGGCACCTCCACATGTAGCCCATTACAAGTGTCTAACCAGATCAATAACAGAGCACAAATAACTGATGGAAAGTTACCTTTGTCTGGGACTGATTATAGTTCCCTGTCACAGGAGCCACATGGATTTTCAATGACGAAGATGGGGGTGATCACATTCCTTGAGGGGGAGTGTAACCAGGACAGGATGAACTCCAATCCTTTGGGAAGACAAATTACTTCCCTGCAATCCCTCAGTCTTGTTTGGATTGAGCTTTTGTTCACTGGCTTTGATCCTGCTCATTACTACAGAAAAGAAGGAAGGAAGGTCTGCATTTCAATGAGCAGACTCCTTGAAATCACTGAGATTTAAATTAAACTTGTGGATATCACCAAAAACTTCCCTCCCCCATTTTTCCCCTAGCACAGCCCATCCATCAAGTGGAGAAAAAACAGTCCTGAGCCCTGGCAGAAATGGACACTCAGTGTCATCTCAAAGCACCTGGAACTAACAGCCACTAACTTGAGCATCTCATCCCAAAAGATGCTAATCATTGACTGTTAGCAGTTAAGGGTTAGATTAGGGGAGCCTCCCTGGTTCCCAGAGTAGGAATGAGCTTTATTTTCTTTATTCATATCAGAGCATTGCACAATTTGAAATCATGGACACATATGAAATGAGAGAAAAATAAAACAAAATTTCAAGATATTAGATTAGATTAGATTATTTTGGACTGGAAGTGGTCAGAGCTTGAGATGTGTGCAGAAAACTCCTTGATTCTAGCCATTATCCAGGTGGTTCACATCCATGAAGTGGATGAGTTTGGTGCTGTTCCAATACAAGACTTCTGGAAGTAAAGGATTCGCCAGTGGCACTCTGCTGGCCAGGAGATGCCTGGGTAGACAGACAATCCTTTCCCACCTTTTGAGGAGGCTCCTTCTTGTCAGACTCAACTCAAAAGAAGAGAGCACTTAGGAGGACCCACGGTGTTAACTATTCTTGCATTCTACAATGACAAGTATAAGCAGTTGTCCCTATTGGCTGCCTGCCTGAATGGGATGTTTAAATGGATTGCTTGGCCTTACTGCTTTGAATGTGTTTTTGGTGTTGTGTTTGTTTACCAATTTTTAGTCTGGTATTTATTTGATTCTTTGAAGTATATGTATACTCACCGTTTTTAGCTTTAAATGCTGTATTTTTATGATGTAAGCTGTCTTTTTAAGGAAAAAAGATGGGGTAAATATATTTTGAATGAATGAATGAATTGATTGATTGATTGAATGAATGAACTTACAGTAGCACCACTATGGCAGTTGGAAAAATTGTTTCTAGCTTACACAGAAATCGGAATTAGTATGGTTAGGAGGCCCCAAGCCTAGATGTAGATATAATAATAAATCCCAAAATTTTGAAAATTACTTTTTTGGGGTATGATTTACAGAATCTCTCAGCCAGCAAAGCCAGATAAAACCAGCAAAGCCAGATACAGCTTTGCATAGACTCATCTGAACCTAAAGAATCTAGTTTGGAGGAGGATGAATCATGTGGTAGAATTATAAAAAACTTTGAGATAAATCTTGGAGGAAATAAACTTTAGTCTGAACACTAAGAACCTATGAAGACAGTGGATTATTAAACTCCTACGTGTGGCAAAGCTCAGAGGAGCAGCATCAGTGAAAACAAGGTCACATTTTCATGCCTTCATTGGCTACACATTCATTCTCTATTGAGATGTTTCAACAACAAAAAGTCACAATGTAAAATATTTATTTCTCTGTTGGACTCCTGTGTAATGTTATTTTACCACTTAATGTTTCCCATAAGGTTTAACTGAGGACGTGTGTAGTACATAGAAAAGTAGTCTTGTATGCATGGAGGTTAATTCAACCTAAATCAATCACTATGTTTTGGAAAACAATTGCATACTCTGTATGGAGGAACTTAATGCAATCCAGCCATTTATGAGTGCAGGTGGTGATTTTAACCAGCTGTACTATTGTGATGCACAAAGAATGGCTTCTTATAAGGGTGGACACCTCATCAACTGAGGGGAGTGTAAGGAGGATCAGGCTCAACCAGACAGTAGAAATATCTGTTAACTCATAACTTTCTATGAAATAGTTCAGCTGTAGAGAATTAAAATTATTCTTTACAAACACTTATGGCAAGAAACCATAAAAGAGGTGGCACTGGAAAATCTAGTTGATTCTAGATTTTTTTTTAATTATCTAAATGCTTATTATTAAATGAAAACACATTGATTCTCCCTCTTGCCTGCACCCATCACAACACTGCACGCGCTTCAGTAAAATTATGGCAACTTGTTTTAACTGGACAGATGTTACATACTGTGAGGTTGCTGGGTTAGCAGTTTTCAATTGCATTGGATTTTATAGTGAAAACCCAAGACCAGGGCATCATGCGTGAGAGAGTGCGACAGATACTGTGGATTTCCTGCACCACACTACCTCCTAAACCAATATTATGTTCAACACCTACATAGTCAGAGCGCTTAGACTTCAGAGCAGTAAGTAGCAATTTTGATGCCTGAAGCTTCATTGCCTTATTGGTTAAGCTAGGGTCACATGAGATTGGCATATTCAGGGACATGAAAGAAGAATAGGGAGGGATGCCTGGGGTTGAGTGTGTAACAGCCATGTTGTTTCTGCACTGAGCCAGCCCATTTTGCATTTCCTTTTGTCTAAGGAGGAACAAGGTGCTGTACACCTTTTGGAGAGACAGATTGGTCCTTCTACAGAATAAATACCTATGGATGGGTTTGCAGCCTTCTAGCAGTGAACTTCTGCCCCCTTTTAAATGTTGGCAATCTGAGTCAAAGCCTTGGTCACTCCACCTGATTTACAGAGGCTAGTACTATTGACACTAATGGTAGCAGATTCTGATGAGAGCTGGTGCTACTCAGAAGTGGACATAGGCAGCCAGGCTTGATACAGGCCTCATCCAAAAAAATCCATCTCATCCAGTGCCAGTTTGCTTGGGATTTGCCTCCTACATGGAGATCCACCATGATTGCCTGAGACTTGGAGATCCACCACTGATATCCTGAGAAAAGGCAACCTTCTAGTATAGTTACCTCAAAGTTCTGCAAAACATCCTTTTGTGTGTGTAATAGAAAGAATTTCCTACATTAGATTCTCAAGTAACTACTGTGAAAATAAAATAAAATTCATTTTATTTAATTAGGCTTAAATCATGAAAGACTAAGGGGGAAAAATTAAAGCCTACAAATGGAAAAAGGAAAATATCATCAAAGGAAGAAATACAAACAAATCACCTGACTTTTTAAAAAATGGGGCAGGAATAATAACGATTTCATTTTCAAAAAGTCTTGGCATTTAAAAAAAAAAAGAGCCTATGCATAAACTTCAAAGAAAGATAATGAAACGCCCAATAATTATATTCTCTACAATTCATATATTGTGGTTATTTTAGAGAACTCCAGAGCATGAGAGCTAAACAAGCAGGAATTACTAAATCTATGCTGGAAATAGAACAAAATCAAAAGCGTGTCCCTGATTATTACGTGGAGAAGCTGAAAAATACGTGAAAATGTTAATAATTAATAATAATGATTATGATGATGTGTTGATCCTCAAATGCTTTTGCTGACTTTAAGGAAAACCCTCTGTATGTTGTTTCTATTGCACTTGATTGTAGTAACTAGCCATGGCATCTGTTGCCCACTTGTGCTGACTGAAATAGCAGGCACCACAGACAGAGCCATGGAGTCACCAAGAGGCAGCTGAATTTAAGATCATCCATGCAGAATCAAAGAGGGGAATCAACAAAGCCCCACAAACACACTTTTTCATCTGTGTCCACCAGAAGAAGTCTCTACCATAATGGAATCTCTTGGGTATTCACCACAAAGTTATCCCTCAACATGCCTACTCCATAACAAGACCCAAAAAGCAGCAGAGTATGAAAATCTACCTTGTGCATGTCTTTTCTGAAACACGAAGGATCAGATTACTCAGGAATAAGCATGGGCAGCAATGCCAAAGCATCAAAAATGATTTCTCTTTACATAGTCACTGCCAACACAATTAACCCCTCTCAGATATAACCATGGAAAGCAGCACTGTGCAGAAACCTATATAGTGGTGCCTCGCTAGACAGTTACCCCGCATGACAGTTTTTTCGCTAGACATTGACTTTTTGTAATCGTTATAGTGATTCGCAAAACAGTGATTCCTATGGGGGAATTTCGCTGGACAATGTTTGGTCCCTGCTTCGCAAACCGATTTTTGCTAGACGATGATTTTGACAGCTCCCTCCGCGCTCACAAAACAGGTGTTTTTGGGACCTAAGCTTCGCAAGACAGTAATTTAAACAGCTGATCGGTGGTTTGCAAAGCGGCTTTCCTATGGCCGATCTTTGCTAAACAACGACGATTCTTCCTCATTGGAACGCATTAAACAGGTTTCAATGCATTCCAATGGGGAAAATGCTTTTCGCTAGACAATGATTTCGCTAAACAGCGATTTCAGTAGAATGGATTATCATCATCTAGCGAGGCACCACTGTATTATATCTACTTGCAAGGTAGAAGCACTGGTCTTTCTTGGTCTTTCAGCCCTTTTTGGCCCTTTTGAGAGGACTGGAGGTGATTCAGGCAAGGAATGACATTGTGAATACTGTGCTTCTTGAGGTTTTTCAAACAGGGTTCTCCAATAGATGTCCAGAATACTAAATATCAGCAAATATAGAGAAACAGGGTTCATGTATGTATGTGCCATGTAAGGTTGGGCATGAAAGAGGTATTGCACACATTGCAAACAATGTTTTTATAGAGAGGGTTTAGAATCCAGAAGAAAAGTGGGGGAAGACTACTTATCACTTAACTTTTTGGCTACCTATTACATTTCCAGATTATCAGCCCCAAAGCTGCTCTTCTCTCTTTAATCTTGAACTGTATTTGAAGAAAAACATCTGACAGAGAAATGATTAAACTTCAACTGCTTTTGAAGACATAAGCCAGAATCCTATTGGTCAGTTACACCACCATAAGTACAATGGAGTAAATTGTAGCAGATGATTGCTGCTAGTTAACAAATTGGCCCCTTTCCCACTGTGAGCTGGTATGCAATGAGGAATACAGGCTGCAGCTGCTCAACCAGCAGCAATTCATAAAGTCTGAATTCATTCACTGATTCATTCACCACTGAAATTTATGCCATTGCACTTATATTGGTATAATATTTTATTTATTTATTTATTTTATTTATACCCCGCCTATGTGGTCATTGTGACCACTCTAGGCGGGTGGTATAACTAGTAGGATTCTGGCTACAAACACATAGGAAGTTGAAGGATGGTCAATGGGCATAACTTGGATTAGAGAAGTGCAAAAAAGAGGAAAAGTATACATCTCCCCCATCATCTCCAAATTGCCCTTCTGACACTGCTTCCATCTTGTGGGGGAGGGGTTGGGAATCAAATTTTCTTCAACGTATTTCCATGTAAGATGCTGTTCTGTCCTCATTCACGAGTTGTATTGCATTCTGAATAATTTGGTTCATATTTTCATCCATTTGCCTCAAGATGGGGCTGTTTTCTTTCAAACAGATTCTTGCAAAGAACAACAACAACAAAAAAGAGTCTCTCTTTTCTTCAGACCTCTGCATCTGATCTTAAGCAAATGAATAGGTTGTGTTGGCAATGAGAAATTGGAAGTTACTTCCACCACCAGCCCTCCTCCTTTCAAGATGAAAAGTTCAGGAAAAGGTAGAGCAGACAATGTGTCATGTATTTGGACAGATTGAGACACTGAGCGATTTTTATTCAAGCCAGCGTTACCTTTCATTGGCCGAGGAATAAGCAGTCTCCTGCTCTCATAAGTATCTCTGAAGGGATTATGCAAGTATGCTCACAATGCTTGTCAAAACCATCTTGTTTGTGCCACATCTCCTATTCTTTCTACAACTGGCAGTGTTTCTGAGGGGATTTCTGAATGTGTTTTGCATACTGATGAAGCTATTATGGCAGCCTGTCAAATCACTGTTTAGGTATGAGAATGGTTTAACCCTGCCTGCCATAGCCAAAACAACCTTTCTTTAAATGCGCTTAGCATCCAGGAGAGTGTATGCTTTCTAGGCCTTCAAGTAATGCTGTAATTGTAGCAACTGGCAATGAAATATAAAAATGTCGGCAGTTTGGCAATGGATAATTTCATGGGCAATTGCTGCCTTTGAAGAGAAAATTTTTGTTTTCTTTAAGGGGCTTGATAATACTTTACTTATTGGGTTTCTTAATGATTGACAAACTAGCCCTGTAGATATCTGACACTCTCTTCTGTACTGGTCATGGTAGCTATGGGAAACAAATGATCCTCAAGATTTTGTTGGACCACAAGTCCCCTACTCCTTGACCATTGACCCTGTTGACTGATGCTGATGTAACATGGAACCAACAAGACTTGGGAGGCTACATGATTCCCACATTTGCAGTATTGTATGACCTTTATTGGGTGCTTTCAGGGTAGATCTTGTACTCAGAATACTGCTTGTTTTCTGCCTTTCTCTCGTGATATCACTTAGAATCTTTCTCTCTTGATATCACTTGGCAGTCCATCCCATCCTCTGAAAATGCTACACACAAGGTTGAGAAACTGCTCTGATCTGGGTGAGCTGGGGGACAGAATATCTAACCAAAGACTGATGATCAAAGACTGAAGACACCTTATTTGGAGAACCCTTTCCAGTAGCAAGAGGATACAACCTAACATTTTTTAAAATGTTTCAAAATATATTTTTCTAAATTCTTCCCCTCAAATTATTCATTTGTGTCTTTGACATCTTTAAAAAAAGCTCTGATTCTGATGTTACCCAGCATTGTCCAATTTTGTCCTCCAATCGCAACTATTATTGCCTTAAGTAGTTGCATGGAATTGGTGGCTTGGGGGTCCAGTATAAACTCCTTCAGGTCTCTCATGTTGAACCTCCACATTCTTTGCAGGTCATGCCATTTCTCCAGGCCATACTCTTTTTGCTCAAGTGTCTCTGGGCCTATGCCAGGTTGTTGCCAACATTTACTCAGTCCTCCTCTGTTCCTCAGTTACAAAAGCAATAGAGGGAACCTATGAATTGAGTAAGGTAAACACCTGAATGCAACTGTCATTCTGCCTTCCTTTTTTCCAAAGTAACAGTGACCCATTTTTGGCTCTTCTCACAAGCATTACTGAAATGTGGACTCTCCGAAGTATGCTCCAAAGTAACAGGGACCTCATTCTGGGAGGGAAGAAATTTTCTCATTCGTGATCTATAGTTTGATGGTTTCTCTAGCCCTATTCAAATGTTCAGAAAAGGGATAGTCCCCATATGTGAGGAGGGAGAGAACGCTGACCCTTTACAGTGTATTTACATATATCTGAATTCAGACTAAAGCCCAAGAAGGGTCAAAATGCCAAACTACTGTGGGACAGCCTAATGTTTTATAGTAATGCATAATTTACATTTCTTTTCTTTATTGTACATCCTGCTGAGCAGCAATTTGATAGATGGGTGGTATATAAATTGAATAATAAATAAATAAATAGATACTCTTCAGATATCTTGCAACCTTGAAAATGGTATTAAGGTTGACATAAATCAGAAATGACTTGATAGCACACAACAACAACATTTATAACAACTGCTAATGCTCTGAAAACCATAACTAACAAACTTTCACCATCAGCTATTGAACAATATACCTTATAAAGACAGAAGAATGTAGACTGACTGGAAGGTTGAGTCTCTTAGATTTTCTTTGCTAATGCATATTTCTTCTTCTCTACTAAATGTGCAGTTTTCAAAAGCATTGATTTCTCTCCCCCCCTCATCCCTTTATGGAAAATAGATCCATCAATATTTTTGTTACTTGGTTTAATTTTTTTTGTTATTCTTAATACTTTTTCCTCTACACTCTTTCCAGCACCACAGATGAAATAATAAATTTCTTCATGCTTGGAGAAATATTTCTGTTTGTTTTTCCCAGTGCCCTTGCTTTCTCTCCTCCCCCTTCCCAACCACTTTGATATTTTTTTTCAAAAGTGGATGAAACATTGCTACTCTTGCTGTTTTTACTCCCATAGTAAGGCTAAGATCCAATAAAACAGTCCTACATTTAAGGTCACAGCAGATATGACATTAAGGCTGCAACCCTAGGCCTGTTTACAGACAAGTAAGCCATATTGAACCCAATGAATATCACCTGTGTGTATTTGCAGTGCAAATGTATGGGAACACTTAATGGGTCACTTGTCTCCTTTAAGGATAACAGTGATGGGCAGAAGGGAAAATAGGACTGGAACCATTTTGGGAAAAGGGGGAAATTCTGCTGAATAACTTGCCTTCCATTACAACAATAATAATTGTGCACCATCAATTCCAATTTATGATAACTCTTTCCAGGGTTTTCTACTCATGAAATATTTAACCATGGTTCACCAATCTCTTCTTCTGGAGGCTCTTCTGGACTATGCAGCTCACCGAAGGCGAGACAGGTTGGTTTTTTTCCCCCTGGGAGTCAGTTTCTTGCCCTGTAACAGGCACCCAACTCACTGAGCTATGCAGTCAATTTCTCTTACAGTGTCAAGTGACAATACCAAGAAAATTATGAATGCACATAATCTACGTTTCCCCTGAGGTAGCCCTGCCATGAGGCAGAATGAGGTGCCTGCCTGTAGCAGGAGATTTGGCATGTCATGAAAAAGCAGCAAATTGTTTATTTAAATTGCTAGTGTTGTCTTTTTAACTGAACTGTCTTTGGTCACAAACTGCCTTGACATGGTTGTGCCTTGTGGCTCTGCAAAAAGCAACCAAGTGCCTTCAGTCAGCCTTATTTAATATCTAAGCTGAGCCTCATATTACTTGCAGTTCTGCATTATCTATGATTGTGTTTTCATAACCCCTTCCTCTGTATTTTTTTCTGTTTAAGAATAAAAACTACATTTCTTTATCGATGATCCATAGAGCTTGTTTTTTTAAAAAAAGAGCCAAAAGCGGCTATAAGAGGGCTTTGGTGTTCATCCAGACAGCAATGCTAGGGATTAGAGCATTAAAAGAACCCTGCTGGACTACAAAGGCCTCTGTAGGTCAGGATTCTGTTCCCACCGTGACTTACCAGAAGCCTCCACAGGAAGCCAACAACCAGAACATGAGTCTCATAGCACCCTCCTGCTCCTGTTCCTTAGCAACTGATACTCAGAGTTGATGATGGAGGTAATATACAGCCATCATAGCAAGTAGGTGTCATAATAACCACTGACAACCTTATCCTCCATGAATACTGGCTAATCCCTTTTTAAAGCCATCCAAGTTGGTGACCATCTCACCAAGTGAATTCCAGAGCTTAACTATCCATTGTGCAGACATTCACTCTTTCATCTTTCCTAGATGTCCCACCATTCAACTTCACTGGGTGACCCTGGGTTCTAATTTCATGACAGGTGGAGGAAAAAGACTCCCTCTCCCCTTTCTCCACAGCACAAATAATTTTGTGTACCTTTATCACGTTCCCCCTGCTTTCTAAACTCAACAGCTTCAAACATCCTCATAGGGGAGTTGTTCTAGGAATTTGATTATTTTAGTTCATATCTCTGCAGCTTTTCTGAGTGATGATGATAAAATCCAAAAGGGCAACACAAGTCTACATAGCCTGAGGTGAAACCGGATACCTCAGGCTGATACTAATAGGTTTCAGCCTCCATTCTGAGGCTCACTGTAAGCAGCCCTAACATCTGATTTTGGGGACTTTGGGAAATTTTCATTTTCTCTTTACCTCCCCAGCTTTGCCATTCCCAGCCTGATGAAGAGACCTGCATGACTCAAAAGTAGCCTTAGAAGAGGTAGCTGTGTTTGTCTGTGCTAGCCTATCAGGTCAAAAAGATTAATAATAATAATAATAATAATAATAATAATAATAATAATAATAATAATAATAATAATAATAATAATAATAATAATAATAATAATAATAATAATAATAATAATAATAATAATAATAAAAAGCAGACAAAAACATTAGGGCACCTTAGAGATTAACTACTATATTTTAAAGTGAGTTTCTGTGGACAGGTCTAAGGAAGTGGGCATGCCCATAAAAGCTTGCATTAAAATAGAGAAGTTAGTCTTCAAGGTGCCACAATGTTTTCTTCTTCTTCTTCTTCTTCTTCTTCTTCTTCTTCTTCTTCTTCTTCTTCTTCTTCTTCTTCTTCTTCTTCTTCTTCTTCTTCTTCTTCTTCTTCTTCTTCTTCTTCTTCTTCTGTTTTTGTCAAAAGTATCCTGTGTCTGATTTTGAGATTTTCACAGTCTCACACAAATATCATGCACACTTGGTTTTAGACTAATTACAAGGTGAGCCACACAGAGATGTGTTTATTTTGGAGATCTTTGAAAAATTACTTGTTTTGGATTACAGCTCTGGCCCTGCTGACTGGTGGATTCTGGGCGCTGCAATCCAAAGAAGTAACTTGTCCAAGATGTGGAATTTTGTGTATCTGCAGTTTCTTTGCCTATCATTTATTGGCTTATGACCCTCAAATGGATTTCAAGGAATACCATATTTCTAAGTTCTCATTAGCACAACTACTTTACTACTACATCTTCGTTTTAATGTTCTTTTGGTTGCGGAATGTAATGGGACTTTCTTATTAAGACTTCATTAGCTCATGCTGTTGACTTTATTCTTTGAGCATTTGTGTATTTTTGTCAGAATCATGCTCAGAATATTATTTCCCTGCAGAATGTTCTCTGCAATGTTCTCTGCAATAATAAAACTGTTTTAATTGCATTAATTAGTCAATATTTATTACTGTTCCAATTCCGTTTTCTGAGATAGTCTTATCATGAGGGACAAATTTGGTTTCCACAGAGAATTATCAAACAGTTGTATTTTGCTACAGGGACTCATTTTGGTATAAAAAGGAAATAACCTCATATAGAAAAATAAATATACACACCTGAAATACTAGCAGGAAAGATGGAACTGTGTTCAGACCTTCCCGTTAAGACAGGATGTTGGAGAATGTGAGGTTGGTGAGTGTGTCTTCATTTCTTTACAGTGCATTAGACCCTGAAGACAAGGGTGCCCACAGAAATAATTTCAGGGTTGGGGGTGGGCAGCAAAATAGATTGTCGACCTACCAGTAGCTTTTTCCTGTGTGTGTTTAAAGAAATACCAAGTTTAGTATTCCAGTGGGATGGGCAACCAGCCTCTCTCACCTCCTACTCCACAGACACCTATGCTGGAAGACTATAGATGAAAACAGAGCATCAAATTCCTTTGCGTGGTAAAGCACATTTCCTGCAGTTCAATTCAGTGAGCTTTCAGTGTACCTAACTCTGCACTACTTTGTGGATTCTTTTTCTTTTTCTTTTCTTTTTCCTCCTTCCTGCTGCTGTGTTTCACTGAAAATAGCTCTCTTCAGAGAAATATTGATTTCATACATTTGTAAAGATCACATGTAAGGTAAAGGGCATTGTTTTTAGAGAGGAACAAGATATAGTACAAGTGTTAGGCTATCTCCTGTATTCATTTCCCTGGAAGTAGCCCCATTGATCTCAGTGAGACATCTGAAGTAGATGTGTATAGCTATGTGGTATTGCTTATTTATAATTACATTATTTATAAACCATATTTTCTGCTTCAAATGGACATGTTCATAATAGTAGCAAGGGCACACAAAAAAGTAAACCAGCCAACTGAAAGGCAGTAATGGTTGTTGTGGGGTTTTTGGGCTCTTTGGCCATGTTCTGAAGGTTGTTCTTCCTAACGTTTCGCCAGTCTCTGTGGCCGGCATCTTCACAACAACAAAAACACACTGATCACCACAATCACCCATCTCCTGAAAAGGACAAAAGCTGATCCCACAGCCATAAATACTCAATTCCCAAACAAACTGCACCAGAGCACAGAGTGCAACACCTGTCCTCTGAAGATGCCAGCCACAGAGACTGGCAAAACGTTAGGAAGAACAACCTTCAGAACACGGCCAAAGAGCCTAAAAAACACACAACAACCATTAGATCTCGGCCATGAAAGTCCTCCAGAATACATTGAAAGGCAGTAAATCAGACAAAAAAATCCTTTGATGAAGAACCTGCAGTTCTAGAAATTAAAGTGAAATCTACTCCGAAAGCACCAGGAATAAATAAATCACTAGGCAGATGGAGTTCCGCCACAGAGGCTGAATCTGTCAAAATTCTAACAAGAATATGTGAACAAATATGGAAAATAAAACAATGATTCATAGACTGGAAATACTCAAAATATGTTCCAGTCTCTAAGAAAGGAGATGCCAATGACTGCAGTAACATAAGGACCATTTCCTTAATTTCCCATGCAGGCAAAGTGACACTCAAGGTAATTTAACAAAGGCTTTTATCTTATATGGAGTGAGAAATGTGTGAAATTCAAGCTGGATCCCAAAAAATAAGATCATATTGTAAATATCCAATTTGGATAGGAAGTGCACCAAAGATTTTCAGAAGATCAGTCTATGCTTTATAGACTACAGCAAAACCTTTGACTTTGTAGATAATGAGAAAGAATGGGTGGTTTTGAAAGACATTAGTGTGCCTCAGCACTTAATTGTTGATGCATAATTTATATTGTGGACAGGAAGCTACCATTAAAAATGTGGAGAGACGGAATGGTTTCCATAGACAAAGATGTCAGACAAGAGAGTACTTTATCCTCTTATCTGTTCAATCTGTGCACAGAACATATAATATGAAAAATGGGTCTACATTCAGATGAAGCAGGAGTGAAAATTGGTGGAAGAAACATTTAAGATATATAGATGACACCATCTTACTTGCAGAAAGCAGCACTGGCTTGAAACTACTTTTAGTGAAATTGAAAAAAGAAAGTGCCAAAGAAGGACTTAAGTTGAATGTTAAGAAGAAGAAAAAATCATGACTACAGAAAAATTACACAAATTTAGCACTGACAATGAAAAAACTGAAATAGAGATTATGTATACTTTGGTTCAGCCATCAATCCAAATGGAGAATGCAGCCAAGAACTCGGAAGAAGGCTGAGATTAGGAAGGGCATCAATCAAAGAATTAGAAAAGATCCTGAAGTGTAAGGATGTGTCACTGGAGGCCAAGGCCAAGATCATCCATATTCTTTTATTTCTGATCACCATGCACGGGTGTGAAAGCTGGACAGTTATTATCAGGATGTTTGACTTGAAGCAATTGATTTAATGGCACATGATTAATATTTTGTATTTTCTGTGTTGCATAACACTTTGACAGTTTTGAATCTATGTGTTTTATAAATACATAGGAAGGAAGAAAGAAAGAAAAAGCAAGCAAGCAAGCAAGCAAGCAAGCAAGCAAGCAAGCAAGCAAGCAAGCAAGCAAGCAAGCTTGCTGCTACTCTACAACTTGTAACAGGTAGACAGTAGAAAGTGTGTTCAATTTCTGAGTGACAGAAGAGATATCTTTCCACCCTACAGCCACCATTTTCTAGGAGTCCTGACAATGAATTTCATTGCACAGCTGAAAAAATGATCAGCTTAAATGGAAAGTTGTTAGCTACCTACCAAAAACCTTATTGGCCAGAATCCTGTACACTTACACAGTTATCTAAGGGCAACTGTGTGCTTCATCTCCTCCTGCAGCCTCTCCGTAGTGCACCAAATCTCACATTAGTTGTGAAACTGGCCATGTGTCTAGTTGTGCAACGGACAGCCCACAGAATGGGAAAAACCACAGTGTGATTGCTCTTTCGTCTGGACTTTGGCCATTGTTGGCTGTGTTCCTTTCCTGTTTGGAAAAAGGTTTTGAAGTGACTCCTGTACCTAAAGAAAATAAAAAAAAAAACACTTGACTTTATTTAGTGCAATTTCTCAGCAGGCCGAAAGCATCTTAACTCCCCATCACCATATAAATCTAATAAATAACTGAATATAGCCAAATATGAATCCTTTGGGTACGATCCAGGAAACAGGGAGCTTTCCTAACTTCCATTGATCCTGTGTCTTAACAATCTCCTGGAAAACAACAAGATTGTGAAGAACTGAACGTAGTCTAGGGTGTGCCTCTAATTTGCTCCATTTAGAATTAGACATGCCTTAGACTGCTTTTAAAAGATTTGTGTTGGGTAGTTTAAAATTTAGGGGTGGATTCAGAACTGCTTAAGACTGCATGCACGGTACAAGTTGAGACAAAACATAAGCTGTTGGGAAAACTTCCAGGATACCTGACGTGTCATTACTGAAGCGCACAAATATTTTGTTTCCATTCCTTCTTTAGACTGAGGGTCAATATATTCATGCCATGCAGCATGCAGGCTAAAATCACTTTTTCTTTTACCTCCCCCTGTGCTAGAGCAGAGACAGATCTGAGGAGTGAGAATACTTCAACTGGCAGTGGTGGTGCTTTTAACTGTTTTAAAGGAATAAAAAATAATTAAAAAAACAGAAGGAGAAAAATTTAAATATCCTGTACTCACATACTCTGGTTCTAGCCAGGCTTGAAAATACGGTTACTTATGGAAACCTTATAGGAATATGTGATGTTTAAGGAGTAGTTTTAGCATTGCTTTCCTCTCCGGACCAGCAAATTTCCATGGCCAAGGAGGAATTTGAACTCAGGTCTCTTGGGTCCTAGTCTGTCACTGTATTCACTCTAGTACAATGGCTCTTGGTTTAACATAGCATGCAATGTACCATAGCACTCAATTTCATCCTGAGGTCCTGGAAGGAACAGAAAACCTGTGCCATAGAGACAGAAAGCAGAACTGGGCAGAATGTAGAGCTGAATCTACCAATTGAGATCTGTGTGATTTGCACTGGATTGGCAAAACTAGTAAGACTCCCACTTATTTAAGAACGCTGCGGGTTAAACCCCGGAAGCCTCTTAACTCAAAAGATCAGCAGTCGTAAGAGCAAATCCACACGACGGAGTGAGCTCCTGTCACTTGTCCCAGCTCCTGCCAACCTAGCAAAAGCATGTAAAAATGCGAGTAGATAAATAGGTACCACCTCAGTGGGAAGGTAATGGCGTTCCGTGTCTAGTCATGCTGGCCACGTGACCACGGAAACTGTCTTCAGACAAACACTGGCTCTACGGCCTGGAGTCAGACACGACTGGACTAAATGTCAAGGGGAACCTTTACCTTTACCTAGGTTATGCACTGTCAAGTCAGAACCTGTATATAGTGAACCTAATATGACTTATGAGGCAAGTGAGATATTTAAGGAGTGGTTTTACCAGTTTCACTCCCTCGGTGAATTTCCATGGCTGACTGGGGATTTGAACCCAGAGTCCTTGTCTGTCATTCTATACACTATGCCACACCGAATACGACTATTTAAAAATGACTTTTGAAATTAAAGTAAGCATTACTTTAGACAGATTAATAGGTTTCAAAGTAGAAATGTGACATGTTTCCAAGTATGAACATAATGTAATATTTTTCATCTTGACAAGAAGTACCCAGAAGTGCCTTTGGTGTGGAAAAGCTATGAGTCTTCTTCAACTGTAGTGCTCCGGACAAGTTTCTTGTCTCAGAGTTCTTTAATTCTAGGTGCATGCCTTTTGCCCTAGGTTACAACTGATGGAATGTAAATGGAAAAAAGAAAGAAAAGACCCCTACAAATCTCAAGGCTGCTCTTGTGGATATCAAACACACATGTTATGGATCAAGAAACCTCTACCTGCCAATCCCCAAGTGACTAATTTGCCTTGAAGAGAAGAACTATAGTGACAGCCTGTGAACAAGGTGGCAGTTCCCTGCTGTTTTACCAGTGAAGATTCCCATGAAATTACATTTGAAAGCAAAATCCTTCAAAAAAAGTATTTCTGGCAATGTAACTTGAGAGGATTTCAAAACTGTCCTACAGTTTAACGTTTCTGCAGAGATGATGGAATATGAAGGGTGTGGAGACACTTCACTGAGCAGTTTAACAGATGTGGGATTTTAATGCTTAAGTCCCAGAAACATTCAGAACTTCAACATTTTTAACTGAAGGAACATACCTGTTTGAATTATTCCCATTTTCTAATTTGAAAGATGGTTGATTCCAGTGCAGTATTAGTGTTTATTACCTTGTACTATTTAAGCATGTGCAAAGGAGCTTATTGAAAAATATGGAGGGATATTTGGGGAGGTGTATATGGGGAAAGAAGTCATTCTAAAGTATTACTGCAGCTACATGTGGTGGTGTTCCAGACTTAAGCTGTCAACTAATTACTGGGACAGAGAGAAGATAAAAGATTGTATCAGTGCAAAAAGCTGATCACAAAATCCTGTTGCAAAAAAACTGCCAGTGTAAGACATCACCCTCCACGGCTATTTTTAAGAAATTAAAGCCCGTAAACTCTATGTTACCTACCTCTAAAATAAATTGTGTTTGTATTGTGACAATATTATGAAAATGGTTGGTGGATAACCTGACACATCCTCACACCAATTCTTTAGAAATTGCACCTACCACTACTGCCTTCTTCATTAAGCACACAATCCTGTCAACCCTGGGAGAGTGTCCAAACCCAAAAAATATTGCAGGTGTTCCTCTCCAGAAGCAGAGAAGGTCTACAGTCACCATTATTCACCACCACTGTTGTGAATAAAGTTCTCAGTCACCATTAGGAACAAAAAAAGCTGCCATATAGTGAGTCAGACCATTAAGTCAACTAGTCTAGTAGTGTTAGCTCTGACTAACAGCAGCTCTCTGCTAGGACTTCAGGCAGGATTGTTTCCATTCTATCTTCAGAGATCAGAGATTGAGCTATGACTTTCATGTGGTTTTCCATGACTCTATGTCCCTTTCCATACTATTGACCTTTACTATTTGTGCTCAAAGAACTCTAGACAGATAACGTTAGTTAGGACATACAGTACTGGATGCAGGTGGAAGGAAACCTTGGATTTGCCAAATTCAAAGGCCCATGTGCCCCATGAATCACCCCACCTCACCCTACCCCACAAGTAAGCCAGCTTTGGTGCTGGCATAGTGAATTTTTCTATAGGAACACATAACTTTCTTGGCAGAGTATGAAAATTATTGTGGCTAAAAATCTCTAGCTATGCAGTGGGAAAAAATTCAGAGCAGAATTAGCTGCAAGTCTACCTGCAGTAGACCATCCCTTATTGTTTGTTCTCATCAACTGGCACTTAGTGTCTCAACAACTCACTCAGAGACTCTGGTAAGAGGAAGAATAAAAAGTTGCATTTTCTCACTGTTCTGAATAGATAAACAAGAGCAGACCATAGAAAAATAATGAGTGGTTACATGAAAAGAGTTTAACTGGCTAACTAGTTTTATAGTGACTACATGACTGACTAAAATAACCTGACTGCATACTGACAGAACACTGACTCTGACCTCTTACTGAAAAAATTGGGAAAATTACTCTTGAGCAGAGAGGCATGGCTCTGTACGGAATCTGAGGCAGAGAAGGAACATTTGGTTACTGCTACATTGATTGACAGTCACCCAGTGCAAAAAGGTCCCTCCCAGCCAAAACCTCTTAAAGGCAGCATACAAAGGTTCCAATAACTCCAACAGACCTTTCTCTATAGGGACCTATGGGAAAGAAATTAAATATGTAATCAGAAAACAAAAAAATCAGAAAAGAAAAGGAACCTACTCACTTTTACACTGAGCAGCATTAGCATGGCGGGCTTGGACATAGTAATTTCTCCATTGGGGACTTTTTCTGCTGTTCTGTTAATATTTCTTTAAAAGGCACTATTCTTTATACAGCAGGGAAAAACAGAGAGTATGTGATTTTTTAGTTGTTGTTAGAATGCAAGTCTTATCATCCCATCTACAACAACCTTGTCTGCAGAATTATGATCAAAGCTTGATAAGATTACTTATTGGGACCTCACTTCTCAGAATGCCACAGCCAACAGGGCCAATGGCTATGAAGGCTGTTCAGTTCATGAAGGCAGAATATAACTTTTCCAGGCTTGGGTTCAGCAGTTTGTGACGGTTCGTCCTTCGAACGAACAGTGGATCAGCTGTTCCCAGCTGCACTACCTCTGGCGGATGTCCAGGGTATGGTGCCCTAGCTTTCCTGCCCTACCTCCTCTGGGTACTGCCTCTGACTGGGAAACCTCTGGAGGAGGTGGGTCTCGGAACCACCAAACACCTGTTCTCCTGAAGGATGAATTGGCAGAAACCTCTGAACCAGTGGTTCATGCCAATCTGTGGTTCAAAGCCAAACAAAGCTAGTCCTGAATCATCAAAAAAGGTGAATTACCAGTAGTGGAGGGGAAAAAGAAAATGTTGAGTTGGTGCCACTGGAGAAGGAGAATATGCTTTTTACCTTAGAAACATTTTTCTAAGGCATTTGTTTGTTCCTTTCCAATATTTCTATACTTAGTATTTTCAGCTTTAAATACTGTAGTGTCTTTTAATGATGTAAGCTGCCTTTCTATATACATTGTTTTTCTCTTTAAATATTGTCTTTCAATTGATGCAAGCCACTTTGGGTCCTTTTTAAGGAGAAAGGTGGGGTAAACAAATAAACCTTCCTCATCTTTGCTGCTGCAAAGCCATTGATTAAATCACCAAAGTCTATACTGTTTAGAGATTTCTTTTTGCAGTCCTTTAACATCCCGCACAGTTACAGCTACAAAGAATCAGCAAGAGGGGTTGAATTTCAAATCCAGGGAGGTGGAGGAAGATGTGGAAAGATGGGAAGGGTGGAAAGAGCAGAGGCCCCATCTTTCTTTCTCAACAGAAATAGACTATTTTCTCCCTTGATTAAACCTACTTGCCACGCTGATGAATGGCAGAAGAGAAGGCTGCACAAGGGAGAGGGTAACTTGAAATTCTAGGCAATGTGAAGGAACAGCAGGTTTTCTATGTTGTCTTTGAAGAAGGAATCAAAGAGGACTAAGCTCATTGCCCTTTTAAAGTCCACCACCCCACACCTTCCCTGTGGCTGCCTTATAAAGTTGCTGCTCTCACTGCTAAGGTCGGAAAAGAGGAAAGGTGAAATAAAACAGTGTCAAGCCCAGCAGAGTGCCATTGTCCTGACCAGAAGCCCTTCTGTACTACTCACACCCAGGGGCCCCACCCAAACTCGGGGACCTGGTACAGTTGCACTATTTCTTCAGTTGATGCCTTGACCTTGTCAGTTGCATCCTAATATTTACAGAAATGTCCCCCACCCCCACCACAGAGATCTGTAAACAGGAGTCTGTTGACCTAGGCCAAGACAAAAGATAGGCTTGAAGGGTACAGGTATATCAGGTACCAACCTGTGTGCCTTTATTTGGGCACAGATGGAGTCAGGGAAAAGGAAGATCCTTCTACCAAACATATAAACCGCAAACGTCTGTACTGGGTGGCTTAGCACTGGGTTGTGTGTGTTTATCCATTTTCCCCAATTCAGAATCTAGGTGTCCTTATAACAGTCTAGTGAAATGCTGGCCTTTTTAGTAGAGTACCTGAGAAGTAAAATGCTCATTTAAAAAAAAATTAGGGTATCCACTTACAGTATTTCTGTTTGTAAACAGAACTGAGGCAGACTCAGGTGGTTTGATGACCTTTTTGTTTATCTGCCAAAGAGAAAAGATAGAAGCAGACTATGCTCCTTCTGCCAAACTGCCCCAATTTCCAGAGCACAACTTTTTAGTTCACAAAAGTGGAAAGGTTCTCTCATCCATGTGAGCTATTTGCTGTACTCATTTTGTTAGTAGAAGGAAGTCATATGGTCAGCAGACAAACGTTCTCTTTAGCATTCCAGTTCCCAGCCAACCAGTTTGTGTTTGTTACGTTCTGCTTCAATACCAGGTTAACAGTAATATTATCCATACAAATATCTTACTTGGAATTAAGTCTTGTCTACAGCAAGGGGAAGTAAACTATAAATACATATTCAAGGGTGGGATGCTCAGAACTGACTGCTCTTGTAGATTGTATGCGCATGCTTGTTTCAGAATGAATTATGATTCAGTTTGGAGTGTTTCTTTTTAAAGGATTATAGCCAGGTGGTGCTTCCACCCCCATTTAAATATATATATAAAGTAGACATATTATGCAAGCATTTACACCCAATGCCAGTATCCTACCCGTAGAAGGAAAATTGTGCAACACAGAGAAAGAAAGAAAATCACTGCTAATTAACAAGGTCCGGCTTGGTTTGCTGGTCACATGCCAGGCCACTCAACTCGGATGGAGAACTGAAGCAGAGATGTGTTACTTTGCCACTACAAACTACACAGTTTCCGTTCTGCCTTCACTGTGCAACAGGATTTGAGCCAATGAGAATTACATTTGTTTAAAAGTGAAAAAAATGCACTTCTTTTTGTTTGTTTATATACAGGGGCTGCTGCTCAAGACAGATGAAGAGGTAATATAGGAAGACCTAGCCAGTTTGAATGAATTCAGGTTTCAAGGGCCAGATGAGCTCCAGGCAAGGGTACTAAAGCAACCTGCCAATATAATCTTAGAGAGTCTCTCTATAACTTCTGAGAATTCTTAGTGAATAAGAGAGATGTTTGAAGGCTGGAGCTGAGCAAATGCATGTGGAGTCAGGAGTGATGTAATCCTTACATGATTAAAATGTGTGAAGAGTATGTAGAATCATAGAATAGTGAAGTTGGAAGGGGCCTATAAGGCTATCAAGTCCAACCCCCTGCTCAAAGCAGGAATACAAATCAAAGAGTACTGTATTTGCCAGGTGGTCTTTAAAGTTTCTCTTGAATGTCTCCAGTGTTGGAGCACTCTCGAAGTAATTGGTCCCACTGTCATACTGCCTGGATCAACTCGTTTTATTTCTGTTGCTCATGCAGGCTGTCCTAAGAGATCTACAGGCAGAGATTTTATCATACTGAGGCTATGGTAATGGAAATTCATTTTGTCCAATATTAGAAGTTTACAGTAGAGAGACATTAATTGCCATTTACAGCAAATGCTTTCAGACAATTGCATCATATAAGTGGCACTCCATCATAAGCATGCTTGGTTTAAATGGAGCTAATTGCTTCTGCCAACAGCATGTAGTTAATCTTTCCTTAGAGTTCATGCCAAATATAATTCAGTGTCTTCTTTCCATAAATACTGTTTAGGTTGAGCAAAAATACATTGGCTTATAGCTTTGAATGTCTGCTAGAAGTTTGCCTGGGTATAAAAATAGAGCCAGTTCTAGACTGCCATTTCCTAATGTGCTAAGATGTCAAAGACACAGTTTCTGTCGAACAACGATGACAACGACAGCAACTGACATTTTAGACTTTCATTTTTACTTTTCAGTATTATCTGCTGGGATAGTCCCTTGTGTGAAGAAATCTGACTCACCTAATCATATGAGCATGTTAGCTTATTAACCAATTGATTGCATTTAAATAAATTTGCATTAGTACTGTATATAAACAAGAATTCCAGAACAACCATCATACATCCTTCTTTGAAATGATGCACGCAGATGATGTATGTGTGGGTTGTGATGCGTGTATTAGAAGAAGGCAGAATGCATCTTAGATCATGCTGAGTGAATCCATATCCTGGTTTTCTTTGAATAAAGCAAATATGTATCCTAACACTGTCAAGGAGGCACAGTGAGGAACTGAACTCCCAACCTCTGGCTCCACAGCCAGAGACCTATTGTTATTATTTTGTGCTGTCGAGTTGGGACTAACTTATAGTGACCTTAACAGAGTTTTTAGGGTATGTGGAGTGGTTTTACCAGCTCCATTGCCTCAGTGAGTTTCCATGACTCATCAGGGTTTCGAACAAAGCCTCTTGAGTCCTCTATCTACTGTCCTACAATGGAGATCTCTGCTAAAACACATGGGGCAAAATAAATCTTTTCACATGCATAGTGTGAAGCAACTGGAGAACATCTGGCCACAATGGAAGGTCTACTTGAACCTCTCATAGAGTGAATCAGCTGTGTTATGTGAGACCTTGTGGAGAAGTTGTGTCAGTAGATGGCTATATACTGGGTGCCCATGTAGGAAAAGGACAGGAGTCCCACAGGAAAGGAAAGGAAATATATTTTTCTGTTTACAAGATGACCCAAAGTACAAGATGACCCCCCCTTTTCTAACACCCCAAATTAGAAAATTTGAAGGCAGCGCATGTGTGCGCCCCTTTGATCCTCCCACCCTTTCCCAGTTGCTTTTCCCACTTTCTAAGCCCTGCAGAGCTTAGGAAATGACTAATGCAGCCATGACAGTGCAGCACGCTGGCACCCCCTTGATCCTGACACCCTTTCATGGCTGCTTCAGGATCAAAGGGGTGCAAGTGTGCTGCCCTCTCACAGCTACTTTACTCTGTGGCTTCGCAAAAGGCAGGGAAAGTGGCTGCCTGCCGTGTATAAAACGACCCTCAATTCTGGGTCTAATTATTTAAGTAAAAAGTCTCATCTTATACACGGAAAAATACAGTATATATTCTGCTATGACAATATTTCCCCTTGAGACACACAATTCTTTCAGATCACAATTAAACTTGCAAGAGAAGCCTGTGATTTTAAGTTCCAAAGAATGACAAACAAACCGTGCTATGACAACCAGACTTCTGTCTTATTAGCTGGGCACACTAACCATAGCATCTCATTTGGGAGCTTGGACTTCCCATTCTAATTAATGAGCAACTGTGTTGGAGTGCACTTGGCAAAATAAATTCAGATTGTCACTGGAGTATTAGTAACGAGGAGCATTACTTCCTGGTGATGGGGGCGGGAGAGGAGGCAAGAGATTTAATAACAATTATGCATTTTCATAATTGAGCTGCATTCATTTTGTACAGAAATACATTTAGGATGAAAGGTTAGCTTACAAAGTGATTAAATATTTTCTCCTTTAAAATATATGTGTTGCTCATTCAAGGTTCACGGTATTAGAAGAATAATCATTCGGCAGATATTTTAAACAACACATTTCTGTTGAAGCACAGGAAGAATACCACAGAATATGCCCCTAAATTCTAACTTAAAATTACCATGCTTATTATAAAACGAGAAGTGTGACACCACTTGCGTCTGATAAATAATCATAAGACGGTTCTTAATGTCTTGGAAAAGAAGAGAGAGAGAGACTGGGGAGAGAAGGTTCATTTGAGATGAAGGAAGGAAAAAAAAAGCGACTGTGTGGTGAGCTCAGAATCAACACAAGCAAACTGTTATGATGTTGATTTTAAAAGTGCACCACCTTTTTAACTTCCCTAAAATGTTTGCTCAGTGGAAACCTCATAAATTATTTATTGCTTAAGGTTCTGGTGATCAAAGAAATGAAGCGGGCTGAGGAACAAAGTTAACCCATGCAAATCATTAATTAATATTATGGTAACCTCTGTGCCAGGCTTCCACTTATACTGCTACTTTCATGCACAGAATCAAAGACATCTCTGTGGGTGTACATTTGTGTGTGAGTGTGTGCAAGCATGACTTTTCCCCCCAGGAGGAATACATGTATATTCCATTTAACCAGAGTACTATTCTGAGCTCTTGGGGAAAAACCAAAACAACAACAATAACAAAATATACAAGCTAATTACTCATTTCATGGAGTTCCTTTTTTGGGGAAAACAGTCTGCATAAAGTAGTTTTGCAGATGCAAAAGCTACTGCCTGCAAGGATGCAATAAACTGGGGGTCACCCTATTCACACCTTTGATTTTATATATATATCCTCAGTCCAAGTGGATGAGAAATCTTGCATTTGAAACAATAACAAAGATCTGTTTCTGAGAGGAGGCAACACATGATTCTCAATGTTGTCAGCAGATACTGTAGCTGTGTTAATCTGTTACTTTATGGATGGCAAAAAAGAAAGCAAAAGAACGGTGACACTTAAAGACTAACAGATTTATTTCACTGTGAACTTTTCTCAGATATATGGAGCAAAATGATAAGACTGCAGACAGAGAACATGGCAGAAGACTGAGGAAGAAGTGAGATGGGGAAAGAAGTTTGACCATTATGTTTGTAATGGGCTTTCAAAATGGCAATAGTATGGTTAATACCATGAATGAGCAAGAGCAATCCAATGCTTTTCAGGAACTGTGCTGACATTTAAATTATGCAAAGAAAAATGATTGTTTGTAAACTTTGCTGAAGTCATAACCAAAATGTACTGAGCTGAAATGTACTCCCTTTCCTA
This sequence comes from Pogona vitticeps, assembly GCF_051106095.1. Taxonomy (NCBI): domain Eukaryota; kingdom Metazoa; phylum Chordata; class Lepidosauria; order Squamata; family Agamidae; genus Pogona; species Pogona vitticeps. The sequence continues at coordinate 47,271,147 of NC_135787.1, forward strand.
GAATATTTGCAGGAGAACCTCCTGCGCATAATGCCCATACATACTAGCCTAGATTTTTAAAAATTACTTTTTACTTTTATTTTTGAAAATTTAATTGAACTGACGAAGAAAAAGACAAAAAGAAACCAAACCAAAAAAAAAATAGTGAATACAGTAATGTTAATACTCACTATAAGCCACCATTATAAATTTACAATAAGGTTTTGCTACATACATCTTATATTATGCATATAAATCAGTGTAGGCCTTCCAGATATCCAGGCAAGTGTCCTTGTAAAATTGGCATCTATATGATACTTGTTCAAATGAAGTTAGTTCTAACAGATCCTTCAATTATTGTGTAGTAGATGGTGGATGTTGACATATTAGCATGGATATGCTTAACCCTATGGGCATAGCAAAGAAATCTGGTTAAATATCCCATCCAGGAATTAAAGCACTCTGAACCTCCAATTTAATTCACAACCATTTCAAGGCTAAGCCTTTCACTCTGGTTTGTTGTGCTTGTTCATGGCTCTCTGCCTAAGTTTGTGAAAGCTGAGTAAATGTGTACTGAGGTTGTTTGCACAGCTGGGAAGCTGATGAAAATTGATTGTCATTAATCACCCTACACACTGTCCATTCTTTTAAAAAAAGCATGGAAGACGTGGCAAGGAATGTGAGACAGTCGATATCGCTTTAAAAACGGTAAACTTACGAGCAACTGGGGGAAGATAGATTCATCCTAATCTTCCCCAAAATTTCTACACTGCAAAAAATAATTTACTTTTCATGAATTTCCCAATAAGTTGTGAACAGATTTTTTAATTATGATTTTATTTTAACAAGGGACAAGCGATATGAAACATACAAAACGAAGAAAGAAAACATAAAATACACATAACTAGGTTAGTGCATCCATGACCAGGACCAACAGAGACATATTTCCTTCAAAGCATTGATTATGATGCCCCATAGACCCTTCGAAAATAATAAAAAACAACTCTTTTTGGGGTAATTGGCGTTTCCCTTCCAATAATACAAAATCCAAAAAACTTGCTACATACAGTATATATGAACATTTTCCTTCAACAATCTTTAAAAAAAATCTTATGTCACATGTCAACTTGTCATTAATTACTAGTTCCCAGACTTCATTATACCACTCACTTAACAGAAACATATTATTACTGTAATTGCCAGTGTATAAGGCGACTGGGTGTATAAGACGCCCCCCAACATTCTCACTCAGAATGTAGAGTTTGTTATATACTTGCTGTATAAGACTACCGCCTCTTCCACATGCGTGATTCTGCTTTGGCTGCATCATGGGGAGAGTTCCTTTTGCCCCTTTTGGTTCCTTTTCGAAGGCAGCAGCCATTTTGGAGAGGCGGCAGTCATTTTGGAGAGGCAGCAGCCATGTGGTTACATCTCAAAATGGCTGCCACCTCTCTGCTCTTCTGACAGTCAGCTGTTCAGCGCTAGAGTCAGGCTGTTCCCAGGCTAGGAGCGGGTCTCTACTGGGTCTTACTACCAGGTAAGTGACTTCGCTGGGAGAGAGGGAGGGTTTGCTAGACATGCACCCGGCATACAAGACGACCCCCCCCCACTTGGAGGCATGTTTTTCAGGGCCAAAAAGTCATCTTGTACGCCAGCAAATACGGTAGATTTTCAATTTTTTGCAATCACTGATATGACTGCTGTTACCATATTCATAATGAATTCCTTTTTCACCCAGTCCCGCTGCTCTTCATCAAAAATAATAATAATGCAATTTTAAGGGAGACTTCTAATGTAACTTTTGTGATTTTTTCCTGTTTCCTTAAAAACCAACTTCCAAAATTTCAATAGTGATTCACACTCCCACCACATATGGAAATAGATACCTACATACTGACCACAACTCCAGCCTAATTTAGGAAACTTGTCAATAGATTCTCCCAGTTAAAAGAAATAACAGTTGCTGTACAATCTTGAGCACATGATGGAAGTAGGCACCAGAGGCCCTTCTGATGTTTTTGGCCTACATCTGTCCTAGCCAGTGCAGTTAACAGTGAAGGACTCTTGGAGTGTCAGCCCTTCAAAACCATTTGGAGGGCCACAATTCTCCACCGTTAGCATAGAGGAACAGGGGTGATATTGTGAGCTGTGGAGAATTTCCAAAAAAGCTAGTAGTACAGGCAGCTACTCTCTCATACCGGAGATGTCCAAATCAACATAGTGCTCCCATTTTGGATGCACAAAAGAACTTTCCTCTAACTAGTACTGACTGTGGTACTGTAAAACTGGCTTGTTTTTCTAGGGATAAATAACACCTGAAATATGTTGTAAAATCACTTTCTGCCACTGTGATGTGGAATGAATCACTCACAGTTTTCTTAGAATAACTTCCACCTAAGAAGGCACCCTCCAGCTGACCAGCCTACGGATAACAATAATGGTACAAAAAGTGCCGCTTATGCAACTTTTTAATTTTTTTGTTTTTTATTGCTAAATTATTTTACAGTGAGCAAGATAAGTTTCATACTTAACATGCTGGGTTCTGCTGATGACTTCAAGTTCTAGTGTGTTTTTTCTTCCAAAATCCCATATTCCTTCCTTTGTTCTTCATCCCCCCCCCTTTTCCTTTTCCAGTATTTTCCGTCATTCTCATATTTATTAGATTCACAGCCAGGCCCTTATCTTTCTGCATCTTCCAGTTACTTTGTCCCCTTGTCTCTTTCATTATGGTATGTGTAGGTGTGTGAGAGATGGTTAGGAGAAACAAATTATGTCAGTTTTGGCATGTAGAATATAGGGTACTGCCTATAACAGAACCCAACTAAAACGTGTTAATTAACATTGCATGGCATTTCTGTCTGAAATTATAGAGAGAACATTATAGTTCAGTGGAAGAGCCAGAACCTTTTTCACCAGATAGGAGAAGAGCCGAGACTGAGATACCCATTTTCCCCCATACTGAACTTTGCATTGTTTTAAAAAATTGCCTCAAGTGTTTAATTTCCCAAATTATGAGGTGGATAAACTGTCTTCTTAAGCCACCTCATAAGATTGGGAAATTGAAAATGGAAGGGAAATTTAAAGCCATATGCTCCAATTTGGCTTGTTTCCAGCATATTGGGAATGAACCATATTGGGAATGAACCAAAACAAAGTGATGTTACCCACACCAAAAAAGTAGTAGCCCCTGACAAGGTCCCAGAAAGGCATGGGTAGGAACACCCTGGAGACAGGGTGGTTCATTCTAACAATTACATCATCTTATCACCAGAAGAAAAGTGATACCAAAAAGAGGAACAAATTCACCCTCAGATTTGTATCAGAACCAATACAGAATGGTTCCAAATTGGTCCAAGCCTATCTGAGAAATTTTCTGGAGTGTTGAATTCGGGTCCAAGCTGAATTTTATGGACAGGTGCCCATTCCTCGTTGCTTTACACACAAAAAGTACATGCAGAGAGGTTGTGGCAACATATAGCATGAACACCTCCTGTAAGGCAACAGATCCACAACTGACTCAAAGACAGATATTATATCTTCAAGAATGTCAGATGATTTGCAGGTTTCTCTCTGGCTCTGTTCATTTCTCTGGATATCTCATCTCCATTCATAAACTGCCAAACATCGCACCCTTGCTATTTCTTTCTGCTTGCATTTTGTTGTGGGTTGCAGAGGAAGGCTACCTTCTTCAATCTCATATAAGCATTCCATGAGACTACCAACTGCCTCCAAACCAGGAGCCCCCTTCAGCTGACTATTTGTGGGAAACTTCTGCTTAAAGACTGTAGCCGCATTCTGTTCCAGAGACATGTATATACTCCTGGCAGGAAGCGGCAGTTGCCAGCAGGCAGGGTAACCCCTTATTCTGCCCTTTCACTTAGAAGTAGAGCATAAGATCATAGGGTTATTTCAGCCCATCCTGGTTACGATTAGATAACTAGTATCCTATCTGAATTCTAACAACATACTATGTAATCATACTAAGCAAATAAAAGAGCTCTCGGGACATTGCCTGTAGGCTCCGCTGGCTCGGACATCTGTTGTCGACTCCTTTGTTCTTTCTCTAAGGCAATTAGCCTTCCTTTGTTCTGTGCTCACCCCCAACTATTCTGGGGTTTTAATCAGCAGTCTACCTTGGCTAAGTGCCTTAATACCATGGCATCACAAGGCAGTTTGTGTAAAGATCACAAGGACCATAAAGCTTCGCAGAAGGAGGGTCCTCTGTTCTCAGAATACCTGCTGGTATTTCTTTCACAGATGCAAGTACTTCAGTCTTGATTGATGGCAAAATAACACCTCTCAAAAGGCACTAAAATCAGTTAAAGGCAAGGAAAGTATGATATGAATCATCCCACTTACCAACTTTTAGCATTACCACCCACGGTGGCAAGGCTTTCAAGGGAATGAAAACTGTAATCCTTTTAGTAGGAATGCATCAAGAGAAAGAGGAAGTTCAATCAACATTGTGGCAGACTTTGACCTTTTGTAAGGAGCAGCCCTACATGGCTCTACAAAGCAAGAGATTTGACTTCAATGCAGATGAAACCACTGACACTTTCAACCATGTTCTGTTTTCTTTGGGAGTGTCAAATGAGAGAAGTTACAGAAACAAACACCTCATTTCTCTACTTTGTGTTTTGTTTCTGGTTGCTTGCAGAGTTTTGGATTTCTGGTTAAAATTCTCCTTCTGATACACAACAAAAATACAGACACTCACAGAGGAGAATAGGTTCAAGTTACTCGGATATTCCACCCTTTTTCTCCTTAATCGACACTTAAATTATCAATAACTCACTCTGAGACATTAATAGAAAGAATAAAAGTGTTTCATTACTTACAGTTGTTAACAGATCAATAGCAAACTAACAAACAGACTTGGACAGACAAAAAGAGGGAAAGAAAACACTCAGCAGAGCGGTGGAAAGGAAAGATTTGTTACTACTGGATAGATTGACAGTCACTCCCCAGCCCAGAAAGGTCCTTCTCAGCCAAATAAACTACGGGCATCTTAGAATCATAGAATCATGAAGTTGGAAGGAGCCTATAAGGCCATTGAGTCCAACCCCTTGCTCAATGCAGGAATCTAAATCAAAGTATATCTGCCAGGTGGTTGTCTAAATTTCTCTTGAATGCCTCCAGTGTTTGAGCATCCAGCACCTCTCAAGGTAAAGACCAAACATGCCCAGTTCTTTCAATCTTTCCTCATAGGACTTGGTTTCCAGCCTCTTAATCATCCTTGTTGCCTTCCTCTGAATTTGTTCCACTTTGTCAGCATCCTTTTTGAAGTACGGTACCAGAACTGGACACAGTACTCAAGATGAGGCCTAACGAGTGCCAAATAGAGGGGAACAAGTACCTCGCAGAATTTGGAGACTATACCACTGTTAATGCAGCCTAAAATAGTATTTGCCTTTTTTAAAAATAGCCACATCACACTGTTGGCTCATATTCAGTGCGGGGTCTATGAAGGTTCCAAGATCCTTCTCGTTCGTATTGCTGAGCCAGATATCCCCCATTCTGTAACTGTGCAATTAGTTTGTTTTTCCAAGGTGCAGTACTATCCCTGTTTAATTTCATTCTGTTGTTTTCAGCCCAGTGCTCAAGGCTATATAGCTCATTTAAAATTTTGTTTCTGTCTTCCAGGGTATTAGCTATTTCACCCAATTTTGTGTCATTTGCAAATGTGATTGGCATTCCCTATGCCCTCTGATCCAGGTCATTAATAAAAATGTTGAAGAGCACTGGCCCTAGGACTGAGCTCTGGGGTACCCCATTTGTTACCTTCTCCCAATTTGAAAAGGAGTCATTAATAGAGATGGGAGTATTCGTATTTGTATATGTATCCACATGAGTGGATGGTCTGGCCCCAGGGGGCTGGATCCTCTTTATGTCCAGCTGTGCAGGGTCATTCATATTTGTATATGAATATGAATACCCCCTCTCTAGTCATTAATCATCATCCTCTGAGTATGATTCTGTAGCCAACTGTGTATCCACCTGACAGTTGTTCTATCCAGCCCACACCTAGTTAGTTTGCTAATCAGAATACCATGGGGCACTTTGTCAAAAGCTTTGCTGAAGTCGAGGTATACTATGTCTACAGCATTCCTTCTGTCTATTAGGGAGGTTATCTGATAAAAAAATGAGATCAGATTAGTCTGGCAGAATTTGTTCTTGACAAATCCATTTTGGCTTCTAATTATCGCATGTGAGGTTGTAAATAAACATCAACAGTTTTGCACTATGACTCTTATTACCTGGCCCTCTGTGATGCTGACAGATGTCAAAGGATATTTTAGGTGAAAGCTTCTGCAAGGTAAGATATTAGAGCATCTGTTTTAGAATAAGAAATGGAAACATGTAAACTGGAAGGAGAGGAAATAGAAGAATAAAATAATGCTTCTTTTTCTTTTAATTGGTTGAAGAACTACAAATATAACTGTGCTAAGATGTACCATCATTTGAAATTAGGACTGTGAATTTTGACTTGAATCACTTTTATATGGTAATGAGGAAAAGAGAATGCCTTTATTTCTGTGAGTCAGCAAAACCTTTTTTTATTCCATTTTAGAAAGATTTGGTACATTTTTAGTCTGATTTTTACACATTTTCATGAAGGCACAAAATCTAAAACTGTAGTAATTCTTGTGTGGATTAACAAACATTGTAGCAATGAATGAGTTGCCTGCATCTTTTTGATGAATTAGCCTTTCCTGTTGTGCCTGTTGTGTTTGTAAACATGCTTGTTTAGCTTCACAAAGGGAAAGGTCCCTTGTTTTCCTTAGAGAAAACACACAGAGGGGTAAAAATGGGCTGGACGTTTGGCCTTTCATTGGAGGAGAATTTATGTGTAGGGACTGGAGAATTCCCAACAAGCTGCTTCTATTTGTTGTGTCAGCTCAAAGAAGTACGTCAAGTCAAGTTTAATATTGTCATAGACCAATATCAAAACATGCCAGTAAATGTACAAAAAATAGTAAAATTCATATATAAAAACATATACAAGTTAAAAACAATAAAACACACATATAAAAACAAGGAAGTAAGGAAATCTCTTCATGTCCCTGTTTGAGATGAAAATGGTGCTGAATGATGGAATTAATTGCAGGGGATGAGATTTAGATGCATGTAACTGGCAAACCACTTCTGAATATTCTCTAGCTGGAAAACTTGAAAAGGGTTGCCACAAGTCATAATTGATTGCACATGATTATTTATGAACTATGGTGGCAGACGTGGACTTTTTTTCCTCCTATGGCAATTCTATAGCAATTATTCCAATCCTCAAGTACTCTCATGAGAAATCTTGTTGCCTCCTTCTTTGTAGGTACACCATGGCTACTTGAGCACTCCTTCCTTCCTTCCTTTCCACCAGCAAACTATTTCCCCAAGGTGCTTTGATTTCCTCTGGATTGTTTCAGAATTTTATTCTGGCTTGGCTTTTCGACTCTTGTTGATTTTTAAATTCTTTGTTCTGTTGCTTTGATTTTACTCTTCTAGTGAGATTGTCATTATTAATTGACTGATTTTTAGTTGTTAGCTTCTTGGGTCACTTCTTTCTGCAAGAGAAAAGAAGGTTATAAATGTTAATATGATTAAACGAATATGGAACTTGGAGAGGAAGGCAGGTGTTCACCAGCAGCTGCAAAAGCATACATGAGTCATGTCTGGGCATTCAACTGCAACAGTATTTAGGAGCTGCAATGAATAAACTGAGAGTATTCAGTTCATATACATCTGCATTTGGCAGTTGTGCTCACAAAATCATCACAATGTGTGGTAGTCTGCAGCACAAATTAGAATTTGGTAAAGTTACTTTTTCACACTGTAAAATTCCACAGTTGGCCCACTCTGACAAAATGTATTACAGGCTAACCATACAATACAGGAGGCACACATTAAAGCCATTTTGTCAAGGTCAATGTTTAGAAAATATGATTTCCTCACAGCAGAATGGCAACTTCTGCACCTTGTGTCTTGAAGGGACAAGATGTGGCTTTGTTTTGACACTCTATATTCCAGTAGAGAAGATATGTCTGAGGAAAGGAGTTGGCAATTATGGACAGTTGTCACGTTAGAGGTGCAGAAGCCCATCAGGATTGTCTCCATTGTGAGCCTCTCTTTATGGCAAATAAGGACAGTTCCAAACTGCAGGCAGGTGAATGTGTCTGTACAAACAACTGAGGATCAGGTCTTTTGCAAAGTTAATGGTTCTTAATTGCCCATTCAGGACCAAACCACCATCAAATACTTTGCTTTATACAGGGATAATTTGCAACAATATATGATCCAGGAAAAATCCACTTCTTTCCCAGTTATCATGAGCACCGAAGTCTTCCTCTCTATCAAACTGATGAACTGGCAGTCTGCAGCATTTCAATTCTTCTGACACTGAGCAATGTAGGATGGTTTGAAGGGCTAAGTAAGTTTCCTCTTTTTTCCTGTGCCTTTCCCCTGATTGAAAGGAGCACTATTTGACTTGGTTCAAGTCCAGTTTGGCAAAATAAACCAGAGTGATTTTGCATTCTGGTTTGTTGGTATGCCACAATTTCCAGGTTCAATAGCTGTTTGAACAAGCTCATTACCAATGCTTGGCTGGGAGAAAGGATTTAATGTGGAAGGGTGAAGGAGGAGCATGTGACCTCATGGGTCTTTATTTCCTAGACAAATAAGCTTTGGTTTCTTTGGACCAAAGTGGTGACATTGTTACATGTAATATTTTCATTCCAATATGTGTGTATATGTATATGCACATTTGTGTTTGGCCTTTTATTTTACATTAAAATATCCCCTTAGAAAGCTTCATATGTGCTATTATGTACAAAGAATAGGCAGGTCCTAAGAATTGGTTAGCAGCATCCCTTTGCCTGAGGTTCAATACTGATGGACATGAGGAGAATCTGGGTTTAACTCAGACAACCAGATGGGTGGAGGAAGAATGCAATTTGGTGGTTGGGCATGCGGTAAAATACACTTAGCAGCTGGAATGGCTGCCCGTGATCGCACTAGGATTTGCCTCCCATGCTATCTTTATAACCCGTGTTACACTTGGGAAGACTTTCAGATCCTTATGCTGCTGTGCTTTGTTGAAAGCTTGCCTCCAGTACCTGAGCAAGTCTATCTCTCCCCTCCCCCACCCTGAACCTGCATCACTGCTGCCAGGGTTTGTACAATAAGAAGTCCCCAAACTCACAGTGCTGGTGGTCCATTCCCTGCCTTTGTCTGAAATGACAGGATGGGCCCAAGTGCATGCACCCACCGGCTTTTTCCTCCAGTCTGATCCCCAGCTTTTTTGGGCAGCAAAATTGCATAGCAAAAACAAAATGCATATCAAAAACAAAACCTTTGAGTTCAAGCATTGAGTGCTGGTGCTAGAATAAAAGGGGTACAGACCAGTGCCTAGGCTTTAAGACCTCCTCATGGACAGAAACCCAAAATATGTCTCATTTCTTGGAGACATTCCCCAAGATTTCAGCCAGGGCTCTGAGATTTGGCAATCCTACACAGCAAAGGAGACAAGGGGATACTCAGCCAAAGGGCTACTTTCATTTTTCAATTCAATGGATCTTGTTGCCAAACAGACAAGCTCTGGGGCTAAGAAACAATTGGCTTGTCTGTTTAGCAGTGGGAACTGCTACAGAGAAAAAAATGAATGCAGAGTTCCAGCAGCACACATGCTTCTTTCTTCAGGGCAGATACCCATTCTTTCAGTCTGGACCACCTACTGGCTTGGAAAAAAGGCGGCTTCGAAAATATACGAGAAGTAGCTTAGCTGCCGTGTGTTTAAATGCAAGTTAACACTACTACTGGTAAAGTTAGGAGGAAATCCACAGTTGTAAAAACTAGCCACCTCTACTCCAATATTATGCATTTGGTTTAAATAGTTCCTCAGGATGTTTGCACAGACTCTTTTTAAAAACCTCCTGAGGAGAAGGTTCAGCAACAGCCACATACTTAAGTCTTCGACTAAATTAACCCACTGAGAATGACTGGCAAATTTTAATCCAGTATCATCTCTGCTGTAGGCTGCTTTATATGTGTGTGTGTGTGTGTTCCTTAAAAGTGGGCTGTAAGTTTTCCTATAAATGAACTAACAGGAGGCATGAGGATTCTCAAGAATCCAAAAGGAGCATAATGCTGAAAAGTTTGGGAACTACTGCTGTAACCATTGTTGAACACTGCCCCACCAGCCCTATATCACATGCAGTGGGGAATTATGCTGGGAGCTGCAGTACAACATATTTGAAGGGCTACAATGCCCCCTTCAGTACACTGTACATTCTGGATTATTATAATGGAGTCTCTTTGGTTGAGTTGTGACCTAACTGCCAGTATTCTGTTTCATAGCTCTGCTGGCACAATGGGAGTCATGTGATCCAATAATCTCTGTTTTGATTTGAGTTGCAATGTGTCTTCGTCTCTTTGTGTGTGAGTTGCTCATAACTGAAAACTGAAGCAAGAACTCTTTAATTAGTGGCAGCCTGCCAGTGTGGTGGCAGTGTATTGACAAAGCTCCACAAGAGGGTATCGTGGAGACCTCCTAGATTCCATAGACTCTTCCCGCCTGGCGGACAGAATTGTAGCATGTCTGTAGAAGATTTGGAGGAATGATTGCGGGAAGCCTCCTCTCCCCACTAGAATTCCAAACAGGTAGCAGAGGAGATGAAGCCAACTTCCTCTTATAGTTGCATTCCATTCTATGTGCATCTGTTCAAGTAATTCTTCCCCACTCTATAGTTTGTGGAAGTCACTTTTGTTGATGAAATTTCCCAAGGTCTGGTCATTTCAACAAGAAGAATCCTCATGATTTTCTGCTACTGATTGCCTCTTCTGTGGATCATACATCAAACACATCCCAAAAATTCTGTGGAAGTAGACTTCAAAGCAGAGGTGGCCAAAGTTTGTATCTCTAATGTTGTCCAACTACAACTTACATCAGCCTAGTCACTAGCCAGTGGAGCTGCAGTTGAATGAGAGCAGTCATGTTGCCCATCCCTGCCTCGAAGCAATTCAGATCAATACTGCTATTAATATAATAATTAGATTGTGTATAGCAAAGCAGCTAAGGATTATTGACATTCACATTCTTTATCTACTTTCAGTCCCTTGACAACAGGAACATTTACTGCTAGCCCTAAAGTTAAGTGGAAAACCTAATTTATTTTGTGATCTGTTATTAAGGCCAGGCAATAAACTGAGGAGTAAATTTCTTTCCTGGGCATCAGTTGATTGGACAATGACTGGCAGTTGCCACATTTTAAACGTTCTGAGGAAGAAGCAAGTACACTGATCATAAGATTTCATATCTCAAGGAGCACTGGAAAAGTTGAGAATATTAACAGTCAATTTGCAAAGTCAGAAACAGCAGATATAACTAATGGCCCATTCTTGTCCTGCTGAGATTTACCACCTTAGCTATCTTGGTTCTTGTTTGCTTCTTCCAAGAGACAACAAGCTAATCCAGTTCTTACTTTCCACTAGAGTAAGACCTTCTGAATTCTTGTGACTTGTTAATCAAAGAAGGAAGGAAGGAAGGAAGCAGCTGCCTATTAATAGAAATGTGTTTATATACATTTACTGAAAATAAATAAAAAAGAAGTAATAAATTGGGTGTTGGGATGGATGGATGGATGGATGGATGGATGGATGGATGGATGGATGGATGGATGGATGGATGGATGGATGGATGGATGGATGGATAGATGATAGATAGATAGATAGATAGATAGATAGATAGATAGATAGATAGATAGATAGATAGATAGATAGATAGATAGATAGATAGATAGATAGATAGATAGATAGATAGATAGATAGATAGAAAGAAAGGTTTTTTTAAAAAGTGATGCAGTTGGAATTGGCTTCTTCCTTGCTCTGAATTTGCCACAAATACTATAAACACTGTGACAGGTTGAAATAATTGTGATCTGCATTGACAGGAGTACTAATTGGTGGAGAGACTAATCATACTATGAAAACCATAAGTCCTCAAGGTGCACTTATTATTTCTGCAGAATTATCCCTAAGCCTCACACGTGAGTGGAAATCCAAGGCTATGGAAGGTGAGAAACAGACACCTGGATCAAGAGCCTTTACTTGAAATTCTCTTCTGTCTCTAACAAAGAGCCAGTCCTGCCAAGCAGATGGTTCCCACACTTGTGGGGTTTTAGCAGGTAACAAGGACTCATTTTATTTAACTTGAAATATCCTGCAGATTTGCTTCCGTCTATCACCCCTCTGGAACTATGACGTTACAAAGACAGCTCTGGCATTAAACTGTTCAATTCTATTCCACAAAAACTACTTTTGTGAATAAGAAAGCAGCAGACCCAGCCATCTGTTATTTGATGCTGCCTATCATGGGAAGAAGTTAAATGGCTTTGAAGTTTCATTAACCAGTGTCACTTGGGAGGAAATAGGGGATCTTCAAAGGCAGTTTGCCCAGGGTGGCAAAGCAGTCTCTGAGCTAAGTAGCAGCAACAAGTCGGCCAGACGTTGACACCAATCAGATTTAAAACACTCAGCCATAATGAACTTTTGAAGATATTCAAAATCTGAAAGCTGCAAGTTAACCCCATGAACTTTCTAGGCTTTATAGAATTTTTCTCCCTCACCCCATTCCTTTGAATTTGAAAGCATTTCAGTTTATTGTTTTACTTTTTTTAAAAAGTAGCAAGAAAGTAGCCATTTCTTAGAAGTGCCTAAAGCACACATTGTTTTTATGACATTAGGGCTCACATGGAACTCCTCTATAGAGGAAAAGCAAATGTAACTAGACACATAATATTGCAACAGGACTATGACTGCTGCGGAGGCTAATATCCAGACCAATTCTGTGACCACAATTCAGCCAGATTAGGCACATCACTGCTGGATAGCTGAGTGGTTTAGCTATCTGGCTATCTGGCTGTGGAGCCAGAGGCTGGGAATTCAGTTCCCCCCTGTTCCCCCTTAACACGGACTGGACTTGATAATCCACAAAGTCCGTCCAATCCTGCAGTTCTAAGATTATTATTGCAGTAGGACCCCTGTATTTGTGGGATTGGTATCCATGGTTTCACTTATCTGTAGTATGAAACATAAAATATGCTATTTTTTTTAAAAAAATGTGTGTTTACACAGTGCAATTACCAGAACTGGCTGCTGGAGGGAACCAGAGACTATGCTGTCAACAGTGATGCTCTCCAAGGTAGAGGGAGTTGCCAGCAGTTTAGACATTAATGGCGGTGTGTGGCGTTATTTTGAGGGCTCAGCACATTTACACTGTTATACAAGCTGTATACTCACTGCTTTCCTTTGTAGCCAAGTGTCATTTCTTCAGTCTTGTCACATGAAAAGATATACTAAAATATTTATAAAATGTGAGGGGGTGTACTCATTTCTGTGATATACTGTATACTGTATAAGTAATCAACCATCATTTCAACTAGTCTCCTGCCATCTTGAGGTGCCTCCCTCTACCTTGCAGAGCATCATTGTTGCCATTGTGCCTTGGTTCTTGTACAGGGTACAGGGAGATTCCTGATTCCAACAGACTACAGGCATGTTTTATATAAAGTGCTCACTATGTATTTGCTGGTGTATAAGACTACTTTTTTGCCTTGAAAACTATGCCTCCAAGTGGGGGGGGGGGTCATCTTATACGCTGGGTGCACTTCAGTTGGGATAGATATAGCTGCCCATAGTGGCCTTCCGATGCTCGCCCAGTGCCCATTGTAGCCTCCCAATGCCTGCCCACCTCATTCTACATACCGTCCAGTATCGCGCGGTATCCAGCGCAGCCGCGGCGAGCATCAGCAGCGAGACAGGGGTGCCAGCCTTTTCGACGTGACTGGCCTGTTCTGCTCGGCAGGAAGCAGCGGCGCTCCAGCCCGCCCCTTGTCTACACAGAGCTCACACATGCATACTTGCGCACTAGTGCCAGTCACAGGGAGATGCAGGGGCGGGCCGGAGGTGCTGTGGTCACACTGTGGCTGTACAATGGTGACAATGAATAGCACCTTTTATTTGGTGTGTGGAAGCTGTGCGGAAGAGGGGGTAGTCTTATATAGCGAGTATATAACAAACTCTATATTTTGAGTGGAAATGTTGGGGGGGTCGTCTTATACACCTAGTTGTCTTATACACCGGCAAATATGGTATGTGTTTTTCTATATCCACAGGTTGAGAGTGGGGTTTGGAAGTGATCCTCTGTGGATAAAGGGTCCTACTGTATTTCCAAAAGTGGAAAACATGCAAAGAACTACTCACAGCAGAAAGAATAGTACTTACTGAGTACAGGGTAACTTAGATATTTACCCGAGTGTTTTTATCAGTTCCACACCCCCAGTGAGCTTCCATGGTTGAGTGGAGATTCAAAACCAGGTCTCCTGAATCCTAGCCCATCATTCTGTTGCACAGTTTTGAATTTCAAGTAAAATTCTTTTATCTAGAAGTACAGAAATCTACAAAGCAGAATAGCTACAAGTTTCTCAGAGTCCACTAATTAACTGGCACTAAGAGTCTCAATAACTCACTTGGAGAAATTTGTAGGAGAAAGAATTTTTAAAAGTCCTTACTTACAGTTGCTTAAAATTATAGACCTGTCTGTTGCTTTCTTTGTTGCACACATACTTAGCAACCAACCAGATAGATCAGCAGTAAACAAGCAACTACCACCAACCAAAGAAAGATGGGGGTGGGGAAAATACTAATCAGAGGGGCAGGGCTTTCTTTTAATTCAAAGGCTGAAATAAAGGATTGGTTGGTGCTGGATAGACAGGCAATCACCTCAGTACAGAAGTGTGAGTTGCAAATAAAAGTCCAAAACTATCTACTTCTTCACATTGGATATTGGGAAAGTATCACAGGGGCATGCAAATGTAAAATAGCTATAAAAAAATAAAATGTAGAGCAGCACATGGCTGGCTTATTTTCTGATACAAATTTAGCTACTGGCTTTTACAGTACTCAGCTTTTGTAGACTGAAGCATGTGGCTTCATTTAAGGAGTCAGTCCGTCTTGTATTTGGTCTTCCTCTTTTCTTGCTGCCTTCTGCCTTTCCCAGCATTGTTGTCTTTCCAAAGAATTCTGCATTCTCATGATGTGCCTGAAGCAGAACAGCCTCAGTTTCCATATTTTTGCCTCTAAAGGTAGTTCAGGCTTGATTTGATATAGAACCCACTTGTTTGTCTTTCTGGCAGTCCAGGTTATCTGCTAAGTTCTCCTCAAGCATCACATTTCAAAGGAAACCATTTTTCCCCTGTCAACTTTCTTTACTGTCCAGCTTTCATATTTATACATGGTGACTGGAAATACAAAAGTGTGGATGATCTTGGTTTTGATTTCGAAGGACACATCTTTAGACTTTATAATATTTTCTAATTCTTTCATTGCTGCCCTTTCTTGTCTCAATCTTCTTACGTATCGTCAAATCTCTTAAGTATCTTCAAAAGCAAATCTCAATCATATTTTGGATTCAGTTGGAGAACAATTTGTATCCCCAACTGCTCTAGCTGTTTTAAAAATTCCTGTTGTCAAAAAAATGTAAAGGGGGGATGGGTTGCAAAGCCACAGGCCGAGAGGTAAGATTTGAACTTGATGAACTTCATGCAGCATATCTGTTCTCCATATTAGGAAGGCCAGCAAAATAATTCCAGCTGCTGAGAAGAGGCTAGAACTATTACTGCACAAGTGGACAAAGGTATGCTTGGCTATCGTCTTCACTTCTTGAGAGTTAAATGCCTCTTGCAGTTCCATGACAGACCTCTCCCAATGTTATAGTTCATCATCTTAAGAACGTTCTAGTAATTTGCCAGGGAACCAAGTTCTCATGAGCTACATTTACAAAATGGCTGGGACACAATGTCATGTTCCTAGCCAGCTTGGTCATTCAAACAACACGGTTTCAAGTCCATCATGAATTAGACAAAGATCTTTAATCTATTATATATAACATGACAAATGGGGGGAATGGTAGTCCTCCATTGAACTGTATCATTCATTTTATAATCACCTACAGCACTGGTTCTTAACCTTGGGTTACTCAGGAGTTTTGGATTGCAACTCCCAGAAGCCTTCACCATCAGCTGTCCTGACTGGGGTTTCTGGGAGTTGCAGTTCAAAAGCATCCGAGTAACAAAGGTTAAGAACCACTGACCTACAGCATCAAAGTACCAGCTTGCTCTATCCCTTTCCCTTTTGGCTCCACTGATATCTCCATGGAACCATATAGTATCTTGGTGTGTTCCATGACATTGACACTTGGTTTTCCCTCTCCATTATCATGAAGACACTGAATCAATAGCCATCTGTTTTTGCAATTGCATTTCCAATATTAAATAAGCTGGATTTGGTCAGTCAAAGGGGACTGGATGAACTGTGCTTTGCATGGATACTCTTTTGCTTTGCTCTGTGATACAAGCTCTATACACACATCTGAAATGTAAGGGTTCAAGAACACCTGGATTGCCCAAATTTGGGGACCATTGATCTATTACATTAGTATGACACCACAAGTGTTCAGATATCCATCAGTCCATCACCTGTGTTAAAAGTCCTTGAAGGCTTACAGTATATATGACCAGCTATGAAGGTATGTGGATGCTTTTTCCTTTGAAGGCAAGACACTGGGGGCAGAATCCTCTATGTTTCCCCCCTCCCAAAGTCTTGTGCAGTGGAGGTATTCACCATCATCTTGTGCATGTGGATGCCCCACTGCTGTAAATGAAGGGATCTCCAGCTCAAACAAAGTGAGCCAGAAATCATACAGAGCATTATGCCCAGAGGGCATTAGACTCTGCATTTGCTAAGTGCGTTTTAGTCTCCATGTTAAAAGCTCCTGACACATTACACACATTATTTTTTTAAAAAGCAAATATACAATATGGTCTAATGTCTCATGAGGGCTACTGGTGCCATTACCGTTGTGCTTAAGCCTTTGTATTTTTGTTTTAACAGCAAAGAGTAGGTTTTAGAGCAGAAGATTATGAATATTTTTCTTTTCATACAGCTTGGTCAGTGCAAGGTGTGTGCATGTATATCAGGTAAAAAGTTGTTACCATGTGAATCAGTATGTCTGATTCTCATGTTTTGAAGTAAAATGTTGTTTTTTTTTTTCATCTTATCTGGTCATTAACATCTTCAGGAACACATCTATTCCAAACAACCTCAATGATATCACAGAGTCTAACCTTGAAATCATCCTTCCCTTTTCTTCTAATGAATATTAATTCCTTCTAGTATGGCTAGAATGGACTCCCTTGTGCTACTGAATCATTTTTATTGCAAGTTCTTCCTTCAAAACCATTTTCCCACTTGGAACAACTGTAATTATTTCCCTGTCAGTCTTGGGGAAAAACATCAGCCCATGTGCTGGTCATTTAATAATAATAATAATAATAATAATAATAATAATAATAATAATAATAATAATAATAATAATAATAATAATAATAAGAAGAAGAAGAAGAAGAAGAAGAAGAAGAAGAAGAAGAAGAAGAAGAATAAGAAGAAGAAGAAGAAGAAGAAGAAGAAGAAGAAGAATAAGAAGAAGAAGAAGAAGAAGAAGAAGAAGAAGAAGAAGACGACGACGACGACGACGATTTACCCATATGTTCTGTTCACATCAATTAAGAGAATTAGATTTTGCTAGATATTTATAAGAAAACATTAAAATGATCAATCAGCTTTATAAGAAAATTATAACTTTACTTATTTATAACTTTAAAAATGAAGACAATTCTAGAGTAAAGGAGAAAGTAACTTTAGAAGAAATCCAAAGTGAAAAGTGGAAAACAAACAAACACCTAAATGAATATATCTGTAATGTCTATCTCTTAAATCATGTCTGGATCCTTTCCATTTATAGGGTGCTATAAATAACATTTTTCAGTGTTTGTGTATAACATTTTGTACTCATTAGAGTCAGAACCATTTCCTAAGTTTAATATTAATAGCCTGCTCTTCTTATTATGTCTCATGTACTGCATACATTCATGTAATCACAGTTCTATAAAAAAATTAATGCCCCTCTGTTTTAAAAGTAACTTTTTCTGGCAATTAGTTATCACTCTGGTCTTCAAAGCGTGGATGTCTTGACCTTGCACTGTTCCACGGCTGCTAACTAAAATGACTCGGCCGTACTGTCTTGGAGATCATTAGTATTCACATTGTATGTTGGTTTATTGTGTGTCTCTTTTTTGTTCTTCAAAGCAAGGCTTTACTTGATCCCATACTAATTTTCTAGAAGGAGTCACTTGCTCTAAATATTCAAGAATTCATAATATCTTGATCTTCATGTAAATGAGTTTCTCACTAGCATGAAACAGCCTTTAAAAATTAAGCAAATCCCTCCCCTCCTTTGCTACCTCTGCTTCATTTTATATAGGGTTGCATTCTGTATAAACAGGTTCTCCTAGTCCTGAGGGATAAATATATTCTGCTCACCTTTCTTTTTTTTAACTTCAGCCAAGTGAAATCAATATCTCTTTCTATATATCTCCAGTGTCTTGTCTTTCTGTAATTTATACTTGCTTCTGACCATCTAAGGCTAAAACACTGCAGTCCATTTTGATTCATGTCTTCTCCAGCCCACTCTCTGTATCGATCTGTTGCAACAAACCACTAGTTAATAGCAGCACTAAATATAGACAGTGCTGACTGAATCTGGCTAGAGGCTGTCTTTCCCCTCTGATAGCTGTCTTCCACTTATGGGACAAGTGGAAGACAGCTACCCTGCATGCAAATGTGAAGTGAATGAAACCTTCTCCAGGAGAACAAAGATGTGAGCTCAAAGTGAAGGGCACTAATGGCAGGCACCATGTGGTTGGTGTCCATACATACAGCTTGATCCTTCTTTAGTTCACTTGAACAATTCTGGCAGCAGTGATGCAGACTTACTATCCTGTGGGCAGGATATGTTAGGTTTTATCTTCTCTTGGACAAAACAAATGTTCTGGATCTATAGCCAAATCAGCTCTGCAGAAAGACTCTTATTCCATAAACTTTACTTCCTTTTCTTTATCTCCCTGTAACAGTTTAGCAGCGTCCTTTTTTCTTAAGAATTTAAAAAATATTCACATATTTAACTTACGTTTTGTATCTCTGCACTGTCCCATTTGATAAAACAGTGATATCCATACCCTTCTGCATAATTCTTTGGAGTTTAAAATGATTTCTTCATGCATATGATCTCTGAGCCCAAGTCTTCCATTCCAGCACTTAGGATGATAATTAATGCTTCTGGAGTTTTGACCTGTTATTTGATTAATTGGGCAAAATCTGAACTGATGTAAATGGGAGACAAGATATCATAGGGCGCTTTTGCTGACTGCCAGCTTTGGTGGTGCCTGGGTATCATTACTTATGTTGGGATACTGATACTTCACATATGATCATGTTGCATTTTAATAAATTGATTGCTAAGATATCCTTAGATTTTGACAGATTGGCTCCTTTAAATTTTCTCCTTTGGAATATTAGAAGGAATATTCCATTTCAGATCCACTACCATGACAGAGAGAAAAGAGCAAGGCATAGGAGAGACAATAGAGAAAGCAATAAATTAAGGGAAATCCAAGGTGAGCCTTAAAGAAGGAGAATTAGAGAAAGGGGAATGGGGTGATGCCCAAGAGAAATGGTCAGGAACCTATTGGATGGAAAACTCCCCTGGTGAAGGTGAAGAACCAGAAGCTACAGAGAAATGGGACTATGTGTACAAAGATGATCACTGGATAACGGTACTAGTCCACACCTATGTACCAAAAGGGGAAGGAGAAAGATGCAAGAATCCCAATATCCTGTACCAGCCTTTATATTGGGGTGAACAGGAACGGAGGGAAGCCAGATAGGTGAGAAAGGCAGGTTCCATTGGGGATTGACGATAGCACAAAAAAGGTGGGCAGGAACTTCAATACTTGGAGGGGGACAATAGGAAGGGCCCCGGGAACCAGCAACTCTGCCAGGAACTCCACCTCAAGCCTGCCCTCATTGTGGATATACTGACCCACCCTCCTTGGACTTGGACAGAGACATACCAGATCTCCATGGAGGACCTTACAGACAGTGGGACCCCAGTGCCTCATGAGGAGAACTAGTGACCCTGGTAGGACTGAACTCATTGAGAGGAGTGAACTCAAAGGAAGTGAACCTGGAGTGAGAGACCAGGGACCAGTGCCAAGAACTGGAATCCTAAGTAGAGACTACCAATTTTGTTATTGTTCAACACCTTTTACAGTTCGATAACCTTTGTTTTGTTTGAGTCTGTTAGTCTGACATATATGCATTCTAGAATAGATGAAAGAAACCCATCAACCTGTGGGAGTCGGTGGAATTCACAGTGCCTCAGAGTCTTCCAGTGCCTCTGTAGAAATGCTCATTCAATCAGTAAAGGGAAATAAACTCACAGTACTTGTTTGCAATATTTGCTTACAGATATTTGTTGTCAGTTTATAAACAGGCTATGAAAGGTTCTAGGAATGAATGACATGAGAAATTGGATTGCCATGTTTTGCCTAACCAATGGAAGGTGTATTTAATTTTTTATTTGTCCTATAGATCTTAAACTGTGAATCAGCAGCCAAAAATAATTTAAGATACATGGGACACCACAATGCTTTTAAAATAACTATCTCTTAAACATAAGATCTGGTTTTGTCTAGTTTTTGGTTCCTTTTGCAGGGAAAATGGTTGGGATAATGGCCTGAATCTCCCAAGACCCATTCCAAAAAGTAACTGCTGCATCACAGTGGCTGCCTTTGTGCAGGGAGAATGTACATAGGACTGGCAATAAAACTCTGTGGCAACCTCTGTTTTAGTATGTTTCTGTTACAAAGGACAAGCACATCGATTTAGCCTGAGGAAGGTGCCTCAACCTAAAATTTCAAGGGGGCTTCTCTACTCCAGTTCCTATCAATCAATGCCCCATATGCATAAAAACAGAACTTTCTAGAAGCTTGAGGTAAATATGAAGCCTATTTTTAGCTGGGACTGAGACACAATTTTCTTTTATGTGACTAAGGCTTGGTTATCATTCTTTGCTACCTTCCCACAGAGTGCATATTTCCATTCAGTGTACTGTAGAAGAAACAACACTTGAAAGAACTGTGTTCCCCTTTGTTGTCTATTAACGCTACACTTCTGCCTTACTTGTGCTCGATTTCTGGTTCAAGGTGGAAAATATTGATCATGATTGTTCAAAGGATTTCATTAACTTCTAGCATTTTCTTTTAGCAAAGCCTTTTTTCCTATTTTTTCAGCACAATGTGCCACAACAGGAGGACAGCAATATTTCCAAATACCGTATCCCAAGCATTTGCATCCAATTTATGTCCTCACTACAGAGGATTATACTATATCCTTGCACTGCTGTCAAGATGGGTGTTTAATTTATTTTGTAAAATTCTGGGAAGTGTACCAGCAAATGTTCACTCTGACTTTAGGTTGTCATTTAAACTATTTGTCTTGTGTGGGCTGCTTTGGTTTGGAGCAGTGACTTAGGGTTCTGCAGAATGCCTTCATGGACATGATGCCACCAAATCCCTTGATCCATGAAGCTGTAATTTGAATCTATAATAGCTGTTTCTCCTGAGACTGCAGCACAACCTCAGAGAAAGACATTTTCTTTTTTGGGCTTCAGTTTTGAATGCCCTCCAATAAAAAATAACAATACTCAGTTGTTCATTTTCTTCAGAAGGTTGTCATCTAAAGCAAACACTTGAATTCCTCACACCTGCTGCAAGACCCCAGGCAACTCAACTCACAACTCTTTCAGTGCTGTGCACAAGAAGATGACAATTATGATAATAGATAATAATTATAGACTTTCCTTCACATGTTTGTAATAGTAATAGGAGCTCATCTGGCTTATTTGCCCAGTCACGCCATGTATAGGATACTCCCTTACCCACTGTGTCTTTCTGAAACCTTACACCATAAAATATTTGTGAACCACTGTCAAATGTTCTGAGAGTTTTGCATGAATTTGTTCTTTAGTTATGCCTTTCCTATTTTATTAACTTTTATATTTTATTTTTATTAGCATTTTGCTTATCTTATCATTGTAGGATTTTATTTTCAGATGAAGTGATCTAATTTAAAAAACAAACAAACAAAACAGATAAACAACTAAACAGCCACAATAAAAGTATTTTAAAAACGCCATAGTGAGGTAAATCACCATTGTGTTCTCAAAACGTTCTGTCAAGTCACTTCTTTTTGAGCTGTGTCAGATTTTCAAGGCCTGATTTCCCACTGCCATCCTCCTAGTGAGTTTCCACAGCTGAGCATGGGTTTCAACCCAGGCTTCCTGAATCTTAGTTTTGCTTTATCTATTATACTACACTGGCTCTCATGTCACTATTATTACTGTATGTGACAGAGGAGGACTATTGCCAAAGTTGTGTATACCATTTGAAGATACGTCAAAGAGATGAATCCAGAAAGTAGCTGGTTGGATAGTGAGCTAGGTATCTAGTTGTGGAGCCAGAGGTTGTAAGTTTCCCCACTTTATCTCCCAGGAGGAGGGCCAGCCCATGTGGCCTTGGGTAAGCTGTACAGTCCCAAGTTGCCCCCAGAAGAAGGGAATGGTTGACCACTTCTGAGTACTCTCTATCTAGAAATCTATCAAAAGGGTCACCATAAGTCAGAAATGATTTAATGGCAAGACCCACTGGAAATGCAAAAAAGCAAAGCAAAAAAAGCAAGTAAGATCCATCAGAAATGGGGGAAAACCCCAAAAAGCAAGCAACCCCCTCAAGACCAATTGGAAATGGAGAAAAAACCCAAAAAGCAAGGAAGCACCCCAAGACCCATCAGAAATGGGGGAAAACCCATTAGTGTCTAGGCATTACTCTGGGCACATATAATAGAAAAGAACAATAAAGATAAAAACATTAAAAGCAACAACAATAACCCCCAAAATAGATAGCATCAATTAAGGATATAAACCTAGAGTGGATGAAGGAAACAGGGGGAAGATGGGGGGAGGAGGTGGTCAGCTAGGATTGGTGTGGAAAGCCTCCATGAAATGAAACATTTTCAGTTATTGGATTTATTATTAATGTAGTTTTACTGCCATGGAGAAGCAAAACTAGTTATTGGATTTTCTTTTTCCTGCCCCAAAGTATCTTGGCTAACATTAGGTGTTTTGCAACTTTGATTTGAATGAGTAGGTGGCTTTATCTCAGGCAGCAAAATGTTTTTTGCCCAACCACAAAATAATTATGTGCTGTCAAGTCAATTCTGATTTATGGCAACCCTTTTCAGGGATTTTCAGGTAGAGAATACTATATACTATGCTGTATTATTAGGGTTGTTGGGTTTCTAAGAAGTACAATATATTAATTTCTCTATTTTATGATGACACATATAAAGAGAAGGAGGTAATAAAGAAAAAACCCTCATTAAAACACCCTGAAATGGAATACAAAGAAAGGATTCTGTTTCCGAACATATACATTTACACAGACACAGACAACTTTACTTGTATTAACTTGAAAGTTGACCTGCAAACTAAAAGCTTTAATTTTTTTTCTATTGTTATACTCAACCAAGCAACATAATCCCACAATGTAGACAAGGTTTTGTTTGAAAGTCTATTACATAAAGGCAAGTTGTTCCTTTAATTGTTGTTTATTTTTAATGGCACGTCATTTGGCTTGACAGGACAAACTTGACAAACAGTATAGTTTATTTATGCTCAGGGGGAAAATTTAAACAAAGCTGTTGGCATGTCTGAAACACACAGTTGCTTCATGTGAAATAAAATGTGACAATTGCTTGTTTTGAACTACTTGCTCCATCCACGGTCTGTAATTAAAGGAGGAAAATGCATGGGAGGTGATAATGAGCTTTTCTAAATCAATGTGAAGCACTCAGGTTGAAAAAGAAATGTGATGAACTTGAATATATATATATTTTCAGGTTCATCACATTTGTTTTTCAACCTGAGTTAAATATATATATATTTAAAACAAACTAATATTGCATAAATGTAGATTCTAATTTATCAAGCTTTGGATGCTGTTCAGGAAAATAAATTGCTATTTTAATCATAGAATTATTTCTTAATTGATAGCAAATAATATTTCTTCTTGATAGCATAAATAAAGAGGTGAAACATGGATTAGCAGACTCCTCCTAGTCTTGCAACTGGTGTATAAAAACTCCCCAAAATAGAGTTAATAATCTTAATAATAATAATCTTACAATTGCAGAACTGGAAGAGATCATCAGCCCGTCATGGAGGCACAGCAGGGAATCAAACTCCGTACCTCTGGCTTCCCAGACAGCAATCTAAATGATGGAGCTACTGCTTTTTAAACCAATTCAGAGTATGTGCTGGGTTTTCTTGCACTCTTTCTTACAACATTAGGAACACCAATTTTGATCCATTTCCCAGCTCCCTCCCATTGGCATTCCAACATCCCACCAAGTTAGCCACCAATCTCCTTCTCCCACATCCCTTTCCCCTGTTCTTACTGTTGTTTGCTTGATTGCAGACCTCTTGACATGGAAGATTAGGAGCTCTTTCTCTCTCTCCCCTACTGGATAATGTATGCTTTCTAGATTCACTGATACGGATCAGTATTATTGGGACATGTTGTATCATGCAGCATCCCTTGCATAACAGAATCCCAATGCTAGACAGAACAGTAGGAAGTAAGTAATTCCCTTTCCCTCCCTCCTGCCAGGTTAATAAAAATGGATATAAGATGAGAGGGGCCTTAGAAAGGGTGTATGCTTGGGTGGGAGACAAAATGGAGGGGAGACTTGGGTTCCTCTTCAGCTCAGAGATTAGTCCAAACTGCAGAAGAGCTTTTAGGTTTGTAATACTGATTTGGAATTGAAGCAAAGATTGTGAACCAGTCTGGATTTGTCTCCTGAGCTATGCTTGTCTGACGTTCAGATCTACCATTAGTATTCAGGAGGGTTTTTAATAGCAGAGTTTCAAACTTCACAAATGCCTTGTCAGTTGGCTGGGTGGTCATTACACTGCAGTAAAGAGGGCCTGGAGAGTTTCATTACTGATGAAGGTGAAGAAGAGAAGATCCTGCCCCCCCCCCAAAAGGTGTTGTTTCAATATGGTTTAGCTGGTTTCACTTAAATACTGTATGGAAACCAAGCACTTCCTACCGTTTGTATAAACTGTGTTACATGACACTTCTTGTTGTTATAGTCTTAATAAACAGACATACATAACCTGTCTGAATTTGTTCTATATATTGTGCCAACTGCACATTTGGTGACCAACTATATTCTGGGGAAAAGCAATGGTTTCCAGGTATTAAACACTAAGATACACAATCACATTCTTTATATATTTCTTAAAACTAGTATGCCAGCTGCGTCCATTCCTGGAAAGGTCTGATCTGGCCACAGTGACACATACCTGAGTTATATCCTGGCTGGATTAGTGTGATGTGTTCTATGTGGCTGCCTTTGGAAAGAGCTTTGAAACTTCAGTGGGTCCAAAATGCAGTAGCCAGATTGCTAATAGTGCTGGACAAAGGGATCGCACAACCCCTGTATTACAGCAGTTCAATTGGCTGCCGATTCATTTTCAGGCAGAATTCAAAGTGATGGTTCTAACCTATAAAGCCCTAAATGGCTTGGGTTCAAGCTACCTCAAGGACCACATCTCCCTGTATGAGTCTGCCTGGGAGTTAAGATCATTAGGAAAGGCCTTTAATGGGAGAGATCTTCCTTAAAATGATCCTTCCATCAGCCAGGGAATCATTCCAGGCCAGCCCACAAAATTAGAAGGTCTGCAGGTGCAGGTGGAACAAAAAAGTCCAACTTGGGCACAGATTGTGGTCAGCTAGGGTGCATTTTCCTGTGCATCATGTGATTGCCTGGAAATAGATCATACTGACTGCCATCTATTTCTCTGTATGATCACACTATTTTGTGGAAGGGTAGGGTACTCTTAACAAACATTCTTATTCATGCAGTTGCCAGCTATGTCCCTTTTTTGCAAGTGGTATATGTAGCTTGTACATAGGGAATTAAAGTGGAACTCTAGAGTTACTCTCTGGTAGACCAGCTCAAGACAATTGATTCTCACGATGGTCACTACTTCATGTCTCTGGGTAGCTGTAAGTTGTTGATCAATCTAATGGAAAACATATATAATAATAAAAATTAAAATATTTATTTATTTATATTGTGCTCTATGCCGGGGTGCATTTCAATAAAATCAATGTATGCAGATGAAAAAACAGTTGTATCTCCCACCATCCCTCCCAGTACTAATTATTCATACAATGGAGTAGAAATGTCAGTTTCAATGTCATGGCATTCCCTTAAAATATGTCTAGAATAGTATGAAACATGAGATATGGTAAGATACCAAATGGAGCCTGCAGTGCCGTTGCTAGGAAATGTTACCGTTTGTTTCCAACATAATACAACACTTGCTGTCACTGTCAATGTGTTTGACTCATAGCAATAACACACATAGATTGAAAGAACTTAGAACAAAGATCTCAAAAAATGAATTGGAATAAATAATGTGATCTTGCTGGGCTGGTAATAGGACAGCTATTTGATAAGATAAAGAATGAGAGTAATAAATGAAGCCATCCATTTTAATTCTGCCTGCAAATATTTTCCCTGACAATTATCCTTTTCCACAAAACCATGAAAAAGAGGCAAAAATTTGCTTAACACATTGCTGTTGTGTAATAACATCACTCTCTGTTTTTTTCCATCTGAAAAGTAGCAACATGGTCTAGTAAAATATTAAGGCTGATACCTATCATGTGGACCCACGACACAACACAAATGAAACCCAAACTCTAGAGCGCTGTTTAAGTTCCAAAGCACAGCACTTTCCTTGAAAGACTACCCATTCATTTGAATGGAGAGAAGAATTCTGCTTGTGTGCACCCGTGTATGTTTGAAGCAAAGTCTGGAAATGTACTTTTTGAGCTCCAACTCCCTCAATACCAGATTCACAGCATGGCCAACAGGACTAGCTCCCATCTTGCAACTATGCAGGCTGAAGAATTCTGGGAAGTGTAGTCTGAAAAAGGTAACTTTTTCAAGGTCTGCATTGAAGGCAGCCTTCCTCGAGAAATGACAGAGGGGCCTGTTACATACAGCACTGATGTTACCTGTCTGTCATGGGTTTGGAGGGAAAGTTCCATCCTATGGGGAGTGGAAGGCGGGACATCAGGAGGAGGGGCTGTACTGTATATATATGAGGAGAAGCTGGAGGAAGAGCTGAGAGAAGAAGCTTGAGTGGGAGTCTGTGTGTCAGACAGGGTACTACTGTGTGTCAGTCAGTACCAACCTGATAGGTTCAGGTGTCTGTATGGTTAGCCAGAACTGATAGGTTCAGGGTCTGTGCTTCAAGTTAAGTGTTCTGTGTGAACCAAACTGTGTGTATGTATGATTGAGACTAAGCCACGTTACTGTATCTTATTCACCTGATCATTTTATTTTTCCCTGTGTGTTATTTAATAAACCTTGTTCCTTTGTTTGTTAAAAATCCATTCCTGGTCTGTGTGACTCCTTAAAGGGAATGGTTGGTGGCAGCTTAGTGAAACTGTGGCATATCCCAGTAGGTCTGGGTTTGTCACATTGATTGGTGTCCAGCGTGTGGGATACGACTGGTCCAGTTGTCCAGTGGTACAGCAAAGCCTTGGCAAGTGTGCCCAGAGCAAGGGGGGTCTAGTCAGGGACAATCTGAGGGCGCGTAGGTAATCTTCTAGGTGTACCTCACGGGGAGGTGCGCTAGTGGAAGAACGTGCCAACTGGGGACTAGATTAGGGAGCTCTGAGGTAGCCTGTTTTGGCGGGAAAAAAGCTGAGGCAAAACTGTGTAGTAGCAGTGATCTAGCCTGCCTGCTGAGAGGCCTAGCAGAGGGGGGTAGACTCTGGCTCGCAACTGTTGCAAGTTAGTGCTGAAGAACAGCAGTAATCTATAGAAAGCTGGTTCTGAGGCAAAAGAAAAAAAAAGTGGTCGCTTTATTTTGAGGCTTGACTTGTGAAAGCAGCCTGTTCTGGGGGGGGGGGATTATGCCCTTGACTCGAAGCCAAATGGCAGAAATGGGTGAAGTGAAAGACCCCCAGGTTGACCAAGGTTCTGAGGATGAATTTGGCTCAGTGCAAGGTGACAGCACGGGAGAACAGAACCCAGAACTCAGAAAACTACTCCTAGCCCAACAGCATGAACTGAGGGTGAGGGAAATGGAGGAAAGATTAGAGAGAGAAAGAAGGGAGGAAAGGGAAAGGCAATTTGAAATGGAGCAAAGGGAGAGAGAGAAACAAAGGCAATTTGAAATAGAGAAAATGGAAAGAGAAGAAAGAATGGAGAGGGAGAGAGAGAAAATTGCTCTGGAAAAAGAAAGAATGGCGTTTGAGTTGAGAAAATTGGAACTGATGAACCAGAACAATAATAACAATAGGGATTCTGAGGGAGGCCAATTGTCTAAAGCTGACCTGAAGAAATTCCCTGTGTACCACAAGGGAGATTGTCCTGAAGTGTTCTTTTCCCTAGTGGAAAGAGCGTTTGTGGACTTCTCAGTAAGGGAAACTGATAAGATGACCATCATGCGATCTTTAATCAGTGGCAGCCTTGCAGAAGTCTATGCAGAGATGCCAGAGGAACTGATGAAAGATTTTGCAGAGTTTAAAAAACTGGTGTTTGCCAGACATGGGATAAATGCGGAACAGCTGAGGCAAAGATTCAGGTCAATCACCAAGAAACCAGAGCAGACTTTTACCCAAGTGGGGGCCCAATTGGTGAGGCTGCTAGAGAAATGGCTATCTCAGGAGGGGACAGAGACCTTTCAGCAGCTCAAAGACTTGATAGCGCTGGAACAGTTCTATTCAGTCCTGCATGGGGAACTGAAATTCCAGGTGAGGGAAAGGAAACCGAAATCTGTGGCAGAAGCAGCCGAGATCGCAGATTTTATTTCCCAAATAAGAAAGCCCTTGGGTGAGGGGAAATCGATGGGGAAACCTAAAGAAACCTACAGCAAGTACTCTCAGGGACCAGGGAAAAGCCAGCAAGGGGGAGGGGCCCATGGTGAAGGGAAGCCCCCAGACATGAAACCAAGACCTCAGATTTTGGAGGGAAAACCAAAACAAGATGAGAAAGACTCAAAATATAGCAGAAAATGTTATTTCTGTCAGGGAAAGGGCCATCTAATCTCAGAGTGTGAGAAATTAAAGCAGCTAAAAGGGATTGTGCCTCAGGATTCGAGTGGAACCAAGCCAAAAGCTGTGTTCTGTGTCCAGAAAGAGCAAAGCTCCTTGTCACTGAGGGAGCCTGTTGCCATGGCTACTCAATCTGGAACAGTTGCATCTGCTGATCAGGCTGAGGAAAATGGTCCTCTTGTGGAGGTCAAGCGCTGCTTGCTCGTGAGAACAGATTCTCAGTTGTTTGAAACAGCAGGGGTGGACGTAGGAATACTTGACCATCAGTATCGGGGGCTGAGGGACACTTGTTCCCAGGTGACCCTGTGCCATCCAGATATTATTCCTAGGGAATATATAATCCCAAATGAGAGCATGAAGGTGGCAGGGATTGAGGGGCAGGTGATCTCACTGCCAGTAGCGGAGGTACCTGTGAACTTTCAAGGCTGGAGGGGAGTTTGGCGGCTAGCGATTTCATCGACTCTGCCAGCAGCCGTGCTCGTGGGAAATGACCTGGCTGAACATGTGAAACGGGTGCTAGTGATTACACGTTCACAAGCCACCACGGGGACAGTTCAGGGGGGTAATGATGAGCCAGAGACGGAAGCAGAGGGGAGTTCAGAAGCTGTGGTGGAAACCTTAACCACAGACAGCCGATTTGGCCAAGAGCAAAAGGCAGACGCCACTCTCCAAAAGTGTTTTGAACAGGTGACTGACGCCCAGCTAACACCTGAAACCCCAGTGAGATTTCTAGAGAAAAAGGGGATTTTGTATAGAGAGACCCTGAGGAATATCTCAAAAGGGGGAGATGGGATCCGAAGTCAGCTAGTGGTACCTGAAAAGTATCGCCCCATGATCTTACAAAGGGGGCACTCTGACATGTTTGCTGCGCACTTAGGGGTGAACAAAACACAGCAGAGAATCACACAGAATTTTTACTGGCCTGACATAGGGAAGCAGATCAGGGAGTTCTGTAAACAATGTGATGTGTGTCCAAGGCAGGGGAATAACCGCGACAGGACCAAGGCAAAGTTGTGCCCTTTGCCTGTGATTGACACTCCGTTCAAATGCATAGGGGTGGATATTGTGGGACCTTTGCCCAAGGCCACAAAGAGGGGGAACCGGTTCATTCTCACCATTGTGGACCATGCCACGAGGTACCCTGAAGCCATTCCCTTGACTAACATTGAAACTAACACAGTGGCAGATGCCTTGGTGGGGTATATGTCCAGGATGGGATTTGCCTCAGAAATAATCACAGATTTGGGAGCATCATTTACATCGAAGCTCATGAAACGGTTATGGCAAATCTGTGGAATTAAACACAAGGAAACCACTGCCTATCACCCTGAAAGTAATGGGTTAACGGAAAAGTTCAATGGGACTCTAATGCGCATGATTAGGGCTTACTTGGCAGAGAATCCAAACAATTGGGACCAGAAGCTGCAATCCCTTTTGTTTGCTTATCGATCAGTGCCACAAGCCAGTACCGGGTTCAGTCGGTTTGAACTTTTGTTTGGGAGAAGGGTGAAAGGGCCCCTTGATTTGATCAAACAAAATTGGGAGCAGATCACCCAGGATGACCCACAAGACGTTGTGACATACATAGACACCTTGATGAATGACTTAAAGAGAAACCTAGAGCTAGCAGCAGAGACCCTGCAAGCTCAAAAGGTCAGAAAGAAAACTTGGGATGACCAGGAAGGCAGAGAGAGGCACTTTAATCCAGGGGAGGAAGTGCTTTGGCCTAGGCCCTGCAAAGAGAACAAACTGCAGCTGGGTAGCCCAGAAATAAAATACTTGGGTCACATGGTAGGGGGAGGAGTGATGAAGCCCCTAGAGGCCAAAATAGAAGCCGTTCGTGATTGGCCCAGACCCAACACCAAGAAAAAAGTCGAATCATTTCTTGGGTTGGTGGGCTACTGCAGGGGGTTCATCCTGAGGTTTGACGAGATTGCGGCTCCGCTGACCGATCTGACGAGGAAGAGGGCTGATGACCGCATCCCGTGGACCAGCGACTGTGAGGAGGCGTTCCGGAGGTTGAGGCAGGCGCTCATCGACTGTCCAGTGCTGCGTGCTCCGGACTTCGACCGGGAGTTCATCGTCTGCACCGATGCGTCTGGCAGCGGGGTGGGAGCAGTTCTTTGCCAGGAGGATGAGAATGGTGACCAGCATCCAGTGTCCTACCTGAGTAGGAAACTCCAGAAAGGTGAGAGACATTTGGCAACCGTGGAAAAGGAGTGCCTGGCCATAGTCTACGCGATCCAGAAGGCCAAGCCTTACATCTGGGGAAGACATTTTATTCTGTGCACTGACCATTCACCACTGCAATGGTTAAAGACAATGAAAACCCACAATAGTAAACTTATGAGGTGGGCTTTAAATCTGCAAGACTATGACTTTGAAGTGAAGGTGGTCAGAGGGTCAGTGAACTGTGTTGCTGACGCCTTGTCAAGAAGACCTGAAGAATGAAGACGGCGAAAGAAACATGGACTATGTATATATTTTGATGACAAAAAGTCAAATGTGTCTGTTTATTAAACATGTTGGTTTGTATGAATAAAGGTAACTTGATGTATTGTTAATGGTAAATGTTTAAATGCCTAATAGAGTGTAAGTATAAGTAAGTATGGTATTGTATGCATAACTGGTTTTGTGTGTTTTATCCAGGTTGTTTTTTGGTGAAAAGCACCTTAGCTTTCCCCCTACAAAACAACTTATAAAGAGGGGAGGTGTTACATACAGCACTGATGTTACCTGTCTGTCATGGGTTTGGAGGGAAAGTTCCATCCTATGGGGAGTGGAAGGCGGGACATCAGGAGGAGGGGCTGTACTGTATATATATGAGGAGAAGCTGGAGGAAGAGCTGAGAGAAGAAGCTTGAGTGGGAGTCTGTGTGTCAGACAGGGTACTACTGTGTGTCAGTCAGTACCAACCTGATAGGTTCAGGTGTCTGTATGGTTAGCCAGAACTGATAGGTTCAGGGTCTGTGCTTCAAGTTAAGTGTTCTGTGTGAACCAAACTGTGTGTATGTATGATTGAGACTAAGCCACGTTACTGTATCTTATTCACCTGATCATTTTATTTTTCCCTGTGTGTTATTTAATAAACCTTGTTCCTTTGTTTGTTAAAAATCCATTCCTGGTCTGTGTGACTCCTTAAAGGGAATGGTTGGTGGCAGCTTAGTGAAACTGTGGCATATCCCAGTAGGTCTGGGTTTGTCACAGGGCCTTCTGTGGGTGAGGAGAGCCATCGCTGACTGGGGACAGGAGCAAAACAGTGGGGTGGGATAGGTGGATAGGCACACTAAGAAGGAAGGGATAAACTGTCTCTCTGTGTAGATGGTCAGTCCAGGTGATCTGCATCCCAGCCAAGCTCAAGAATCAACTCTGGATCCTCCCCCCACTCCAAGACAATTTCATTTTCAGCAGTTGAATTTAAGGAAGGTAAGCTTTCCGTTGTTTCTGTTGCTAAATTTTCAAGAGTTGTGTCAAGGTCAAAGGTGTAAAAAGAAAGAAAAGGGATAATTCTTCTGGACACTTTGTGTGCTTTTCGGGCAAAATATTTAAAGGATATCCAGAGGGAAGAAGTTATTTGTGCATAATAAATCTTAGGGTAAACACTGTATACAAAACCCTACACAGGGATTGTTCACTGTGACAGATTTCACAGGCTGAACAGTCAAGTAGTGTGATAAATTACAATGCTCTGAGGGCTTGTTCTCTAACAACCTGACAGTTGGAAAACCTTACTGTGAAGTTTTGGGCTTCAGTGCCATCAGCATGCTGGTGACACCCAACTCACTTTCTATTCTTTTCACCTAACTGCAAGAAAGTTGCTTTAGTTTTAGACCTGTGTCTAATGCTAGTAACGGGCAAGGGGACAAATGGAAGTTTAACCCAGAGAAGACAGCTGCAATCTTTTTCAGCCAAAAGACAGATCACCAAGGAATAAGGGTTCTGCCTTGATTGGATGGGGTCACATCCCCCCTGAAAGCTCAGGTTTGCAGCTTGTGTGTGCTCCTAGATAGTCTTACATCTGGATGCCTGGGTCTGAGCAGTAGTCAGGAGTGAGTGCTTCTGCACAGTCAAAGCTAGAGGGCCAGCTGCACTCTTTCCTTTGGTTTGCCTGCAGTGATACATGTCTTAGTTATATCCCATCTAGATTACTGAGACATTCTGCATGAGAGTGCCTTTGAAGTGTGTTCAGAAATGTCAGCAGGATCGGAATGCTGCAGCCAGACTGCTGAAAGGCCCTGGTTAGAGAGAGCATGTCACTCCCTGTTTCAACAACTCAAGTGGCTGCTGGTCTGTTTCTGGGTGCAGCTCAACATGCTAGTTATGACCTATAAGCTCCTTACATGGTTTGGTCCAGACATCCAAAAGGATAATCTATATGAGCTTACCTGAGTTTGAAGATCTTCAGGAGAAACCCTTTTCCTGGTTCATTGACTTCACAGACATGTTTGGTGAGAACATGAGGAAGGGTTTTTTTCCGGGGCTATTTCCAGACTGTGGAATGCCCCGCCTCAGGAATGCAGGTTGCCCCCATCTCTGCTGCCCTTTAAATGACAGACAAAAGTCTCCCTTTTAACAGCCAAACACAACTGAGTTTTACTGTATTACTATACTTTTTTTCTGATATTAGTCTCTTTTTCTAATTACTGTACTTTTACATAGTCATTGACAATTGAAAAATAAATGTGTTTAATTGTTGTTTAATGTTACAACTTGCTATGTTTTTAATTTCCCTTGTTTTCAACTGTTTGTGATCCACAGTGTAAAAATAAAAGAGATAGATAAATATTTATTTTATTCATTACTTTGATTTTATACCACCCCATTAGTGCCCAAGTACTATTCTGTGTGGCTTACAAGTAGTTAAAACATACACACACAGACACAGACACACACACACACACAGACACACACACAGAGAGAGAGAGAGAGAGAGAGACAGAGACAGAGACAGAGACAGAGACTAAATACAACATATATACAAAAACATAGTCTAAAAAATTAACAAGGAATGGCACAAACCAATTTTCAGAGTGAAACAAGGCTGGAGGGGAGGCATTCAACTGGGGTCAACGTAAAAAGCTTCCCTGAAAAATGTTTCTAACTGCCTTCTAAATGAATACGGAGGGGGGGGGGCAGGAAAAGCTCCTCTTGGAGTTGGTTACATAACGTCAGTGCCACCTCTGAGAAGGCCCTGCCTCTAGTAGATGACTCAAGGAAGCCCCATGTAGAGAGCATACTGACGACACCTTACTCCAAATTTCCTGATGACCTCCCCCAGTGGCTTATCCTATTGAGGATAATAAATACATTATCCTCAATAGCTTTGGTACCCTGGGGTACCACACAATTGAGGGTTCAAAGGGCCGACAATTCATCCCTGAGTTGATGAACTCTCTGGACATGGTCCTCGAGGAAAGACCAGAGCCAGCTTAATGCTAGCCCCCCCATCCCAAACTCAAAGATCCTGTCCAGAAGGATACCATGGTCAACAATATAAAAAACTGCTGAGAGATCAAGGAGAACTAGCAGGGTATAATGAGCCCTGTTGGCCTCCCTTAAAGGGTCATTATGCTGTATGATTAGGGTTGTCTCAGTATCCTGTTGTGAACTGAATCTGGACTGAAACAGGTCAAAACAATCCTTCTCCTCCAGGTATGTTTGAAGCTGTTTACCTACCACTCACTCAATCACCTTGCCCATAAGAGGTATATTGGCAATCAGATGATTTATTAAGATCATCTGTCACCAACTGTGCACATTTAATAATGAGTTGAATAACAGTTTCTTTTACAAGGGAGGAAAGAACTCCCTCCCTCAATGAAGAGTTGACAATGCTGGTGGAGTTGAGATCAGCATGGATGGCCTTAATTGTGGATCTAGAGAAGGCTGCAAACTGATCACTAGAAAGGTCAAAGTGAATCCTGATGTTAAAGACCTTTTTTGCCACCTTTAAGGCATAGCCATACCTACTGGTCATGTTCCTAACATCAACCAAATGTTGTCTCTCCTCCACTTGCTTTCCAACCATCTCCTTGTTAACTTCATAGCTTGCAGGCTCTCAATATACCAAGGGACAGGGAGAGCTCTGGAAGGGAGGGGCTGCTGCCACCTCCATTTCTAGTTGGGGAGCATTCTGGAAAATTAAGGCTGAGAACAGATGTCTGGGAGAAAGATGGGGTACCACCTGTGGTTCATCTTTTGAGCAAAGACTTCAAGGCCAAATCGGCTTGTTCCCTGATACTATGCTAACTGGGAAATAACTTTAGTTCTATGTGAAGAGAGGGGGCAGAGACTGCTCTTGTCCTCATGAACATTTAGAGGGAATTGAAACCTGACTGGCAGATCATTTCTAAATGCTAGAACATTATGAATAAGGTATAAAAAGAAGTCCAGATGTTAGTTTAACTAGCTTAGTTATTTCTTAGGCGACAGTAAGCTTATTTGCTATCTGGCTATGCTGTGCTGGAAGGTACACTGTGCATGCTCTGAGACTATGCTAATTCCATATTAATGTGTAAGTACCAGGTAGTTAAGTTAGCTTTCTTATTTTCTTGTATTTCTTACATTTCTTGTATTCTCTCATTTTCTCTGTATTGCTTCTGCTTTGGGCTTTAATTGATCGTGTGCTCAAAAATACCTTTGATGCCTTTTTGAAACCTTTTGAACTATCTTTAATAAAACATAATAATTTCTCCATTCAGTTGTCTGGATTTTTGGCTAGACAACCTACTGAGAGTTGGTAAATTTTGTGGCTGTGTTGACAGTTTTAGCTTGCAGAGTTGATCTGAGAATCTCGAGCACTTAACATTGTGGATTTTTTTTTTTTTTTGGAAACTCCCTGAGAGCATTACTGAGTCGGGTCAGACTTGAGTGTTGGGATTAAGCAGGTTCCTTAGCCATCATGACATTTAATTTCCCCAGGCTCACCTACTCCAGGACCAGCAGAATAATGTGGCTAAGTGGTCAGAGTGGGACTCTCTGAATCCAGTGATCCCTCAGAACTGCTTCTAATATCAAATTTAGCTAAATGTTCCCTTTCTTTGTATGTGACATATACTTCTTATATCACATATACTCCTTATATTCAACCAGCATTTCTACAGTCAGGATCATACCAGTTAACATACCAATTCCATCCACATATGCTCCATTCACATTCCGAACTGCTATTAACAGACTTGCCTGTCACACATCCAACTTATCACCACTCATCACTCCCAGTCACTCACCATACATACCAAAACCTACCCAGATACAACATATAAACAATGTGGAATCCACAGTCTCCTTGCTCTGCTGGCTAATCATAGGAACTGCTGCCTCAGCACCACGGTCCCAGGACGGAGCTGAAAGCAGCAAGATTTTTGCTCTGGGCTTATGAGAAAGCTTCTTTGAAAAACCATTACCTTTGGGTGAAGTACAGGATTTGTGCAGATCTCGCTTTTGCACAGTCAGCATCTCAACATAATGGTTCCCCTCCCCCAATGCTGTATTTCCAAAAATAACTAGTAGATATTAAGGGAAAGGATGATAGATTGTAGACCCTGGATTTAGTGGGAGAAGAGCAGGAAAGAGAAAGAAAAAGAGGTTCTATTTGACACCAGTGAGAAATCTCGGTAAAGGTCTTAAAGCACTGGATATAGATAATATTATGCAAATGGAGGGCTCAGATGGCAAGAAGTTTCACTGTGTGGAGCCATTTTGCCTCCCCCACTCAAAAAAGCACAAGACACGGCTCTTAATGTCTTCACAATCCGAGAGGGGAGGGGGAAAGAGCTCCTCTATAACAGGAGCTCCTCTCCGAGATCAGCCTCTTTTGAGGCTTGCAACCACTTGCCCATCCTCAGTGCTAGTGTGGACTGTTTCAATCCAGATTGTGAGCTTTGTTGGTCGCCATTGGGGCTGGATAGGAATTTTTTACCTGCTTTCTGATTGGCTGTTGAAAATGGTTTTTTTTTCACCTATCCCATACTGGCTGGGGGGCTCAGGGCTGTTTTGTTCAGTTGGGCTTGATATAGGTCACACTGGTGGACAGTGCAGACTGAAGATGGATTGGTGAGTTCCCTGTGGGGTACAGGAGAAGCTATAGCATATCTGAACTCTCAGCACTGCAAATTGTGAGATTACAGTGGGGGGGGGATGCACTGGGGCCACCTGCAGGCTGAGGGTTGTCAATAGGCACTGGGCTTGAGGCCCAGGAGTGGTCAGAACATGGCGTAACCTTGGGACATAGGACTTGTCCATAAATGTGATTAAGGAGTCCTGTGAGACCTCTACCACAATCATCATTCCACACTACAGCAGGCCCCTCTATGTTTGTTGAAAGTTAATAAACTGTGGCCTTGTTTTCAACCCATCACATGCTTCTCGCCTCTTTCTTCAGGAGCGGTGGGGGGCAATGTCCAGTCTTACAGTTCTTGTCCATTATAATTTTAATTTAATATAATATAAAGTGGTTCACACCCTAGCCCAATTTTGTGAAGGAGATATTTTAGTCAGTCCATACCATCCTAGACATGGAATATCTCCCCAATCCCCATCTTCCACTGTATGTACTTCACTACAGTAGAGGTTCAAGTCACTTAGCGGAAATAAAATTTGAATGTCCCATCTAAGAGGATGACAGTGGCTTCAGTGCTGTATTAAACTCAAATCTTCAGTGTTGTACAAAACCCAGATTCTTCAAAATCACCAACAGCTTTGAATCTATTCCTGGTTTACTTGGTACATGTCATTACATGCCTCCCAAGACACCACATGGCCATTGACAAAATTAGATGTAGAGATGCTGAACATAGGATGGAGAAATGGACAGTAGACAGTGAAACAGAGGAATCCAGCCTTCTTCTTGCGGATGACTCCTGCTTTTGTTTCTTTTCATCCAGTACTAAGTATTGCTGTTTGAAAAGCAGTAAATTTAGAAAGGAAGGAATGGGCAAGAGGTTTCTCTTTGAGGACTTGAATCTGGCCAGAGAACCATCAGTTACTGAAACGTATAAGAATCAATTGACTAATTCTATTTTATAAAGACATTAAACACGAGGTCCTAAGTGGTTGAATTAGGACAGGCATGCCCTGGAAAGGTATCCTCAAAATACCAACTGTATTTGCTGGGTTTGGACAGAATGCTAAAAGATTCTCTACTCTGGTAAAGAATACTGTAGAGGGAAGCATTCTAGGTTAATGTGTCAAGCCAAAACTTCAAAAAAGTAACGTGTTTTTAAAGAAAATCCATTCAGAAGCTTCACAAATATCTGACTTAGAACAAATATTAGTGCCCTGGCATCTGTTTGTTTTGGGAGGATGCTGTATAAACATAATGGAGCACATTTGCTATACTTTCCTTCATATATTCATTAAAACACATACATATCTGCACATGTACATGCCTTACTTATTTAACTGAGAAGCAAATAAGAGTGCTTATTTTTTGAGACATGAACAATTATTTGATTAAATATTGGGCATCTACAATGGGTATTCCAATAGTCACTCATATGAAGTTTTTGTATCTGACTGCTCAGTTTTCTCTAACTAAATGTTAAACAGGTATCTAAATAAATACAGCAAGGAACCTCTGATTTATTTAACGGCATAACATTTTGTCCTTCATATAGTGTTGGAGGAACATGTAGGTTAAATTGATTCTGGAAACAGACTGACAAAACTGTAAAATGCAGAGCAGTTAGGCATTAGCAAGGAGATGAAGGCAGAAACAGCACCAATCTAGTTGTGTAAAGGCTTGCTGAATGAGAGGGCTATTAACACAAAAAGATAAATCCAAATCCCAAAGAAAATAGTAGGAAATGCCTAGAATCTTCAAGCAGCTGCTGCACCATTCCTTCCACAGAAACATTACTGGCGCATTAATTTCTTCTCAGAAGCGATTGGATAGAACTGTGCAAGGTGAGGAAACGAAGTGAAACAATTGGCCAAGGAATCCAGTTTGTGTCTATTATACTTTTAACAGCTAGCTATCTAGCCAGCTTGGTAGCCTGCTAGTTTTTTAGAGTATTAGTCTGTGACAGCGAGAGATAAGATGCACATATAGCACAAACGTTATTATGTTATGTGCTGCCAAGTCACATCTGACTTATAGCAAGCCACAAGAGGGGTTTCAAGGCATGTAAGATATTTAAGGAGTGGTTTTACCATTATCATCCCTCCCACCCCTGAGTCAGTTTCCATAAAAGAGCAGGGATTTGAAGCTAGGTCTCTAAAGTCCTAGACCAGTGGTTCTTAACCTTTTTGAAAGAAACGCCCCCTTGAGCCATTGAGGAAGTTATCACTGCCCCCCTCCCCGCGGTGATGATATCTTTCTTATTATTTATTTATTTATTTATTTATTTATTTATTTATTTATTTATTTATTTATTTATTTATTTATTTATTTATTTATTTATTTATTTATGACACTTAAATCCAATGAGCCCTGAAAACAAAATTCAATTCCAAGAAAATGAAATGCCACAAAAACATTTAATGATTTAGTTGCAAGCGAATTTTAAGACGCTAAAAGAAATATAAAAAGGGCATAGAAACAAACCACAATGTAGGAACTAAAAATTTCAAGACGAAAACTCTGAAACTAAATTAAGGTTGGAGGAAAATATATATTCATGCACACTGTAAAAAGGCTGCAGCCATCTTAACAGGTTTGGCTTGCTCCAGCGCCCCCCTACCGCCCCTTTTCGTTCTATCACCCCCCTGAAAAATGAAATCGCCCCCTGGGGGGCATTATCGCCCACGTTAAGAACCACTGTCCTAGACCATTACTTTACCTACTATAACATACTGGCCTCTATAGCATGTATGCAAGCTGGATAGCTCAATGGGTTGAAGCAATTAGGGTCAGAGTTCTGTTCCTTACAGTGCCTGCCAGAAGAAGAGTCAGCCAGTGTAGCCTTGGCCAAGCTGCACAATCCTAGAGAGCCACCAGAAGGGGTGACTGGTACCTATAAGATCCTGGGAAATGTTGCCATAGGTCAGAATCAGCTTGCTGACACATAATAGGCAGAATCCTATTTGTCCTCCCATAACTTGCCTGGCTAATTGCAGCTAACTGATGAGGTGCTGGGGCACATCTCAGTTGCACAATCAGCATGTGACCAGTTGGATGATTGAGACATATCTCAGTATCTTATCAGTTGCGATTAGCCACAGAAAATTATGCAAACTTTATGGAAACACTAGTAGGATTTTGGCTGATAATTATGGTAGCATGTACAACAGAAATATTACACTTTTAAAACAAACTGATGCTTTATTTATCCTAATGTTCCACTTCTGGTAGGAGAGCAGGAGGAGGAAGTGGACACAGCCGTCACTATTAAAAGACCTTGAAAGCATCAAATGTACTTTCAGAATATAGCAATAAATCTGCCAGTGCCATGAATTCCTCAGTTGACCTTCAAGCATCAATCCGATAGTTCCCAGTCTTGGGTTCCCAGATGTTTTTGGACTGCAACTCCCAGAAGCCTTCACCACTAGCTGAGCTGGCCAGGATTTCTGGAATTGCAGACTAAGAACATCTAGGGACCCAAGGTTGGAAGCCACTGAATTAATCAGTCGATTCAGAATACAGTTCGCTTTCTCTTCCAGCAGCACTTTACCTCCTTTAATTTCCTTCCTGCCTGTTTCCATAGGAACAGAATGAGTCAAAGTTTTCATAAAAGTTCGAAAGAAGTAAAATGTCAGAGTGCAAGATTAGATCACATGGTACTGACAAGTGTATGTTAAGAAAACAAAGTTCTTGATCAAAGCATTTTCCCTTCAGGATTTTTAGTTTTTATAAATTCATTCCTGCGATCAAATTTTCTGCAGCACCTTGGTGTAATCAGAGAAGTAAACAGATCTATTTATCAAGAGCACTTACTGTCATAATCAAGCCTCTCTTTGTGGAGTGGGAGGACTGAAGATTGTTGTTGACTGGAGGTCTTGATACCTCAATCTGCAATGTAGCCAAGTAACACTGACGGAAGAACACTGAAGACATTGTGCAGGTCTGATAAGGAAGCAACAACAATTGTTTGTTATGAACAAAACATTTATGTTTGCCCTTCTTTAAAAACACATGGTTTTGGCAGCCTTCAAGAGTGAACATTGCAATAAATATATATATGGGAATATATATGTGGGAATTTAGAGTTGTAGTGGGGGGGGGGAAATCATTTCCTCTGAAAGTCCTGGTAATTTTGGATTCCAGTCAACAGAACCTCCACTCTCAGATATTTCAGGATATGCAGGGTCACAAAAACAGAGAACAGCTTTAAGGTTATGTGAGACTGTGGTACTTACAGCTTTAAATGATACCACCTGTACTTTTTTTACTTTATTTAGACTTATACTGCGCCCCTCTAGACAAAGTCTACTCAGGGTGGCTTACAAAAAATGATAAAATACAATAAAAATACTTACTAAAAACATAATAATACAATAACTAACAGGTAGATATGTACATTATCAAGACGGGGAACTAAAGAAATGAAACAGTTAATTGACTGGAGGGAAGGCCTGCCTAAAGAGCCAAGTTTTTAAATGGCTTTTAAAAACACCCAGCGAGGGAGCCAGGTGGATTTCCATTGGTAGAGTATTCCACAGCTGAGGGGCCACTGCTGAGAAGGCCCGGTTTCTTGTTCTTTCTTTCCGGGTCTCTCTCGGCATAAGACCCCTCAGCCGTCCCTGCTGGCTTTGTCAGGTGATTCGAGTAGACCTGGGTGGTCTACTCAAATCACAAGGTACATTTAGCATACATTCCAAAATGTATGCTAAATGTACCTTGCAGTACTTCCAGAGACAAACAGATAGCCAGTGTTGGCATTCTAATACAATGTTATATACTCTCCAGAAAGCTAACTCTTCTGCACCCTAACGACCAGGTAAAGTTTATCTGGAATAAACATTCATGGACTGCAGCCAACTTTATCTGATGCAAATGGTTGACAGTCCTTGAAACCTTCTCCCACATAAAACTCATTAGGCTAGAAGGCACCACAAGACTTTTTTGATACAACAGACTAGTGGACAGACTAGTGGAACTATGCCTCTGGAAGTTTGGAAAGCCCAATAAATTAATCATCAGCCAGTTTTCTTACATTTTCCGCTAGGGTTAGGTAGTTGGAAACCACCACCACAGAGTGAAAATGTGGTGAAAGTGGCAAAGCTTGAAAGTAGAGATGGGCTCTCTCTCTTTTGGAGTATGATCATTGCCCCACCCCAGTTCCATGCACATGTCTCCCTCCCTCCTTCCAGGAAAATCTATATGCATTTTTAATGACAATTTTCTTTCCAAAATGTATGCTAAATGTATGATATATCATTTCAATCCATTGACTAAAGTAATGGAGCTACTGTACTACCACTAGTCTTATAGCACTTCTGCTTGTGGTTGACTTAAACTAGAAGCTGGGTTATAGTTTCAAAAATTATTTTAAAAACCTCTTGGTAAAATATGGGCGAGCATGCTTTGCTTTAG
Source organism: Pogona vitticeps (assembly GCF_051106095.1). Taxonomy (NCBI): domain Eukaryota; kingdom Metazoa; phylum Chordata; class Lepidosauria; order Squamata; family Agamidae; genus Pogona; species Pogona vitticeps. Next base: position 47,313,743 of record NC_135787.1, read on the forward strand.
AAGGAAATCATAAGCTATTGTGTTACCATTCTTCATATTTAGGAAGATTTTTTTAATGGCAATTTCCTTTTCTCATCTTAGTTCTGGGCCCTCAAAACAGCCTTGCTGGAGGGTATGATTCCCACTCCCATTGTTGTGGAATAGAATAATGAAGCCATAGCACTCAGATCTGGAAGCTGTGTACATAACAGGACCAGACAGAATTCCTACAAGACCAACAGTTTCAGAAGATTACTCTGTAGCCAAACACTACTGAGGAACCAACACTGCATCTGAACAATACCCTGTAGAATCTTTACTCCCCATTCTGAATGGCCAACATCTGAGGGAAAATGGAAACTTTGGGAGGTGTGACCAAGACTACACATTTCAGTTGTTGACTGGAGCTTCCATTCAAAGGATGTGTAACACACCCTCTGTCCTCCAATGCTTAAAGGCCTTTGGAGAGGATTAATTGAGATAGTAAGAAGTATCTTTCCTCTGACTCTGTATAATCCAATTCTCAATAACTTTTTTAGCTTCAAAGAGGGCAGATCCTTTAAAAGCTTCTGTCCTGTGGATCTAATCTCTGCCATTCCTTCCAGAATTCTTACACCATTAAGAGATGCTGCTGACCCTTTTGACTCTTAACTGGTAAAGCCACTTGTCAGCCAGTCCCAATTAACTAAGTGCAAGGACCTTTTAACTATGAAGGGGTGAGTGCCACTTTAACAGCTATCCTGTCGAGGGAAACTGGCATCAGTGGAAATGTAGTGAGAGTCTTTTATCAGAGCTGGAAAATATTCTTTTCCCACACTATAATTACTAGAATCTCTCAATCTGAGCAGTGAGTAGCCATGCTGGCTGCAAAATTCTGGGAACTGTTATCAAACAAGTAACTTTTCCAAGCTCCAGTCTTTAGCCTCAGGTGTCAAGCAAGCCAGCAAGCAAGAGGTCTAGCAGGCACTCATCCAGCACCCATCTTTCACTGTCATTCTTCCCTCCCAATGTCAGGTTCAGCATGAAACAGAGAGCAATACCTTTTTAGGTTTCAAGGTGCCCCCCCAATCTGCAAGGATTTGGGGCGTTTGTGTGTGAGAGAAAGGGAAATCAGCATCATCATGTGAACACAATGTCCATGCTTAGTACCTTCCATTACAACACAGTGGTGTTTTCTAATTGTTTGTGTGCAGGCTCCTGAGCTTCACCACCACATTCAATGACATTTAAAAGCCTGCAAAGAGTAGGAGGAAAATCCTTTGAATCTATTGGAGTTTGACCGCTCTAATGCAGAACACAAGATGTGTCACGAACTCCAAGAAAAAAGTTCAAGTGAAATGGAAGACATTAGGAGGAAAATAGCTTAAGAAGAGGACAACACAAAGATAGAACTTAACAATATCTAGGGTATTAGTTGGCATTACCTCTTATCCACTGGCAGAGATGATGCAGAGAGAATCAATGGTACCTGCATGGAGTAACTTTGATAAGTCAGGGGAGGGAGAAAGGGCTATCTTTGACAGAGATTGAGGTTTTAGGGCAGCTGAATGTTCATTTTACTCATTGTGATCATACTTAAAACAAACAACACACACACACACACACACACACACACACACACACACACACACACACACACACACACACACACACACACACACACACACACACACACACACACACACACACACACACACACACACACACACACAGAGCCAGCCAGCAATTCTGCCTCTCTTGAATTTGGAGTATTACAATTGTTTTTTTAGGACTGCATATTTTGTGAATGAAAAAGTCTTGATAAGTGCATCTGTCTGCATGCATTAAAATCAAATAACACATTTAGGATTTGCTGGGGTAATAATCCCTGTTCCTGCCTCCAAATCTCCATGATCTTTGCTTGGATTGTTTCAAAGTAATTGAATATCTGCTTCAGCTCATGGATAAGGATAGGGGAAGCACCTCACTCTGGGATGAGCACCGCCCCCTAGAGTCAGACACGACTGGACTAAAAATGTCAAGGGGAACCTTTACTTTTACCTTTTCATTGATAGAGGACCATTTCTTCAGAAGCACCTGAAGATGTGGGCTATTATCCACAAATATTCATACAAACTTGTTAAATGTATACGTACCACAAGATGCTCTGTTGCTTTTACAAGCATGGCCTCCCTCCCCTCCCCCTGTAAGAAACAGACTGGACCAGCAAGTCGGGTTTTTCTTCAGCAGTGAAGATAGGTCAGCAGTCTCCATTGCACCAGAAGAGAGCAAACTAATTTTGGAGGTCATGCTGCTTACTTCTTCCTAACCCACAGTTATCACCTCCAATTGCTTGCTGCCATCTCCTAAGTTGTATTGGTCGAAAGATGGAGTAAATGAATGAATGTCTTTGAAGCAATTTTCTCACTCCGGCTGAATTCCAGTCAAACCTAGAGTAGGCCCACTGAACCAATGGGGATTTGGTGAGCCACCTCTTCTCTAAGTAGCATTGATTCAATGGGCCTACTCTAATTGCAAATTCCTACTGGATTTCAGTCATTGTCTCTACATAAGGCCAACACTGGATATGCAGAAGCTTTCCTATGTCTGTAGATAGCCTTACTCTATTATCTTCCAGATCGGGAGACAGGGCTAGCTACTCACTTTACTATTTGATGCCATGAAATCTCTCTTTTCTTCGTATACCCCTGATTTTCTGGCCTTTGTTGGCCCTTAAATTGGACTGATTTGTCTCCTTTGACCCAGAATTTCTTCTAATGCAGAGAAGTATTCAATTGTGAGGTCAAAACGCTTACACTCTTACTGAAAACTGTGCTGTGTTGCTACAGCAACTAAAAAGACCTTCAGTTGTCATAGTAACTGCTATTTGGATAGTCTACAGAGAGTTCTGTTTTTCATGACCCTATTGAAAAATTGGTCAAAATATACCTCCCGCCCCCTCACAACTAGTCATCTCTATAGTGCATATGATCTTTCTTTTACTTAGTGGTAAAAGTTTGTGGTAGAAAAGGAAGCAGAAAAACAACACTTGCCAAGAATATGCCTGAACAGCCTGTTAATTTCAGCTCTCACACTCTAGCTAGAAACTTAAAGCACTTTAGCCAAAATTGTATAAGGGCAATCATGTAAGCATTTCCCCGAACATGCTCTTCTTTATATGTTCAACCTTGCATTGATTGTCTAATCAAGCACATGACTGGTTACATGCCAACTTTCTAGGAGAGCTGAGATGGCATACTGATGGTTACATGTGTCTCTTAATTTCATCTTCTTAATGTCACTCTCGAATTGGCCTTCTCAGCCACACTAGACACTGTTCCAAGTCCTCCATACAGAGCACGTTACCATAGTCTCTCGAGACTGAAGCATGCCTTAAAAAATTCATCTTATATTATGTAATTGGGGTGATGTTTTAAAAGCTTTCATATCCTTCAATGTCACTGGTCAACTTAGATGTTCTGTCTTAATTTGTACATTGTAAAAGAGCCAGACAGCGCATGGACAGTGACATGTCTTATCTGATGTCTTCCATTATTATGTATCTGATATTATGTGATTAATGTAATTTTATTCTCCTGGTCATTGACCTTAATAAATATTAATTAATAATAATAAAAATAGTAATACCATGGATTCAAAAATTAGTTAATCACTAAACATGGTCAGATATATATCCATTCTGTCAGAACCACCTATTGATTGCTGGAGAATTTGCCTTCTCGTGTTGTGCCCAAGGTAGGATAGCTTTAGTTTAAACAATTTTGCCTCCAGAGATATTTCAGGTTTGATTTGTTCTAGGATCCACTTGATCATTTTTGTGGCAGTCCAAGGTACCTGCAAAGCTCTCCACTGGCACTGTATTTCAAATGGATTAATATTTTTCCTGTCATTTTTTTTTAATAGACCAGCTTTCACACCTGTGCATAGAAATACATGGAGTCTACACACTCCTCTGAATATGAGCAACCCTAATTGGTGGCCAGATTGGGACATACTCAAAAGAAGATGGAATCTGAGGGCCAGGTTATGTACGTAGCACCAGAGCCATTTCCACACTCCATAGTGAATGAAGCTTCAGTGAATGCTCTTATCTCTGTTGAGATTTCTGCTGGTTATAACTAAGAGTGTTATTCCCTCCTTCCTTTTTCCCCATTTTCCCCTTTACACACCAACCTTCAGTGGTACTTTCAGGGCATTTTGTTTTGTTTTGTTTTTTTCTAGAAAAAGATATCATTGTGAAATCCAATAAAAATACAAAGGAATTTTCAAAAGAAATCTTGGGCAGAGATGTTTTCTTGGTATCAAAGGGAAAGTTACATTGGCACCAGATGAATCCATCAGGGAAGTCTATCAGCAAGGCACCAAACCCAATAAGGTTTTGTAGTCACCATATCCTTTAATTTGGATGGAAGGCATATAGAAGAGAGGATCTGAAACAGGTAGGTATGTTGATTTGTCCTGAATCCAGTTAGTAGTTCCAACTAAAGTAGACTCGTCAAATGAATATGATTTACCTAAGCGTTGACTTGCCCATCAGCAATTGATTAGATTTAGGCCAAAGTTCCTACTTGTGTTTCTCTAGATATTCATGGGCAAGTTATGTTATTTTTTAAAAAAAATCCATTGACTTTCTTCTAGCAGAGTAAAACTGGCAGATAAATTGATGCCAGAAAATCTGTATCTTTCTGCACACAGTGACTCATTGGCTTTGTTGCTTCTGTCACAACTGGTGGCTGTGATACGGTTTTGCCGAAAGTACACTTAATTACATTGAAGGGTTTATGTTTCTTCCATGTTCGGAATGATGTATGTAAAATGAAATGTTAGATGCTATCTAAAGGGAAAGACTTGACAGCTTCGTCTATTTCTGGCACTGCAAGTGATGCCATAGCAACAGAGCTAGCAAAGAGATGTTTAGCTATTTTTCTTTTAAGAAAAGAAAATACGTTATTTATTACTTTTGTTTGCCAGCTTAAATCTTATTTTAACTTATTTATATGCTTACTTTTTGAGTTTCTTAAATCGAATATATTCATATTCACTTACGCTCTTTCTACATTCCTCAGTAATTCAGACTTTGAACTTTATATCACAGTGTATTAGTTCCAACTTTTAGTAATATTAAGAAAGTTCAAGAGGAGAGGGCCTGAGATGAGGACTTTGCTTACTTGTAAATTTATTCATATTTTTTAAGTCCAGATCCAGATTGTTTTGAATATAGTCCAGACTCGGGGCTGAATAATATATTACAGATAACCTGTCAATAGGAGAGGAAATTTTTTAAACTGCTGCAAGATTTGATTGTTGTAAGAGGGATTTTCTTCATGTATGTACTTCATAAATTTACGTGCTTTGTTTTGTGGTTAGTCGTCAGGAGCTAGACACAGGCTTTATTTGCAAGTCTGATTTCTCCATCATGAAAATGCCCCTAACCCATATCTCTGGAATATTAATATTATTTCAGCAGTAATGACAGATTTAGCTATCCCATATAATACAGATATAATATATAATTTCACCTTGCCGTAATATGTTAATGATACTCCACTCTACCTTTCACTTCAGTTCATGAAAGTTTTAGAACTCTTGAACCTATGCCTAGAATTGGTTTTGGGTTGACTGAAGATGGCCAAGATAAGCCTTAATTCACAAGATGGAGGTGCTGTTGGGAGGTAAACTAATTGTTTTTTTTTAATGGATAATCTTAAATGAGGCTGCATGCCCTCTGAAGAACTAAATGTGCATTCTGAGAGGAAGCCATGATAGTCAGGGGAAGGTTTTACCAGTTTGACCTATTGCAGTGGTTCTTAACCTTGGGTTACTCAGGTGTTTTTGGACTGCAACTCCCAGAAGCCTTCACCACCAGCTGTGCTGGCTGGAGTTTCTGAGAGCGGCAGTTCAAAAACATCTGAGTAACCCAAGGTTAAGAACCACTGACCTATTGGATCAATTGAAGCTCAAACTGGAGAAGTGTCAGTTTCCCGCTCATCCCACAGGGCATATGAAGATGATTCACTTTGTAGACTCTGTTTGTAAAGGCAATTAACATGACTTCACATATTCTCCACACCAAGTTTAGTAGGCTGGGAGTATCTGATAGTCATAAACAGCAAATGCAAGGATAGCTCATCATTATGGCCATTTGTAAACAAAACAAGATCCAGCTGACAGAAATTAAGCACTTCCTTCTCCCATCCTGTTGTTCCCAGGGCTTCCACACAATGAAAGGAACTACACAGGAGCCATGGGACAGGAGTAAGATGTATGTAATTCCCAAAAACAACTCCCTGCTAATTACACCATTGGCTTTCCATGGGCATAATTACGTACATCAACAGGATTTCAGCCTGCATACCTCACAGATGCATTATCCGTATCATGTCAATGTGATATGGCTGAACTAGTCAGGCTTCCTTAAAAACACTATAATGTCCAATATGCCCCTAATATAGGTTTTTGCTCAACCAGTCTCAATTATAAATCTAAAGAAATGGTACATATAGATGTTGAAACAGTTTCCCATTGATTAAATTGTGTGGGACATTCGAACACTTTCCCCTTGAACACCAAACTCTCACAAAGCGATGTAGAGTCTTGTGGCACCCTGAAGAATAAGAGATTTATTTTCTCACAAATCTCCATGAATTACAATCCATTTGTTCAGATCCCATCTGGAGAAGCAGATTACAATATACAAAATATGACAAAATAAATTTGTTAATGTAAATGGTGCCACAACACTCTTTGCTACTTTCCAATGGGCTAACATGGCTACAAGGTGTTATAATTGCAAACATTGTATTCAGTTCTGATAGGATATGGATGAGATTAAATTCACCCTAGCAAAATGTGTGTGTGTGTGTGTGTGTGTGTGTGTGTGTGTGTGTGTGTGTGTGTGTGTGTGTGTGTGTGTGTGAGAGAGAGAGAGAGAGAGAGAGAGAGAGAGAGAGAGAGAGAGAGAGAGAGAGAGAGAGAGAGAGAGAGAGAGAACATTTGTGGTCCCTGACTGCTCACTAAATACCAGATATGATTCTTGGGGTTACATTTTCCTATCACTGCTCTAAAGCTTTGCCACACAGCATCTAGTTCATGATGAATCATCGGATAAAAATGGTTTTGAATATCCAGATGTAGGCAGAGTAGAAATAGGCCACAAAAAATACAGTACAACATGACAGCCTGTCAAACAGGCCAAAGGGGAAATGCAGACACTAAGGCTATTTCGGGAAGGGTCTACAGTATGTATTGGTCTTTCTATGCTTGCACACAAAGTCCCCGAGACAAGGTAGAGGAATCAGAGTACTTGGTTTAAAAGAAGAACATACATATAGTGGGCAGAATGGAAAGAGACACTAACATGGCCGACTTCCAACAAGTGGCAAAACCTTTATTTGTTTTTTTTTTTTAAGAAAATAAATTGACAGCCACTGGTGGACCACCAAGATTCTAGGCCTTTTGCATGTTCATTGCATTTCATCCTTCATCCTTCCTAACCCCATGTAAAAGTCCATCCACAGACTACACTCTGTACACCTAAAAAAGCAGGCTACCATTCCAAGAAGCTTAGGCTAAATAGAGTTTGTTCATCTTAAAGTGGCCACAAGACCTTTTGTTAGATGGACAGAACATTTGGAGCCTCATGGTGCAGTGGTTAAACTGCTATACTGCAGCCAGAACTGTGCTCATGATCTGGGGTTTAATCCCAGGTAGCCCACTCAAGATTGACTCAGCCTTATATCCTTCCGAGGTTGGTAAAATGAATACTCAGGTAGCTGGGCTGACAATTTTTAGCCTGCATAATTAACTTGTAAACTGCCCAGAGAGTGATTGAAGCACTATGGCGCAGTACATAAGCAGCATGCTTTTTTTGCGCTTTTTGTCATAACATGCAAAATGTACACAGCAAATTTGCTCCTAAAATGTTTCCATGTCACTCCCATTATAAGGGCTTCATAAGCAAATACTGAAAACTGCATTCCTTGATTGTGATGAACAAGATGATTCAATAAGCAAAAGCTATGCCATTAATTTTGTCCTAAGCCATTGTCACTTAGCTCTAAGAATACATTTGCACACTAGACAAAGGTTTGCCTTATCAGCTCCCACTTTGGTTTACTTTGTTATATATATATATATAACAAGGTCTGAATAGTTGGGCAGACAAGGATTCTCTTCAGCAGTTGTAATCTTAGAGATTTATAGCAAAACATCAGTATGTCAGCTGTGACAGATTTAAATTCATAAATTGATGTGAACATCAATACGAAAGCATAAAAAGATGTGGGAGACAGTGGGTGGGGGGCTTAGTCCTAAAATTAAATTTCCACGTAGGCTTTTAAAAATATACGTACAAATGAAAAGTAGTGGTCTTTGTCACTACCACACAATTCTCCTTCATGGCAATGACAGGCTTCAGTAAACTTAAGAAAGCCATTCTGATATCTGAGCAAATTGTTCACATTCCTTTATATACAACAGTATTTATCTAAAATTAGGATAATGTGAGCCTGAGGCTACACAATAGTGAGAGAATCGGCTCTCAGTTGAGCTGGCCCCTCCTCCCCAATTTTGATAAAGCAAAGACAAAGAGCGAATTTGTATTCGTTCTGGCATGTTCAATAAATTAAGTGAGTAGCAATGCTTAGAATAAGCATGTTCCAGCAAAGGATCCATGATTCATTGCAAAGAATAATTAAATGCATTCATTCCCTAGTTATTTTTTCTGATTTTTTTTTTTTTGCCTAACAGTGCATTAAAAATCTCTGTATTTTATGGAGAAAATGTTACAAAATGAAAACTTAGATATTAAGATTTGCAAAGAGTTGGAGTCCACTGTTGATGCAGAGCCTGTGGTTATGTCCAGTGCTCTGGACTTATGTCATAATTTATTGGATGAGTTTCAGTTGTTACGACCCGAGGATATGGACAGGGTGCTTGGATTGGTTTGTGCCACCTCTACACAACTCGATCCTTGCCCATCATAGATAATAAAGGAATCTGCCAGGGGAGTTCGCACTTGGATCCTGGAGGTCATCAGCTCCTCATTAAGAGAGGGAGTGGTCCCTGCCCCGTTAAAGGAGGCAGTGATCTGTCCACTTTGTTGGGCACAAGGTGTTGGAATGTATGGTGGCTGAGCAGCTCCAGGCTCTCCTGGATGAAACCGATTATCTAGATCCATTTCAATCGGGTTTCAGGCTGGGTTATGGGATGGAGACTGCCTTGATCGCCCTGTTTGACGACCTTTGCCAGGAGAAAGACAGGGGGAATGCATCCCTGTTGATTCTCTTGGACCTCTGAGTGGCTTTCAACACCATCGGCCATGGTGTCCTTCTGGACAGATGGCATGGGATGGGAATGGGAGGCACCATTTTACAATGGTTCTGCTCCTACCTGGCTGATCGAGTCCAGAAGGTGGTGCTGGGGGACAGTAGCTCTGATCCATGGCAGTTGTGTCATGGGATTCCTCAGGGCTCTATACTGTCCCCCATGCTATTCAATATCTGCATGAAATCTCTGGGGGAGGTCTTTAGGAGAATTGGGCTGAGGAGTCAGCAATATGCTGACTACACCCAGCTATACTCTCATTCTCTACCAATCCAGGTGTAGCAGTCGCTGTTCTGAACTCGTGCCTGGACTCAATAATGGACTGGATGAGGGTCAATAAACTAAGGCTCAATCCAGACACGTCGAAAGTGCTGCTGGTAGGTGCTTTGCCAGATAGGTCAAAGGGCCATTTCCCTGCCTTAGATGGGATTACACTCCCTCTAAAGGGTCTGCAGCTTGGGGGTGCTCCTTGACCCAGGTCTGACCTTGGAAGCCCAGGTGGACTCGGTGTCCAGGGGTGCCTTCTTACAGTGTGGAGAAGATATCTACTTCACCCTTACCTGGATGAGCGGAGTCTGGCAACAGTCACACATGCACTGGTAACAGCCAGACTGGACTACTGCAATGTGCTATACGTGGGGGAGCCTTTGAAGATGGTCCGGTGAATGCAATTGGCACATAACCGGGCTGCGTGGCTGGTAAGTGATGCCACTGCACGGACTCATATCATGCCAGTTCTAAAAAATGTACACTGGCTGCCAGTTGCTGCTCAGGCCCAATTCAAAGTGCTTACTTTGACATATAAAGCCCTAAGTGGCTTAGGACCTGGTTACCTAGAGCAGTGGTTCTTAACCTTGGGTTACTCAAGTGTTTTTGGACTGCAACTCCCAGAAGCCTTCAGCACCAGCTGTGCTGGCTGGGGTTCTGGGAGTTGCAGTTCAAAAACACCTGAGTAACCCAAGGTTAAGAACCACTGACCTAGAGGACCACCTTCTTCCACACGAGCTTGCCCGTCCTGTAAGATCAGGCCAGGAGGCCCTTCTGAAGGTGTCATCCCTGAAAGAGGTGAGGAGGATGGCATGTCGAAATAGGGGCTTCTTGGCTGTTGCCCCCCAACTTTGGAACACCCTCCTTATAGAGATCCACCTGGCTTAGCCATCATTTTAATTAAATAGTATTCTTTAGCTGGCCATATAAGCAGCAGGATTTATTAATATCAATGTTTTAATTATGGTTTTTAATATAGGATATTATTATAATATTGCTCAAGGAGGCATACAAAAGCTAAAAGGTGCATATGTTTTAAATCACAATAAATTCAGATATTAATATTAAAGTGCAATTCAATTAAAATACAAATAAACAATTATCATGCCATACCTGTTACTACCATTGGAATGGCAAGCATGACTATAGCAACTATTATTCATTAAGACACTGAATGCATGGGCTGAATATAGAATTATACATGCATAGAATTATTTAATTATCAGGGCCAAGTCTTCCTATGTAGAAGGAAGACAGAGTTCTAAGGTCAAAAGAGCAGTCAGAAAGGACTAGCCAGAGTGGATATAGGGTTGAAAGAGCAAGTCAGATTCGTTATGAATTCTAGAAGCAGGAGAAGAAACCAAGAACCAAGGAGGTAGAGTCACTCTGCATGTTTTTGGCACATTCAGAATATATATAGGGTTTGAACACAATTGCTGCGTGGAGAGGAAAGAAAGCTGCACAGAGGAAGTGCACGTGCACACGCCTTAAAGAGAACCTTGCATCCAACTGCAGTAAAGGATATAGCCAATTAAAAATGTACATCACTGCCTTAACACAATCTACCCAAAAGCTGCCAAAGGGCAGAACAGGTTGTACTAACACATCCACTCACACAAATCTACCTGGACCCCATGGTTTTGTGGTTTAGGATGACCCTACATATAAAAATCATGGTGATTCATGTGTTTGCACCACCACAGAGCAGCCAGTGTAGGCAGATGGGTGTTGTGGTTGCTCCTCCCCCTCTTCCACAGGGAGAACCCAAAGCCTCATCCTCTGGTTTGTTCTCTAGGGCGAGAGTTTGGGCTTCATGCATTCATGGAGAGAAACCATGCCTCCCTCATGGTAACTTTAAATCAGTCTTTTCTCCTCTGTGTGTGTGTGTGTGTGTGTGTGTGTGTGTGTGTGTGTGTGTGTGTGAGAGAGAGAGAGAGAGAGAGAGAGAGAGAGAGAGAGAGAGAGAGAGTCTGTTTTCATCCTCACTTTAAAGGGGAGACATTAAAAAATAACATAAGTGAATGGAAACAGCGAATTAAATACCACATGACTGCCAATCGATTCAAGATTGATTTCAACTGAACCATGACGTATTTTGGTTCTTATTGTCAGTGAAACCAGGCCCTCAGACAAATAACCTTCAGGGGTTACTACCACCACTCACAGTCCAAATGTATTCCTTGTCTAAATATATTCCTTGTACCACCACAATGGATTTTTAAAATACGTATGCTTTCAGTGCTCTTTAATGCCCATAATATCAGCGAGTGTATCACAGTATGATATGATGGAGGTTCTTGCTTCATTTCAAGTAGAAGACTATGAGGAATGCCCTTCATTATTTCATTCTGTGAGACATGGCTGAAAAATAATAACCTTCTGTATTTCATCAGTTAAGTAAATGATTATTCTTTGGGAATGAAAGAACCTTTCAGTATAGGATAAGTTAACTATGTCCTAAAAGGCTAATTGGAGGTAACAAAATATGAGAAGCCAAAGGAATAAGCAATGATCATTTATGCAGGCAAAAATACAGTAAGCACAGTTGTACAGTAAGGCAGAAAGGAAAGATAAATTGACCAGATAGTGATCTTTGTTCTGTAAGGAGAAGGCCCAGGGAGGGTTATAGCAGTTTTCATAACATGGTGTGTGTGTGTGCTGTGCTGCACAGTCATGTTTCTTAAATGACCAAGTGTAGAGAACATGAAAGATAATGTAAAAAAGGAGAAAGCCAAACCCTTTTGACTGATTGCATCCGATTGCTGACCCGCATGGTAATTTAAGTCTGTCATGGGTTTGGTTTCATGGCAGATTAGTTTATTTTGTTTGCCTTAGATATCTTGCTTGTTCACTGACTAAAATCCTTTATGTAACTTTTCTTGTTCTGTTTGTAGCCTAAAACATTCCTGGCTCCACCAAAGGTAAACCATTTGTTTGCTCTGTTCATTTTCATTTTTATTTTCCTTTAATAAAGTTCTTAGTTAGACCCTTTGGTCTGGATACGCACAGTTTACTAAATCTCATTTGTCTTGCCAAACTCCTTTTCATAAACTACCGGGATGCCTCTGAGCAGATGAAGAGGGCCTTATGGCCTGTTCTAATGGAGAATGGTGGCGGCAATCTACTGACAAGTAACCGGTGGTGAACTCCAGTCTCTGGTGCCTAGGTGGGTTAAGTCCGTGAATTAGGATGGCTTCCAAGGGTTTTTCCCCATCTTGGAGGTTAAGGGGACTAGGCTCCAGTGACTGCATTAGAAAGGGCAGAGAAGAGGGCTCCCATCAGTCTCTTGTTACTAGGGCTTAGAACTATAATTTTAACTAAATAGTTTTTGTAAGTAATATTCCAAACTTCAACAACTGCTATCTTATATTCTTTTAAATAGACTTTACTCGTTCTTTTTCTTTAATCTTCTGTGCAATGAAACATATAATCTTGCTTTCCTACTTTGACTTTTTCTGCCTCTTGCTACCTGATTGCATTAGTCACAGAAAAGAGTTAGGAAAATCTCACCATGTTTATTTTGCTCCTTTCCCCTGCATTTATTTTCTGCCATTGTTTCACACTGGATTGCAGGAGCTTATTTTTTTTTCTTTTCACATTGAAATGGGCATATATTTTCTTGCATTTCCTTGTTTGTTTGCTTGTTTGCTTGTTTATTCTTTCAACTTGTATACTAGCCCATAGTGTAAAGTATTCTCTGAGTGGTTCATATCATCATACAAATAAGTGAAAACAACACAGAGCAATATACAGACAAATACTGTACCATCAATCAATAAATAAATCAACCAGCAAAACCACAGAACCAATAAAACCCATCTCCAGAGAAACAAACAATTCATTAGATATCACAGGTAACTAGTACTAATTTAAAAGCATCTGTAAATAGTTCTGTTTTAACTAACTCCTTAAAAACAGAGGGAAAGCATCTGGTGAACTACTGCTGGAAGTTTATTCCAGTGGTCTGGGGCCACAACCGAAAAAGACAGGTTCATGATGTTCACTCTTTTGGCCTCCTTTGGTGGTAGCATTTTTGACATCCTGGACTGTGAAGAGTGGGTGGGACAGATAGATGTTTTGTAGGAGAGACATTCTGACAGGCATTGAAGTACTAAAACATTTATTTATTTATACATTTGTCCTAATGTGCATCTGCATCCCCATTGACCAAACAGTGTTTGCACATTTTGTTTTAACAACCAAATTTTTAGCTATTTGCATTTAAAAATGTAAGCATTGTTTTATGCTGATCCTATGTCTGTGAAATGCCCCCAAAGCCTTGCAAATGTGTGAATTCTGAAGGCAAGATGAGTTCCTTCTTACAATGAGTCTCAGGAGATTTGGAAAAAATAGCTTTCAAATGTAGCAAAATTCTTTCCCACACTTGATAAAGGAAAATGGCTAGACTTGTCATTCCAAATTGGTTCTTCCTGCAGTTATTCTCATATACACATATTTTGTAAAATCACCTTCAGGAACGAAAACGAGTGCATATTTTTAGCAGATACATTTGCTTCATAGGATTATTACATTGTCACTGTTCTCCAATAAACCCAGAATTTAAATTAAATGGAGAGGGAAGTGACTCATATCTGGTGGGGTTTTTTATCTCTATCACAGAGCATTCATTTCTTCCTATGTGAGATCTGCCCACAGTTTCAGTTAAATAGAAATATTCTGCTTAATATATAAAAATGAGGTATGAATGCACCCTTGATCTCCACAGGCTTCCATATAAGTTCATGTGCCATCTGTTTTCAAATGATTAATGTTAAGAATTATTGCCTTTTACTAACAGTAGCATGTGTCTGAGTATCTTACGGAAAAATCAGTGAAATATTACCACAGTGCAAGCACAACAATATAAATTATCATTTGTACTGAGTCTGATAGCCCTATGAAATATTTTCTTCTTTTTCTTTTCTTTTTTTTTGCCAGTTTGGGTTGAAAAACTACAGTTATGCTGCAGTGTGCATGTCTGTATCTATGTCTGTGTGTGTGTGTGTGTGTGTGTGTGTGTTGTGGTATGCTTTGCAGTAATGATTATTCATTAGCAAAGCTTTGATTAATAGACTGATGTAGAAAGCAAAAGATATAGTAACTGGAAAAAGTTCAATGGGTTGCAGCTTTGCTTCTTGGAACCTTCATGACCCACAGGGAATGTTAGGCCAAAATATATTAGAATCAAGATCCAAGATCACACAGTGAATTCCAAGGCTGAATAAAGGACTCAACCCAAGTCTCCATAGACTCAATCCAAGATCTCTTACAGTAACTATTTTGGAATTTAAGTGAAGTTCCACTTAGTGTTGTTATATAGGCCAGTGTCCTGTTAGCTTTCACAGAGCATAATAGCTCTACACTCAAAGCCCTCTGCAGCTCCCCTCCTAGTCTCCAACTTGTAACTATATGAACCGGAGAGCAGGCCTGTTGCTTTGAACAGAGATTTCTTTTTGTGCAAGGGAAAAGAGAATTCCCCATTGTGCATGGAGTACCCAAAGAAGGATTATGCCTGGAAGAGATTGTTCTATGGCAAAAAAAATGTTCTATCCATTATATTGAAAGACATATTTGGTTTTCTTTGACAGGGAACAGCAGTAGTTCAGAGACTTAAACTGAATTATGTGTAAAAGGACAGCAACCCTTCTCTGAGAAACCCTTGCAGTTACATTTGTACAGGTGAAGAACTATGGCTACTACCCATATTTCTTATAAGTATTTTGGAATTAGTAACACAATTAAAAATAGTTTATAAAAGTCATTTTTACCTCAACTGAAAAATATACTCATACGTATCTAACTTTGTGAGGAGAAGGTTACACAAAAGATACACAAAATGTTTTAGATGTTGAGTGCTAGTTTGGAAATGATTGATTCTGTTGGAGATGGCCGAATTTCCTGAATTGCATGAGAAAGAATAGATTTAGAGGGAGAGAGTGAAAATTGTATGGGAGTAGATCAGATGAAGCTATGAACTACATCATAAAGGAGACAGAAGTTGCTTTAAATTAACTGTTAAAATCGTAAATTTATATTACATTTATATCATTTTGTTTTTTAATGTAAAACTGTATATTTTAAATTGTTTTTATCTTCTAAGTTGTGAGCCGCCCAGAGTAGACTATGTCTAGATGGGTGGCATATAAATGCAATAAATAAATAAATAAATGAGTGAATTTTCTTTTTCATTCAGCGATGCACCACAGGTATTTCGTTATTACTTATTCCAAAAGTATATATGTTAATCCTCAGTGAAAACACTTAAGGCAGGTTACAATGAAATGATAGAAATAACAAAATTAAAGTACATGTATCAAGCATTGCAAGATTAACCAAAGCAGCATTATGTATCATTTACACCACTGGTTCTTAACCTTGGGTTACTCAGGAGTTTTGGACTGCAACTCCCAGAATCCTTAACCACCAACTGTGCTGGCTGGGGTTTCTGGGAGTTGCAGTTCAAAAACATCCGAGTAACAAAGGTTAAGAACCACTGATTTACACTATGAGGTCAGTGTCCCTCTGGAAGCAGGATGTGAGCCCCAGTGCAAATGGAAGGAAGCAGAAAGACTTGCCCATCTCAGATGGGGACCACAGCTGCTCACTTTTTTCAATACCCCAGAAGGAATGCTTGTGTTTATGCTTCCAATGTATGTGCAAACAAGGAAGTAAGTGACTTATGAGTGCTTTTGAATTCTGATCATTTAAATTTCTTCCACGTTTCTTGAATTTTGAACCACCTTATTTTTCTGAAGTTGAACCAGTATGCCAAGAAATGTCTGTTATTGACGGTTTTTGTTTTTCAAATTTTCAAACTTTGTATTAAGAGGAAGGTGAGCAGTTCCTCAATTCCATCCATGTACTTAATCAGCTGATGCATATCTGCATATTCATAAAACAGAGAAAATATACTTTGATATGGTTGGCATGCATTATTGTATGAAGTTATGTTCATGTAGCAGGGACATGGTGGCACTGTGAGTTAAACCGCAGAAGCCTCTGTGCTGCAAGGTCAGAAGACCAGCAGTTGTAAGATCGAATCCACGTGATGGAGTGACCTCCCGTTGCTTGTCCCAGCTCCTGTCAACCTAGCAGTTTGAAAGCATGTAAAAATGCAAGTAGATAAATAGGTGCCACCACGGTGGGAAGGTAACGGTGTTCCGTGTCTGGTCGCGCTGGCTACATGACCATGGAAACTTTCTACGGACAAACGCTGGCTCTATGGATTGGAAACGGGGATGAGCGCCACCCCCTAGAGTTGGACACGACTGGACTAAATGTCAAGGAGAACCTTTACCTTTATCTTACTATGTGCATGTATGTGTGCCCATGCCTCCATTCACACAAAGTTTGTGTTTTTAACAGTGTTTCATCCATACAGTGTGAATTTCAGAGATGAATAATTGGAAGAATCAACATTTTATTGTTGTTACAGTAAAGATATTCTTAGTTTATTTAGAGTATATTTTGGAAAATGCCTTTCCTTACGTTTTGTGTCCATTTTCACACTTTTAAATCCTCAGATTTGCCTTTGCAGAGGCTCATTTTGATGGCAAAGGCAGTTATCCCGGGAAAGGATGGGAAGCGTTGCCATGGAAATAAGAATCTCTAAGTATCACAAAGGAGAATCTTGAATCCCACCATAAGGCTGTTATCTCTCGTGTTCAGCATGAAAAAGGGCATGACGCTTTTCAAAGTATTTAGGTGGTTCCTGCTAAAATTGTTAATTAGATATGCAATGGTATTTTAGAGATATTTAAAGGGAAGAACTATATGTTCACATTACATTATCTGAATTATTCTTGTGACCTAGATTCCAGCAAGGGGAACAGCAACATGGATCAGGGATTGGGTTACAACCTGTGCTTACAAGTCAGTTTCCTCCCCTCGAAGTACTCCTTGATTCTGCACTGCTCCTGGATCCCCAGGTAGCAGTGATATCAAGGGTTGTTGTTGTTGTTGTTGTTGTTGTTGTTGTTGTTGTTGTTCTGTATAGCTCTGCTTACTGTATCCACTATACTCTTTCCTAAGACAACCAAATTTGGCAATAGGTCATCACTTAATGTTACACTGTGTCTTGGCTACCACATTGTGCTTCAAAGACAGCTATCCTTCAGCTGGCTGTGGGTTTTCCAACAGGTGTAATATCTAGTAGCTGGGCTTCTCATTGGGGCATGAGGGACTTCTTTTGGCCTCCAGCAGAACACAACAGGGGAAGAAATTATACAGCTTGAAACTGATGAATGTTCAGTTGAAGAATTAGATATAGAATTAGACAGGTGGTGCATATTTGTTTATTAAGAACTTGCAGGCAGTGTCATGTAATTCAATTTAAATAAGGGTTAGGGAGTGCCTAGGTTCCATACTTAGATCAAACTTCCTAACCATGTTAAAACAACTTCTCCTTGACCACAACCTCCTATTCTTTGCCTTTGCAGTATAACAAAAACTAAAGCAACTGTTTAGCTTGAATATTTCTGTTTGGTTTTGGGGTGAGGGCATTCTGCAGTTAGAAAGGCTGCTTTTCAAAATAAATAAATATGAATCAATGGGTTCAAATTACATGAAAGGAAATATTGACTAAATACCAGGGGGAGGTTCCTGATGGTAGGATCTGGAAAGGTGATAAACGTTCCTTTCTTGGAGGCATTTAAACTGAGGTTGGATGACTGTCTGTTGGGTATGCTTTAACTGGGATTTCCTGTTGCAACAAAGAGTTGGATGCAATGATTGTTGAACGTGGCATCCCCTTTCTCTTTTTCAGTGTCACGTAGCCCCATCTTGTTCCTTCTGCTGGCCTCAGTTTTCTAAATTTCCCTCGGCTTGGTTGAATTTGTGGATGGGTTTCCACTTTCTTAAGAACTTGGCTTTCTCTTCCTTCTTCTCTGTCCCTTGCTTCTTTCTAGAGAGCCTATGTGCTATACTGTGTAGGGTATTGGACTGGATCCTGAATGATCCAAGAAGTTCATTGGGTGAGCTTGGGTTAGTCTCTTTCTGTCAAGCTGAGCTACCTCACAGAGTTGGAAGACAGCCATGTAGGAGGAGAACCATGTACATAGTCTTGGCCTCATTCAGAAAAGGGGGAGGTAAAAAATAATTAATAAATAAAGCTGCTTCAATCTGTTGGCTGTTTGTTTGTTTGTTTGTTTATTGCATTTATATCCTGCCTATCTAGTCGAATGACTACTCTAGGCAGCTGTTTCTCGCTCTCTTGTTTCCATGGTCATGTGTTCACACCCATTCAGATCCTGCTTACTTTTCTTTGCTCTCCTTTGCCTAGTTTCATCATCCTGTTATACCCTCTTTTTAATCCCTTCCCCAGTAACCTTCGTGGCACAATTGCAGATGAGACCAAAGGCAGGGAGATGTTATACGCTCAAATCCTATTTTAGCTTCTATCCTTTTTGTCGATTGTTGATTGCTTACTCTCCACCACCACCAGCACTTTCTTTCTCGAAATTGGGGCAGAGGAGGATTGCACATTTGGAAAGATCTACATGTTTTGCTGTTTTCCATTTGTCTCACCTATCTGGGAACACAGCAAACATTCAGGAATGGCATCTAAACATAACACTTACTGTCTTATTACAACACAAGATAATGTTCACAAGGATGGAATTTCTCGCTTTGTGTTTTATCTGTGCAAGTAAAATGGCTGTTCTCCCTTTAAAACAACAACAAACAGGAAATAAAAGATAAGACAGGAAATAAAAGTGTAATTTGAACACTCTTGATCTGGACAAATACAGTGAAATTGCTTTGATGCATTCTTAAAACTATGCATTAAATGTATTTCCTAACTCAGTCTTCTTGCTTGTTTGTTGTTTTTCTTGGCCGACATTTCTTCAAATAATTGTGGCAAAACATGTTCCTTTCAAGCACCCAGGGCATTTCTGCAGACATTCCAAATGTTCCGCCAAATAAAAGGAATTCAGTGAATTTTTTAAACATTCTGCTGAGTGCTCCTGATTTCACTGGCTCTTATAACTGAACACATGAATCACTTGCAATTTTATTCTCTCCTATTTGTGCATCAATTTACAGCTTAATTGAAAATCCATCAGAGCCAATATTAATAAAGTAGAAGACCTTTCAGAAACACAGTGCTCAGGTTAGGAATTTGGAAATTAGTCCATTTTGCCTTTAAAAATAATTTTTTTTTTAAAAAAAAAAAATCAAGTTCTCTCCTCCATATTCAAAAGTGTGGATCTTGGCAAATTCTTTTTGAAATTATTTGAACTGAAATTTGATCCCTTGCACTAAGGCCAGACGAAAAGGTGAAGCTGTTCCAAGGAAGGAGATGACAGTATGGCGGTCAAAGATGAGAAGCCACTCAGAAAAACTGGAGATGGCAGCCCTAATTTGGCACTCATGTGGCCAAATATACAAAAGTTCAAAGCCAGACTTTTAAGAGTGAATCACTCAAAGTTCTTGATGAATGAATTTGTCAGTCTCTGTAATCACTATTCCCCTCTGGGCATCAGTCAGATGCTTTTCTGTTTCAACCAGGAATTTTTAAGTATTGGCAGTGACATTCTTTATTCCTCCTGATGGCGATGTTGTTTTGTCTTCTGCATTGTGGTTTTATGATTATGCATTTTCTCATTTTTCATCTACTGTAAATAAATGCCATGAAACTGAGAACTAAAGGATGGTATGTACAGAGCTTGGGAACATTACTTAAAAAATAACAATCTACAACTCCCCAAGTCCCCGGACTCTGAGTATATCTAAATATTGTCTGTAAATAAATGGATCATGATTAAAGGCTTTACAGAACCACCTTTCCCTGGTTTACTCAGAAAGATGTCCTGCTGATTTCAGTTAAATCTTAATTTGTTACTAGGTAATCCATTTTTCATCCAGCTGGCCTAAGGTAGTAACACTTTTAATTTACATTAATTCTACTATGTTGTTTGTTTGTTTGTTTGTTAGGTACTGTCAAGTCACATCCTACTTATAGCAACCCAAAAATGAGTTTTCAAGGTATGTGAAATATTTAAGAAGTGGTTTTACCAGTACACCCCAGTTCAGTTTCCATGGTTCAGCAGAGGTTTGAACCCAGGTCTCCTCTATAACCATTGCAGTTAACTGGCTCTCTGATTACTTTTACAGAAAAATCTATAATAACGCCAGTTGCTTTACAAGACACATTTCTGTTTTTATATGATAATATCTAAACAGTGATTTTTAAATTTACTTGAATGTTATTCATTTTACTTGAACATAAAATAGTCCACCTTACCACCTTGAACGAGTTCAAATCTCCGGTGCCGGATAAACCGCATCCGAGAGTACTGAAGGAACTGGCTGAGGAACTGTCAGAACCGTTATTCACTATTTTCTTGAAATCATGGGAAAGGGATGAGGTGCCAGAGGACTGGAGGAGGGCTAATGTTGTCACTGTCTTTGAAAAGGGCAAAGAAGAAGAACCTGGGAAATATACAGGCCAGTGAGCCTGACATCAATCCCAGGCAGAACAGATCATAAAGCAGTCATTGTGCAAGCACCTAGAAAATAACGCAGTAATAACTAGAAGCCAGCACAGATTTGTCAAGAAAAAATTCTGCCAAACTAATTTGATCTCGTTATTTGATCAGGTAACCTCCCTGATAGATCAGGGGGCTGGAACCCAAGCCTTATGAGGAAAGGCTGAAAGAATTGGGCAAGTTTAGCCTAGAAAAAAAGAAGACTGAGGGGTGATATAATAGCACTTTCCAAATATTTGAAACGTTGTCATACAGAGGAGGGGCAAGATCTGTTCTCGATCATCCCAGAGTGCAGGACATGCAACAATGGGCTCAAGTTAAAGGAAGCCAGATTTCAGCTGAATATCAGGAAAAACCTCAAAACTGATAGAACAGTATGACAGTGGAACCAGTTATCTTGGGAGTTGGTGAATGCTCCAGTACTGGTGGCATACAAGAAAAAACTAGATAATCACCTGGCAGATATACTTTGATTGTATTCCTGCACTGAGCAGAGGGTTGGATGTGATGGCCTTGTAGGCTCTTCCAACTTCACTTCTATGATTCTATGATAATAGCATTTGTATTCAAACATGAAATAAATACATTAATTTACTTTAAGTGAACCTGGTCAAAAATATTCTTGTATACTTCAATAACTACAGAAAATTATTACATTTTCCCTTTCTATTTAGAAAGACATAGCTCCCTTCTTAAAAAAAGAAGCTGTGTCATGCTTTATTTGAGCTTAGATGTGTGTCATGGTGTTTAATGTAAGAGACATAAATCCCTGGAAATCCTTCCTAGCATGTTTTTAATGCTGCTATAGAAGGCTGAAAAATGTAAATGGATTCCGATCTTGCAGAGGTGACCCTGTCTTGTCATGGGTTGCTGAGAAGTGGAAACATCTGTTCACAGCACTGAACATTTTACCAGCATCTCTTCTCCCCAAGATAACTTATTCTTCCTGCCCATTCAAGTCCTAAAACTCAAGTGCTGAAATTCACAACATTTGCACCTTCCTGTTTCCTCAGTATTAATGTTGACAACATCTTGCATGGTTACTGTGTGTTAACAGTGTCATCATCCTCTCAGGAGTTAATGACCAGACGTTATTATGTTGGCGTCATTCCACCTAGTTCGATCCCCACAGCTGGTCCCATTCCGGTCTTCATATGCACCAGGTCTAAACTCCTGGTCAAATGTTGTGCTCCATGATTCTGAAAAAGTGGATTTTAATCTCTGAAAGATGTTTATTAGTTTTAAAAGTACCACAGTAAGTTGTTTTTGTTTTGTCGGGCTTTTGCTAAAATGTATTAATGTGATTGCCTCTCTGTCAGAGCAGACAGCAGTGACAATTTGTTTAACTTTCTTCCTGATCTCAGTCTTTGCCTTTTAATTTTGCAACACCATTTCAGCAACAAGTCCAATTAGGCCCTCTGATTTATGTATAGAATCAGAAATTAATTCAGTACCGGAAACACAAGGAATAGCTCATTTCTCTTTTGCTAAATATAAGTTCAACAATACAGCAAATTTAATGAAAAATCCCCAAACAATTCATCCAATGCATCATTTTGAAGGTATTCTTGTATTGAGGCTATGATTGCCCTCTACAAAACTCATACTGATTCCCATGTACAGGGGATTTAGAAAGTAGGTTAAATTTAGGTTGCTAGGAAACAGAACAGAATCCTAGCAACTGTTTCTAACAATGAAGGTTACCTGCATGTCATGGTAAAGACAGAGCATCAGCCTATTGTTTCCCATCCTGTACACATATACCTGGGAGAAACCCCTATTTTTAAAAGTAAGGGTTGCTTCTCAGTAGACATGCATAGGTCTGACTATAAAACAATTCAGAGCTGATTCTGTATGCTCGTCTGTTCTTTCCTTCTTCTCAGAATGCTGCTTTCTAGTTTAACTGTGTTGTCATATATTCCTCAGTTTGAACAGCACTACTTGCATAATCTTCGGACAGACCGATGGTGCAGCAGAATTCTTTCCTTCTTGCAAGTTACACAAATAATTCTGTTAAGGTTCTTCTCATGCAAGCATGAATGGTCAATTTCCACTGCCATTCCATATGTCCTGAAATGAAACTATACCTCATTAGGTTCAATGAGCTTTTCTCAAAACCAAGGACTACAGACTCCTTATTTAAAATTGTCATTTTGAATCTTGATTTCTAATACTGTAATAAACTGCATATTTCATATAATTTTCTTGAATGCTGAAGAAATCTTTTTGCTCAAAACGAGATGTACATACAGAAAAATGCCATAGGTTAATCGTTTTCATATTGAACTTGGCATATTGCCTGGAGTTTTCCTTGTATGTATTGGGGAAAGGAAATGGAGGTCTTCGTGGTGGCAGAGAGAGAGTTACAGGGTAGACCAAAGCAAAGGAGCAGGTTCATATATAATTTTTACAGATGTGGGCATTTTCTCATACAAAGCACTGCTCCATCCTAGTCCTGCCTATTCATAAATAAGCTCCCATGTGATGGCTTTCAAACATGCAAAGCACAGTTTATAAATACATGTCCGTTCAGGATTAAGCACCATGCAATGCAGATTGTACATCACAGCTCAGTTTCAAACAACTCAAATCCTGGGCTTTAAATACCCTCTTTTCTCTTATTTCTGATCATCAACTGGAGATAACAGAAGAAATTTATCTGCTGGATTGGGAATCTGCATGACTCCACTGAGGCTTCTGGCTGGAGGTAGCTTTAATCAGTAAATCAGAAAGTATGTAACTCCAAACAAGAAGACACATCTGCTGAAAAGCACCCATGCTGTGTATGCCAACAGCTGGTCCATGGACTGAGAAGGGGGTGTTGATCCTAGATTATTTGCATAATATTTGCCATCATCCCAATCTGAAGAGTAGAGAGTAAGGAAATGATGATTCTGGGCAGTATTTCAGTAGGACATCACATGCCAAATATCCTATTTCTAATCCCCTGTCATAGCCTGACAAGGAGTGGAAAGACCTGTCTGAAGCTGATGTCTGAAATGCAGGATCTAGTTTGGGAGCAAGAGGCTGGGGAGAGGGGTGAGGTCTGCAAAGCAGGTGGCAGTTTGGTTGGGAACTTCTGCACTCTTGTGAAGTGCAGACTAAAATCTGTAATGGATTCACAGCATCTCTGAAATTGGAGCCACCAGCTGCCACTGACTTTGAACCAAAGGCTTGTAGCATTTGTGAGAAATGGGAACTAAAGAGTTACTCCTAAAAAACTGCAGTGCCGACAATACTGTTGGATCCTTGGGAAAAGTATGTCCAATTATAACTGGAATTATTTTTTTAAAGTAAGAAAATAAAATGGATTGAAATAAATGGCTAGCTAGAACAGATTATTTGCTTCAAAATTAAGGATCCCTCTGTAACCTTTGGACTTTAAATTCATTGAGGAAAGGCTTTGCTGTCATGCAGGAGTAAAGAAAATAAGTGAAGGGACAAAGTAATCAGTAGTCAAAACCTCTGGATTTATTGAGTTTTTAAAAGCCTTAATATCTCAGAGTCAAATTTCATCATTATAACCCTTGAGAAATAAAATATAAATTGAACTTCCATGTTAATGCATACTGGCTTTGAAATCAGGAGAACTTGGCTGAAAAATATGAGGAGTTGGCATGCCCAGTGGAAATGGTGTTCAAAGCTCTTCATAAGAGGAATGGGAAAAGCAGGTTATGGTATTCTGGAAGAATAAACAATCTCTCTCTTTTTGCAGCACATTTAGTCCACCTATGAATGAATATTGAAAGCATAATGAATGTTTACAGCAGCTCATAAACCTTTGAAGCTTTTTTTAAGTGTGTGGAAAAGAAATGTCTGCTTAGCAGCAAATGTTCAAAATACCTAGTATTTTTTTTTTCTGCAGCAGAGAAACCTTGAGATTTCATTTTAGAAGCTTGATGGAAGACCATAAGCCAGTTGAGAAAACATATTTTCTGGAAATTACATTTACTCTCAGCTAACTTATCAAATGCAAGTTTGGGCAAAAGGCAAAAATAAAGGAGGCCATTTTGATCATCAATAATAATAGAACTCAGCCAACCTAAGACATTTTGTCACCTGAGGCATAGCATCAAATTGTGTTCTGCACTCACCCAAAGAAAGGGGGATAGTGTATGAAGCTTATAGTTATCCACTAAATGCAAGTAATTATGCATAAATATGGAACACATGCCCAAGTTATCATGTCTTGAAACATAAATGTACCATATCAGTGCAAATTCTAGTTTCACTCAGAATCTGTTGAATATTTCTGCTGAGTAAATATGGCATCAGTCCTGAATACTTCAGGGCCAATGAAGAATCCAGCCCAAAATTCTAGAGGACAATGAAAACAGAAGCAGCACATCTACTATGAGGAATAATTTAACCCATACTGAGTATTACTTGGGGGGGGGGGGGAAGCAATACGAATGAACCAAAAAAAAATCTATCCAATACAAAGACACAGGATTTGCATAAAGAACAATTTCATTATTTATTAAAAAACTTTTGTTGTTAAAATAAGATGTGCAAACAGCTGCAAGTATAATGAACATCATGATATGGTATCATTGGCAAAATGAAAGCAGCAAGATTGTGGTAATATAACTTTTATTACATCAGTAATGGAAAAGAACTATCCTTGCTTGTGGAACACAGCACTGCCACAATATATAGATCTCTCTGCCTCCAAAAAGGTTATTACTCAGCTCTACAGTTTCAACCACCCTGTAATCATCAGTCATTCCCCATTTTTACTGAGTTTCTGCTGTGACCATCAGCAAGAAACTCCTGCCCAAAAAAACACTGCATATTCAGCTGAGCTCTTAGTTCGTCAATTCTAAATGCGATGTCACTATGGCTCAAAGGGTGCTTTCAAATGCTATAAAGTCACAAATCAAGTTTGTTGATCAGTACATACTCTGCCACAATATTATTATCCCCTGGCTACAATCCTAGGCATACTTACTTGGCAGTGAATCCAGTTGAAATCCACTGGACCTACTTCCCTGTAAACATGGTAAGGATCAGGCAGCAAGTGCTCCTTTCTAATGTTTGTTGGGCACCAGAGGCTGAAACAAACCGTGGAATAATAAAATAGGCATACACTCATTTCCAGCTACTAAATCATTGGTTACTTCCAGAACATGCTGTGGCAGACTTCTGAAGTGTAAAATTCAAAAACCAGGAGCAAACTGAAGAATGTATCGATGCACCTCTCCCTGTTTGTACCTAGGACATAGAAGCTACTCTGGGTGCATCTTAATGGACAGATGCTCCTTGCCAGATATATATCCGAAATCATTCAATCATTACACTGCTTCTGCAGACACTCCATAAGCAGGAAGACAAACATCCTGAAGAGGATGGAGTAGTAGACAACCAGCTACATCAGTTGAGTCCTTATATTTTTAGCCTGATACTTCTTTGTTTCAAGTGGCTATGTACAGAGTTGACCATAAACAGAGCTTGGAATGATTGCTAACAGGGAACAGGGAATTAGGACTAGTTGCTGAATGGGGTATAGTGATCCCCTTCCCAAATTGTGAAGAACATGGAAGGAACAGCAGTTCTTTTTTCTTTCTCCTCATCGTGTGGTATATTTACATTTATACTGCCTCTGATAATGGAGGCTCAGTTGGTTTAGGAAGTCCCTTGCTTTGAAGCCAGAACTCTATATTACAAATAATCTATCATTAGACGTAAGAATTCTTTCAAACCTGATTGTGTGTTACAGTCACAGCAGTAACTTTTCTCATCTTCTATAATTTGCAAATTAGCTGGTATTATTTTATGGCTGGTCTTTAAACCATCCATAGGTTTTGCCTTTGTATGTATGATTTCTCAGATACAAAAGACTGCCCCAGTCATGTATCTCCAATACTATCATGACTTTAGCTGTAAAGAAAGGTGATCTGTAACCCATATTTGGGCCTGAGGTTGCTATCTGATGATAAAATAGTTTCAGAGGTGTACAAAACTAGACACTTGTGTTGTCTATAGCCAGCAATACAGATCTACTTGTTATGACAAGCCAGAAATGTGATGTTTTAAGCAGAAAGCAGCAGCTGTCATCAAATGGACAGTGTATGAATCATCCCAAAAGAATCAAATTATCCTTTCAGGGGAAGAATGGAATGTTCCCTTGATTGGGATAAACAATGGAAGCAGGTATCAATTTTGGTGTTGTTTTTATGCACTGCACGCTTTGCTCTATTTAGTCTGCAATACCACAATCATTTGCATTTCATCTGGTCACCCAGCTGAACTCTATTCAAGAATAGCTTACAATGCAGGAAGGATTAAAACTCAACAATAACTGGGCAGAGGGAAGTCTCTATAAACATGGAACCTTTGAATGTCAGATTTAGAAAGATAGGGTGCACCTTGTCCACCGACTTCATCACTCATGCTCACAGCCTATGATACACCCAGCAAGCTTCTTTATTGATATAGGTAGCAATTAAACAACAAGAGAGATGATTTGCTCTGCAACTCAGATAAGGAGATTTTAATAAGCTTTTCAAAATGTTTTGTGCAGTCTTTGGTAAATCCAAGGTAACCTTATCATTTTGCTTCTCAAAACTGAGCTTTTCATTTCTTCCTTTGCTAATAAGGACAAAGTGGTTCAACCCATGTTTGAAATCATTTTTCTTCTTCTAAAAAGTATTTCATCAAAACTTCTCCACAATTTAAACACCGTGGAGATAAATCCAATTGTAAATCCATACTAGAGTGGTTGCATTATCACTGCACTCCACTGTTATTCTGCAACAGAGCAGATCAACATTCTACAAGGCAATTCTAAAAATGGGGAAGCCCCCCCCAAAAAATTAAAGTGCTGAAACTGAACCTTGAATCAGCACCAAATCTGGCACAGGTGTAGTGTATAGTATATTATTAATCTGTGCCAAATTTGAGGAAGTTTGGGCAAAGGGTTTTCAAGTTATGATTGGCTTAAAAGTAAGAATGTTTTACTTTTCTACAGGAAACAAGCACCATAAATATTCCCAGATTTAAAATTGATCAAATAAATTAAAAAGATTAGTCTTGCTTATCTTGAAAGAAAATGGTTGGCCCAACCTACTTTTTTTATTTGGAGGAATCCAGGTTGCAGGGACTGAAATAATGATCTTTTAAAAAGGCCTTCCAAAAGTATAAAACTATTTTCTTATAAGACTGAGCATGTGTGGAACAGGCTTACTAGCAAAAGCATCACAAAGTAGATAGATTGTTGCAGCTTCATGGCAAATGTTTGGAGGGCAATGAAAGTTCACAGAAACCATCAAAAGACAGGTTTTCTCTGAAGACTCAAAAAACAAACACCAGGCTTTGTTTAAAGAAAGTAATGGACTGATAGTCCTCCAGAAACAGGACATTTTGCCATGTATCTATGGGAATTAGCACACATATTTGTAAGGCATATTCAAAGTATTTCTGCATTACAAAAGCACAGAACAGAACAAAAGCCCCAAAACAGCCCTTCAAAATGTTTTGGCACAGAGGGACTATAGCTACATCCAAACAGTTCTCACTTCTGTCTTCTCACAGTAACCACAGTACAGATCATATGCTCATCTTCTGGGATCCTCTAGCACTGAGAACTACATGAGAAAAGTTTCTGTTGGAATTTCTGTGTGTACGTACATGTAAACGTCCATTAAAAAAAAAAAACCAAAATTCAATTGTACAAAACCCCTCCAGTTCATGAATGTGATATATTGTGCTTCAGTATTCACAATTCAAAATGCCAGGAAATAGCCCAGTATTGCTGCACAGTAGCATGCCTGTGTTGCCAGCAGGAAGAAGGATGCAAAGCTTTACATAACAAAGGCCAGCCTGAATGTTGACAACCTCAATGTCAGCAGTCAAGATGATCTACAGGATACCCTCTTGTGCCCACTACCATTTATGTTTGTTGAAAAACAACCCTGGAAACTGAGAAATGGTTAACTGATTTTAAAAAAAGGAGTCAAGTTCTGGGATTTTTCCTTCCTTGATGACTTTGTTAATGGCAGTATAAAACTATATATAAATGTTTACTCACAATGGATTTAGGAATGCATTTTCATCACTATACTTCTCTTCTGTTGGGGGAAACTATGATTGAGTAAATCAGGTACTAGGCATGGAGAAGCTTGTCAGGGTGGGGGGGGGACCACTTCCTCATGACTCTCTGTAGGTCTACTATTGACATCATTGGGTTTCTGATTTCAGTGCCGGGTATAGATTTTCCACCAAGCACTTGAGCCAAGAACATAGCTTCATATCTCTCCATTTTTCTTGGAGGGAAGAAAACATATTAAAGTTGCTAGTGCTTACAAGCTCACCCAATAGGAGCCTGTTTGGGTGACACACAGGAGGAATTTCCAATTATCAGAGATAACAGCATTCTTCTTTCTACCCCATAGTCTACATGGGCGTGTAGAACAGTGCATTCCCTGACTGAATCTTGAGTCCTTATGGGTCAGACATCCTCTTTCAATTCTACAGACTAGTTTTACTTTTTGACAGCACAATTTTAAGTCTCCCATCAGTTGCTTTATATTGAGAGGAAGCCATAAAACAAATGAATGCAGGAATTATAGGGATGGTCTCCACTTTCACTGAAAGTTTGATTTGTAGAAAGCCATTAATATCAGCCCTGAAAAAGAAGAAATTCATTCTTTATGGTAGCTCCTCAAATGAAGAAAACTATTCTTCTTGGGACTTTTCAAAGCTGGGGTCTGGGTGTCCTTTGGGGATAGTATTTTGAAGAATTGCTTAACCAAATAATTGGGTATTGTGCTATATTAATGATCAGCTTGTTTAAATAATCAGCAGAATCAAGAATAACATTTCACCTGGTCTATACTTGTCTGGACTGCAGATGGAAGTGGTCGAGGGAGCCTATTTAAATTTTCTTCATTAAAAAGCTCTCTCCACATAGGCTTTGGCATAGCCTTCTTGATGACGTGTTTTTCAAGACTTTTTTCTCTCATTGCCAACCATTCAAATGTATACCTACAACTTAAAAGTGCAACAGTATTGAGTGAGTGGGTGGGAATACTTCTTGGTTGCAACTAAGTTGTGAGAAGAAAGAAAGATGGAGGAGGAGAAGGGAGGGAGAGAGGGAGGGAGGGAAGGAGTGAGTGAGGGATCCAGTTCTGACTTTTCAAGTTTGAATAACCTTTTTTATTCTTACCTTTTCGCCATCACAATAATTTTCATTCTAGCTAGGAATATTTGGATGGTCTATATTCAAGCTTCCCAGATTTTTCCATGTTGAGCCTTGAAACTCAATCTGATTTGAGTTTACTGAGATTAGAACGTGAGCTGTCGCTGTCCCCTGTCCCAGAGTTCTGTGCACATTTGTCTACATGTACACATTTTTGTGTATATTTCCACCACTGACTGAAGCATGCTTGTACACATTTTAGAAACACAGGCATTTTTTGTAAAGAGTTTTTGCATGCATTTTATTGCTGATACCAGCACTGCATTGGAAAGTGTGGAAAAGTACAAGCTTCCAGCTGGGTCCATGTTCTTAAACTAAACTCAGCTGAACCCAGTTCAGCTCAGAAGAAGAATTGAACTTCTGTAGATACTATGGATTTCCTACCAAATCCCTAATTCTGGTCTGAAAATGTCTTTAAAAATAAAGTAAGTTTGGCGAACCATAAGGGGAAAACAACCATGCAGAGTACAGAATTTCAAACTCCCAAGCAATCGCTTTCTAATAATGATTGAATGCTTTTTTTAAAAATGCTGTCAGCATTTTAGGAAGTATTGTTCCTTTTGGCTTTTAAAAACATTTATCTTTATTTGTTTTTTTTTCAGTTGCACAACTGCACATACATGCACAATTCTCTATTAGAATCATCCAAAACATGTACATGCACACTATTCCCATAACAATATTTCCATGAAAATGATATATCTAAGGTATATATATACAGTACTCATGAAATCATTTTTGGTACTGTTATGAGCCTTATTTTTTAGGAAACATAAGACATAAGAATCTTCTTTTTACAAGGTTACTGGCTGCTGATTTGTTTTCTGTCACAATTCAATTTAGTGGGAAAAATGAATTGTATTTTCAGAAACTAGTTTTGCTAAAACACAGAGCTGATATTAAAACATGAAACATGGAAAAAATGAAAAAAAAACAGCTCTAAAAGTTAGAAATAATTGGAGCGAACAAGAACAGCATGAGAGAAGGAAGATTAGACAATATTTGTTTATTCATTTTCCTTCACAGACAAGTCTATTTTTTCTTATACTGTTGATCATATACCCTTTTATGTGACTGTGCTCCAACGTTACCATTTTGTGGGCTTTGTTCTGTAACAAGCTCTTCTTTAATCATGAAATTCCTCATATAGTGAAGTAGATAAATAAATTAGCTGTACATATCTAACAATTTAGCATAGACCAAAAAAATAAAGGGACTCGCTGGTTATATAGAAGGTATCATAAAACGCCAAAAATGAAAGAAATGCAAAAAATAAAGAAGGCAAAAATGTTGTTGCACTGTTATATTCTAATGTGAGTTTCATGGACAAGTTCACTTCCTGAGATAAAGGGATGGTTCTACCTTCAGTTCAAATCTCAAGGGGACCCAAATGAATGTAACTTGGGCTGGATTGTGTGCATTGCTTGTCCATTGCTTTCAACAAGTATTGTTTATTCCTCATGCATATTGGCCAAAATGCTCTTGCATACACCTAGAGAAACTGATTATGCCATCAGTTACAGGCTTGGATCGCTCATTAAAAAATTTCCACCCCTCCAACATTCTAAGGGTCCCTCAGGATCCCTTTTTGACCTGGGGAAGACTTTGGGAGCCTTAGAAGAGGGAGGGGGAGCCTTTAAAGCCCCCAAATCACTGCTGCTGCTCCTTGATACAGGGACTGGTCATTCTTATGGATTTTCAGGCGTTAAAGGCTTCCCATCCTTATCTTGAGGCTTCCAAAGGTTTCTCCAGTTCATAAGGAGCTTTGGAACCTGGGGCATGTGCATGTGGATTAGAAAACATTTACTAGTGATAAAAGCCCACACCTGATGCTTGTGCCTGTGTAACATTACAAAGAAGATTTTTGCCAATGTTGTTGGGTACTGATTGTATGTATGTATGGTAGGGTTGTATATATGTTAGGACTGTCAACTGCTGAAATACAAAACTCATCAGAGTGAAGAACAGGCCTGGGAGTGGAGGAAAGGGGCAAAGCAGCACCAAGTTGCTCAGTCCATCCACGGGAAACCAAAGCCTTTGCATGAGCCAAGGGGGCATGGTGCTGTGATGTTTATATATCAAGAGCACTTCACTTAAAAGTGGGCAACTTTAAAAGAAAGACAAATTCCCTATAGTTTCTGACTTTGTCCTAAGTCTGACTTCTAAAACCTGATTCAATCAGAAAGATCTTTGTCACTATTTTTAAAGAACAAATTTTATGGCCTCTCTCTGAAACTTGGGAGGATAACTATTGGTCACTTCAGCAAAAAATGAGGTAGATGTTAGGGCTGTAAAATCTCATATTTCCGTGCTGTGGTATTTCTCCAAATCTAACCTACATTTTCCCCCTTGTTTTGTATCAGATTGCAAGATGCTGTGTTTTCTGGCTGCCCTAATGTTTTTGAGCAATTTAGTACATTTTTTTCTAATGTGTGCATTTATTTAAACTTTTGCCTAAAGTGCACAGCTTTTCCCCACTGAAACATGTGTGTATATTGTTTGAACTGTGCATATCTGAGCCATTCACACTTCAAAACATGTGGATTGTGCACATTTTATTTCTCAAAGATGTGCAATTTTTCTGGAAATGTGCACTTCTTGTTACACTGTGCCTTGAGAAGTCGGAAAATGTGCCTTTCACTGAGAGGGTTGAATCCAACTAAATTCTTTCATGCTCCCACTGCATATATCAACAGTCTGACTTTGGATCCATTCAGGATGGCACTATATTAGTGGACTGATAGACTGTAAGGAGGACAGCTCCCCATAGCTTGCCTCCAGGAGCTGGTAAATCAAAGATGTACATCTCTGGGTACAGCAATTCTATTTTTAGCTTTCATAGCTAAGAGGCAGTAATAGATGCTCTCCATGGGCTTAACTAGTTCACCTTTTAAAGTTAGCAAATCTTACCTCATTAAAGCTAGACGATTTCACTATTCAGTAAGTTAACTATTTGTAACATATACAGTTCCTCCCTTTATTTGTTCTAGTACTACTAATGATCAATTTTATTAAACTATTACAAATTTTGGCATTTTGAGAGCAGAGAATTAATATCTACCTAAACAAACTCCTCATATTTTCTTGGTAGTGAGATACTTGCCTCACACAAAGAAAAGCTGAAGATACTGAGCCTCATTTAAAAGGTCCTTTGGGACCCACAACTCCAAAAATACAGAGATATGGAATAAGCTCAGCAATAAATAAAGGTATTTTATGAGCACCATAGCCTCTGAGGGCAATTCAGCTGCTAAACAAGACATGAAATTTCATCTCTTGTACTATTTTTATTCTGCAGATGTGATGGGGGAAATATGCTCAGGCTAGAATCCTCTATACACTTACCTATCAGTAGACTTCACTGTATCTCTGGTGCTGAGTAGACATGTCTAGGACTGTCCTCTTAATGAGATTTGGTTGCATCCAGTTAGTGAAAAAAACCTCTTTGAGCAACTGGAAGCTTTCCTTAGTAGAAAGGGGGGAGATTTTTTGCCAATTTCTGCACCTTGATTAATCTCTAAGCATCCTCTCTCATGCTGTTCCAACTGTTTCTCAACCCACAAAGCAGGTTGGGGGTGAGAAGACTACAAAAGAGGTGAATAACTGAATGTCACTGACCTTTTTGTTCTGCTGATGCAACTTTTGGACCAAAGATGCTTCTTCAGCTGTGAGACATTATGTGGATACAAATAAATGCTGTCATAATCAGGTAGGCCAGTATGGTAGGGAAAATGGGATATGCTGCAAGCAGTGCAGGACTGGTGAGTCAATCAACTCTTTTAGTTTCCCATAGTGCCCTATGTCATGGGTATACATTTGTGGCCCTCAAGATGTTTTTCGATTCAACTCCCAAACTTTAGTCCCAAGCTATGCCAATGGTTATTGTGGACCAAAACATCTGGAAGCCCGCTCCCGTACTAGATGGTGTCACTAGGTCAGGGGCATTGTGGGAAACTGAAAAGGTGGACAGGTCCAACTGGCTGTCACTACTCAGAGAATAAAATCGAGGAGAAAAACCTAATATGCATATTTTAAGAGGGTTTTTCCAAATTGAAAATTAATGGGAAAAACCAAATGAATTATGGTTAAAAGTGAATGGACATCTCATAGATTTCAAACAGATTTGTTTTCCTGTAGTTAGGATACACTCAAAAGATTCTTGTGGATAAGACATAAGTGCAACAACACCAAGCTAGGATATAATTGTTTAAGCCAGTGTTTCCCAGCCTTGGGTCCTCAGATGTTATTCGACTAAAACCCTCAGAATCCTTCACCACTAGCTGTGGTGACCAGGATGACTGGAAGTTGTAGTCAAAGAACATCTGTAGAACCAAGATTGGGAAACAGTGGCTTAAGCAACGCTTTTCAAAGAGGTAACCATGTTAGTGTGTCATAGAATGTATTTAAAACACTTAACAAAATGGCAGCAAAAACAAAAAATACTGTGGTATCTTTAAGACTACCCTGTTTCCCTGAAAATAAGACCTAACCTGAAAATAAGCCCTAGTATGATTTTTCAGGAAGCTCGTAATATAAGCCCTACCCCCAAAATAAGCCCCAGTTAAGTGAAACTGCCCCCTCCACCATTGTGCAGCAACCAGAAAATGACATGACTGTAAAATAAAACATCCTCTGAAAATAAGCCCTAATGTGTTTTTTCGAACACATTAGACCCTGGCTTATTTTCGGGGAAACATGGTAGAAGATATATTGTAGGATGAGTTTTTAAAGATTACAGTCTGCTTCCTCAGAAAACTTACTATCACACTATGATTTATTTGTATTTTATAGTATTTTATAGTATTTATTATGTAGTTTATTTTATTTTTTACAGTGTATTAATTTATTTTATATTGTGAACAACACTAGTGGGGAGGTATAGAAATGAAAAAAAAGAAATAAATATGAAATCCTTTAACTGAAATCTTGTTGCTTTGTGTAGTAAATTGTGCTAGAGTAGGACCATTTAATCTATTGGGATTTGGTGAGTAAATTTCTCCATAAATTTCATTCAAATAGGCCCAGTCTAGTTGTTACTTATGAAACCAAGCAACAGGATTTCAGCCACTGAATACTACAAATACTTTCGCAGGTATATCTACAACACAAAATTTTCATTGTTGTTTCATTTCTTGAGTTTTCTTCCTGTCAGCTTTCTTTCCAGCTTTACTTTCCAGCTTTCACCCCCATACATGATGATCATTAGGAAAACAAGAGTGTGGATGAACTTGGCTTTGGTCCTGGTCTCCCATGGCACACCCTTACACTTGATGATCTTTTCTAATTCCTTCCTGCGCCTCATGGTGCAATGGTTAAGCTGCTGTATTGCAGCTAAAATGGTGCTCACAACCGAGGTAGCCGGCTCAAAGTTGACTCAGCCTTCTATCCTTCCAAGGTTAGTAAACTGAGTACCCAGCTTGCGGGAGGGGGGTGTGGCGGCGGCAATGTGTAGCCTACATAATTAACTTGTAAACTGCCCAGAGAATGATTTAAGCACTTTGGGACAGTATATAAGCAGTACATTTTGGTTTTTTGCTTTTCATTGCTGCCGTTTTGAATCTCAGTTTTCTGATTTCTTGACTGCAAATTTCCAAAATCTTTCGCTATTTTAGTTTCTGCAAAATCGTTCACTATTTCAATTTCTTCATTGTTGAAATTAAAGTTGTTGAATTCTTCAGTGGTCTTAAATTTTATCTTCTTAATGTTCAACTGCAGGCCTGCTTTGGCTCTTCTTTCACTTTCACTAAAAATTCTTCGAAGTCACTCCTGCTTTCTGCAAGTAAGATGGTGTCATCTACATATATTAATGTTTCTTCTGCCAGTTTACATTCCTCCTTCTTCTTAATCTAATCCTGCTTCCCATATGACACGTCCTGTTTTAGGACTTTAGAGACTGTATACTTGGAATCACTTCCATGCTGTGGATTCCCTATCTCAGTTGATAAATACTGTATATCTGGGATTTTGTTCTTATTTAGCTTTCAGTGAGACATTTCATTCTACCCTGTTACCTCAAGCAACTCCTGCTCTGGTACTAGTGAAAAGAACTTGAAGTACTGTATACAAACTGTATACAGTTTTGGTCTACGTTATAACATTGTTTTTATATATCAGCAAGAATTTGCAGAGCTGGGTGTTCTGTTTTCTTCTGTTTATTTTGGGATTTATTTGAATCAATGCAATATTGATAGTAAAGCAAAATAAGAAAATGTCCTTGTTTGGGTACATCAGTCCAGTAGTCCTTTTACATCCACTGACCTGAGCATGCAAAGTTATTCAGGTACATTGAAAAAATGCATAGAAACATAGAAATCTCTGGCCTATCTAGCAGAGTATTGTCATCTGTGACTGGCAGCAGTTCTCCAGTAACTGCTTCTTTTTTCCTAAGCCTAGTTGAAGATCACTGGTAATCCTTGGTAGTTCTCCACCCAAATACAAACAAGGTTCAACCCTGCTGAGCTTTCAGATGAGGGAACTGCACACAATATTTAAAATAAAAAGCAGTATTATAATTGTGCAGAAACATTGGTCCTCCAATGCTATAAAACATATCAATGCAACCTAACAATACGTCTAGTGTGCATTTGCTTCTTCCCATTTCCCCCTATTTAATATTGGAAGAAATGAGTTGAAAGCCAGATGTTCACTGATTAATCATACCATGATTTTGGCATCACCATGTGTTTCCTCTAAAGATCCAGGCTGCACTGGATGCTACCTGACTGGTTGTCTGGAAAATGAAGACAAGGTGCAAACATGGCTTTTTGAAAACCTCTTTCTGCAGTGGCTTAATACCCACAGTAGTTAAGGTTGCAGGCTGTTATTCTAGTGTGCTGTCTGGACGTGGTGAAACCTAACATTCACACTGTTGCTTTCCCCATGGAATGTCTGTAAAGTGAAAGCCCTTTGGTGCATACATTATGACAGAAAAACATGCTAAATATAGGTATGAGAAAGATCTGAGTAAAGAACAGGGTGAACAGAACAATATGCTTCTGTACAGTAGGAATTGAAAAGAAAAGAGGGTCAGAAATGAATTGCAAAATACAAGGGAAATATTTCTACAAATAAAAAGAAAAAAGTAGAAGGGGAATTATGCTGAGCTGAGTAATAGAAATAGTGTGGAACAAATACATTCTTTCCATTTTTACTGATATAGTCTGAAGAAGTAGAGGTGCACCTAAATTGCTTGTGTACCTAGAAAGAAGCACTTATGTGGGTCCACTTCAACATAGAGTTGGGCTGTAATCTCAGTACCTAAGACTATGTGTGTCAATAAAAAGGAAGAGCTTTCATGGATCAAATCCAGTTCCTCAGACGTAAAAGTGGGAGAGATCATTCTTATGTCTGAAGAAGTGAATGCTCACATTAAAATAGTTTTTAAGGTGTCACAATGTTTGGGTTTTCTGGTTTTTTATTTTTCTTTTGTTTTTGCCTGAAATGTTCAGAGTTCATTACAATTAAATGTATAACTGAGATGACTTACTCAGCTTGGAGTCACTGTCTCTTAAGCATATTTCTCTGCAACATCAAAATAACAGGCCATAGACTAGAAATCAATTTAGTTGAGAGTTGAAAAAAAGATGTTGATGTGCTCGATCCTTAATATGAGTCACTGAGGAAAATTTTGAGTAGATATTGCATGAAGGCAAGCAGGAGACCAAACTCTAATATTTGAAAAGCCCAGGATGAGCACGTAGATGGATGTTGCCCAAGCATTAGGCCTGTCTGATATAGATGCTCTAACAGCCCCGACCAGTTAGGGAGAAACCAGTGGACTCCCTGAATGGCTGGAAGCACCCATTGCTGCATTTCAGTCCACACCTTTCCATGCGATGCTGCAGGAAGAGAGTCGCTCCTTGCTCTCAGACCTAACCACCAACAGAAAGGATGTTCCGTTCTGCACTGAGCAGTGGACAGCAGCAGCTTAAAAGGAAGGTGGTGGTTGGGGGGAGGGGTAGAAAACAAGCAACACTGAAGGTCCCTTAACCTGAAAAGCTGTTCATCTGCAACTTGGCACAATGAATTCTTCCTTTGATACCTATGATGTCATTCACCAGTTTTCAAGATGCTGTGTAAAACTGTCCAGAGGTTATAATTGTATGACCCCATTAAAGCAAATAGGGTTGTCTGGATTTTTGGAAAGCCAGATATCACAATGAATGCAGCTCTAAGTTGACGCACAGAGCCCATGGACAACAATGCACCCCGTAGTTCCAGTTGGAGCTGGGCTGATACGTGGGCCAGTTCAAGAGATTCATGCAACCCCTACTTGTAATTCTCTTTTTTCCCATTCCTTATGCCCCCCTTACACATATACAGATCTAGTAAGAAGGGGAGAAATAGAATAATTTCCCAATGCCTTTCCACTAGAATGGCTAGAGACCCTTCCATATGGAATTACCTCTGGGCTATACTTACTTCTTATGAAACTGTCATTTATCCCAGTGCTTCCTCTTAGTTGTATTATGGATTATGTGAACAGGGGATTAGAATGGATGTTCACAAGCAAGGAATGTTTATTATCCCTTCCATTTCAGTAACCACCTTGAGTCCTTTTGAGGAGAAAGGAGGAGTAAAAACACTTTAAACAAACAAACAAACAAACAAACAAACAAACAAATAAATAAATAAATAAATAAATAAATAATGCTCCAGGTTAAATTGCAATGTGGATAACATGTCTTTAGAAGTGAGAATTCCTTAAGGACTGAAAGATACTCAAAAGAGTTGCCTTACCTCAAGTATCTTGCAAATCAGGTTGCTTTGTTTTGTGATTGGTCATCTAGGAGTTAAGCATAGATTTTGCTTAGATATTCTAAGTAAAATAAATTTACAACTGTCAGGATTAACCACCAAACTCAACTGTTGCCAGCACTACTGGAGAAAGGTTCTTTGGACAGGATGATATCAATGAGAACCAAAATAATAACCCCATTTATACTTTGTTGCTGTTCTCCAGTGGCTAGTAACTTCTACATCATATATCATTTCATTAGTCTATGCATCCTTTATACCTTCAGGTCCTCTTTGATTCAGTTTTTCATTCATTCAGAAAAAAAAGTCTTCATAGTGGGTTGTGCCCACTATTATTATGAAAGTCAAAAGTAAAGTTTCCAACTGAAAATTAGCACCAAGCAACCAACCAATCTGTAGTTAGATTCTGTTTTAATGTTAATTTTGAGTTGCTGACACATTTGGCAATGGCGTATTTTGTTGGAATACTTTTAGTAGCTGAGAGATTTAGATGTGCTGCCTTCCCACTCAGTAGCAACAAGGGCTCTTGTAGATCTGTATTAACACAGTTTGTTCAGCAAATAATAATAACAATAATTAGCTGATGTTCAAGTGTTCTCTGCCAACTTGCTCTGATAGTGAAGTACTCTCTACCTTCCTTTAGTAATGAATTTCACAAAAGATAGGCTCTTACCTTTGGGAACAAGCTGGCCTTTTTCCTCCAACAATGCAAGGAGTCAAAAAAAGGTTATAACTTTTCGGAAACTTTGGTAAATGTAAGGAGGGAGCAGCACTCAATGTATTCGCGAAGGCTTTCATGGCGGGGATCTAATGGTTGTTGTGGGTTTTGGGGGCTTTTTGGCTATGTTCTGAAGGTTGTTCTTCCTGACGTTTCACCAGTCTTGGCGAAACGTCAGGAAGAACAACCTTCAGAACACAGCCAAAGGAGCAGCACTCAGTTGGAATATTATGAAGGAATGTTGCTAGGAAGATTCATGGTTTTCAGTACCCACTGTTCTTGTTTGTAACAGCTTTGAACTGAAGTAGTGTAAATGGCTATTATGGTTCCAATCTTCTTTCTGAGACATTCTGAATAGAAAACTCTCTGTTTGCTCTGAAGCCATCACTGCTGAAGCCAGGCATTATGCTAAATTTTCACAACTGCTAATTAGAGGTACTTTGCTGCTATGATGCATTTTGCACTCTGCCACTGGTAATGTCTTTCATATTAGAGGAAAACTATGTAGTGTATCTTTTCTTTACTGACTTCACTGGAATTTGGTTTTGATGCAAATTGCACATTGGGACCATCATTCAGACAGATTCTTGCATAAAGCAGAAAAAGGAGCTTTGACTCAGAAAGGTGACAGGAAGGGTGAGAGTTAAAGGGCAATTGTAAGTTTAAAAGCACAGGGAATATTCTCTTGTTTTCAGTTGTATAGTTGGCAAAGCATTGCAGAACTTGTCTACCCGCCAAAGGCTTGACGTTCAAGACACATGAATGAGCGAATTCATTTTACTCAATGCACCACTTGTATACAATTTTGTCCCACCCAATTTAAGGGATTTTTCTTTCAGGTTAAGTGGTTCCTTGAATACTTATGGAGACATAAATGATAAGATTCAGCAATGATTCTGTCTGGATGGCCACCATATTTGCATATTCCTATTAAGCTTAAGTCATTAATTTTTAAAAAATTAAATTGCGGCCACTCAAAATTTGCATAAATGCTCCAGACTATGAGTTTTAGCATGTGGTGGTGTGGCATCATCCTAACATTGCCTCTTCTCACCTATCCAGTCCAGGTGACCACAAGTGGCATTTGGAAGGCTGGAAACCAGAGCTTGTCTGTCCTTTTATCTGTCTAACCTCTGCTTTCTCCTGTATCTGTTGTTAGACTGACATTTTCAAGGTCTGCCTATCAATCTTTCCTTTATTCCTGATTCTGTGAGGAGCAGACATGTGCTCCCATGTGCTCTCTGAAGGCATGTATCTATTTAACTAGAAATAAGGCTTAGACTTTTTCATCTAGTTTGCTTTTCATTCTTTAGTTGGCTGGATAGCACAGTGATTTAGATATTTGGCTGTGGAACCAGAGGGTTTGATTCCCCATTGTGACTCCTGTGAGTAGAGTCAGCCTGTGTGGTCTTGGGCAAGCTACACGGTTCCAGGATGCCTCCAGAAGCGTGGAATGGCAAACCACTTCTGAGTATTCTTTACTTGGAAAACTTGGTCACTATAAGTCAGCACATGATTGTTTTTTAAAAATTCATTTTCCTGCTTTATTGAGGAACTAACAGCCAATATGTATACGAGGTGTTTACACTGGTACTAAGAGAAACATTCGCTGTTTTAATTCAGCCAAACCACCCAGGGAATGGCAAATGAAATTCCTTCAAAGAATAAAAGCAACACAGAAAAATTGCCAGTTAAAATGTATAAAGCTAGTTGTATCTTCTGATCACTGGGTGACTTATAGTACTGTGGAAATAGAGCAGAAAATTGCCCTAAAAGTGACTCCACTAAAGCAGACTTACCACTTATTCATTTCCAGAGCTAAACACAAATTCATAAATATGTTGAGGAAAGGATCTGCTGTCTCCTACATCAGATCAGACTCCATGAATGTTTGCAAAACTGAGCTGAGATTTTGCCTTCAATATCAACCATCTATATCAAGTATTGTATCTCCCCAAAATTCTGCACAAAGCTATATCAAGAATAAGGCTATTAGTTCTAGAGAAACCATGCCATTGTACAGGTTTTTCTTGTATAGTTTTGCCACAGGTTGGAGAGTCAAAATAGATTCATAATCATTATAACATAAGACAATTGATTCATTTGAAAGGTGCTGTTGGAGGAGAACTTTGTGGATAGCTTGGGCTGCCAGAAAGACAAACAAGTGAGCCCTAGATCAAATCAAGCCTGAGGCGGGTCCTAGTTCAAATCAATCTCTGAAGGTAAAAATGTTGAAACTGAGGCTGTGAGCATGTCATGAGAAGGCAGAGTTCTCTGGACAAGACAATAATGCTGGGAAAGGTAGAAGGCAACAGGAAAAAAAGGAAGGAAGACTGATTGACTTCCTAAAGGAACCACACAGGCTTGAGTTTACAAGAGCTGAGCAGGACAGTTAAGGACAGGGTATTTTGGTGATTACTCATTCATAGGGTCACCATAGATTGGAGGTGACTTGACAGCACTTAACAACAACACAGGACTGGATAAAATTAAATGACAGGCAGATACCTACATTCAAATTGTACTGCAACCTGTGGCTTAGATAAAGACTGGAAATAAGCTCTTTTTAACTCCTTTACAGATCACTCCACTCATTCCTCTTTTGTCTCATACCTTATTTGTACAAAGTGTGGTTAGTTGTGACGGTACAACCAGCAAAAAATGATTTGTCCATCTTCTAGATTTGAGATTCTGACCTGAAGACAAACCAGTCACAGAGGAGGAAGCACACAAAATGAACTCCACATCTTCAAAAACAGGCTGAAGATCTGTCTGAATTAAGGGAGGCAGAGAGACAGAAAAATATTTCCCTCTTGTACTTGAACGTCTGGGTCTCTCATTCAGTTTCTTTCACCAGTTTTATGTCTCTCCATAGCTATTACTCATGGAACAGTTGTTAACTGGGACACATGCTGAACAGTGGACTTTGCATTCAGCACAGTCAATAAAACTGCTTAATGCAACTTGTTTTATGCAGAAAAACCATAAGACCCTCAAGGCCAAGGTATAAGGAACATCTAGCAAACAACCAGTGTAATTAAATATGACTTAGATAATGCTCAGTACATATGAAGGCAAAGCATGTTGGCAGAATGTCTCTAATAAAGATGGCAATTGACCATATTTTCATGGAAGAAAGGAGGTAACAGAGACTGAGCAGTTGAAACTGAGTATCAACACTGAGAGGCATTAAAACAAACAATGCTCATTAATGGGATCTAAATAATAGGTGCTTAGAATTGTCCCATCCCTCCTATAGTAAGTATAGTGATTTATCCTATCTGTGCAGCTGAAGCTGTCACATTACATGAAAACAATTTTCCTTAGTTTATGTGCATTTGCTGTTTGTTTATTTCCACTGTTGCCCAGAAGATTGGAGATACACACATTTTGCCAGTGATCTCAAGGCCTGCTGGACTTTCTGCAAAGTATGGCCAAACTTGGTTTGATGTAGCTAATGTTGTCATTCTCCTTCAGCGTGGAGCCTCTTTCTTGTGACATTATACAAGTTGGCTGAACTAAGCTAGAAAACTAGACCTGTTCACTTCCTTCTTGAGTCATTGAATGTTGCTCTGGATGGTCTTTAGTTTCCTTTCACCCTCCTACATTTTCATATAGGCTTTCTCCCACTTGTCACTTGTTAAGTCTTGCCAAATGACATTGGAAACAGAATATATTCTACTATTTTTAGCTACATGAGTGTGTTCGAATGCTTCAAATCTATGCTAGTTCTGTGGTTCCCCAGAACAATCCTCCCAAGCACCAGGCCAGCTCTAGAGATGTCCCATTAAGTTTCCCAGGTGTCTATTGTTCATCTATGATTATCACCATACTAAATGTGGGCATTTAGACACATAAGAGCAGTGTGGTACACAGTGCCAGTCAGGGAGAATGACTTGCTTTGATAGGACTGTGAGAAATAGATGGATATGGATAGGCACTGGTGTCTGAATTGTTGGCATAATGTGGCTTGTCAAAATACCATTGGGTACTGCTGAAGACAACAAAATGTCTGGGGTTCAGCATTGATGCAGTAATCAACAGTGCCAGTATAGAGCAGAGTCAATCTCTAAATAGCTAGAAAGTCTACTGCATGACCTTGGTCCAGGAATTTCTTTTAGCCTGAGTTACTGCCACAAAAAAATAGGATAAAATTGTGAAAGGAGACAATATTTACTGCCCATAATGCCCTAGGAGATAAGCAGAGGGGGGAGTGGTCAATAAATACTAAATAATCAATCTGCATATGGATGCTGAAGAGAAGAAATGGTGACAGCTCAATTAACAAAATGCTTTTCATCCACAGTGTAAACCAAGCCAACTACTGTGAAGACCAAGGAAGAAGGAGTGAAACGGTAGACTTGAATCCCCTACAAGGACAAAATCAGGGAACTTCTAGACCCCACCACCTACAGAAAACTGAAACAGGACCCAACCAACAAAATCACAAAACATACAAACATGCTGATCAGGAGTTCCTCCCTGCACCCCAACGTCCTTCAACAAATCTGCAAGACAGAAGCTCTCCCACCAAGACTATATGGACTCCACAAAATCCACAAGGACTGAATCCCACTCAGGCCCATTGTAAGTGCCATCGGCTCCCCAACATATGAATTAGCCAAATACCTAGCGACCCT
The DNA here is from genome assembly GCF_051106095.1 of Pogona vitticeps. Classification (NCBI taxonomy): domain Eukaryota; kingdom Metazoa; phylum Chordata; class Lepidosauria; order Squamata; family Agamidae; genus Pogona; species Pogona vitticeps. Next base: position 47,358,116 of record NC_135787.1, read on the forward strand.
TCTGCAGACTCACATTGGACAAACCTCAAAGAGAGCACAGAGTGCTGTCCTCTGAAGATGGCGGCCGCAGAGACTGGTGAAACATTAGGAAGAACAACCTTCAGAACATGGCCAACGCGCCCGAAAAACCCACAACAACCATTAGATCCTGGCCGTGAAAGCCTTCACAAATACATTGAATCCCTTTACCTATATCCACTAGTTTAAAAATTAATCATTCAGACTTAACCTTTGGAAATCAATGAAGAGAGAGAAGGTTCACATTAACACATTTAGAAAGAAATATATCTTCATTTTCAAGAGAGAGGTTGCAGTGAGATACATGATAATTCTAAAGAACATGCATTTTCTCACTTAAAGTTGACTTCCTCGCCTATTTAGCAAATCACCTGGTCCATAGAATTGAACGGTTTGTTATACAAGCATGCTATGATTAAGAATGATTGAAGTTGTAATTCTTAAGTACACTCTTGCCATTCCTTTGTAAACGTATCCTGCCCACTGAACCCCTAGAGGGGAGAGACATGTAAAAACCTCATAATCAGGTTAAGTGATAGACAACAAGAACTGAAATGAGGACAGGTAGTTGTGGATCTGCAGGCATTTTTGGACTGTAATTTTCTAAATCACAAAAATACCTGGAGGGCTATCGTTGCTCATCTCTGCTGTATGCAACCTGCAATGACAAATGCACTGGAATTATTTTAACAAGCATGGTCAAGCCAAAACACTTTGTTTTCTATGCTCAAGAACAAGCATCCCTCCAATCTTACATATACAAACTGACCAAACCGGCAATTAGGACCATAGGGAGCTGCATTACTCTGAGCATTGGTCTATCTAGCCCTGCATTGTCAACACAAGCAATAGGACAACATGCCCCCCCCAGAGCAATAGCCCACAGGCTAGCTTAAGAGGCATAGGGCAAGCCATAAGTGCACAAAACACTGGCTGCAATCCTGTTGAGTAACTACGTTTGTGTAACTCTATGTTTCACACGTGGTAGTGCTCCTCACACCAAAGCCGAAGTGCTGTTCACAAAGCATTGCGTCCAGTGCATTGTTCAATCACACAAAACAGGAACCATATGACCAATTTGCACAATTGTGCAGTTCTTGGAATGCCTGACGCATTTACTCAGACATAACAGCATGCTACAACTAGACAAACACTGTGTCTTCCAATACTCACCAGTGCTTCTTTTCATACATTTTCCCCACCATCTGATGCCTCAAGTGACCATTATTATCAGTTATCAAGTGCCTGAAGTGTTAAACGCATATATTTCAAAATGACCCTTACAGTGTGCTTTTACAACATAATTCTTTTCTTTGGAAAAAATTTTAAAAGCTCCATTGTTACCTTTTTGATATGCAGTAAGTAGAGAAGGACAGACATTGTGTCTCCTAGCCTTTCCCCCAGTCTCCATGCCTTCACAAAAACTGAGAATAGAACCTCTAATTTCTTAACCATAGAAGCGTCCAATGTTTCTGTGATGGTACAGCGCTATATATGATCATAATTCAGAGAAGCATCCTTCTGAATGTCTAGAGATTAGTGTGCATCCAGCAGATGCAATCCAGCTGTTCTTTCTATGCTTTCATATATATGGGGCATATATATGATACAATGTGGACTTCTTATCTCATTGAACATCCAAGCTAGGGATGTGCAGAGTGGAAACTCTCAGTTCATTTTCAGTTCATTTTAGAGGACACCTCTTTTATATTTTGTTAGTTCATGCACATGCGCCTTCCATTTACCACTAAAAAGGGCAGCCCTTTCAAGTCTTTCTGGTTGGTTCCCCTATTTGGAAGGGAAAGAGTAGGGCTGGCTGGGTAAGAGGATGTGCATGATGGCAGTAGATAGGAGGGTAAAAAAGCAGTGGAGCCACCTAAGCAAGAAGTATATGGCAGTAGCCACAGCTAAGGAAAGGCAGTGAAGAAAGCGTGGACGGCTAGCTACTAGAAAGTCAACATGAAGCAATGTTATATATGTGGAGAGAATGAAGGTGATGAACAAAGAAAGTATGGATGAGCACAGATGACCTGTTTTTTCTCATTTGTCCAAAACCTTCTACTGGAAAGCAGTGGAAGAAAATGAAAAGCAATGTAAGCTCCTCTTCCGTGTGTGTTTTCATCCATGCTGCCCCCAAAATTCAATCCCTAATTTGATCACCAAGAATTCCTACAGTAGCTCGAGAAATACTGGAGGGGAAAATAATTTGATAACTTGTTCCCTCAAAATTATTTCTTCTATGACTGTTATTGAAGAGAAAAATTATTTTAAACATCATTAGTTGTGCATTCAGTTGAATTTGGGATTCTGTTCATGAAAGTGTAGAGGAGGGGTGAGGGATGTACGGCCCTCTGGATATTGTTAGCTTGCAAATCCCACCAGGGATCATAGTGAATCCTACAGCATCTGAAGTTCCCTTTGCTGCTTTAAAGCAACACTGTGGGAAGGACAGCAGTGACATTTTACTGATATACATTTTATGGATGTGTTTGCTTTAAAATAAAAGGTGCTTGGCTTCACTTATCTGTTGGTGAGCATACATGGGAATGTCATCATCTGCATAGCTGTACCATCTTTCATACTACTCAGATTTTGTTTTATGCCTAGGAGTACTTTCGTTTACAAACAGTACTGGTGTGCTGCTTTTAAAAAGAAGTGGGAGTCTCTGGAATTTTAAAAATACATTTTTAGCAGTCTAATACATAATACTGTATTTCCTCTATTCAAATAGGACCTCTCCCCTTTTCTGGAACACACTTCTGGTAATTAGCACTCATAAGGAAGAAGCTGTAAGAAAGACAGATTAAAGAAAATGTGGCATTGTTAAATTATCTGGCCACTGGGTGTCACCCTAAGTATGTATTTGGGCAGCTGTAAAGGATTATGCCCCTTCACAGATTGCTAGCTTGTTTTGATGAAGGGGCTTGAGTAATTCAGAGAAGCTATGAGTTATGTCCTGCAGGGACACCCAAGATGGACAGGTCATAGTGGAGAGTTCTGATTAAACGCGATCCACCTTGAGCAGGAACTGGCAAGCCACTCCAGTATCTTTGTCAATAAAACCCCATGGACAGAAACAAAAGACTAAAAGCTATGACACTGGAAGATGAGCCCCTCAGGTCGGAAGGCATCCAACATGCTACTGAGGAAGAGCGGAGGACAAGGACAAGTAGCTCCAGAGCTAATGAAGTGGTTGGGCCAAAGCTGAAAGGACACTTAGCTGTGGATGTGCCTGGAAGTGAAAGGAAAGTCCGATGCTGCAAAGAAAAATACTGCATAGGAACCTGGAATGTAAGATCTATGAACCTTGGTAAACTGGATGTGGTCAAACAGGAGAAGGCAAGAATAAACATCAACATCCTGGGTGTCAGTGAATTAAAATGGACGGGAATGGGCGAATTAAATTCAGACGATTATCATATCTACTACTGTGGGCAAGAATCCTGTAGAAGAAATGGAGTAGCCCTCCTAGTCAACAAAAGTGTGGGGAAAGCTGTACTGGGATACAATCTCAAAAATGACAGCATGATTTCAATATGAATCCAAGGCAGACCTTTCAACATCACAGTCATCCAAGTTTATCCACCAACCACCACTGCTGAAGAGCCTGAAACTGACCAATTCTATGAAGACTTAACAACACTTTCTAGAACTGACACCAAAGAAAGATATTCTTTTCATTATAGGGGATTGGAATGCTAAAGTAGGGAGTCAAGAGATAAAAGAAACAACAGGTAAGTTTGGTCTTGGAGTTCAAATGAAGTAGGGCTAACAGAGTTTTGTCAAGAGAACTAGCTGGTCATCACAAACACTTTTTTCCAACAACACAAGAGGGGACTGTACCCATGGACATCACCAGATGGGCCATACCAAAATCAGATTGATTATGGGTTCTCTGCAGCCAAGAATGGAGAAACTCTATAGTCAACAAAAACAAGACCTGGAGCTGATTGTGGCTCTGATCATCAGCTTCTTATGGTAAAATTCAAGCTTCAACTGAAGAAAATAGGAAAAATCACTGGGCTAGTCAGGTATAATCTAAACCAAATTCCTTATGAATACACAGTGAAAGTGAAGAACAGATTTAAGGAACTAGAATTGGTGGACAGAGTGCCTGAAGAACTACAGTAGTGCCTCGACTTCCTTACTTATGAAAATTTTGAGTTACGGAAAGCTCCAGCTGCAAAATTTTGCTTCTACTTGCAGCCGGCGCTTCCACTTATGAAAGGAAAAAGGCAGGGGGAAAGGGTGGGAAATTGAAACAGTTAAATTTAACTGTTGGTGGTGAAGAGGCTGCTTCTTTGTAGCTCTTTCGCCCCAATGGTTAGGGAAAAGGATGTAGTGGGGGTGGCCCAGACCCTGGAATCTTGACCCTCCTGGGTGCTCTGGCGGCAGAGCACGGGCAGTGGAGACAGTGGTCACCCAGCACTGGGAGGCTTGAGCTGGGTGGGTTTCTTCAGCCCTTTGCCTCCCAGCTCTCCTCCCTGCTCACCTCCCACTTTCTTTGCGCCACGCTCCGTGGGCTCATGGTGGGAAATTCAAATGGCAGGGAGCAGTGTGGAGCAAGTGGGAGGTGAGCAAGGAGAAACCCAGCCAGCTCAAGCCTCCCAGTGCTGGGCGACCACTGCCTCCACTGCCCGTGCTCCGCCGCCAGAGCACCAAGGAGGGTCAAGCTTCCTGGGTCTGAAACACCCCCACCACATCCTTTTCCCTAACCATTGAGGCTCTGTGACCATGGCCAGGAGTGAGTGGCTGAACCACTGCAGCCAGCTCAAGCTTCCCAGTGCTGGGTAAGAGTGGCCAGGGGCGAGCGATGGAAGCACACCAGCCAGGCTCAGTACTTTGGCCATCTCATGGGAAGACAAGACTCCCGGGAAAAGACCCTGATGTTGGGAGAATGTGAAGGCAAGAAGAGAAGGGGACGACAGAGGATGAGATGGTTGGACAGTGTCACTGAAGCTACCAACCTGAATTTAACCAAACTCTGGGAGTCAGTGGAAGATAGGAGGGCCTGGCGTGCTCTGGTCCATGGGGTCACGAAGAGTCAGACATGACTTAAAGACTAAACAACAACAACAACAAAAGGTTATGGCAAGAAACCTACCAATTTTAAGAAGGTAGATAAACATGGCCTTGTTTTAACAAATCTTTGTCATATCAAGACCCCCAGCATTGTTTCCTTTTATACTGGTACTTCATGCTTTTGTCATATGATAAACAAAGTATTGCAGACTATAGGAAACCCCTCCCCAAGCCCTGCCACCACCCATGTATTCAGCCAAAGAGTGACTATCCATATCATTCGGTGCTCTGTAAAAACAATTGACATTGAATTTTTAATGTGGACACTATCAGTGGCCTTTCACATACACTGTTGGATCTGCTGCATGGGTCCCTTTTGCCTCCTTCCCAGAATAACACGAGACACTTGGAGTCTCGCAAGAGCCTCCCTGGAGGGGAGAGGGGAATGAGTAAGCTACTTAACCGGTGTTCCTCACTCACTCCGCCCTCTTTCTTCCTGGCAACGAAAGGAAGACAGAACTCAGCTGCTGCCCTGCTCATTTGAAGCTGCATACAGTGGCGCCTCAACTTATGAACTTAATTGGTTCCATAACTCCAGTCGTAACGTGAAATGGTCATAAGTCAGAGCACCATTTCCCATTGAAATGCATTGGAATGTAATTAATTCCATTCTGGTCAAAGAAAAAAAATAATCAACACCAAAAAAATCACTGCAAGACCCATCGGAAATGTGATTAATCCATTCTGGTGGGGGGGGGGACAAGAAAAGGAATCAAAGCATGCAAGACCCATCGGAAATACAAAAAAAAAGCAATGCAAAAAGCAAGGAAACCCCGCAAGACCCATTGGAAATGGGGGAAAACCAAAAAGCAATGAAATCCTCCCAAGACCCATTGGAAATGGGAAAAAAGCAAAAAGCAAACAAACTCCCCAAGACCCATCACAGTACAGAAACATAACCCCCCCAGCCCAAAACCACACTGCAAAACCCACCTAGAACAGTTTTTTAAATCAGAAAGCAGCACCTTACCTTACCAGGCAGTCAGAAACCTCCTCCGATCACACACTCTAACTGCTGGGGTGAAAGAGCTACAAAGAAGCATCCTCTTTGCCTACCAATGGTTATCAATTTGAATTACCTGCCTTTTTCCCCTGCCTTTTTCTGTTCGTAACTGGAACCTCCGGCTGCAAGTCAAAGCAGGCTAGGCTAACTGTTTGTGTGAGTCAGGTGTTCAGAGGCTCAAAGTAGGTGGTAGCAATGGCTTCCCAGAAGGGCCAAATTAACAGAAAGGACAAGCAGCTTGCTAAGAAGCACATAGCTCCTCAAGTTACGCCACCTCAGTCATCCTCAGATGAAGAGCCTTGGCCTGTTTGGCAACAGTTGCAAGAAAAAATGTTGGCTTTAGAAGCTGAGCAAGCAGCACAAAAGGGGCCCTTGTTTCTTGGCCAACTAAGGAGGTGGTCCTTTCTCTCTCTTTCTCAGAAAATAGTTTTCAGAATTCTGTCTTATGCCTGTGATACTATTGAATCTAGAAAGAGGTTGTTGTGTCTTCTTATGTGTAACTTCCGTATCTTTCACATTTCTCAGTAATCTCTATCATGTGCATATGATGAGACCATCATCAGAAGTTGGTTAGTCCTCACACTGCCATAAGTGCAGTAGGCAACATGGACATGTGAATGTGGAATGGAGAAATGTGTGGTACCATTCTTAACTTTCCTGTTCTTATGAGCCAGACCTAAATGATTGTTTTGTTATACCCATCTTTTAACCTAGTGACTCTGTAGTAGCACTGATTTTAGACCTGTGTTCTGTAACACAGGAAATCTGGCTTCAGAGTAACTTGGGACCCCTCATTTCTCATGCCAGTGGGAAGATGACAACTACCTTTTAACAGAACCACATCTGAGCATGACAGCTGGTCTTTGTTCTTTACAGACACTGCTGATGGCTTGTTCCACCCTTTCCCATTCACCACAGCCACAGCTGTTGGAACAGATGCAAAAGAAAGAAAACATTTTTTAAAAAAAATCTCAGCCCCTGATTCTCAACAGTGTTTAGCAGAAGATTTTCAGAATTTATTAAAGTTTTACAGAAGTTTAGGAAATAAACACATGTGCACACATGCACACACACTTTCTTGATTAATCAAACAAACAGAATATAAACATCACACTGTGTACTTACATTCATTTCTAAAAGTCATTTTCTTTCATGTTGACTGTGCAGGATTTTGTTTCCTGCACAGTAAACTAAGAACCTTGTTTTGGGGGTTCTTAGCTGAGCTTCTAACTGACATGAATGAATGAATGAATGAATGAATGAATGAATGAATGAATGAATGAATGAATGAATCAATGAATCAATGAATCAATTAATCAATTAATCAATGAACTGGTGTCAAATACATGTAGAGAGAATGAACTGGTGTGAATTGGTGCCAGTCAGAATCTAGGCAGTAGCCCTTTTTCTGATTCTGATTTCAGAACATTTGTGAAGTAGCCTATATATGCATTTGCTAGCAAATTTAAACCAGAAATGAAATACAAACCAGAAAAAAACCCAAATCGGACTGGCCCAGGGTTCTGTTCATGGTTTGGTTTGTGCAACCCATTTTGCCATAATGAAATTAAGTAGTCATTTTTTTTCTGCTCAGGACTTCATTTTGCTTTGGCAAAATGGATGCCCACCTGCCCCCTTCCTGCTGCCCCCCTCACCTCCCTACCAGATCCTGCTTCCTCCTCCTCTCCCCCATCCACCACTGCTATCTTCAGAGTCATTAGCCCATGAGTTGGCCCTACTGTCTCTGCATATTTGCCCATCTATCAGGTGGATAGGCATGCTCAGAGTCACTTGGCCCAGCACCTGGAAGGGAAGCTGGGCCACTGTCTCTGAAGATAATGGTGGTGGAGGAGGAAGAGGAGGCGGCAGAGGCAGCAGCAAGACCAGGCAGGCAGCAGAGGAGGCATAGGCAGTAAGTTTCACTTCCCCCAGTTATGAACCAGAAAAATGAACCAAAAACTGGTACATTTTTCTGAGGGTTTGGGGGTGGTCCATGGTTCATGCATAGCCATGAAAAACCAGGCATAGTGAACTGTTGAGTTTTCTGGCTCGTGCCCATCTGTAGTCCAATCTGCTAGAAGAGACCATTATTTGTTTATTATCAGTCACTGATGATCTCCCTTCCTCCACAGTGTTCAGGCAATAGACATTGACAACAGACGATAATTACCTCATTTCATCTGGAGAATTAAAAAAAAAAAGATTAGTTAGGTTGAGAGATGGCTGCCTTATACTGTACTGTGTAAGTGTTACCATGTGAGCTTTGAGGCTCAATAAGTATTAAGCTTGAATAGAATAGCAAAACTACATTAGTATAACTCTGAGTCACATGAATAGTGACTATATTAACTTGTGATAATTCACAGCTGAGATTTACACTGATAGAGTTAGACAATTGAGTAACAAGATTCTGGCCTTTGAATCTGAGTGTACTTGGTCTACTCTAGTCAGGATTTTAGACTGGTTTTCCATGCATGTTATTTTGGAACCACTGGCTCTTTGAATATTGTGTAAACTATAGTTTAGCAGTACATAAATTAGACTAAATAATAGCATGTCCAGTTCTTTCAATCTTTCCTCATAGGGCTTGGTTTCCAGACCCCTGATCATCCTTGTTGCCCTCCTCTAAACTTGTTCCAGTTTGTCATCGTCCTTGGAATGTGGTGTCAAGAACTGGGCACAGTACTCACCAGTGCTGAATAGAAGGGAACACACAAACACACACACACACACACACACACACACACACACACAGAGAGAGAGAGAGAGAGAGAGAGAGAGAGAGAGAGAGAGAGAGAGAGAGAGAGAGAGAGAGAGCCTTCAATGTGTGTGCGTGTGTGTGTGGGGGAGAGAGAGAGAGACAGAGACAGAGAGACAGAGACAGAGAGACAGAGAAACAAAGAGAGAGAGACAGAGACAGAGACAGAGAGCAGAAACTTTTAATTCTATAACGGCTGCAGTCTTATGTGGTGCAAAGTTGTGCAACAGAATATCAGTCACAGTTTTACTTATTTGTACTGCACAGGTATATTGGCAGAGATAAAATGAAAAGACAGTGCAGAGAAGGAGACATTTTGTGTATGCACTAACTTATGTATATTTATTTTTCCTGAAGTGTGAGCAAACATGCTCAGATTTCTGTGAACACACTTACTTTCTTTGTTGAGAGTTTTCAGAGGGAAATAATGATGTAGTTTGACATTATGAAAACATTGTCAGGAAACTAATTAAGTGATTTACTCTCTGATTGGGAAATACTTACTGGATACATGCACTAAAATGTTTGCAGAGGCATGTTAGAGTGCATGCCTGTCTCTTAAACCATTTTAAATGATATCTCATTGTAATCTCATTTGAGTCTCGCCTGAATTCTTTAGAAGTACTCCCCAGATTAGCTAATGTTCTGCCCTTTGCTGAGAATTCTTTTCATTTCTCTCCTTCAACAGCTACATGATGAAGACAAAAGAAGTTAGAACTGAGTCAAAATAAAATCTTTGTTTTTTTCTTTTTTTAAAAATATATATATATATATAATATCCCGAGATATTTTTCAGAATAATAATAAAAAGTCAAGACCAGGAACCAAAGATTAAACAACTAATTTGCAACATAGCATGTGAATGAGATGGAATGCAAGCTACAAAGGTGTTCAGAATCAGGATCAGAGATCTTCTATTTGTTTAGCAAACTGCCAAGAGCAAGGGTGATAATTAGAGAGGAATGAATGCACAATAGGCATCTTTTAGCTACAGTAAATATGTCATGAGTGTATCCTTTAATAGGGCTGGAGAACTGGGCAATACTGAACTGGATTCATTTATCACAATCTAATCCCATCTTGCTCAGAAGTATAAAAGTGGCAGGTATCCTACTTTAATTGGTGTACTTTAGGGATGTGGTAGTTAAACTGCTCAGCCAATGAAAGAACTGGAGAATATTCCCCTGAATCTCCTGGCAGCCACTATCAATCCATGTAGAGCTGTGAATGACTAGACGGTGAGTCACCAGATGCTCTGAATAGGACTATGGTCATCCTGCAGACCTTAGTCCTGCCCACCCACATCTCCTCGCCAGATGTTGGAACTTTATCCATGGAATACATCGTTCTGAAGATCTGTAAGAGTGTTTATTTGAATGTGTCTGCACTCTTCCTGTGCAGAGATCCTAATTATTGATGCCATATAACTGCATTTCACTTACTCTCTCCTCTTCAGAACTTCATGGTCAATGCACAAAAGTATGATGGAGATTGGGGGTGAGAGCAAGTGTGGACAGGACTTACATGAGTACACCCATCTCCACCTCTCTTATAATTACAGCTCTCTTCACACACTTAGACTGAAAATGAGGTATCAAAATGGAATCAAAGTAGGCCTTTCCACAGGTCAGTAGTCCATTCCATATCTGTTGGCGAGGCCAGGCCACATGTCCACATGCCTTTTTGCCCTGTGCACGTTTATATATAAATGTTGGGGCTGATGTGAATATGTGAATCTGAGAACTGACCTATTCAGGTGTTTCTCTGTGTTAAACACCTGAATAGGTCAGTTCTCAGATTCACATATTTTCCTAGAAAAATCCAATTCTGTCTTTTCAGGCTCATGTTTTCCTCCACTGTTCACTCATTGTGATAAATGGAATTGAGATGGACTTTTTAGCATATTGTAAATCAGTACGTGCATGAGGAATCAATATATTTTGCTAACTATAATTGTGAATCATCAGTCAAATCAATTTTGTGACATTTTTAGTCATTGTCACACCTAACAAAACCACTGGAACAATTCCCTATAGCTCAACAATAAGGACTCCAGGAGTGACCTACATCCTTATGCAGCAGTGAAATATAAACTTGGTATTCAGTGTGAGAATTAAAATCAGAGGTATTGATTTGATTTAAATGCAGTACACTCTTCCCATATCTGGAAACGTGAAGAGAACATAAAATTTTTCTGCAGTTGAATGATGCCTAGAATAGAATTGGCTAAAAATACATTTTCACTGAAATGCAAACTGCAGGGGTCACAAATCATGGCCATAATAAGAAAGGGTCTGCATACAGATACTGCACAATGAAAACCAGTTTGCAGTATCTAATCATGTATGCCAGCATTATCCATGTAGTCCCCCCTACCCCATAAAATCTGGGTTATAAATACATGGAGAAAAGGAAAAGGGAAGAATCAAAATAACCACATATAATCTAATAAATTCAAGGAATGTTAACAGGTGAGGATATACAGCACAGAAACAAACAAATATTGTAATCCACAGTTCCAGATACTTTGTAGTTAAAACTCTACCGAGACATTTAGGTAACTGTCTAGGACAGTGGGTCCCCAGATATTCTTGGACTTCATTTCCCAGAAACCTTCACCACTTGCTATCCTGGTCAGGATTTCTGGGAGTTACAGTCCAAGAACATCTGTCAAAAATCAGCGGCATAATCTGTGGCCCACAAATGGTGGCATGGCTGCCAGCTGCCTTCCTGTCTTGTCTTCACCTTTTAAAATGTTTATTTCAAGGCGTTTTAACTAGTTTAACATTACTCATTGTTTACAGCCTTTTTTTTTTTTGTTTGACGTTGCGTTTCTTTACTTTAAATGGTTTAATTTATGAAGGAAGCCTTCACTCAGACTAAGTACTTCTTGGCTCCTCACCAGCAGTCAAAACTGGAGGAAGCCAGGAAGTACTTAGTGCAAAGGAAGACATCCTGACTATATTAAGCCAGTTAAAGTCAATAAATATTTTCAGAAATTAAAGACTTCTGTCCTGTCCTGTAGCCCCCAATGGCTTCCTCAAAATGAAAGCGATCCCAAGTAAGCTTTCTGACCTTTGGGCGGTCAGAGAGAATTAGAAAACTTTAATTGCTGAAAAATCACCACGATTTATGACAGCATAATTTTTACTTGGCATAAATTGTGCAACAGGGTTTCAGCTGCTGTCTGCAAAAAGCTTCCACAAAGTGTTTTTGTTTTGTTTTGTTTTTGGCAAAAAGCAAATAAATGCCTGAATGCAATAAATGCATCACAAAAAATTTCCCCAAACTTTCAAAACTGGGCCAGTGAAGAGAAGAATTTTGAAAAATTTCATCCTCTTTTGCAAGATCAAAATAAGCAAAGATTTACATCTCTGAACTGGTCCTTTCAGGGACACTGGATAACTTAACTGGCATTTTTAAAAACTGCTATTGCTGTTTAGATATACACTCTAATATTGTGGTAATTAATATAATTTGTATCATTCTTTGTATATTGAATTAAAACCCTATGCGCACCACAAGGATGTGAAAACTTTGACATCTCTCTCTTTCTCTGTGTTGCTGAATATTTCCTGTCTGAAGAGCAGAAAGATATTGGAGTGAATCCAAATCAGATAATGTTCTCGCATGGGTTTCAGCTAAGAAGAAGAAAAGAGAATGGCAAATAGATTCCACACAGAGACATTAACACAAGAAAGAAATAGATGGGGGAATGAAAATACTTTAAAGCTGATTATTAGAATGTATTCATTGGGTTGCGTAAGAAGCATTAGGAATATAATAGGGGAATAGTTTAAGAAGCAACAACATGATACTCCTCAGCCAAAGACATGCCTGTGTAATTAATATGGCTGTCATTTTAACATGATTGTTCAGCACAGAAGCTACAAACCAGAATTTTGCTTCATTGTGTTTGTTCTATGTATACTTCAGAAGATAGTAAATTCCGTATTTTTAAGCCCTGCAAGTTCATAATGTGGAGATATTAAACTTTATTGATCTGACTGTATCAGAGAGGGTCTTGCTGTGCAAATCAGGATAAGTACAGTTACATTTTTCTTTCTATTAGAAACTGTTTCTTCCCATTAGTTGTTTATTTAGTTCATCCTCAAAAAAGAAAGAGAAAGATCATTTCCTGGAATGCAGAAATTGTTGGAATGTGTACTAATCTTTGCATTTCAGAAAGTTCTGTTTTCTGAAAAGTAGAACACACATGGGCTATAGAAACTGTAAGGCATCAAAATTCCCAAGGCACCATTTTATTTTCAAATGGAAGACTGCAAAAAATTAGGATTTTCATTCAATATGACATTAAAAATAGGAAAAAGAATGTATGTTTGGATTAATAGCTGGGGGTGAAGATGCTGTTCTGACAGAAGTAGTTTTGTTCATTCTGATGAATATTCATCTTATCAGAATTTGCATAACTTTTTGGTGTATACAAGATTTAGAAATATGAAAAGCCATATCTTTGGTCTAAAGGTTAAAAATATGAAATCTGCTGCATTAATGTTGCTTATTGATTACCCCAAACTTATCAAATTTCTTTGGTACATCCTTTACACATTAATATGATGAAATCAATATTCTGTACAACATAATATGTCCACATTAAATATTTTATCCACTACACTTGTTAAAAGATAATACATAAAATAATTTGTAAGTGTCATCACAGCCACTATCAGCAGCAGTATTTCAATCAAAAGATGAATTTGTTTCATTTGAGTCCTGATGAAATCATTAAGCTGTGACTAATTTAAACCCCATTAATTTCCAATGATTGATACACAACTCGCATTAAACAGGAGAAGGGCCATTACTATTTGTCATTTCCAGGCCGGCTCTTCGATTCAAATAGTCCAAACACTTGCATGAAAAAGCAAGAGGCGATTGAAAATAAGACGTAATTTTAGCAGTGCATCCCAGTTCTTGAAATATTGCTCTCGTGTAAGCCTTGGGAATCTATGCAAGCAAACCCAGTATGGATGCCCAAGATCCTTGGCCTTTTGGTGAGGTTTCAGAGGGTCAACTACTTTGCATCAACAACTGCATTAGCTGCCAGCTCTTGTAGTATCCCATAATGCCCTTGAATGATATGAGGTATACTATATCCCTTGTGATCACTTGTTGAACCCATGGCCAGGCATTCACTAGAAGCATACAGTGAAGAGAGAATAAGTCTTGGTGGTCTATGTGTGTGTTTCTAGTGGAGGATGCAGGCTAGGGACAGCAAACACTGTAATCCCATGACTGCTAGCAGGAAGGTGTCTCTTCTAGAATGCATAATGTATTGTGATTCATGACAATATATTTATTTCTTTACTGTCCTGTTAATAACAGGACGTTTCAAATGCAACAACTGACCCATTGATTACTTTGCCAAGGTTCTCCTGAGACCTCAACCCAGCCCTACATACAATCTGAGAATTATAGCCTAGTTTTTAGGAGATAAATTTATTGCACAGAAACAAATACAGTAATCACAATGTTAAGACTGCTTCCAGGTGACAATCCTCCCATGTGCTCATCTGGGCCAGTAAGAGGAGTGGAGCTATAAAGTGTCCTGGAGCAGGCAGGCATTGCTCATTCCATACTTCTCCTGTACCAGCTTCCATGTGCCATGCAGATCAGGACTCACTAGACTGCAGAAGCAGGAAGCATCAAAATGCCTCTGGGGTCTCTAGTTAGAGCTGTCGGCAACTGTGCTAAGAGAGAGGTAGTAATGAAGGCAGCGATCTTCTGAGGGAATACCAAATAGGAAAACAATGGACTACAAGTTGAGATGACAGACACACAGGCAAGCTCTCATTAGCAGAAGGACTTGGGTGAAAAAGCAGAAAGGAAGAAGCCACTGAGAAGGGTAAGCATTGCTAGGAAATCTAAGGGCATGAGAGGTGATTATAACAGTAGGATGTTTACTCCCAAGTTTGTATTTTTCCTTTGCAAGATGCAGACTCATCGGATTAGCTCACATATTGCAGACTGCCCAACTTTCTGTGGAAGAGCACTTTTCAGAAAAGCTATAAAGTGTTTTGCAACCATTCCAGGACTTGGTTACTTCCAGAAAAAAAAGTCTTATGTCAGTTCAACGAAAACAACTTGCTTTCCTTCAAAACATCGTTAACACAAAGCAGCCTTGTTTGCTTTTTAAATACCTGTCACTCTAAAAAACTGAACCAATCTTCAGTTAGGCTGAAAGGTTTCTCCGCCACCACTTTGGTATTTCAACTTCCAACAAACATTTTTCTTCCAGCTTCTGTACAAATACGTAATATTTGTGTGGGCTGCCTTCGTTCTTTAGTAAAATGGATGAAAATGTAGGAAGACTACCAAAAAATAATTGAGGGACTGCAGGGTTGATCTGTCAGTCAGGGTTTTACGTATCCCAGAATTACAATGTTTCTGGAAATGCAATGGCTGACTAGAGGAAAGAATGGCTTTCAGAGACCCATTTGGATTTTGTTTTGGTTTTTTTTTTAAAATATATCTTATCAGTATCCAAAGATACTTTTTAAAAGTAATTTATTTGTTACAGTTAAAAAGTTGCTCCTATTCCAAAAGTTCCATCCAACGTTATTTTTAAACAGAAGAATTAAGTGCTATGAGCCTCCGACCTCTGATATTGAAAATATTTCTTCCCTTCCAGTTGTTCATCATTTCAGCAATAATGTAGCCCAGCATAATTCCACAGTGCAAGGCACAGCACAAATTGGCACTCAAACCACATGGTATTCCCAAATCTGCATACCCTATCTATATAATAACTTAAAAAAAATTATGTTGCAAAAGAAGTAATGGCATTTTTATTGAGTTACATTCATAATGTAATGTAAGTTATGCAATTGTGATGGGGGGAATAATTGATTACTAGTAATTTTTTTACTTGTAATGAGTTACTTCCAAGGTCTGGTCATTCTTTGCTTGGTCCCTCTTTTCTGAATTCATTTTGAAACAATGCCTGCATTAGAGATATGTTTGGGGTCCAGCCTTTCTATAGTGTGAAGAGAGCCATATTGCTTTCTGTTGCATGACACTGCCTTCATTGAACACCTTGCTTTTGCTTGATTCAGATTATCAATAACACCCCATATCTTGTGCCATATTAGGAGATTAAAATATAAAGATCAAATGCCTTCACACACACACACTCTGTGAAGTCAGTAAGAACTCTGCTACAAACTTCAGCAAAAGCAGGGTTAGGCTCTGACTCATCACACAGCCAAGGACAACTTACTTTGAAGAGTTGTTTTCATGAGGCAAGTGAAAACAGTCTGCCAGCTTCCATATAACCAAGGGAGTGACTAAACGTTAAAAATATGCAGAAGTCAACTGCAGGGGTTTTCCCTGTTAAATCTTTCAAAAATTTTTCAAAGAGGATATGGGTATTGCTTCCCAATTTATAAATCCCCCCTCCCCGGAAAACCCTAGGAAATTTATTTAGGGTTTCCATATCTTTTGAATCATATGGGATGCATACTCAAAAAAAATGGCTTAGGAAGGGGGATGAGGCCTTTGGTCTCTCAAGCAGCAGACAGCAGCATATTGTGAGGGAATATTAGCCATTCCAAGAGGTTAAAGATGACATATGTTCCATGATTCACAGCTCTCACATATGTTTACATGCTCACTTCTGTGTCCTGAGGTAACCAAATAAGGACTGAGAGATTCCCAAATGAAAGTTAGTGTCAGTGTGAGTCTGCTGCAGCCAGCCCAGTTTCTTGGCAGTTGCTGCGTGACCAGTAGCACTGGAAGGCTGGCCCAAAGATAATTGTATATGTTACAAAACCACAGAATATTATGGTTGCTCAAGAAAGGCTTGGCATTGGGACAGTGAGAACGTTGCATGTCAGGATTGATGTGACTTGGCAGGGACATATGGAGAAGCTTACACAATGCTTGCCCACCCTCTGTTCTGCTCCCGCCAAAGAGCTTCCATCATAAGGGCTGAAATCATTTTAAAGAAAACAACCAATATGTACTTTAAAATAAATGGAATCCTACCTCATTTTTCCTTCAGTCTGAAACCAAATAGTTTATTCTGCTCATGAAAATATCACATCCAAATTCACAAAGAAACCACAGTGTTTACTTCTCAGAATCACACACATGTGGTAGAGGTAATGCAATGGATTGAAATTGCCACAGCCAAGCTGGAGAAAGGAATATGCATGTGTGATCAGCTAGTACCTGTGCAGTTAAGATGGGAGGCCTGGCTCCAGATGGTGAATCACAAACCTTTGGGCCAATCCTCAAAGATAAGTAGGACATACTCCTTTGATTATTCTAATATGTTGACCTGCTTACCTGAGTGACTGAGGTACCCTTCCATCTTGTTGTAATTGCAGTTGAGACAGCTACTGTAAGTGTGGAATGTAACAAGCTGAAGAAGACACCTCACCATAAATCTGTGTGGCGCTACCTTGTGTGCTGAAGAGAGGAAGAGAAGGAGAAGCACAGGAAGTCTTCTCTGAGTCTGAGACTGCTTCAGGTGACAAACACTGACCTTCAACTTACAAACACCTTCAGTTGAAGCAATTGACATGCTTTAATCGGAATGCATCCATGGGTAGGTAGAACGCAATGAAATTCCAACAGATTACAGGATAAACAAAAAGTATAGTTCCATAACTTCCTTTGCTTGTTTTACTATTCTTAATATCAGACCCTGGAAAATTTAGAATACCACGTAGAGAACATTTGAACCTATCTATAATTCATCAGAAGCCAGACTCCAGGAGGCATTCAAAGTCCATATGAGAGGATGTGCTTTATGAACGGGAAGTCCTTGGTTCAGTATCTGACAACTATAGGAATATTCATATCTGAGATGTTTGAAGACTCACTACAAGTCAATAGGTAAAACAATAGCCTAGATGGACCAATGTCTGACTTGATATAAGCCATCTTACTATATTCTAAAAATCAAATTGCCCGTGGTGGAAAAGAAATTGGATTGGAATTGTTTGAAAACTGTGATCAAGTCTAAGGCATGCAGCATGCCATCTAGGGGTGATGGCAGAAATCTATAGGAAAGTCTTATTTGGCTACAAAAGACTGAGAGTTCCATATAAAGGCTGGGTCAGAATCAGTAAACAAGGGAATTCCTGCTTCAAAGCTCACTGTATGATTCATTCAGTGGTTTTAGGCAGGTCAATACAAGTTGCTGGCCTGTTTTTTTGTTGCTGGGATTCTTGCAACACCATGCTGGCCTAGTTGGACCTCCAGCTGAACAAGGACATTATCTTAAGTCAGAATGCATATATGGAACAATTCCCAAACCCATGCTGTGGTAATAATACTTTTATTGGGTCATCCAAAAAGGCCCCAAAAGGCATGTAAGCTTTCAGTGCAGTGGTAGGGAAGGAGGGTTTGGTCTTCAACTCATGGAATCTGCATGGTATCCTGAGATATTATGAGGGGAAAAAAGATCTGCAATCTGCAAATTGGGTTTCTTTGAGAATACCTTCTAGGACTGCAGGGAGCAGGAAAAGCTGGGAATTCCATTTCTCCATTTTATGATACATAACTCCTCTGTGAGTTAGAACTGTGAGTTAGAATCTCAGTAGAACACAGAGCAACCAGGCAGTCTCTACATTGACAAGGCCAGAGATGATTTTACATGGTGGATTATGTAACAAAGGTCATTAGAAGTCTAACCGGGTAGAAATCACCTAATGGTTGGAGGGGATTCTCCCCCACCCAAAAATAAGGTAAGCATAATTTAACTTCATGCTAAGAAGTTATGCCTTAACTGTTCAGAGACCCAGTAGATGTGCATCTGCTTTTTAAAATTATCATCAGTCTGCTATGAGAATCTAATTAAGTGTCAAAAATGTGGATGATACAAGGGTGAAGTCAGCCTAATCCTACTCTACAGCTCTCAACAGACAGGAGGATTACACTCCCTTGCAATCCTCAACTCCATGCTGATATTAAGTACCAAAATGCAGTAAGCCGGTCATTTTTCATGAACATTTCCCCTCCTAATGTTCTTCTTTGTACTTGAACCCTTAGAAAGTGTTTCATGAACTGTTGCATTAAAACTATTGCAATTCTGCATTCTGAGTTGGAAGAAAGCTCACCCTTTACCTTCCAAATTACAACACTAACTTAACGTATGCTTTAACTTTTAGTAACATTAGTCAGAAGAGCTCATTGTTCATTACTGCAATCAGATTTCACAAAGAAGCTGGTTAATATTAAGCTTTTCTCTGTTTCTCTGGCTTACTCCCTGATTCATTTCTTAGCAAACTCCAGCTTGACATCCTTTGATGCAAATCAATAATGGCACCAAAGAAGTTGCATTTTGTTATTGAGTTTATACTGTATTTTATCTTGGTTCTTTCAGAAAACAGCATAAATGAGAAGATTTAGGCTACAACCACATAGTCAAATACTCTTGAGATTTTCTGGTGGGTGTAAAGTGGATGAATTCACATTTTAAAAAAATTGATCACATGATGCAAAGTCTGTCTGTCTCTTTTTGCTCCCAAGGCAGAGTTCTTTTTCTTTGTCATTGGAGGCTTCTATTCCCACCACCACATGCCAGAACAATGCAAATGGACTGTTTGATCAGTTGTTTCATTCTCCAAAAGGATCAGGGGCATGCCTGTGGGTAGTATTCTGGTGACATATTTACCTGGGTGTGATATTTGGGCAGCAGAAACACAATATTCCTCCCTAATCACCCTGAAATATTTGTTTAATTTTTAAAACAAACTAATGAGTTTAGCATTAGATCATCTTATCACTATGCTGATTTACAAGTTTAGCGCTATATCACATTTCTGCACAGGAAAAAAAGAGATACTGTAAACATCAATATGAAATAGAAATAATTTGCACAAACTATGACAGACTACTCCATTCCCACGGTATATGTAAATGTGTTTGTACATTATGGAGAATCTTGGAAAACTCCCTTTTCCTAGTGCTGTGCAACATTTTAAACATTTCACTGGCTTTGCAATGAACCATGAAAGGAGAGCCGGGGATCAGCAGAGGGTAGGATGTGAACTGTGACATAGATCAAATCGCATCAGACTGAGGGGCCAGTGGAGATATTGGCTCCAAAACAATCTTAGTCTCAATGTGATCACCTAATCTGAAGAGAAATATAAAATAGGGTACAAATCAAGCCACAGTGTAGCTGTAGCCTTAGCTTACAGATGTACCTATTCAAAAGTAGAAAACAGAATTTTAAAGTACAGTTATAATTTTGTGTAATTGCTGAAGTGGCCTTATGTCTGAGAGTAAAATTTATGCAGTTTGAAACTGTTTTAGGTTTTCTCTTTTTCAGTGGCAAAAGAAATGTTCTGAACACAGTGCTTTGGTTATTTATCTCACTCTATGCTGAGATGCAACTGACCAAGAAATGTATTGTTTGTTTCTTGCCCATCAGGTTTATAAGCGACAAAGCAGAATGACAATGACTGAATACAAACAGTGCTCTTTATGCCAAGGTAGTTCACTGAATTTCATTTTAGGTCTTTTCCTTATCATCAGGGTTTCCTGTTGTATCTTTCTGCATTTTGTTTCCAGACTGATTGATACTCTCCTTTGCTTCTCTTTCAGCTGCCATGAGCAGCACCATAAATACAAATGCAAATGTTGATTAGGAAGTCCAACTGCAATAGAAGGAAATAGATACTTCCATCACTGCTGTGAGTGGCCACAAAATAAAATTTGCCCCTTCCTGCACTGTCTCACTCCATGATTCACATCTAAACATTCCAAAGAGGCTAAAATAAAGTAAAGTTTACTTCCTGGATTCCCAGTGTGGTGTAGTGAATAGAGTGATGGAAGGGGACTATGGAGAACAGGATTTAAATCCCTGGTCAGCCATTAAAACTCATTGGGGGAGTGGAAGTGGCAAAACCACTCATATCTCACTTACCTTAAAAGCCCTATAAGGGTTGCCATAATTCAACTTGACAGCACAGAACAGCAACGAAGCAAAGTTAAATAAAATTCACATTCCTTTCTAGCTGTGGATCTCTACTGTTTCAAGCAATTACATCCCCCACGCCCCAGCAAGACATTACACAGTAGATGACATAGCTGGGCAGATGTTGATGCAATTGCTTCCATGACAGTAGAATTCAACAGAATATTAGTCACAAGGTTTTTCTGAAGGACAGAATAATACGATGCTTTCATGAAATTTCATAACTGCTCAGTCAGGGTAGGATGTGCACCATTAGGGCGATCAAATATTTAGTGTCATGCTTTTTCTCTATAAGATAGCTGAGACTGCTTAGGAAACCAAAATGGTTTCCTCTACTATAAAAAAAATTAGCCATTTTCTCTTCAACTCCCAGTCCCTTTACAAACAGCAGTTGTGGGGTGGGTGAGGGAATAATGGTGTTGTATCATCAGGGGAGGCCTTTCTCTCAGTCCCATCACCCTCACAGCTGTTTTTGGTGGGGACAAAGGAGGGCCTTCTCTGTTGCTGCTCCCAGACTCTGGAACTCCCTCCCACAGAAAGCCAGACTGGCCCCATCTTTGCTATCCTTGTGCAAGCAGACAAAAAACTTCTCTTCAAGCAAGCTTTTCCTTAGTGACTGACTGCCTAGATGAGGTTTTGAAATAGATTATTGTGCCTGACTGGTTTCTAATGTGTTTTTGGTATTCCTTTTTTTGAACCATTTTTAGTGTGGTATTTGTTTGATCTTTTAAAATATTTGTATACTTATTGTTTGTAGGTTTAAATACTGTATTGTATTTTAATTATGCAAGCTGCCTTGGGTTATTTTTAAGGGCAAAGGTAAGTTAAAAATATTTTAAATAAATACATAAATAAATCCAACTTAATACTATCTGGAGTACGGCCATTGAAATAAATGGGAATTAAATGTATTGTACTAATAAATCCCATTGATATCATTGGGGTTAGCTCTAATGTTGGATTTAGTCTACGGCTGAATTAAGTGTATACCTTGTATTCAAATAGCTATGCCTATGCTTTGATGCATTAAGTCACGTTACTACTTTATGTTGCAATGCATTTTTAAAATTACTGTGTTGGCCACGAGACAATCATTGTTCCATTTACCCTTTAAACTGAGACACTTTTGTGCTTTGAATCTAATGGAACTTTTGCAGTTGAGTGACTCAGATTTTTGACATTCCAGGTACTAATAATAAATACATAATGCATGGAAGTGTTTCCTTGTATGCAAGTTAATAAGTGAGAATAAAACATGTCACTAGCTGGGCTATTTCTTACTCTCTCCCACCATCTACAATATGTACATTATCCCCACACATCTCTTTCTTAAACCACCCTCTTATTCTTTTTAAAGACATTTTTTTCAAGACATTCAAAGGTTTGGCTAAATCAAATCTGCAATAAATAGTATGGACTGTCTTGTAGAAATAAAGAATACTGTATAAGCATTTAACTGAACAACTGATTGCTCCTTCATGCAGTAGTAGTAACTGTAGTATGAACAGTACTGATAAGAATGATCTTCCTTTAGAAGGAATGTTAAACAATCAGGAATGATTCACCTTTAAACCTGTTAGCCGTCCATGTGCATTGATATTTTTTTTTTAGCAACAGCCCTTACTGATAAAAGCAGATCATTATTTATCACCTGAAAATGTATAAGTTCATGGAAGACTGTACCTTGTGCTCTTCATGTTGAATCATTAAATATATATCTCTGTGATATCATCTCTCTCTCCATGTATTCACTTCAGCTTCAAAGTAATACCATTCACAATCCTACCTCTACATTCAGACAGTGTTGAGTACATAAGAAACACTAATGCTGGGAAAAATAATATACTTTTGGGCAAGATTTTTAGGGACCGGAAATAGCAATTTCTATGTATAAGGAGCCCCAACACCTACCAACCTGGCAATGCTGACCATAAGTTTAGGATCCCTGTCACTCTTTGTTTAGTGTATGCGGCCAAAATAGACATTAAAGGGAATATGCATTCCCTATGTTTAACCTGTTTTTACTCTTGAAGTGGAGTTACCTCAGAAGTATGTGCGTCAGCAATCAGACTGGAAAATTAAAGCCTGTGCTTATTTTCCAGTGACCAGTCAGATCACAGTGTGGAAACAAAACATGCTAAATCCATGTAGCTGTGGGGAAAAAATCACAAGTTATAACAGACAGATCTTTTAATAACTGCAGAACCACCTCTTCCAAAAACATGCTAAACATGGTGTCCAGTTTCACTCTTGATTTATTTAAACTATAAATAGAAGCAAGGAATTTTCAGAGCTGCAAGTGAACATAATCCACTGTATTCAGCTGGGCCTCTTCCTTTGTATATGAGCCCTACAAGGATGATGCAATGAGGAAACAACCTCTTTGCTCAGAGAACAAATTCCTGCGTATCTCTGAAAGGCCACTGAGTGACTACTGTGTGTAGCCCACTGCTTTCTCCACCTGCTGTTGTTGCTTTCTGCCTCTGCTCTGCCTACATGAGTGGATCACCCAAAGATTTACCTAGAAAGGCTTAAGAATCAGGCCAGCTCTGAGATACTTATTATACCTCCCAAATAAATTTGTTGCTGGGGAAATCAGAATAAAATAAAATTGATGGCAATGGTTGCAGTGGTGGAGAAACACTACCACATGTTCTGCTCTTGCTAATATGAGGCTGGCAATGTTTAGGAACTGGCAGTTGTTTTATCAGGGCCTGTCTCTCTCCCCATAGGATGGCTGTGCAATTCTAGATAATTCTATTTAAGTGATTCAGCAGCTGCTGTCATAGACTAATCTTAGCAATGAGACCACTAACAACTAGCTCCTGCAACATTATGCATATTTTTAGAATATACAAGGGTCATTCCTTTGCCCTTTTACTTCAGTGAGAATAGAATGTGGTCCATAATGGACATTTCTGTGATGTTTTATTTAGATTCATTAGGTGGCAAATTCTGAATATATCTCAGGACCAACTGTTCAAGAGACTGACTCTCTAAGAACTATTTTAAAATCACACAGAAAAAAATTAAAAGATAACCTTTCTGTTTGTAGTGTCCTTTGTTTGCTTGTTTTGTCCAAACGAATGTGGGACAGTCTTACTCAAGAGACACTCCCTTGAAAAAACATACCTTATTGTAATGTGTTTGTCATGAGGTTGTTTTTTCTAAACTCCATGGAAAATGGGGAAACACAATCAGTTCAGAATTTCAGATATAGATAATATAAGTTCATTCAGGTAAGGCTGAACCTTGCAAAAAGGTAGAGTGTATCTCTCACCTCAGGTGATAGTTAGGAAAATGTGGCATTGTATCCTATCTCCTATGGCAGCAACTCCTCAAAGCAAGGAATTATAGTGTAGACAGGCTATCCAGAGACCCACAGTAGGAAACTACAGCAGGAAAACCATTGCCACCCAGGTCTTCTCTCTCATATTTCTCTGAAGTATTTTTCTGTCCCATACTGTACCTCCCTTTGAGTAGTTCTCAGAGTGATACATGGGGTTGGTGGCCTGTCCAAAGAGCCACTCTTGCCATTCTCTTGAAGGGCAAATATTGCAGCTGGAGAATAACTGATGTAGCCAGTTTGGAGCAGCAGCCAGCCCTAAAATCACAAAAAAAGAGTCTTTCTTGGTGACACACAGCCATGTCACCCACAATACCAAACTCAAAGTACCTTTCACAGTAAGAGATGAGAGAATGGAATGTGGATGGTGATGGCAGCAGCAAGGAAGCAGAAAGGAGAATGACTGTGCATCTCTGGGTAGAAACAGATGTTACACATAACCCACAAACAGAAGAGGGAATTCCTTGACTACTGAATGAGTCTGAATGCACAGCAGGAATCTGCATCACTTCTTCTACTGGATTTTTGCAAACTGCTTTCAGCTGTAATAATGGGCAGTACGACCAGGTTTGAAGGTGTTGGGGCCCATTATATATATTTAATTTCTGCTTCTGCCTGCACATGGCAAGACATCTTGCACAAGACCTTATTTTTTTTTTAAAAAAAAATAATAATCTGGATTTAAAGAAGTGTGGCATTCACCTTTATTATGTTAAATAAGTCATGCATTATTCATGTTTTATGCTGATGTGATTGAGAGGTGGAGCCTCTAGAGATGTTAAAAGGCAGAGCCTGAGAGGAGAAAGAGAGTAGAGTTCAGTCAGAGTTAGAGAAAGAGAGAGGGGTTGGGAGATATGAGTAGTGATTAGTCTGAGGAGTGAATAGTAACCTGTAACTGGAATAGATTATTGATTTAATGGTTAATTATCTATAAAAAAGTTTCCTGACTATGTTCCCATGTACGCATAAACACACACATATATTGTATACATGGAGGTAGCTTGGAGGGCATCAAACCAAAGGTCTGGCCTTCAGACATTGTCTTCAGTATTTGCTAAGAATAGATTTTGTTCCTTAGGACACGGGTCCCCAGTCTCCGGTCGGCGGCCCGGTGCTGGTCCATGGCCTGGGCCAGACCAGGCTGTGGAGACAGATCTCCCATCCCCCTGCATGCACTCCTGCCCCCCGCACAGCCCCTTCGCACATGCGCACGAATGCGTGTGTGTGTTTGTGTGCACGCAAGCGCCTCCCACCCCCTCATGAATGTGTGTGAGTGCTCTGGAGTGTCCCCTACCCTTCATGCATGCATGTGAATGCGGGGGGGGGGTGCCCCAACTTCCCCAACCGGTCCATGGAGTTAAAAAAGTTGCTGACCACTGCCTTAGGAGACCAGAAACATTCTAGATAATATAGATGACACCTTGTCCTGGCTAAAGGCCAACATTTTCATTTTCCAGAATGACTCATATTTTTAAAATAATAATTTTAAAAATTAAGTTTCTATAGCCTATGGCAATGGGACTCTTCGTAGGTGTGGCATCTGTGTCCTTCTGTAGGCACAGTGTTGCCTTTCTTCATACTAAAGGAATACCTTGGTTTTTTTAGGTCCCAGAGTGTCTATGTTTCAGATCATGAAGCTACAGACATCCTAAAATAGCTTTCTAATCTCACATGTCTGATCTCTGAATGTTGCAATGAGGAGGGAACGAGTAAAAGGGTTTATTAATCTGCATAGGTATGACCCCAGCATTTCCAGCTGAATGAGCTTCAGTTTTCAGAAGGAGAGCTCTGCAAGGAACTTGGGAATCTCTCTCTTCCTGCAACTCTATCTTACGTTGGAAACTACCCGATGCTAATAAGTAATCTTCCTTGTTCGCGGTTATTGCTGTAATAATAGTAACATTATTACAGCCCCAGTAGTGATGAAAGTAATAACTATCATCAGTCAGCAACGACTCTTAACAGCTACAGATACATGAATAGCTCTATGGCAAACGCAGATTTCTGGCTACTTAGTCTAATGAGGGGAAACACAATCACATGTGCAAAGAAAATTATACTTGTATCAGCAACTTCAAAGAAGTTGTTATTCCAGGCATCAGAGCTCTGTGCAAGGAAGTGAAAGTCCAGCATTCAGTCTTGGGGAAAATTTTGCATGATTTTATGACATCACTCTTGGAAGGTATTAATTGATTATGTATTTATGGCTGCATTTTCCAAGTTACTGCTGAGCCTTGTATGCTAAGCTTTTCTCCATCTTTAAATTTCATCTCATGTCAGCAAGAAGCTGATACAATAGGAAAAACTGGTTCTGCATTTCACAGCCCACCTGAAAGCTGTAACCACATTTCTTTCTTCATTATCCCAAGTAAAAGTCAAATATGGCATTCATATACCTCATACTATTTCAAGGGCTCCATTCTTCGCAGGGGGGCAGGAGAAAGGAGCTGCACCCTTTTACATGATGTATCTCTTCTTTATGAAGCTATTAATAGTAAGGCCAGTAGAGAAGTAGGGAGGAGAATGTTTCTGATCTGGGCATTAACACTTCTCTAAATCAGTTCCACACCTCTGAAACTGCAAAACTGCTATAAAGTGCAGATTAGCAGCATCATGAAAAACAGTGCAGAGTTTGTACTAGAATACTGCTGGCAAGAAGTAATCTCCAGGAGTACATAAAATTAGGGTTGGCCCTTAGATTAGGCATCTTTCAGTCTCGAGAGACGATGGTAATGTGTTCTGTATGGAGGACTTGGAACAGCATCTAGTGTGGCTGAGGAGGCCAATTCAAGAGTGACAATCCCTTTCACGCTAAAGACAAATACAATCTGTACCACGTCCAGCTCCCTGATTTTGCTGCTGGACAAGGGTCTCTTTGAATTGGGAGAGGCCATACTGCACTGCCCGCCTCCAGACTGAATGCTCATTTTCAGGGTTTCCCATCTGTTGAGGTCCATTCCTAAGGCTTTCAGATCCCGCTTGCAGATATCCTTGTATTGCAGCTGTGGTCTCCCTTTGGGGTGATTTCCCTGCACTAATTCTCCATACAGGAGATCTTTTGGAATTCAACCATCAGCCATTCTCACAACATGCCCAAGCCAACGTAGACTTTGCTGTTTCAGTAATGTATACATGCTAAAAATTCCAGCTTGATCTAGGACTACTCAATTTGAACTTTGTCCTGCCAGGTGATACCAAAAATGCGTCGGAGACAATGCATATGGAACGTGTTCAGCTTACTCTCCTGCCATGCACAAAGGGTCCAGGACTCACTGCAGTACAGGAGTGTGCTCAGGGCACAGGCTCTATAGACCTGGATCTTGGCGTACGCCATCAGCGTCTTATTGAGCCATACTCTCTTTGTGAGTCTTGAGAACATGGCAGCTGCTTTGCCAATACCTTTATCCAGCCTGACATCTAGGGAAAGGGTGTCAGAAATCATTGAGCCAAGGTACACAAATTCATGAACAACCTCCAGTTCTTGCCTGGATATGGTAATAGAGGGAGGTGAGTCCATGCCCTGGCCCATGACCTGTGTTTTCTTCAGACTGACTGTTAGTCCAAAGTCTTGGCAGGCCTTGCTAAAATGATTCATGAGTTGTTGGAGGTCTTCAGCAGAGCAGGAAACAACAGCTGCATCATTGGCGAAGAGGACGTCCTGCATGCATTTCAGCTGGACTTTGGTCTTTGCTCTCAATCTAGAGAGATTAAAAAGCTTTCCATCTGATCTAGTCCAGAGATAGTCACCTTCTGTTGCAGTTCCAAAGGCATGCTTCAACATGACAGCAAAAAAGATCCCAAAAAGGGTGGGCAGGAGGATACAGCCCTGTTTCATTGCACTTTGGATATCAAAGGGATCTGATGTTGAGCCATCAAAAACTACAGTGCCCTTCATTCCCTCATGGAAGGCCCTGTTGATGTTAAGGAACCGAGGTGGACATCCAACCTTGGAAAGGATTTTTAAATGGCCATTCCTGCTAACCAAATCAAAGGCCTTTGTGAGATCTATGAAGGCCACAAAGAGTGGCTGTTGTTGTTCCCTACATTTCTCCTGCAAATGTTTGAGGGAGACTACAATGTCAGTGGTGGATCTATTAGCTCAAAATCCACACTTTGATTCTGGATAGACTCTGTCTGCAAGCACCTGGAGTCTCTTCAGTACAACATGGTCAAGCAGCTTCCCTACAATGCTGAGAAGAGAGATGACATGGTAGTTATTGCAGTTGCCCCTGTCTCCTTTGTTCTTATACAATGTGACAATGTTTGCATCCTTCATGTCCTGTGGTATTCCATTTTCCCTCCAGCAAAGACAAAATACTTCATACAGTTTGGTGGTGGTGATCTCTTTACAGCACTTCAGCACTTCAACAGGGATGTTATCCTTCCCAGGTGCCTTGCTGGAGACGAGGGAATCCAAAGTTGCTTTTATTTCTGCTAAAGTTGGTTCACTGTCCAACTCTTCCAAGACAGACAGGCACTCAATATTATTTAACGCTTCTTTGGTTACTACGTTCTCTCTGGAATATAGCTCAGAGTAGTGGTGCACCCAGCGGTCCATCTGCTGTGCTCGGTCCTGGATGATCACGCCTGTAGCACACTTCAAGGGAGCAGATTTCTTCTGTATTGGACCTAAAGCCTGCTTGATACCATCATACATTCCTTTGATGTTACCTGTGTCCGCTGCTATCTGTATCTGAGAGCAGAGCTGAAGCCAATAATCGTTGGAACATCTCCTGGCAGTCTGTTGGACTTCGCTATGAGCAGCTCGAAGATCTTGCAAGTTGTACTCACTAGGATAGGCTTTGTATGCTGCTAGAGCTCTCCTCTTATCCTTGATGGCTGGCATCAACTCCTCCGAATGGGCTTCGAACCAATCAGCCGTCTTTTTGGTCTTTTTGCCAAATGTGGACAAGGCGGTGTTATACACAGCATTCTTGAAATGTTCCCATCGTTCAGGTGCATTTGCATCAGCCAGGCCTGGAAGAGTTTCCTCAAGTGCTTGGGCAAATTTCTCCACTTTTCTTTGATCATGATGTCAATACGTGGTCTTCCTTCCTTTTTCGTGTGATACAGTCTCTTCGTTCACTCTGGTAACTGCATGTGATCGTAATACTAGCAAGGCTAGAATGTCTAGTGAGAATCAAATTGAGCTGATGCCAATGCTTGGATCTTGGATGTCTCCAGGAAACTCTGTGTTGAAGCTTCGTATTAAAGAACGTGTTGGTGACACAAAGACCATAATAACAGCATAACTCCAGCAAGCGTTGGCCATTTTCGTTCATCTTCCCAATGACAAAATGGCCTAGACAAGTGGGCCAAGAATTGTGATCAGCACCAATTCTAGCGTTAAAGTCTCTGAGAATGAATTGCATTCGTGAGGGATGCAAGAAAAGCAGTGGAATCTGGTTAACTGTTGAGAGAGAGAGAGAGAGAATCAGTGACTTCAAATTAATCATTTGCCTATTCTAAGTACACCAATAGTCATTCAATTTCCACTTGTAGAGACAGTCTGCATTTTGTTCTATGAAAAGGAAGATAACTGTATTATGGGCCACCAGTCTTAGTAAACATTAAGGGCTGAGGATTTCTCTCTAAATGTACAGAAATTATGGATCTGTGTCTTCCTCACACATGCAATTAGAAGGTAGCAATCATGACAATTATGTTGGCAGCTCAGTTTTTTTAATATCTGGCTACGGAGGCAGAGGTTGGGAGTCTGATCCCCCACTTTGCCTCCTTGACAGGGACAGAACTCAATGATCCATAGGGTCCCTTCCAGCTCTGCAGTTGTTTGATGATGATGCTCTGTTACATTAATTTGTTATGATCCTTGTATCTTTCTTTTTAATTTAAAACAGAGTTCACAGAAAAGGTGTTAAAATGAATAAGATATACCAATAAAGTGATACAGTAATATAATTTTAAAATGACATAATGAAAAGATTTTATACTACTGTATAAAACCAAAATACAATGACCAGTATCCTGTTACTCCAATGTAAATGTTCTGGGCTTTACACCTGGCAACAAGGAATTAGGGTATGGAATTGTGCAGTTGGTCATGTGCCCCCAGCACAACTGAGGTGGAAATGCTTCAGGGATAGCACTCTGCCCACATGTAGTTGTGCAATAGGATTTTGAACAATCAAGTAAAAACCTAGAGCATAAAACCTTTGCAGAGGCAAGAAAACATCACTGCATTTGATTAAAAGCTTAGTTAAAAATAATTGCCCCAAACTATGTAGAGCTGGTGTCAGGAAGCTATCATCTACCACACCTCTGAAGACAGAAACCTTCTATACAGGATTGGTTGCCTTAGGTCAGTGGTTCTTAACCTTTGTTACTCAGATGCTTTTGAACTGCAACTCCCAGAAACCCCAGCCAGCACAGCTAGTGGTGAAGGCTTCTGGGAGTTGCAGTCCAAAACTCCTGAGTAACCCAAGGTTAAGAACCAGTTCCTTAGGTGACCATACCTACAAAGGTAAGGTTGATGGACAACCAACTGAGAGAGCCTTTTCAGTGGCACAACTTTTTTTTGTACAGTATCTCCCAAAGAAGACATTTGCTTGACACCAGCTGTCCTTGGTACCAGGTCAACACTGCAAAGGATGATCAGAAATTTGACCAAGGAGATAGTGCTAATATTCTCATTTTTCTGTGCATTTATTTCCCACTAATTAGAATGCCTGAATAAAGTTTATAGATTATGACAATGCAGGAGTTCCATATTATCTATATTTAGAGAACTGGGTTGAAAGTGGGAAGGGTTCTCTGAAAAGATTAAGCCAAAAATAGACAACCTTTTCCTGTCAAATTCTGCATTCTCTTGGATATAATGCAACCCAAGAGCTCAGAATATTTCTCAAATAAATGGGGCAACCTATTTTCTTCCCTCTTTTGCCACTGTATTTCCTTTTCCCCGCCCACCCCGTCCCTGTTGAATCAAATCTAATTGCCCAAGAAAATGCACTTTAAAAGTGTTTGTAATGAGATATGGGAAATGAGTATATGCTCAAGGGGGAACTGCTCCCCAGCCTTCTAAAACACATTTAAGGAAGCCACTGTTAACAGCTTCATACTGGCTTTGAAATGATTAACTAGTCAATACCAAGAAGTGTTTTTGCTGGTGTTCTTTCAGTAGTATAAAGCAGGAAGATAACCATTTCCTCTTGCATTAATTAATTATCCACTTCTAGAAACATACCCCAAATTTCAGTTGTATACAATGGCCACAATCCAGAGAAATGCATTCGGATACATAGGTAAGGTTGCCTTTCTATAACAAGGTATTTTAATCTACCTTTCTAGGGTGTAAAATTGTCCTGCTCTCATTTCATAATCCCTGAGCTGGGAGACACACATTTATACAAAGGAGCCAACCAGAGATGAGAAAGTGAATAACAAAGGATTAACAGCTTAAATAATTATTAGTGGGCTCAATACCTGATTCAGTAAGAATTCACATTTTACTTCCTGTTAATCTTTTAGCTGCTCAGTTCTTCTGCAGCAAACTGAGCCCAAAAATGATATAAAATAGTCTTGAGCAAATCCTGTGAATGAATTTTTAGCATCTTTTCTTCCAAACATCACCACAAGGGGTTCACCAAGAGCTCTCTAGCTTGAAAGCAGAAACCAGAGAAAAAGTGAAGTGGTATGTATGGGTGTTGAAAAGCAAACAGCAAATGCAGTTTGTAATGTAAGCGATGTGTTCTCAGACTAGGTAAGCACCCCTGAAATAGGATACTTACAACTACAGAGACTTTAGTTATTTATTGATATTAGAATTGAAAGACTTCACTCGGGGCTATGCCAATAAAGAAAAGAAAATGTTTGAGAATCCTCTGAGAAATCAACATGCACGATGAAGCTATCAATGCATTACTTTTTAATTTGTTCTGTTAATAACTTCAAAAGGTCACAGTTATCAATTTATTTAATTATTGATATCCCAAAATTAGCCTCCTAAGCATTATACAACCAATTACCTTACCAAATAAAGCTGCCTTAGGGAGCAGGTAGAACATATACCTTTTCCCCTGACCTTTGCATTATTTTTATCTAAACGAGGTTGAATAAAGCCTCTGTAAGCCCTTCACTGACTACGCAAAAGCCTTTGATTGTGTGGACCACAGCAAACTATTGCAAGTCCTTAAAGAAATAGGAGTGCCTGACTATCTTATCTATCTCCTGAGAAATCTATATGTGGGACAGGAAGCAACAGTTAGAACTGGATATGGAACAACCGATTGGTTCAAAACTGTATGACAAGGCTGTATATTGTTTCTCTGCTTATTTAACTTATATGCAGAATACATCATGCAAAAGGCTGGACTGGAGGAATCCCAGTTAGGATTACCGGAAGAAATATCAACAACCTCAGATATGCAGATGATACCACTCTGATGGCAGAAAGAGAGGAGGAATTAAAGAACTTCTTAATGTGGGTGAAAGAGAGAGTGCAAAAAATGAAGCTCAACATCAAAAAAACGAAGACCATGGCCGCTGGTCCCATCATCTCCTGGCAAATAGAAGGGGAAGATATGGAGGCAGTGACAGATTTTACTTTTTTGGGCTCCATGATCACTGCAGATGGTGACAGCAGCCATTAAATTAAAAGATGCCTGCTTCTTGGGAGGAAAGCGATGACAAACCTCAACAGCATCTTAAAAAGCAGAGACATCACCTTGCCAACAAAGGTCCACATAGTCAAAGCTATGGTTTTTCCTGTACTGATGTATGGAAGCGAGAGCTGGACCATAACGAAACCTGACCACCAAAAAATTGATGATTTTGAATTGTGGTGCTCGAGGAGACTCTTGAGAGTCCCCTGGACCGCAAGGAGAACAAACCTATCCATTCTAAAGGAAATCAACCCTGAGTGCTCACTGGAAGGACAGATCCTGAAGCTGAGGCTCCAATAGTCTGGCCATTTCATGAGAAGAGAAGACTCCCTGGAAAAGATCCTGATGTTGGGAAAGTGTGAAGGCAAGAGGAGAAGGGGACGACAGAAGATGAGGTGGTTGGACAGTGTCATTGAAGCTACCAACATGAATTTGACAAAACTCCAGGATGTAGTGGAAGACAGGAGGGCCTTGCTCTGGTCCATGGGGTCAGGAGGAGTCGGACATGACTTAACAACTAAGCAGCAACAAAAAGCTCTTCCTTGCATGTCTCTCTCTCTCTCTCTCTCTCTCTCTCTCTCTCTCTCTCTCTCTCTCTCTCTCTCTCTGAATCTCCAGAGAGAGAGAGAGAGAGAGAGAGAGAGAGAGAGAGAGAGAGAGAGAGAGAGAGAGAGAGAGATATCTTATAAGCATGGATTCCTAAGGATCAGTAAATGAGAAATGTACAGTATACATGACTTAGTTTTGCTTTTGTCTTCAGTTTGTGCATGTTAACATTTCAAATGCTTCCCAGCTACAAAATATGATTTTGTAAAAATCTTAAAGAAACCAAACTGAAGGAAAATCCTAACTATTATTCGCTAAAATCAAGAGCTGTTTCCTGCACAATGGGAATGATGCTCTGGTGCAAGCTAGTGAAAACCTTGCAGCTTCTAGAAATAGAAAGCCTATGGGAGGAAGCAAAACTAATTCAAGAGTAGAGCTGTGGGAGGCACTAGGATTCAAATTCAGATAGTCATACCATTTCTGCCGGGCAAAGATGTCAACTTTACAGCTTATGTGTTATCATCCATGTGTGTCAATGGGGCTGCTACATATAGATGGTGTACAGAATGGTGCAGAGACATAGGTGGATATTTTAAAAACTATTTTAGACATGCTTCTGCCTAGCAGGATGTTGAATTTTTGAGTAGTAGTTCCTTAGGCTTGTCTCAACTTGTTTTTAAGTGGTCGCTGAGGTTCCAAAGCAGTGTCATGGACAGCTGTTGTTTGTGAATTGCAAGTTCAGAAGTCCTGTGGGTGAGCAAAAATAGCACTGTGGTTCTTTAGATCTTGATCACAGAATATAAAACAAAAACCAACTCTGTTCCAGCCCTTTCTATTGAAATGAGTAGTTTTGCACAGGAACTGGTGCACAGAATTCTGTGTAACTCAAAATTTACTGTCCCAATTTCACCAAATTAAATGATCAGCCAGAAGATACCATGTAAACTATTTTGGAATCTATGTGACATTTTGGGTCAGGGATATTGTGTGTTTTTCAAAATTAAAGAAGTTTTTTTTTTTAAATTAAAGAATTAACCCGAGTGAACATTTTATATTGCTGGCGTTGCTACTGTTTCTCTAATATGTTCCTTTGTACCAAAAGAGTTCCAAACCCTGTATAAAATTTGGCCTGCTGCTACCATGGGTTAGAAATGCCACTTCTCCTGCTGAGAAGCCATGCAGTCTTTCTTTTTCACTGTAAACTAATCCATAGTATTGTCTAATGGCATTGTGGGAGGAAAAAAGAAAAAAAACTTCATTGTATTCTCAACCCTGCAAATACTCCTTTTTGAAATTAAGCCAAATATTTGTGTTTCCCTCAGTGTTGGACAAAAGGGAAGAGAAAGTTGGGGGGGGGAGAGAAAGTGGGTTGAAGGACCCATAAAATAAGACTTTGGAATTGCCATTCACTATATAAGCACATAAGCACTATAATGATATGAATTTCTTGGTCTGAAGCGGTGTTATATATCAAGGGGATTAAAATTTTCACCTCCTGGGTAGCTGGTACAAAATGGAAAAATAAACCCTTTTGGGACAGATGGAGCTCTGAACACATGGAATACTGACAGGTTTCACATGTATGAATTTGTGGCCTGACTTACAATATTGTTAGGCTGAAATGCTGGAATATAAACAACTTTAGTTCCATTGGCTTCAAAAGGTTCCAACTCGGCTTTAATCTAAGTGTTTGGGAAGAAACGGATAATGGATCTAGCTGTCTACATAAAAAAAAAAAAAAATTAAACTGAAAAGAACTCCATTGTATTCAGTCCAAAATGCAATGTTGTGAGCAAGCTGCCCTGAATACAAGGAGTTTTTTGTCTTCAGGCTAATGATGGATATATCACTATTTCTTTCATCAAGGCACACTGTGATTGTTCACACCCTGAAGTGTTAATTTCCTCTCATTTAATTGCTGGCCCAGGAAAATTAGCACTCTCAGTTTCTGGTACAGTTGCTACCTGGAAACATGTTAGTAAAGCTTCTCCAGGAATTGTGGTGCTTTTTCCATGCCGTTTAACACTTTTCTGCAAAACGAGATTGTGTTGTAAGGATTCGTAAAGGTTAGAGGTGGGATATGGTTGGAGGGAGAGAGACAGAGAAAGAGGACAAATGACAGGACAAGATGTTTACACATATAAAGAATGCCATGAGGTAAAATAGTTGGTGATCCATGTACACGCCACACATCTTTACTAAGATAACTCTATAGTGGAACTGAGAGAAAGGCTTCCCCTGATGATTTTAACACCCAAGCAGACTTATAATGGGAGATACACTCCTTGAGACCTAAGCCATTTAGGGCTTGATAGGTTAAGACGAGCCCTTTTAATTGTGCCTGGAAATGGATCAGCAGCCAGGAGAGCTGGTATAACAGGGGGACTGTGTAATCCCTGGAACCAGCCCCAGTCAGCAATCTGGCTGCCATGTTTTAGAAGTTTTTGGACACTATACAGAGGCAGCCCCTCATAGAGCACATCACAGAATGGACAGAGAACATGACGTTTTCATATCAATTGTGTAGCTCAGTGTTGTTGATGCTTGATTGAGGTTGCCATAATAAAGAAGGTCACATCACTAGCACCATTTTTTGGGAAGGACAACATGGAGGAAAGGGAGGAAGAGGGTGGAAAATCAAGACAGAAAGAGATGTCACTAGTGCATGCCAGTTCAGCTATGGTTGCCTATCCATATGCATCAATTGTCGTGGCAGTAGCTTGAGGCAAGTGGGTGTTATCAGTTGTATAAGTTAGAGAATGACAAAGATTCAGTTATATACTTCAAATTAAGATAGGTGGCTGTGGTTACAAATACGGGAGAAAGCCAGTTTGAGAACATTAAGGACTGATATAAAGAGCAATGTCTATTTGCTGACTTTTTTTTTATTTCACTGGAACAAAACCAGCTTTGAGCACATAATAATGGGCCATCAAGTCAGTTATGACTTATAATGGCGCTTTCTAGGTATACAGTGCTTAGAATTGGGGTGCCATTCTCTTCTTCTGGGGTACCCTGGAACTATGCTACACAGGCTGGCTCTCACTGTCTATAATAAATTATCTTGGGGGTGGCAATTGATACATTGCAACATTCTTTCTGTGTTCTAATGGAACAACTGGTAACATTGTTACTTTTTAGTATAATGAATGACATTTACCCACTACTTTTATGAGGGGCACATCTTGCTGGGACATTTTTCTGTTGTTTATAAGAGGGATCTCCAAACTTTTGAGCATGAGGGCCACATTGCACACTTTCAACATTTTTGAGGGCTGAAGAAACTCATGCATGCATGCTCACAACCCCCCTGCATAGATGCCTGCCTGCACAGATGCCCACATGTCCGCACGGACCCTCCCTACACACAGAGACACCTGCATACTTGCATGCACACAAACACATCCTACATGGACACCTGAATGGATGCCCGCACAGCCATACACATGCCCCCCATGCACAGACTAGCTGAAGGGAAAGGGATGGATAAAATGGCAAGGCAGGCCAGATGTGGCCTGCAGGCCATAGTTTGGACACCCCTGGTTTATAAGTTTAGAACAAAATGTTCTATTGTTTAAAAGCCTCGTGGTGCAGTAGTTAATCTGCAGTACTGCATATAAAACTCTACTGATGACCTGAATTCAGTCTCAGGTACTTCCATCCTTCCGAGGTTGATAAATTGAGTACCCAGCTTGCTGGGGGGGGGTGTGTGTGTTGCGTCATGTGTAGCCTACATAATTACATTGTAAACTGCCCAGAGAATGCTTTAAGCACTGTGGGGCAGTATATAAGCAACACACTTTGCTTTTGCATTTTCACATTTATTTTGAAAAAATAAACAATAACAAGTAGCTAAAGGTAAGTAAGTGAAAACCAACAGGCTAATTGGAAAAATAATGAGTAACAGGATTTGTTACTTTTTAAAAAATGTTCCAAGCTCTGGCAAAAAAAAATTATGTATTTCTTTCTCCCTGCTTCTTACAAAGCTCCATTTCATCATTATCTGCCCTGTCAGCTGGCTGCCCTCCAAGATTCACCAGAAGCAACTTAGTCCTAACGCTGTTCCATGCACAGCTGCAGTGGGATTCAACCTGTCAACACTCATGAAAGGAAGTAGTGAACTGGGATGGCAGTTTAACAATATTTCACCTTCAACCATTTGGTGCCTTCAGACTTAGACTGGATTTAATTTTTTAAGAGAAATAGTCCACATTCTAGATTATAGAACCCACTATACTATGGATGGAGAGGAAGTTATGATAATCAGTGGTGCCTTTCTGCTTGATCCCCCACAACTCATTTGAAGTCACAGAATACAAATTTCAAGCTTAATGGTTGAGGAGTATGTTACTATACCTTTGCTCTATTAACTGCAACCTTCCCCTCTCTTTAACCATTACACCTGATTTAACCCTTCCAAGCAGTTGTCAAAAAGGACCACATTCTTCCCTTCTCCCTCTCCCCATCCAGTAAACAAGGCTAGTTCTGTGACTGAAATGAGGATTATTATGCTGATTTGACATATCGACCCTATTTAGCATTAACTTCTGTGTATAATTAATACTAGTAGATTAGTCAGGCTCCTTTTTTGAAGTGACAGTTTATCAGACTGAAGGCATTACCTGATCTTTATCTGTGGTAAGAAAAAAGGAGCCCCTAACAGGTATCTGTAACCCTTTTTACAATTGCACATAACTTACAAAAATTATAAAAGGCCTATTGTGTGAAATAGACACTAAGTGGACATTTGAGTTCTCAAGGCTTTATTTGCACTTCCAGTTGGCATGATCAGAGCAATCTGTTAAATTGCACTTTGTTCCAAAATGTCTATAAAGATAAATGTTTGACTACGATATTTGAAAACACTTCTTCCTATCTTGGTCTTTATCCTTTGGCCCAGCAAATATCCCAGTGATGCTATTCTGGAAGAGAGGCTGTGTCTTGATCCAAGCATTGCTAAACATTATAATGTCAGCCGGTGCCAAATGTTTCACAACTTTCAGGGTGTTAAAAAACTAGCACAGAATAGAAGTGTAATGTTTGTTCATAGTGGTGTGTTCTGTCTTTGGTCCAGAATGCTAAGCTGCTTGCAAAATGAAATGAAATAAATCACACTTGCAGAAAGTTTGAATGGGCTGCTTTCCCAAGGGCAGAAACAGACTGCTAATATTTCCCAATTTACAAACTTAAAATTAGCCAACTATTCGATTGCTTCATTGTTAACATTAAAGTTGTGAAGTTCTATATTCATGGTTTTTTGTCTTCTTCATGTTCAGCTGCCCATCTGCTTTGGCGCCTCCTTCTTTCTCTTTCACTAAAAGCTATTTTAAGTCATTGCTACTTTCTGCTAATAAAATGTGTCATCTGCATATCTTAAATGACTGATGTTTCTTCCATCAATTTTCACTCCTCCTTCCTCTGAATCTAGTATGACTTTCCATATGATATGCTCTATATATTGACTGAACAGATAACACAGACTGATCTTCTGAAATTCTTTGATGTGTTCCAGTAGACAGTGGATATTGCAATATAATCTCGAGTGCCTCTTCCTTTTCAGAATCCAGTTTAAACATCAAGCATTTCTTGGTCCACATAAAGTAAAAACCTTTGTTACAACATTTTGAGCATCACTTTGCTCGATATTAAAGCAATGTTACTATAATTAGTGCACTCACTGGCATCTCCTTTCCTGGGGATCGGATTGCCCGCCTAGCCCAGAAATAACAAGACAAAACACAGGTTGTTGGGTTTAAAACTTGGGCCACCACCTTATTAACTATTCAAAGCTATATCCCTCAAAATACAAGGGGGGCTACTATAGTCAATATTCTTCAATAACCAGACAATCCTAGATCTCCGGACGTTTCCTATAGCAGGGTGAGCTCCTATTTCTGAATTGTGCTGTCTGCTATACAGCACGCCTTCAGGTGCTCTGTGAAATGGTATCCCCCAACCAACTCCTCCCACCAGGCCTCGTGACCCTAAGCGGGCCACTGACTGGGAGATCCTACCATGTAAAACCACCTCTCATCTAATAGCCGATTGTCTTGACCTGACAAAGAGATGGCCCAGTTTTTGGCACTATGTGTCAATCATGAACTCACCCAAACTTTTTCATAGCACTACCCAAAGCTGTGACCGAAAGGATTTTAACTACCATTATTCTTTTTAAAACATTTTATAAACCATACCCTGTAAGTAAGAATGGGATGGGTGAAAACGCACCTGCAACCAATGGCCAATTTAGGATGCAGGCCAAATATTCCCATCCGGCTCCATAGGCAACCAGCTAATCTCACTCTTCATCCCAGGGTGGGTGGGAGAGATTGCTTGAAAGGAAGCGAAGAGGCTGCTGCAGAGGATCTGAGCCTTCTTAAAGGCTCTGTCCCTCCTCCCCTCCAGAAACAGCATCAACTGTGATGCTACATATCTGAACAGGCGGGCAAAGACTCCCTGACATTGTGACTCAGCGCCATGTTGGAGCGGTCATTGTATACTGAATGATGCCAGTCTGTGGGGTGGAGGTGCCAGTCTGCAAGGTGAAGCTTTGTTTTTTTAAATGTATTTTTACAGCTGGAGATAGGGAAAGGGCCTTATGGAATATTCACCAAGTTGCAACCAACTTATAACTACTCAAATATGGCTTTCAAAATAAGAGAGATGTTTAAGGAGTAGTTTGGTTTTCATGGCCAAGGAGGGATTCAAACCTAGGTGCGCTGGGTCCTTGTCCATCCCTTTTTTCACTGCACC
This sequence comes from Pogona vitticeps, assembly GCF_051106095.1. Lineage (NCBI taxonomy): Eukaryota > Metazoa > Chordata > Lepidosauria > Squamata > Agamidae > Pogona > Pogona vitticeps. The sequence continues at coordinate 47,398,196 of NC_135787.1, forward strand.
ACACTGGGAATCAAGTGCTACTCTAGCTTTCAATCAAATCCATTTGGGAATCTTTGAGTAGTGATTGTGAGGAGCAGAGAGAGTGACACCATCCATTGTTACTGGTCTCAAAGATGAAGGTGGGGAAATGGACAGCAAGCAGGGCTCTGATGTCACTCCCCATAACAGTCTGTGAATAGGTCATTTTTCATTTAATTTCAGCTGGTTTTCTTTTTCTTTTATTGCTCATCCTTGGAGGGATTGATGGGCGGGGAAACTTTGGAGTCTGCAGGTAGGCCATTGCGCCTTTCACATTCCCTAAGGAATATTCACCTGTGGCTATTAGGTGGGGCAGGGGCAGGCTTAGATAAAGGTGAAGAGAGGAGAATGGACGAGGAATGGAAAGTTCTAGAAAGGGAAATTAGCCCCCTAGAAGCCATAGGGAGGTGAAGATTAAAAGGAAGAGGAGGAAAGAGAGGAGGAGGAAGGGTGGAAGGATACCAGAAAGAAGCTGGACTGGGAAACATATGAGGCAGAGGCAACAGATCAATCTGAGGACAATCTGAGGCCTGATTGGGAGACTGTGGAACAAGAGGACCCATGGACTGGCACACTCATTCAACTGAGAGTACTCGAACCTGAAGCGGAACACTTGAGAAACGCCAAACCATCACAAAGGCTTTGTTTATAGAGAGAGTGAGAATGACATGAATGTTTTTTTTTTTAAAAAAAAACTGGAATTATAAAGAGAAGACAAGCCAGCCCCAATGGACATCATCTTGGCCCAAGTACCAGCAGGGAACCATGCAGACACTGTAGCTGGGGAAGAGGAAATGAGAGGATGGGGAAAGTTTAATTAGGGGTGAGTAAGTTTAGCTATAAGCCATCCCTGCTGTGGCACCCCTTGCTGAGCTTACCTGCGGGGAGTATTCAAAGCCATGGAGGAGCGAGGGATAGCCCCCAGGAAACAGAGGGCAGAGGAGTTGAGAGAACTGAGTTTTATGCTGATGTTAAGCTACCGGAGTTACCTCTTGGAGTTTCTGTTACTTCTCCATCCAAGTTAATAAACCCTTCTGTTTCTGAGCATAATAGGTGTCCTGTCATGGAAGCTAATCAGGAGGATGGGAAACTGGGATTACTCAGAGCAATTTAACAGGGAGTATTCACAGGGATACACATCTCCATGACTGTTGTGGACCTTTTCCCCAGGAAACACAATAATATGCAACAACTATTTACAATTTGTCACTTCTAGCATACTATTTGTTTTCTACTTGAGCGCAACTATTTGCCCCATTTGTTTCTATTCAAGCAGTCCTGTGAGGAGTGTTAGACTGAGAAACACTGCATTGCCTGAGGCCATCCACTGGCACAACTCTGTGCTCAGCTATTGATGCCACAGTGGCATCTGTGCCCAGGCAGGGAGCTGAGCTGCATGCCATCGTCTGCGGCATACACGCTCCTAGTGATACCCTTTCATCCATAAGTAGTGGTTACTTCCTATGCTTTAGAAAACATTTAGGGATGATATAAAAAGCTCAATGCTGCGGGGGGGGGGGAGGTTGTGGAATCACAAGCTGAGTTTGTTTGTTTTATGGATTTGCTCAGTGTGCTGTAAGTCTGTGCATGTCTAAAGGACATGAATTGGATTAATTAGATCAAAACATATTCATAAGCCAGTTTTGTTTCCAAGTAACAACCTCAGTGTTTCAACATTTTTCCACAACTCCAAGCAATTCTACAATAAATACTTAGGACAGTAGATGTCCTAAGACATTTGGCAGCACCATACAGTATTGCTGCCTTACACTAGCTTGAAGAAAAATCACTGTTATTGATGCAGGTTTAGTTTATGAAACAGAAGGGACACTAACACTCAATCTGTGGGAGAGTCTCTTACTGTTGTATACCCTTTTGTACAAAACAGTCTTCAGACAGGAACACAAAGCTGATCCAGCCGTGGGACAGAAATATCTCACCTCCTCTGTTCAATTGCTTACCAAGAGGTGATTATGGGTACCATCAGCATGGGACTGTTGGTTCTATTGTCTTGTAATTTTCCCACAGTGCCCCAGACTGACACTTTTTCCTCAAAGGCATTGTGGGAAGTGCTTATGTACGTATCACTTTAGTGTGGTGTCCCTTAAGAGAAGTAAGAAAACAGTAATGTCAATCAAGTGATGGACTGGCCTCTACTTGAAGACCTGTCAGGAAAGAAGCCTCCTTTTGAAGATCCCCTCCATTAGTAAGATTGTCCAATACAAGCTAGACTGGAAGATGAAGAACAATAAGGAGGGTGATCAGGGACCATAAAGTTGTAATCCACAGGTAGAAGCTGTATAGGAAGATACAAAAATTGCACAGGTTTCCTGGTTGTTATATTTCTCACTTGAATGAGATGCACTGTAATTGTGTTTGTATTTTGAAAAGTAGTTCTAATCTTGCATCTGGACTGCAAACAGGTATATGTAATTTTATATAAATCAATTTTAGGCATTAGACAGTTTGTTTGTTTGCTTGCTTGCTTGTTTACTGATTTATAAGTGACCATCCTTCTCTCATTCTTGAGTCTGCCTAACCACCACTTTCTGGAATGGAAAGGTTAGATAGAGTGCCATGATTGCTCAAGGGATGCCCGAAATTGTTCAGTTCTCACATACCTTGGGGAGGCTCCTTCCATGTCCCACAGGTTACAGATGAATAAACCATAATGTGGTTGGTAGGAGAGGCAAGCATAGGACTGATGATTATTTTTCTTTCTTATGTACTGTTATTGTTATCCACATTTGAAGTAGAAGATTGTCTGTTGCCTTATTGCTGTTATTTTTAAGTAATTTTGGCCATTATTTAGGGGTTTCTTTGGTCTAGCTCCAGAATATGAATGAGGAAAAAAGTGAAAAACCCAGAAGAGTCAATCCCTTTCATGTTTAGCACAAGAAGCAGTAATTAATTGATTAACCCAAAAATGTTTGAGGCATACTGTGGCACTCACCCTGCTTTGGCTCATGTAGGAGATCATTTGCATGTACCAATGGCAGCTGGGAGGCAGAGCCAGAGAAACCAGAAGGGAGGAGTGAGGCAGAGAAGAGGAATTTTGGGAGTGAGTTGATCAGTTAGGCAGTTTGAGAGAGAGAGAGAGATGAAAGTCTGAAGTGAAGAGTTAGTCTGTGGGAGTTAGAGAGTGTGGTATCGTGAGGAGTTAAGGTAGGCAGTTAAGAATGTGGAACTTATGGAGAATTGAGAAAGTTAAGAGTGAAACAAGTTATTACTGATCTAATGAATATTTTAAAGTCTGTGAGGAACCTGTTTAAGTGAACTGTAACCAATAAACTTGTTTTGTTCGACTTTATACTCAGCATGGACCTCAATCTTTCTAATTAAAGGTTGTTGACAGAGATCACCTGGTGGCAGCATAAAGAAGAGAACATGTTGTGGGCCTCAGGCTAATGAAATAATCTGGGGACGTATGAGGGGCACATCACACATACCATGAAAGAACCTGATACGAATGAAACCCAAAAGTTTTTGGTACGTGCATCCCTAGCAGGATAGGTGGCTCACGACTGGGGTGAGGATGCCCCCTTAAATGCTGTGGTGAGATGCTCCCTTCCCAGTTCAGGAGCCACCACTTCTTGGAGGAGGATCTGGGCCTAAGAGAGGGTGAATTCTTTGTAATTGTAATGTTGGCCCTATGTTTCACCTAGCCTACCTCTACTTCCCACCACTGCTCTAGACCAGCCGTTCTCAAGCATTTTTGGCCATAACCCTTTTAGGAGCTTTACTCAGGTTCCAGGACCTCCTGTCAAACAAGGAAACAACACCAATAGACATATTTCAAAAACTTATTTTCAGCCTGTGCCCCCCTTCAAATGTGCCAGGGCCCCCATTGAGAATGATTGCTCTATACCACAGCTAGAAATGTTGGTGTACAGATATCGTTATGTATGTATGTGAGGCTGCAAATGCAGCCACAAAACATTAATTGTATGCCCAGTTCACAGTGCCAATGGGGACACATGCATGAAAGCTTTCTTCTGCATGCACGCTATCTAAGGTAGACATTTTGACTCCCAGCTCACTGAGATATGCAACTGCAGTATCAGCTGCCAAGCAAACTTCACTTGGATGGGTGAAAAGGTTAGATTACTCAGGGCAAATCAAAGTAAATTACATAAATTATATGGTACACTGAACGAAGCTAAGGTTCTGTTCCTAAAACTGGCATTAAAGGTTTTTGTGTATACACATTATATCTAAATATAACAGCTGGAATTTCACCTGATCATTTTTCCAGAAACAGCTGTTTGGAAACTTATTGTGTATAAAAGAGTTCTGAAAAATCAACTGTGTTAATCACTGCACAGTTCTAACCAGACTCGCTATTTTCAATGGTCCACACAATGAAAGCTGGTTATGTCACACAACACATACTATCTTTTATTTTCAAAACAACAATCAAGTATAATAAATCCAGACTTCTTCCTCTTCTCCTTCTCTTCCTCCACCCTCCCCCACTTCTTAGAGGTACTGAAATGAATTGCTTCTGAACCCTGTTATATCAAATAACAGCCAGGACTCATTAACTCCTACTGAGGTCCTTCTGTCCCAAGCATCCTCAGCTTTATCAGCCATCAGCCCTTCAGTCTTTGTCATGCATCACTTACTATGCTGCTGGACTGGGGTCAAAGCAGCCATTGGGAAAATACACTTACAATTTTAGAAATGTTCTCTAGCCTCTACCAAAATACAGACATCAAGGCCTTGCACGGAAAACCCAAACCATTCATTTTCTGGACAAAGCCCAAGCCTCTGACTACAGTAACTTGTAATAACCATCTTAACAATCATAAAGAGATTCGTCTTCTTCCACTGCTCTAGAAAACAGATGCCTCCTCCTCTAAATGTCAGTTCTCGACACATCACAAATCTGTTTGTGTATTCCTGACTGAATGTACAAGATCATGCTAATGATGCTCCAGCATGTCCAATAATAATGTGCCATTGAAAATTCAATTTGGTAATGCTGACATGGGCTGCAATTTGATACCTTAATCCAATACAGTGAAGTGGGACTGCACAACTCCTTATCTTATCTTCTTATCATTCAGCATGCACACTGCACATCATTTTAGTTTATTTAGCAGATATTGCTTGATTACGTTTGTGCTACATGCTGATTGCATACAATACAAAGAACATTCATTGTCCCATTGCACAATGACAATGGGACATATATGCTAATACTATTGCCAGATACCCTTGGGGCAGAATATTGAGGAATTGATTGTGGCTTTAAAAATTAAAAGAACTTCCTGTACGCAATGGATAAAATGGTTCACTCAGGATCCTACAAAGCAGATTGAGCTTCAGATCTTCTTCAGGAAACCACCCCTTATTTGGTTAATTTACTTCAACTGGCACTTACTGTCTCGATATGTTCACTCAGACACTCTGGAAATATGATAGAATAAAATGTTTTTGTTTACTTACAGTTCTTTATAGATAAAAAGAAACATCATGTTGATTGTTGAAAAAAAATAGCTTCTTACATCACTGAGCTTAACTGACTAACTAGCTTCATCACTGATTGGTTGCATATCTGACAGAACACTTCACTCTGTCTTCAGACTCCATAACTAACAATGACAGTCCTGTAAGGGAAAAGGCAGGAAAAAGAATCTGAATTAGGGAATTGGCTGTTACTGAGTTAACTGACATTCATTGCAGTCCAGAAAAGTCTCTTCCAGCTAAAAACTCCTTAAAGGCATCATATGTAGGTTGCAGTTCATCCAACAGATACCACACTACTTGTCCAGCACTTGTTTTTCACATTGGAACCCCCCCCCCCCCATTCATTTTGTTCAAGTCACATCACATTTTACACATTTTATGTAGATATCTTCCTTTCAACAAATGCACCTTCCACCTGTTACTTATTGGCTGTAAGTAACACAAAATAACTGGTATGTGTCATTACTGAAAAAGTATACTCTGGAAGAGAGGCATTTATATTTAGACCTAACCGAGGTCAACCAGATGAACCCCTCCTCTCTCAGTCTCTCCCTCCCTCCCTCCCTCTCTCTTTTTCCATGCAGCCACTACACCAATCCAGATAAATAGGACCTGTCATATTTTGAGGGTTTATATGCTGACCCAGTGTGTTAATTCAGTAGAAAAGCCTACTAAAAAAAGAAAACAATGTACAGTAATTGTTACTGCATCCTTAGTGGTTAGCACACATCCTTTCTTGTCAGTGTGGATGCTAAAGTCCCTCTGATTTGAAAACAAGGTGGATTTGTGGAGTCTGCTCCCACTGAAGCAAACCTCAATGCTCACCAGCCTTTCCTTTTGCAACTAAGGCTGCTTTATTTTTCCGTAAATCACATGGGAAGGTTTAGCTGCTAAATCCAACTTAAACTGTTCTCGGTTCTTTTCCAGAAAGTTCAGATCAGCAGCACGGACTGAAAACAGTGGTCAGCCACTGGGAAGTGGCAGATGCCATTTTTCCCCTCCATTTGCTTCAGCAGCTTGACTCATGCATCCTGTCTGAGCTAATGTTAGTGTTCTGATTGCAGAGTGTCTGCTACTTTGCAGACTCTCATTCAGAGCCAGAAGTAGACCAGAAGGATTACTCCTATTCATTAGGAAAAGCAACTCAGCCCTCAAGCATGTCTATGCTCCTTCTGGCAGTATATACAGTAAGTGCAGACTGCATCAAATGTTTTCAAAGGATACCCAATACACAGCCTACTGTGTTCAGCAGAACTCTTCAATGCACACAGAGGTCAGGGGCATAATCCTACTCCTCAAACCCCATGATGCTTTTACATTGAAGTACGTACCATCTGAACAATGTTTAGGTCTCTGCATCTCTGCAAAGTCACTTTTCCTAGCTTCTACTCATTGCATTCTCTGGAAGGTAACAATCATGGCCTACATTACAAAGTTGTTTTCAGTATTATTCAGATAATGTCTGAGAGATGACTTGAGTGCAAACCAGAGTTTTCCTTGAAAGGGCAAAGAGAACCTTATTTTTGCAGTCTTGGATGGAAAGAATTAATATTAATAGTGGTAGAGAATACATTATTTTTAAACAGTACCAGGTCTACAGTATCTAGTATTAGGTGTCTTATAGATGAAATATTGTGCAGACCATAATGCTGTTGAATTAATGAAACTGTTACCTTCCATGCCAGCAAGTGATCGAGCCCCAAGATAGAAAAAAGAGAAGCCAGGAAACCAAATACAGTAGAAACATGTTATTTCAGAAGATACTGATACACCTCTCTTGCTATTACCTCAACCTCCAGGGTGCCCCAAGTGAAAAAATGCATAATTGTGCATCTACCATAGTGGAAACTGGTGCCTCTGATGTTGCAGGGGTAGCAAATCTGCTCCAAGTTTTAGTCCAAAATTTACAGGCGCTATCCAGGGTGTAGAGTCCTGTCCCTTAAATAGGTTCGGTATCTTGGCTTGTTTGTCCAACACTCAGAGTAAAACTCAGAGCAGCATCAATATAATGGTGAGAGGGAACTTCATTATTGCCTCTATAATAATGAAGTCACAAGTTTCCATTCATGTGCTGCTCAATTCTGCCACCCAGCCTTCTGTTTCCTAATTAAAGGAGATTTCCCTCTTGGTCTGTCCTTGTTTCAAAGACTGCATTTTGCAGTAGAGAAATCACAGTATGTGAAATTAGCAGAAATGAGAATTGAGAAACAACACTGCAGTCCCCAAATGGCTGCCCAGAACCACCATAGTGCCATTCTAGCTTCCTGAGCTGTAGGAACTACAAGGAATGAGCCTTAGGGGATAATTCAGCAAAAGGACTTTGGAGAAATAAAAAACACTATGCAAAGCCAGCGGATATTGCCAACTAGATAAACCTTTACAGCAGGGCTTCCTTACCTGGAACAATATCAATTCTTTTCTATCATGGCCATTTAATGTTTGCCTCTGTGGCTTGTCTTCAGGTCCTGGCCAAGTTCAAAGACAGGATTGTAGATGGAGGTCCAATCAGAACAAGGTTCAGAGAATCAGAGGCAGATGACATGGTGGAAAACAAGACCAGTGGCTGGGTTCTAGATCAAGCACATAAGGAAGACAATTCACAGCTCAGGAAATAGAAGAGCAGTTGCCAAGGGATAAATGAGCAGCGTCCGTAATCTCCTATGTATGTCAATAAAAATACCCTTGCATACAGTAAATGACTTGTCTACATTATTTTCTGTTTTCTGACTATATACTAAATGATACATCTTAGCCTTGCTTAATGCTCTCAAATGCAATAGATGTTTCATCGTCGTCGTCATCTTGGAACTGCAGAGCTAGAACAGACCCTATGGATCATCAAGTTCAGTCCTTGCCAAGGAGGCCCAGTGGGGAATCGAACTCCCAACCTCTAGCTTTGCAGCCAGAGACCTAAACCAGTGGTTCTTAACCTTTGTTACTCAGCTGTTTTTGAACTGCAACTCCCAGAAACCCCAGTCAGCACAGCTGGTGGTGAAGGCTTCTGGGAGTTGCAGTCCAAAAACACCTGAGTAACCGAAGGTTAAGAACCAGTGACCTAAACCACTGAGTTTCTTATAAAAAGTCTGATGACCTGGTACACAGAGAATCTGTGCAATGCAGGAGGCCATCCTATTAAAAAGAGACTTTTGCACCATGAACTAGTTTCAATTAAGGATTGGGTAAGATATTTCTAGGCATGCCTGGAAACTTTAAACTGAAGCAATGCCTGTTGTTTGAAGAAAATGATCTCATGTCATAAATTATCTTTACTGCTCTCTTTTGGATGGAAATAAATGACCCTATAAAAAGCAGAGCGGTCACACTGTTCGTTCCACTTTCTTTGGTCTTCAGTATACACATACATATTTTACATAACTGTGTTTCAGGAAAGACTAAGCAAACTTGGCAGTGAGACAATCCTGTATTCCTTATGCTAATATTACTTTTAATGTGAATCTGGCATGGAATTAACATGTTGCTTGGTTCATTTATTTCCATCCTTTGTTAACCTCTGTCCTTCTCTCCAGCAGCAAACATGGAATCAGGAATGACTAATCAGTTCCTAATGGCTTCTTCTTGCTTTCTGTAAGTTCATGCATAAAACAAGTGACTTGTTTTAGGGCCTAATCCATGCCCATTTTTTTCTTGAAAAATTCCCCACCATTTTATCAGTTGGCATACAAACTGAGACCCAAGCCACACAATATAGGAGAACTGTAACTGAGACCTGAACAAATTTCATCATCCAGTAGAGCCTTCAGCCATAATGTGATACTCCACTCAAACTCTGTCTACCTGGCTGCCTACCATACCATGCTTACACTGGAATCTGAGATTTTAGAACAACTCTACAAGAAGCAGTTGAGTTGCTTCTCTCTAAACCTCCACTTTATCTGGGTCAAAATATGTTTCATTTGAAGAGGTGTTGCTCTTGCTGCCTGAGGACACTGTGTTTCTCACGGCAAAGAAGCAAATGCTCCCACCCCTTAAGTTATAATACACAGTGCCTGAAATATTTTGAAACTAGAGACTGAAAATCTCAGAAACATCTTTATCCTTCCCTCATTGCAAAGATCAAGTAATAAACATAGATGTTGTAATAAATTGAATAACTCCCTGCTACCTGTTCGTGGCCCAGAAAATCAGCTACATGACTTGGCTGCCTCATGATTATTTATTTATTTATTTATTTATTTGATTTATACCCCGCCCATCTGGCCTGATGATGATGATGATGATGATGATGATGATGATGATGATGATGATGATGATGATGATGATGATGATCTTAGAACTGCAGAGCTGAAAGGAACCCTGTGGATCATTGACCAGCCTCTGTCAGGAAAGCAGAGTAAGGAATCAAACTCCCAATATCTAAACTATTGAACTATCCTATACATTTATTCTTTTACCTATAGTCTAATGCCATTTTTTCACCCATTTTAGCTGCACAACACCCCCATTTAGCAATTTGGGTTACAAACATGATGAGGCCAAGACTATTTGCGTTCATAGAAGCAAAATATTTTGACCTTTCACTTTTAAGCCTTTGTCTGCCTTTCTATGGCCGGAGTAAATGACCTATCCATATGACCCTCAGGCTGCAGCATGAATAAAGTATGTAGATCAAAGCTGCTTCTTAGTTATAGATGATAAAGATGGATACATCCAGAGTCTGAACATCTTCCAGATAGCTGAGGGTAGGGGTGGGGAGAGAAATGTGACATATTTATAATTAGGCTCCTATAATTAGGAAGCAATAGAAACATTCCAAGGCTCCCATTTTTTTCATTAACTGTGAAAGAACAAGCCTCAAAGATTAAAGAGTTCCCTCTCACTATGCAAAAAATGATGTCCACAAGTAAAGAAGTCACAAAGGGAGAAGAACTAGCACTGGAAGAGTGTATGTATGTATGTATGTATGTATGTATGTATGTATGTATGTATGTATGTATGTATGTATGTATGTATGTATGTATGTATGTATGTATGTATGTATGTATGTATGTATGTATGTATGTATGTATGTATGTATGTATGTAAGTGTGTGTGTGCGCGCGCGTGCATATGTATGTATAGCACATCATAAGATGACTATATGGATTCACCCTTCCAATGCTCCTCCTGCAGGAACATATTGAAATTCTAGTACCTAAATCAAGGTGGCAAGGGTCTTACCATCATCCAGGGGAACAGCAGCTCGTACCTCTCCAGATCCCCTTCTCTTTGTCAGCTCAGATCTTGAATCACAGCCCCTTCCTAAGATTTCCTCAGCCATTGGAATGAACCCAAGAATCCATAGCAGTTATCCCTGCAGCAACTGATTCTCATAACACGGAAGTATTTATTGCACCTTAAAAATGTCGGTAATGAAATTAAAATCAAGCTATGATCTTGATCTTTGTAAAAGAGGTTAAGCGAGTTAGAAGTAATGAAGCATTACTCAAACACTTAAATTATGTCATCCTTGCTAAAGGTGTGTAAAGTTTCTGTCTTACTCAAAATGAAAGAGGGACTCATAAAGTTTCAAGACAGAATGGCTGTCCATCAAACTCTCCTTCATCCTCTGGTCAAGAAAATGATTACAGGCCTAGCTGCATGATCAGCTGTGTGACAGTTTGTGGGTGAGAAGGGAAACTACTTGCACAGTTTCAAAAATTCTATAGTTTTGTTCTGTAAGATTTGGGCCTCCATTTACATGGCTGACCTATGGTCATAATAATGATAAAGTGAAGTATAGGCCTCCATTTCCCAAATCCAGTTCTGCATCCCCCTTCCTTTCCCTTCCCTTCTACTTGGCCTTTGTTCCACACTTGGTATCTCTGTCTAGCCCTTTGTCTCTATTAATATATTTGTTACTAAGCCAAATGATCCACAGTTAGAGGTAACACTGAGCATTTATCACATGCAAAACCACTGGTGAGCCACAAAATATCCTCAAAGCATACTGAATCTGGCAGGGCCTTTCTTGTTTGTTTTTAAATCCAATTCTGTGACAGAGCCCCAGTGTCTAAACACAGGCCTTTTTCAAAAGCACTCAAGATTTACTCCCTGTGCAGTGAATAAGTGAAAATGGGTTTTGTTGAAACCTCCTGAGAATTAAGTTGATTTACTACAGAATCTCTTCATTGTTTATAGGCTTGATGAAAGCATTAAGCACTTAATGATTCCCAGACTCCTCCAGGGTATGAGTTTTTCAGTTTTTTAATTTTTTGAAAAATGGGGAAAACAGACCATAGTAAGTGTGAAAATATCCTCCACAAAGCTTGCAACATGTATAATAGACAGACTTGCTTCAAGTGTTCAACATTATTATCAAGCTCTGATATATACCAGCCTACTAGGTGCATTTTAAAGGTACTTTCTCTTCAAAAGAAAAATGAAAAGAAACACATTGGAAAAATTTACTGTGCATGGGTGGACCTTGAAACCTTTCCTCACTTCATAATTATCCAGCTCTCTCCATACATTCAACTTCTTCACAAAAGAAACTGGTTCTATTCTTCCTGCAACTGCTGGCTGTCAGGCTCCATGTGCATGGAATGAAGTGTGTGATAAATTATTGCAGAATGAATTAAACAGAATGTTTCTAGACCTCAAATAGTAGAACTGCAGTGATAAAAACACACTTCTAACATTTTGTTTGGTAAAACAGGTGGCAGCCCGTGGTCCCCTTTATCCCTCACTCCACTCCTGATCCAAATCTTGTGAAGCCTGTCTTCTGCAACAGTCAAGTAAACCTACCTTAGGAGACATTTCTTTCAGTTTGCATTTTGAAGCAAAGTTATTATTATTTTTATATATATATTTAAAATATTTTAAACCCCAAGAAACAGTAGGGGAAAAAGAATTGATACTAAATTAAAGAGCATTTTAGCCATAACAATTCAAATAGAAAGAAATGTGGCAATGCAGTTCAAAAAAATGTAAATACTCCTGCCGATATATATATACTACATGACTGCTGAAAAAACGTATGGGTACAAGAGGGAGATGAAAAGAATTGGTATAATTGGGGTTCTTTTCTCACGTGTGATTGAGCCCTTAAGAATATTGCTAGCAAAAGATATGACCATTATTGTCTTCAGTATTTAGAAACTCCAATGGTGAAGCACCTCAATCCGGTAAGCTGATAAGGTACTTATTGTGTGCCTGGACAAGTTTGGCTGATACTTTGCTGGATCACTACAGTAGTATCTGCAGTTGGAACCCTGCACATGAAAGAATATTGAAATGGGTATGAGGCAAAACTACATACAAATGTATTACAAATACATATTTTGATGCAATCCTTAAAAAGAAGTCAAAGTTCAAGAGGAACTAAACTGAAGATTTTATTTATTTATTTATTTATTTATTTTATTTTATTTATATCCCACCTATCTAGTCAGTTAAGACCACTCTAGGCGGCTTACAACAAGAATATTAAATGTAATTAAAAACAATTTTAAATAAGGGGAAAAGCTTTGGACAAGATGGGACAGACAATAGGGAAAAGGAAAGAGAGGGGATCAGAATAATTGAAAAATTAAGAGAAACTGAAACTTGATTTGTCCATCCTGGTCTGATATTTTACAGACCACATTGAATAACTTAAGTTTGTTATATTTCCTTTCCAATACAGTTCTTAGAACTGGAAAGGCTACCCACTTTTTGTAATGCCAAAACCTTCCGATGTGGTTAAATATAAATTATTTAAATTTCCTTCTTCATACAGAAAGATTGGCTGCAGAAAGCAAGCTACAGTTGTGGTGTCACAGGCCATGGTAAAAATTGAAGGAAGGAAGAAGACCCATGTTGAATCAGATCAAAGAGCCATCCAGTCCAGCATTTGGTTCCCCAAGGGTTGGGTAGACCTTCAATAGGATCTGAGACAATGATGTTTTCCTGTACATGTACCTTAGCAAGCAATATTCTGTGGCTTGCTTCCTCCAATACTGGAGGCAACTGAAAATTGCCATTTAATAGGCCATCCCACAGGTTAGCAGTCCAGTCCATAAGTGAGGTGAGGTCACACGTTCACACATTTTTTGCCCAGTGTAACCTTAGTTCCCAAAAATAAGACCCGAACAACTATCATATAGCTATCATAACTAGTAGCTATTGAAAGCTTTCTCCAAGATACAATATCCATCAATAAAATACGTGCACTGCTTTTCCATCTGCTTTCCCTACTTGTAAGGACTCTGAATGAAAACCAACGAAAATATATAATTCAAGAATGGCAGGTCATATGTGTTGATATCTATTTCCAGTGCAAGCGTCTAGATTTTAGTGGGACCATGTGCAGCTCTCATCATCACAGAGTGAAAAGGATGTTGTAGAACTGGAAAAGATATCACAAAGACAAACAAAACTGATCAGGATGTTGGATCAAATTGCCACACTCATTTTATGTTGTATGCCTGCTTTGTTTTGTTTCGTTTTAAAAAGAAAACATTTAAAAAATTTTCTACGTGCATACATTCACATTAACACTCTCTCAGCAATTCCATTATCACATTGGTTTGTTTCTACCAGATCTTGTATTTCAGCTGGTAAATGAGTTTCAAAATTTTGAAATTGACTTACAAGCAGAAATATAGGAACTAGTAGAAACAAGTCTTACCAGTTCAAGTCCTGTTTTTTAGTGGAGAGCAGGGATTGCAGTTGATTGGACTTAACCAATAGTAAGTGTTTAGTTCTGTATAAAATTATCTTCACCCTTGAAACTCAGAACAGTATGTGGTCTTTCTAGTCACGAATTCAGTATGAAATATAGAACCAAGTACAGTGGTACTTCAACTTACAAATGTCTCCACTTGCGAACGATTCGAGTTATGAACGGTTCCGGTCACAAAAAGTTGCTTCGACTTGTGAACGGATCCTTGAGTTACGAACAAAAAACCCCCCCAAAAAACCTTTCCTGCCTTTTCCCCCCCAAATTTTATTTGAATTCCTACATACAAAAAACAAAAATAGAAAAAGAATAATGAAGAAAAAAAACTAAACTAAACCCTCTGCTAAACTAAAACCCTCCCCCCTTTGGAGTCAGAGACTCTAGCCTCATTAACCCTTCCACTCTCCCCGGTTTGGTTTCCAGTATATACTAAATAGATATACATATATGATAAAATTTGCCCTACATTCCTGTCTTCTTCTGGGCCCACGAATATTATTTCCCAGCTTTGTTTTACATCGTCTCTTGGTTGTTCCTGTAGTGCTTCTGATAGAGTGTCCAATTCTGCTATGTCCCATAGCTTCTTTAACAACTCTTCTATCGTCAGAACCTCTTCACTTTTCCATTTTTGGGCCCAGAGTAATCTAGCTGCTGTGGGTATATACATAAGACAATGATTCAATTTTTTATCATTAATTCCTGAAATGACATTCAATAATGCCACTTCAGGTTTTATATCTCATTTCTGCTGGGTAACTTCTTTTGCTAATTCCCACACTTGTGTCCAATAATTTTTGACCTTTTTGCATGTCCACCACATATGATAAGTTCCTGTATTTTTTGCACTTCCAACATATATTGCTGTTACCCTCTGACATTTTCGCTAGTCTTACAGGTGTATAATGCCATCTATAGAACATTTTGAGGATATTTTCTCTAAGATTTGCTGGTTTGATCATTTTATGGCTTTCTTTCCACATCTTAGTCCAATCATCAAGATCTACCGGTACGTTATATCCAAAGTTTTTTTGCCCACTTTATCATTGTCTCTTTCACCCTCTCATCCTCTAAGTCATATTCTAATATATGTACATTTTCTTAATTATTCTTTCATCCGTATATATCCACAGTCTATCCACCTGTACTTTGCCCTCAAAGAAACCCACAGTCCTGTCTTTTTTATATATTGATTCTAATTTTACCATTGACCACCAATCAACAGCTACACCCATTTTTTCAAGCTCTTATTTGTCCTTTATCTTCTGTTTTTAGTTAACAGATTTTCATATGTGGTCAACAATCCTTTCTGGTTCAGGGCTTTTAGTGTAAATGCTACTATCGGTGCCACCCACAATGGGATTTTCTTATAGGTTTGTGCTTGAAATTTTTGCCATACCATCCCTAGGGCCTTCCTGATGATATGTTCTCAAAACTGTGAGTGTTTCTTATGTCTCCGTACTATACATATGCATGCCATCCCATCTTTAAATCATGTCCCCGAAAAAAACCTTTCCTGCCTTTTTTTTTTTTTTGACCTAAGTTCATCTTAGGTCAAAAGAAGAAGAAAAAGTTCTCCGCCTAGTGGTAGAGTATGGATTAACCGGCTTTGCATTAGTTCCCAAGGGAACTAATGCCTTTACCTACAAACAGCACCTCGACATACGAACGAAAAACAGCAGGTTTTTTGGATTAAATGGTTTTGGGATTAAACGGATTAAATGGTTTTCAATGCATTCCTATGGAAAAGTTTGCCTCGACTTACAAACTTTTTTTTTTGACGTATGAACGCCATTTCAATACAGATTAAGTTTGTAAATCGAGGTACCACTGTACAACTAGCCAAGCCATGGCCAGATTAGTTAGTTACTCCATTATAAATGAATTCTTATAATCTTGGGAAAATAAATGTAAGCTTGTCAAGATTTGCTTCCTTCCCCATGAAAAGTGGACTCTTTTGTTTCCTGGGACATCATATTTGCACATTAAAGAACTTTGTTACCAGTGATTTCTCTTCTAGCTGAATATCCTAACACAGGTCTGCATAATACAATGTTTACAACAGATGGTTCAGAAACCTCTGAAGCAAATTGTTTATTGAAGGAGTTGTCATCAGAAGCTTCAGAGATTCTCTTTGTGGTTTCACCATAGAGGCAACTCTTTCTGAACTCTTCTCAAACCCAAAGGACTTTTCATGTTAAGGCTGATGATGCTTGGAGAAGCCATCTGGCTTATTTTTACCTTCAGTGTCTAAGCCATGAATGCACATGTTTCCGTCTGTAGTATATTTACATACATGCCCAGATTTGGAATGTGTCATCCATTCTCCTCTCCTCCTTTTATTCCAAACCATTTCTTTGCAATCCTCATTCTCCAATATTTTCATATTTGTGCTATGCTGTATGGGGTGTTTGTGAAAAAACCAGGGATCTTATTAGGCAGGCAAGCAAGGGAGCAAACAAAGTCATGTGACTGAACACATACATAGAGACACAATACTGTACATAGCTCAAACAGACCATGTCATATGGATTTAAAATACATTGTGTGCTCTAGAGGCCTCCCTCCTCTTAATGGTACAGTGTGGCAAGCGGGATTTCAAGAAGGAGTGCCATTCAAATGAGTAAGGGGCTGCAGGTGACCAGAAAGGCTGACAGCATGCCTCCAGACATGATTACTGTTTATTGTTCATTCATCAACTTTAAGCTCAATAGATGAAACAGTAGGGTACTTTGGGAACCAGATTTTATTTTATTCATTCTTTAGACTATTCTACATGTTAATGAACTGGCACTGTTAGAGCATGATCTCTTGTCCCTGTCTAAGGACTATGGACAAAATTCTTTTCTTTCATTACACTTGCACAGTGGTCTGATGTGCAAATATTTGGACAGTTTCTGAGCTTGGACAAGGAGATGTCCATTAAATCTTCCTTGTGTCACCTAGGAAGCTGTCCATCTTCTTGCTTCATAGACTGTTGTGTGAATGGTACTAGCAGGATTCTGCTCAACATATTTGTATTTAGTGCTGGTCACTCCATTCTTTTGTAAGAGCATGTGCAATAATATAAGCATTCTGAAAACCTTTTAGAAGTGAAATGTAGCAAACTAACATTCACAAATGTATAACTAGAGGTAGATAAATGTGAAATTTGAATAGGACTTACCTTGAGCCATTTCCTAGTTTACTTTTCCTTCCTAGCCAGTGATTGTTTATTATATCAATGGCCATGGCACACTGAACTTATGGTCAGTCCAATAGCCAACACTCTTAAGCAGAGGTACTAAATTGTGATGCCACTAAAAGACAACAGAACTGTATTGACATAAAACTGTGAGTTTCAGCTTAACTGGGTTGTGATCCAGACTGTTGGCTCCTTAATTACTGTTTCTTCTTGTAACTTTAACATGTGTTAGAGTGATTCTTTACACAGAACATCTGCAACATTTTCTGAAAATTATAAATGCTCTTTGGGATTGGGGACTCCAGCTGTTGCCCAACTGAAGGAATCCCCATGACATCAGAAGTCAGGAATTAAGTTTCATTTACCCCTTTTGCCATGGTGAAAGGGGGGGGGGGGCTCAACATGATCCAGATGGTCGTTCTGGGTATTAAAAGTGTGCCTGCTATGTGACTGTGGTCTGGGACATAAGCCTTTTTTTTATGGCGCTGAAAGAATTGATTTCACCCTACTTTCCAGAGAGGTAAAGAACCCAAGAAAGAAATAAAACATTCTTCCATTAATCGTCAGGGCAGGGAACCATCTAAATGGCTTTATTGTTCTTCAGAATTCACTGGTTAATAAAATGAGGTCATGTACTTTTTTATTTATTTTATTTTATTGAATTACTACCACGCCCACCTAGACCAAAGATCTACTCTTTTTTGAGATGCCAAGCCTGCTTAGATAAAATCAAAATTTGCTATCATTAATGAATAATAGGGTATAATTTCTAGATCAGGTTGATAAATAAAATCACAAGAAAGTTTTATTTTCCTTGCTAGCTCTATGCTTAGAATACAGAT
The DNA here is from genome assembly GCF_051106095.1 of Pogona vitticeps. NCBI lineage: Eukaryota > Metazoa > Chordata > Lepidosauria > Squamata > Agamidae > Pogona > Pogona vitticeps. The sequence goes on from NC_135787.1 coordinate 47,416,368, forward strand.
ATGAAAAGCTGTTTTGGGACTATAACTCCCAGAATCCCCAAGCAAGGGGCTATTGGCTCTGTTTTTTCCAAGCTCTAACACTTTCAGTTCAATAAGTCACTTTTTCAAACACTGAGTAGAACTATTGATATCAAGGAGGCTTAGTGGACTCACTCTGAAGAACTGTTTATTTCAATGGATTTACTTCACTAAATGTCACCATCTTAACTTTGCTAGAGGGAGGTGAAGAATCCAGAAAAATGAAAGATACCTGAAGACATTATAGCTTAATCCAGAGATGAAAGTACTCTCACAAAAGTAAGATAAAAGGCAATGTATTCTAACAACTAACCTACAGCTGATGGACCTTCTGGAGCTTTTGAGCCTTCAACACAAATCTCATTTCTCAAAACTATTTTTCTCTCTTCCATTGTAATCCTTTCTCTTTTTTTCCTTTTGAATTAATGTGAGTTTAGAAAAACTTTAAACAAATTTACCTAATTCTGATTTGCTTAGGTAAATATATTAATACATCAAGTCCTCTATTTTTGGTTAAGGTGCCTCTGGTGATATTACAGGTGGAGAAGCTTATACTTTAATTTGAATTCTTCCATTGAGCAGAGGGTTGGACTTGATCGCCTTGTAAGTCCCTTCCAACTCCATTATTCTATGATACTGTGATTCTATGAAACAAGATGCAGAGGTGTTGGACCTGGCATGTAAAGAACTCTATTGTTTCATTCCACGATGACCAAAAGTTTAGATTTCTGTTTACAAAATACTTGACAACAAACTTGAAATTTTGTAAAATAATAGGCCAGATCCTGTTGGTAATTTACAAGTATACAGTATAAATTCAATAATTTAGTGCCACAAATTGCTGCTAACTAATGAGACACCAGTCACATTACAAGTTGTATACCTGATTGCACAACAAGAATGCACTTAATAATGCAACCAGCACCTTGTTAACTACAATGAATGGCAGTCAGTTATGCAATATAAATGACACATATGTAAATCACCAACAGGACTCTGGTCATAGAATTAGAAGATACTTGAAAGGACTCCTGTTCCAACCTCCTGCTGATGGAGGTCTAACCCTGAAAAATAGTAATTCAGCCTCAAGTTGAAGGAAAGACCACCATCTTCCAATGCAGAGTATTCCACTATGAAACTGATTGTCAAAGGGTCAAAGGGTACCACTTGTTCTAGGTGCCAATACTACCAGTTACAGTTCTGCTCTAGAGTAAATGTGTTTGAAATTCCTTCTTCATAGGACTTAGTCTCCAGACATCTTGCCAGTGTTGTCACCCTCCTCTAGATGCATTCCAAGGAAGTTTATCACCCATTCATGGCAAGAATGGGTGGGGATATTAGATAGGATACAGAACCAGGAAGCATCCTGAAGAAGCTTTGTTGTGAACTTGCACCTCCCCACTGAAGGCTGTGGGATTGATGGATAAGATATGGCTCTCTCATGAAGGTAATGCCACAAACCAATTTGCAGTTGTGTGGCTGTGGTTGTGGTGGGGGATGATAAGTGAAGGTCTCCCCATGACACAATAGATGAGGCCCTGTGGAACAGTTGCTGCTTCTCTGGCCAGGGTGACATGCTGTCTGCATTTAATTCTTTGGAGCCTCCATTGACTCCCCTCAGAGAGCTAAATGTCAGTGACTCCATTTTGGAATACAGTGAGGTTTTGACCTTTCCAGTAAAAACTATTTCTGTCTCAGAAATTCAGCTGCATATCATGCAACAAATACATTCTCAGAAAGGAATTTGTGTCATGGTCATGCTGGTGTTTCCTTTATTGTATTCATTCTTCTCAGCTCTGCTGGCAAAGAGGGATGAGTAACAGTCCTCAGGGAACCTAACCACAATCTCACTGTGTTCAGAGAGACGGCAGTGCAGCAGAACAGCAGAACACACATTCATCAATATCCTCATTTGATCCACCCCACTCCTTGCAAAAATCCAATTTATTGAACAAAATCCCATAGGAAAATGTGGTTTGGAGGTTGGTGTCGTCTGTATGAGGCATGCCATAGGGGTAACATCTGCTTTTACTGATCTTGCTGATGAATGAGCAACAGGATTTACCAGCTGTTGAGGGTTCAGTGCGGTGGCTGGCTTTGGGCATTTCTGATCTAGATGGCATGGCCTTCTCAGTCTAACTACACCTGCAGCATATAACAACTCCATCTAATATTATGGAGGAAATCTAGATTCTTCAACAGTAGTGGATAAAAGCTGTTGAAAGCACTAGTGAAGGCAGAGATTTACCTCAACAGTGTTTTGAGATTTTAGAATGAGGTTCTGAATTTACCAATATAATGAGCCTTTTGTTTACAAAGCTTGGGGTGAATTGCCCTGAGCTAGGAACCAGATTGATAGAAGCTGTGAAACTGTCTACCCACATCAGAGGAAAGGAGTTGGCATTAAGCAGGAAGCGCTGCAAGGCTCAAAGCACGGGCATGAAAAATTATATGGCAAACTACAGATACACTGCCAGCTGCAAAAGCTTTTGGAAGGGCTCCCACAGAAACCTCCCTCGGGTTATCAGGAAGTGAAAAACCACAAAGTTCTCGCAGAAGGGAAACCCTAATCTGTCATCAGCCAAGTTCCCAAAAAGCTAGTGCAGTGAAATGTACCCAGGGATCAATTTTCTTTCCTCAAGATTCTCTAGCGAGCATACAGACTGCCAGAAATACCCCAGAACTTCAAGAGAGACAGACAGATGGGGAGGGGGGTGGAGGAGGGAGGGAGGGAGAGAGAGAGAGAGAGAGACTAGAGGTAGCTAGAAATTCACATCCAATTTTGGAAATTTATTATTTGGGAGAGTTAAACCATGTAAGGGTAGGAGATCTAGGACCATTTTCAAAGGTCATGTATTAGTCCTGCCAGCTTCCTGCCAGGAGCTGCAATTCACATTTGTTTTAATTGATAAAAAGAAGGGTTCCAGGTAACATGAAACCTAAGGGTGTCAATTTGCCCACAAATCTATGCCTCTCTTATGCCAAGCACAACAGTAGAAAAAAATGAATGACTCAAAGCTTGGACCCACTGGGCTGAGAATCCCAGACACACTGACTTTAATATCTGGTAATTTCAGTGGCATATGTTCTCAAGTGGTTGTGAAAAGAGCCCTAAGATGCATTTCACCATTTTCTTACAGTGTTTTCATGAATGAAATTTTTATTTCAGCCCCATGAACTGGTTTGTCCTTGCAAATATATCACCCAAGTTTTAAATGACATGATTGCTTCAATACCTGATAACTCACAGCAGAGCTAACTCTATCACAAAATAAGGCTGCTTTTGCAAGCTAATGTTATCAGCTCAAATGGGAATTTTTGGAGAGCCTAAAATCCTCCCAAAACCTGGGCCAAATGTTTACTTTGCTTGAGCGTCTTTACTGCTAGTTAGTGACCCTCTTATCAGCTGGCTCAGCACTATAACAATAACAACAGCAGTATTTTCTTGCTAGCTTTCGGAGTCCAGGTTTGGGTTTATGCTGATTTCACAAAGACAGTCCAGAGTGAAGGTTTTTTCTGTCCTATTAGCAAAAGGGCTAATAATTCTGGATGTATTCATAACCACTTCTTCCCCCCAAAGCAATAAATGGCACTTTTCTCAGGGGCAAAGCACACATGAAATAATCTCTTGTTTTGTTCCGTATAATCCTGCTGAGTTCTCATACTAACTAGTCCTGTGATGACACAGCCAATTTCACACTTGTGAGGGATTTTCTTTACTTTGTCATTAGCCAGAGGATTTTCATGTAGGAAGACATATCTGTGAGCCTGCTACCACTCATGAGCTTATTTCTGCACTTCTTGTCATCTTTATGTTTTGTTATCTGCAACGTACCTCTCAAAGCCTGATTCCCAGATTGTGAAAGTTCTATATGTGCATTGATTGGTTCCCTGTTTCGACACTCCATTTTCTGGTGTTATGATGGGTATAGGCATGAACCACCTGCTGCTTTCAGTCCATGCAGCCCTTGCTTTCATTTCAACAATGTTCCTCAAGTTGCAAAGTACTGGTATCTGGCAGGATTGATCTCTTCTCTCTCTAACAGATGACTGGTTAAAAAGAAGGCGGGGGATTGTGCTTAAAGAGAGAGAGGGGCACCCCTGACTACTTGGGGTTTGGTCCCATCTGCTGAAGATTACCCCATGGCTCTCAATGCAGCTTTAAAAAAAATCCCCACCCTAGGCAGTTCCAGTTTCCAACTCAAACATGATTGTTCTCATTCACAGTAATTTCCATGTTGTCTCTATAGCATTGCAGTTCCAGCTGAGTCAATGCAATATATAAACGCACTTTGTTTCATAAACATTGCCCAATATTTATCTATCAAATCCATATCTTGTATTTTTGCCAGCAATGTCAACCATGAAAGCCAAAAATAATATAGTTTTATAATTAGCTGTGTATTTAATATATATAGAGTAAAATGCAGTTTTATAACTACAGGAGCATAAGAAGCATTTCTTCCTTTGCTTATGAGGCATGTGCTAGCCTTGTGAAGGCCTTGTGAGGCACTTGCTGGCACAGGACTGTCTCTAAGGGAGTGCCTGACTGAACACACAAAGGCGGGCCAGATCCAACTCTAGGTTTCAGGTGTGCCTTCATGGAATTTCAGAGCTCCCACCCTGCCCCTTGCTTATCAAGACATGTATCTACAATGTGCAGTTATAGCAGTTTGACACCATTTTAAACTGTTAATAGCTCCATTTGAAGGAATACTGACATTTGTACTTTGGAATTCTCTGCTGCAGTTCAGAAAAATACACAAGAGCTCTCTACAGAGAAATCTAAACAGCTCCCGAAATTACAAATCCTAGGGCTGCTTAAGAGGACACCAGGACAGCTCCAGGTGCTTGCAGACAAACTCTATCCAGAATCACAGTGTGGATTTTGAGCTAATAGATCCACCATTGACATGGTATTTTCTCTCAGACAGTTGCAGGAGAAATGTAGGGAACAATGGCAGCCACTCTTTGTGGCCTTCATAGATCTCACAAAAGCCTTTGGTTTGGTTAGCAGGGATGGCTTTTTAAAAAATATTTCCCAAAATTGGATGTCCATCTCGGCTCCTTAACATAATCAGGTCCTTTCATGAGGAATGAGGAAATGAAGGGCATTGTAGTTTTTGATGGCTCAACATCAGATCCCTTTGATATTCGAAGTGAAGTGAAACAGGGCTGTGTCCTCATGCTGACTCTGGGATCTTTTTTGCTGTCATGTTGAAGCACGCTCTTGGAACCACAACAGACTATCTCTGGACTAGATCAGATGGAAAGCTCTTTAATCTCTTTAGATTGAGAGTGAATACCAGTCCATCTGAAATCCATGCGGGATTTCCTCTTTGCTGATGATGCAGCTGTTCTTGCCTATTCTGCTGAAGACCTCCAACAACTCATGAATCACAATCAACCTGAAGAAAACACAAGTCATGGGCCAAAGTGTGGACTCATCTCCCTCTATTACCATATCTACACAAGAATTGGAGGTTGTTCATGATTTCGTTTACCTTGACTCAATGATCTCTGACACTCTCGAGATATCAAGCTGGATAAACGCATTGGCAAAGCAGCTACCATGTTCTCTACTTCAACCTCTGCCCCCTTTCCAAATTGTTGAAATAAAACAATTGCCTACTTGCTTTATAATATTGCTGTTAAAAAGAAAAAAGGTAACAACACAATCTTATGTATATTTACTCTGAAACAAACCTTGGGGAAGTTATATTTCATTGATTGCTCCCTGAACCAGCAAGCAGCAAGGCCAATAAGTATTCTGGCTAGTGGATTCTGGTTGCTGTAGTCCAAAAATGTAACTTTTTTGAGTCATGCTCAGAAATATGCCCCAATTTGCTTAAATAAGCTTATTCCCAAGGCATAGGCTGCATTGATAAAGAATGAATGCAAATCACCTTGACATGTTGTGAAATACTAAATATTATCCTTATTGCTAATGGGTGAATGTGGCTGAGAAATGCATTCTCATAATCTTTTTCTTTGTTATGTTATTCTGCTCTATAGTACAATTTCATTTGCTTTATACAGTTCACAGATAGAGCTGTCATGTGGCACCTAATTTGAAGATATCAGAAGGGATTTCAAATGTTAAACTATTGAAATTCTGCAACCCTGTTCATTTTTGTTTAAACAATGACTCCCCAAGATATTGCACATACTATGGAAGATGTTTATTCAGCAAAGCCATTTATCTCTTGTGTTAATGCAGGAACAAAAACCCTTCTCTTGCTTATCCTCAAAGAAATAAATCATACGTTCTTTGCTCTGAGAACTCACTCTATAGTAATAACTGAGATTTCAAATGAGTGGCACCATTTCATAAATAAAACGAAATGAAGAAAGAGTTGATCCAAACCTCTTTAATTCAGAAGTGGGACATACAAATCAAAACTATTTTAATTTTCCTTTCAGATAGTAGTTTTCTATTTCAAACCATTGTTTTGGATACAGTATTTCTTTCTTTTTTAAAGTTAGCAATTGTTTATTGAAGGTGTCCTGGAACTTTCTGGGATAATCAAATCTGAAATGAGTAGCAAGATCAATTGGTCTGACATCTTCAGGACTGGACGTGCCAAACCAAGAATTATCTTCTGGAATACCTAATATTTTCTTCCCTGCATGAAAAAAGCCTTCCAGTTTTTAAATGATTTCTCAGAACACTTTAGTATTTCTTTAATGGTCTTTCTGAGACAACTGTTTATCCTCTTGGATATTGTCTAACATATGGTACTTTAGAGCTTAGAAGCAGCTGTTACAAATAACATAGTTAAGTATAAGTAGCTGCTGTTTGGGTAATGAGGATGTAACTATGTCATAATTAGAGATGGGGGTATTTGTATTAGTGGAAATAATGAGGGTCTGGCCCCATGGGGCTGGACTGTCCTCTCACGATTTCACCGCTGCCGCCGGCTCTGTGGTGGCTTCCTATCGCGCTGGTCTCCACAATGGATTAGCCACTCCTGGACCTAGCAGAGAGGCTTGTCATCCTGCCTCCTGACAGGACTGGATACTCGACAATGGCATGATAGGAAGGCACCACGAAGTTGGCGGCAGCAGCGAAATTGCGAGTGGGACCCTAGTTATTTCCATCTGTGTGGGGATACTTGTACAGTGGTGCCTCACATTACGATGTTAATTCGTTCCAGCGAAATTGCTGTAGAACGAAAACATCGTAAAGCGAAAATAAAAAAGCCATTGAAATGCATCAAAACCTGGTTAATGCGTTCCAATCGGCTAAGAACTCACCGTCCAGCGAAGATCCTCCATAGGGGCGGCCATTTTCGGGTGCCTGTGCAGCAAAAAATGGCTCCTCAACACAGCGTGGACCCATTTTGAGCACCCAGCGGCCATTTTGAAACCCCAACTATCAGCTTTTTTGATCATTGGGAAGCGAAAATCGGTTCCCAAAACAGGGAACCGATCATCACGCAGCAAAATTCCCCCATTCAAAACATCATTTACCTCGTCGTAATGCAGATTCATCATTAAACAGAGTGCCCGTCTTGCGAGGCACCACTGTATACGAATACGAATACCTCCATCTCTAGTCGTAATTTAAAAACAAACTGATAGGTAGTTACAAAGTTCGTTTTTGGGGGAAATGAGTAATTTTTCCCATTATTTTCAGAACCTTGCAAAGGCATTTTAAAGCGTATTCGTGAAGGCTTTCACGGCCAGGATCTAATGGTTGTTGTGGTTTTTTTGGGCTTGTTGGCCGTGTTCTGAAGGTTGTTCTTCCTAACGTTTCACCAGTCTCTGTGGCCAGCATCTTCAGTGCTGTCCTCTGGTGATGCTGGCCACAGAGACTGATGAAACGTTAGGAAGAACAACCTTCAGAACACGGCCAAAGAGCCTGTTCTGAAATCCCACAACAAGCATTCTAAAGCATTTGGGGTAAGTTTTATCCTTTTACCAGTCTTGAAAGGCAAGAGATATAATGACCTAATTCTTGTTTCTTAGCTTGGTAAATCACACTAACATGGGTCCATTGATTCAATGGAGATTACTTAAGTCAATTCCTACAAAATTTCATTGATTCAAAGGGGTCTCCTTTAATTGTAACTTACTTCAACATAGTATGTTGCAGTTAGGGTAGGCCCATTTGAATCAATGAAACATACAGTGGAGTGGAGTGATCAAATCCCCGTTGATTCAATGGGCCTGTGCTAGTTTAATTTACTACACTAAGCAACAAGATTTTAGCCACTGTTTTGTTCTGTCTTTTGTCTTTTCATAATAATTTCCAAGGACCAGCATCAGAATTGGCCACTGAAGGAGCCATAGAATGTTTCCCTTAATTTTTCTGGCATATTGGCAAGGACATACAACGCATCAGCAATGCACAATGCAACACATTAATTTTGCAATTCAACAAATTAGTTTTGCAATGCAACAAATTACTGTTGCAGCTGGTGTATCGACAACCATCACCCAGCTGCCTCAGTGTAATGGAAAATACAGTGAGTTCCTCTTTAAAATGACATTGCAAGCTCTAAGCATATTACTATGCACAAATCCGTAAAAGTGGGAAGCTTTTGTCCATAAATGCTTTAAGAGTATAATGGACTTAACTTACTCTCAGGTATCCAGTATCAAATAAGCTGTGCAATTAGTTTTGTACAACTTTATGCCATGGTTTAATGTGAGCTTTCTTTGTGCTTTTTTTTAAAAAAAAAATCACCATGGTCATGGGCTGGATATTCTGGAAATTGTAATCCAAAAGTAACACTTTCAAGCTCTGCTTTAGATCTCAGTTACAAAGGCCAGTTGATATAAAATGCTGGTGGGATGCAACACTCCACCAGTATGTTGCTGCTGGATTTTGGAGGCAGTTCCAACATCTGCCATGGAAATGCAGGTGGCATCGGTAGTCTGCACCACCTTTTCCCACCTTTGGCGGATTGCCCGGCTGCGACCTTACCTAGACACGGGGGCGCTCACTACCTTAGTACTTGCGCTCGTAATTTCTAGATTAGACTACTGTAACGTGCTCTGTGTGGGGCTTCCTTTGAAGATGATGCGGAAACTTCAAGTGGTGCAGAATGCGGCGGCCAGACTCCTTACTGGAGTGAGAAAATACCAACATATCTCTCGTACTCTGGCCATGCTGCACTGGCTGCCCATCCATTTCCGCATTGATTTCAAAGTGTTAATGCTTACATATAAAGCCCTAAACGGTTTAGGACCTTGATACTTGGCGGAACGCTTACTCCCAACTAGTTCTGCCCGTGTCACCCACGCGAGCCAGGAGGTGAGGCTGAGGAGCCTGATGCTGAGGGAGGCCCGGAAAGAAAGAACTAGAAACCGGGCTTTCTCGGCGGTGGCTCCTCATCTCTGGAATAACCTACCTCCGGAGATTCGCGCTGCACCCTCGCTGGGTACCTTTAAGAACCAACTAAAAACATGGATGTATAGGCAGGCCTTCCCTTCCAGTTAATTCCTCTTTCCTTTTTCTCTCTCTTTATTTGATTTATTTTTATTTTCCCACCTTATAGAATCATGTAATTAATTAATTGTTACAAAATTTTTTAGAACTTGTTACCCTTATGTTGTAAGCCGCCTAGAGTGGTCGAAATGACTAGATAGGCGGGGTATAAATACAATAAATAAATAAAATAAAAAAATAAATCTGCAAAGCTGGCTCAGAACCTTTAGCGCTTTCTCCAGCCTAGTTGGTGATGTGGAGCTGTGGCAGGCAGACTGAAGAACAGCCAGAGCAAGGAGGTGCTGGATCCTTCTTTGGGCAAGCTTCAGAAAAGTAGATCCACTTGTGGAACCAGGGATAATGTCAGAGTCGTGGCTTTATAAAATCCTCAGCTAAAGCATTATACTGTATAGTGAAATCTATCTGAGCCTCAAATTCACATTTGATGTCAATGATGTATGATGCTTCCATATTTACTGTTCGTAGTTATAAATATAGTCTTTTAATGATGTTAACCACCATCCTATACTCATTGTTTTCAACTTTAAATATTGTTTTCCATTGTTGTCTTGGGACTTTTTGAAGGAGAAAGGTGGGGTAAAAATATTTTAAATAAATATTTTATAATTAAATATTTGTTTTCAAGGCTCTTGGTCAGAGGTGGAGTTTTTCCATAAGCAGAAACATCTCCCCTGTAGACTTTTTGCTTTTCATGTGTGGGAAATAATGATGGAGAGGCAAGAGGTTCACTGATGCCATTTAAGTGTGGTAGTTTACCTGGATTAGGAATGACTGAACAGGACTACAAAAATGTGCCATTTTCCTAACAGCATGCTTTGAATAGTAGATGCATATCATATACATTTTTTTTCTTGCAACCCTTAGCTTTGCACACCTGAGGCAAGTGTCTCACCAGACTTGGCCTCGGTGTGTCTCTGATCTTTACTTCACAGCAGAAGCCCAAGCTTTCTTCCACTCACACCACAGCCAATTTCCTAGCTAGAGGAGGAAAAGAGTCAGAAAGCCCCTGGCCAAAAACAAAGAGGATGAAATAACAGCAATGATCTTCCCAAAACAAGATCAGGAGGTAGCAACTATGGCAGAAATACGTTTTTCTACTCTTTAGGACTTGGTTTTTCTATTTATTTAAATTGGGTTCCTTAGATGTTTCCTGTTTCTTGGGTCGTCCTTCCCTCACTTAATTCCAGAAAGTCAGATGGCAACGCGGGTGGTGGTGATGGTGTAGTCCTATAGTATTCTCATGGACATGAGGCCCTTGGAACTATGGGAGATGATACGATCAGAAAAACAACACATGCAATGGAGCCTCACAATAAATTGAAGGAGCATGTACTGTACAACTGTCTCTAGTTATAGCAGAGTTGGAGGACTGGAGTGTTCTTCTCTGAAGGGGTGGAGAGGAAGTGGCAATTAAACATTGATGCAATTTCCTGTTTCGGAAAGCAATGCAAAGTACTAACAGCAACCCACCAGAGCAGCCAGATACTTGCTGGGAGAGGAAATTGCCAATTTGCTTCCTCCTGTTCCCCACACCAGATCCTGCACTGGTAGGGTCAACCCTTCAGCTTCAGCTTATCATTCTCCTTAGAGTAAGCAGGGTTAGGCTACTGCACCTCTCTGTGTATTTAATGCTGCTCTGGGGCTAATGCATTTCTGGTAATTAGAGATGGAAACTTTTTTAGACTGTATCTCCCCCAATCCTGAGAACTGTAGTTCAAAGGAAGAAAAAAATAACTTTTCCAAACTCTGGTTGCCATTAAGCATTTTTCCTTTTCCTTCCCCCTCCCCACCCCTTTATTATTATTATTTTACAAGTCATCTTTTACTGAAAACGTCTCCTTTTTTGGACGTAAGTGTAAAATGTGGTTTATCCATCAATTCACTATTTATTTCTCTCTAATACCCCAGAAAGACAAAACATGTCAGAAAACCAAAGAGGGGTTGCCAGAATATGGTTGCTAAAATGAACTGTGCTGCTGTTAAAGAAGGTATCTAATATCTCCACAAATTAATACAGAGGAGATTACAAAAGCAATTCACTCTCATGCTCCTTTATTACTCATGACATTCAATTTGTAGCAAACAAAAGTGGACTGGATGACAAGCACATGGTTGCTTTTTTAAAAAAAACTGAAAAGAGTTCACACCTCTTCCAATGTCACCAAGAAAGACTTTTATAGGCAACCAGTGATTAATATGGAAGAAATTAATACATACTGCTTAAACGAAATCTATATTTTACATGTAGCACTTTCCTGCATTTGCTTGCTCTCCCAGCTGCTCTGGCCAGTCAGAGCTAGACTGTTCCAAATGCGGCTTTCCGTCAGGGCAGAACGGACACCACACAGTGACTCTTCCACACACCATGCTGAATGTCACGTCTGCTGGAGGATGAGAGGGGAAAAAATTAATTCCTGCTGCTGCAGTTTGTATCTATGCAGGTAGCTACACTAAACTCCAGGGAGCCCCATTAAAACCCGCTGAGACACTTTTGTTTGGGAGAGTAAAGCCAAAGGCAGGGGGACTATACAGCAGGTGTTAATAGATGAAAGTGGGAGGAAAGAGGCCTGGAAAGGAGTAGCAGCTGGCCCACTGCACTGTGGTCTTCAGCTGCCCGTTGTTATCAGCCTTGCCTCTTCCCAGAAATGCACAGCTGGGACAAGTTCCCATAGAAAGTCACAGCCATGTGTGATGTGTAGTCTGGTAGTCAAAAGTCTGCAAGGTGTTTCAGACTGTGGCTACACCCCTCACAAAAGCAGATTTTCATTGGTGCTGCTTTTCTGCACTGTATCCCTTTCCATGACTCCCAGATTTTCCTATGAAAGCAAGCCAAAAGTGTTTTTTCATTTGCTTTATTGGCTGGAAAGAATTTTACACAAAATGAAATGCTAGCATAAAAAGAAAAAGAGATTTCCAGCTGATTTTCTGGCTGCCTCTAGTACATGTTGGGAAGTGAAAGCATACGTATATTCACTCCGAGCTGGCTGTGCTAGAACAGACTTCATGCATCATTTTGTTAATCAGATTTGCACACTCTCCCCTTTCCCCCCAATGCAGCAATAAAGATAGTTCGTTTAGTATAGCTTTGCAAGATACTGAACACAGCACAGTCTCCAGATTTGGAAGTAGGGATGGTAGGGTTGCCATACTGCTGTTCTGCCTATCCAGACAGCCTGCTTTGCCTCACATACAAATTAAATCAGATCAATGCTTTCTATAGTGAGTGGAATGGTTAGAACGTTGGACTGGCAATAATAATAACAATTAAAAAAAACCCTACGGGAATTCTGAAATTGTCATCTGATTCACCAGTAAAAATTCTGGGGAAAGTGTAATGATGGGAACTAACCACAGTTCAGCAGCTCGGCTGATCAGGCCCATGGGTGTTGTACGGGAGCCCCAGATTCCATGCCCCACCTCCTCCTGTGGGAGCCCTGTCAAAAGCAGCACCATGGGCTTCCCTGCCCACCTCCTCCCTTGAGTGGGCACCTGCAGGAGAAAGCAGAGCACAGAATCCAGGGCACCCCCACAACACCTCTGGGCCTGATGAGCTGAACCACACCAAATTGCCAGACTGCAGTAAGTGCCCATCTCTATGGAGGACATAAAGCCTGAGAGAAACTGGAAGTATCCAACAAAATTCAGTATAAAAGAGAGATGAAATCATAAATGTGTGTGTGTTTAGTCGTTTAGTCGTGTCCGACTCTTCGTGACCCCATGGACCAGAGCACGCCAGGCCCTCCTGTCTTCTACTGCCTCCCGGAGTTGTGTCAGGTTCATGTTGGTTGCTTCGCAGACACTGTCCAGCCATCTCATCCTCGGTCGTCCCCTTCTCCTCTTGCCATCACACCTTCCTAACATCAAGGTTTTTTCCAAGGACTCTTTTCTTCTCATGAGATGGCCAAAGTACTGGAGCCTCAGCTTCAGGATCTGTCCTTCCAGTGAGCACTCAGGGTTGATTTCCTTTAGAACTGATAGGTTTGTTCTCCTTGCAGTCCAGGGGATTCTCAAGAGCCTCCTCCAGCACCACAATTCAAAGGCATCAATTCTTCGGCGGTCTGCTTTCTTTATGGTCCAGCTCTCACTTCCATACATCACGACAGGAAAAACCATAGCTTTGACTATTTGGACTTTTGTTGGCAAGGTGATGTCTCTGCTTTTCAAGATGCTGTCCAGATTTGTCATCGCTTTCCTCCCAAGAAGAAGGCGCCTTTTAATTTCAGGGCTGCTGTCTCCATCTGCAGTGATCATGGAGCCCAGGAAGATAAAATTTGACACTGCCTCCATATCTTCCCCTTCTATTTCCCAGGAGGTGATGGGACCAGTGGCCATGATCTTAGTTTTTTTGATGTTGAGTTTCAGACCGTTTTTTGCACTCTCCTCTTTCACTCTCATTACAAGGTTCTTTAATTCCTCCTCACTTTCTGCCATCAGAGTGGTATCATCTGCATATCGGAGGTTGTTGATATTTCTTCCGGCAATCTTAATTCCGGCTTGGGTTTCTTCCAGTCCAGCCTTCCGCATGATGTATTCTGCATATAAGTTAAATAAGCTGGGGGACAATATACAGCCTTGTCGTACTCCTTTCCCAATTTTGAACCACTCAGTTGTTCCATGACCAGTTCTAACTGTTGCTTCCTGTCCCACATATAGGTTTCTCAGGAGACAGATAAAGTGGTCAGGCACTCCCATTTCCTTAAGAACTTGCCATAGTTTGCTGTGGTCCACACAGTCAAAGGCTTTCGCATAGTCAATGAAGCAGAAGTAGATGTTTTTCTGGAACTCTCTGGCTTTCTCCATAATCCAGCGCAAGTTAGCAATTTGGTCTCGAGTTCCTCTGCCTCTTCGGAATCCAGCTTGTACTTCTGGGAGTTCTCTGTCCACATACTGCTGAAGCCTACCTTGGAGGATTTTGAGCATAACCTTGCTAGCGTGCGAAATGAGTGCAATTGTACGGTAGTTGGAGCATTCTTTTGCACTGCCTTTCTTTGGGATTGGGATGTAGACTGATCTTTTCCAATCCTCTGGCCACTGTTGAGTTTTCCAAACTTGCTGGCATATTGAATGTAGCACCTTAACAGCATCATCTTTCAAGATTTTAAATAGTTCAACTGGAATGCCATCACCTCCACTGGCCTTGTTGTTAGCCAGGCTTTCTAAGGCCCACTTGACTTCGCTCTCCAGGATGTCTGGCTCAAGGTCAGCAACTACATTGTCTGGGTTGTCCGGGATATCCAAATCTTTCTGATATAATTTCTCTGTGTATTCTTGCCACCTCTTCTTGACGTCTTCTGCTTCTGTTAGGTCCCTCCCATTTTTGTCTTTTATCATGTTCATCTTTGCGCAAAATGTTCCTCTAATATGTCCAATTTTCCTGAACAGATCTCTGGTCTTTCCTTTTCTGTTATCTTCCTCTATTTCTTTGCATTGTTCATTTAAGAAGGCCCTCTTGTCTCTCCTTGCTATTCTTTGGAAGTCTGAATTCAAGTTTCTGTAACTTTCCCTATCTCCGTTGCATTTTGCTTCCCTTCTCCTCTCTGCTATTTCTAAGGCCTCGTTGGACAGCCACTTTGCTTTCTTGCATTTCCTTTTCTTTGGGATGGTTTTCGTTGCTGCCTCCTGGACAATGTTACGAGCCTCTATCCAAAGTTCTTCAGGCACTCTGTCCACCAAATCTAGTTCCTTAAATCTGTTCTTTACTTCCACTGTGTATTCATAAGGGATTTGGTTTAGATTATACCTGAGTGGCCCAGTGGTTTTTCCTAATCTCTTCAGTCTAAGCTTGAATTTTGCTATGAAATGCTGATGATCAGAGCCGCAGTCAGCTCCAGGTCTTGTTTTTGCTGACTGTATAGAGCTTCTCCATCTTTGGCTGCAGAGAATATAATCAATCTGATTTCGATATTGCCCATCTGGTGATTTCCATGTATAGAGTCGCCTCTTGTGTTGTTGGAAAAGAGTGTTTGTGATGACCAGCTTATTCTCTTGACAAAACTCTATTAGCCTTTGTCCTGCTTCGTTCTGAACTCCAAGGCCAAACTTCCCTGTTGTTCCTTTTATCTCTTGGCTCCCTACTTTAGCATTCCAGTCCCCTAGAATGAGAAGAACATCTTTCTTTGGTGTCAGTTCTAGAAGGTGTTGTAAATCTTCATAGAATTGTTCAATTTCAGTCTCCTCAGCAATGCTGGTTGGTGCATAAACTTGGATTATTGTGATGTTGAATGGTCTGCCTTGGATTCGTATTGACATCATTCTATCATTTTTGAGATTGTATCCCATTACAGCTTTTCCCACTCTTTTGTTGACTATGAGGGCTACTCCATTCCTTCTACGGGATTCTTGCCCACAATAGTAGATATGATAATCATCTGAGCTGAATTCACCCATTCCTGTCCATTTTAGTTCACTGATGCCCAGGATGTCGATGTTTATTCTTGCCATCTCCTGTTTGACCACCTCCAGCTTCCCAATGTTCATAGATCTTACATTCCAGGTTCCTATGCAGTATTTTTCTTTGCAGCATTGGATTTTCCTTTCACTTCCAGGCACGTCCACAGCTGAGCGTCCTTTCGGCTTTGGCCCAACCACTTCATTAGCTCTGGAGCTACTTGTACTTGTCCTCCGCTCTTCCTCAGTAGCATGTTGGACGCCTTCCGACCTGAGGGGCCCATCTTCCAGCGTCATATCTTTTAGCCTTTTGTTTCTGATCATGGGGCGTTCTTGGCAAAGATACTGGAGTGGCTTGCCATTTCCTACTCCAGGTGGATTGCGTTTAGTCGGAACTCTCCACTATGTCCTGTCCGTCTTGGGTGTCCCTGCACGGCATAGCCCATAGTTTCTCTGAGTTACTCAAGCCCCTTCGCCACGACAAGGCAGCAATCCATGAAGAAGAATCATAAATGTAGTAACCCTAAAATATCTGATTTACTAAAAGAGCTCCATGCATCTGGATAATTACTCTATGGCTTGTTTGAGAGGTGTCAGATGAACAGTGCTCAGAGAGAGCTATGACGATCTGTTTCCAAATTTCACTACATGGAAAGTAACTTTTCCGGGTTCTGATTCCTAAGAAATATGAATGTACCAGGGTCCTAAGCACATTCATCTAGGTGTAATGCCCATTTAACTTAGTGCATATGAGTAAGTAGCAAAAAAGACCATGTAATACTCTTAAGAGAACTAAATGAGGAGTTACTCCTCCTTCCAAAAGGAAGTTATTTCTTCATCATTGTGTGGAAAGTGTTGCAGAAATGTAAGATTCACACAAAAAGCAGAAACTCAGTTAGATTCTATCATCCCCTCATACCTTTCCACAGTTCTTCAAGGTAGCATCCTGCTAAGCTCCCAGAAGTTTAGATGATAAAATTTTGAACCTTTTTCGTGGCAGCCTAATAAGATGCCCTCATAAAAAAAACGCCTTCTGATTTAAAGAGATTGCGGTGTCAGAAGCTGCTGGAACTATGTGCATCTCTTCCACAAATGGATATGTGGACTTCAGTCTGTAGGGACCCAAATTATGAGGGGCACGGAAATAGCTGCAAGTTGCAGATCTGAAGTTTTCCATAGTAGCCTGCCTGCCTGCCTACCTTTCTAAGGTTGCACAGACTCTTAAATATGCCACAATTTAAGACTTACGTGTGCCTTTATCTGGCCGTGCCTTCATATTGTGAAGCACTGAACAAATTTCAAGTTCCCCATGAAGAAGTTTCTGGACCAGCTCCCTATCCAGAAGGCTGTTGGGTCCTCCTGGATATATAAAGGGCTTCCTCTTTCACCTGAACTTTGCTTGCACAACAACTCTTTCTGAGTTCTTTTGTGCTCCTGCCTCTTTGCTTACTCTAAAATCCAGAATTTGGGTTTGCTACATTACCCTATCTTTACTTGTTCCTCTCTCCTTATTGCTGGTTTGTCCCATGATTGCTTGACTATAGTGATGTGTCATGTTTATTCATCCTCCAAATATTTTTTCGAGTAGTGCCATGTCATATTAATAGAGCTCCCCCTTGTCTGTGTGTCTGTGTGTCCATCTGAAAAGCAAACAGGGGAGTCCAGTGAGCAGGGGGAAAGAGTGCATATCTGCCATTAACACATGACCAGCATGTGTTAAGATAGCAGTGCTTGTACTCTGCTAAAGAGGCAGGAAGTAGTGCAAGAGATGTGCTGTTGTGGCCATGGTTTTTCACCATAGGGAGGGAGGATCAACATAAAGTCAGGCAGTGTTTCTCAACTTTCATGTATTGTATACATTCAGAGTCAGACATCTCTGATACTCCATTTCAATGTCTGTCATTTTATCAAAAATGCTGGTATGAACGAATACATGAACCTGGAGAATATCAGAGGAAGAATGAAATATTGGTCTCAGTTATTGAACTTCTGTTATTGAAATAAAAACTTACGTGGAGATGGCAGACTATTGTTCAGGAAGCCTTCACAAACAAAGAGGGATTGTGCAGTTTATTTGTTTCTTCTCCAGCTTTCTCTGCACTGTTGTGTCTTGATGTCTGGCATAGGAGCATGGTCTGTATTTTCAATTACTTATGGCCCTACACAGCTAGCCACTGTTTTGACTCATCAGGATGACAGTGAGACATTTCAAGGAGGCTCCAAAGCTACTAAACATTTATGTGTGGTTTTCAGAGGAAATAGCCTAACAGCTGCATTGGTGAATGATGTACACAGCAGAAACCCAAACCTCAGGAGTGTTTTAGGGGTGTGGTTGGTAAGGCACCCCCAGAGCAATTGTTGCACTTTCAGATGAGAGTTGCAGAAAGCAACAATCTTGATTGGGATGGATGAAGACTGGGGGGGGGGAAATGACGCATGTCTCGGCAGGTTATTTAAAAGGAGACAGCAGAGACTCAGTGGTTCTTCTTATTACAATTCTTTTAAAAGCAAACCCAGACGGAAGTGTACATTGGATGTAGTGGAAGGAGCATGAGGGCAACAGGAAATAGGACCCAGGATATTTTATTGCCTCACACGGGGAGACATCAGGATGCCCTCTCCTCTTGCATTCACCAGCCTGACTGGACTGTCCGCTGAATCTCAAACACTGGCAGCTGCATAGCTTCCTGAGTCTTGTGTGAGGACTGTGTGATTCAGGGCATAAGGATGCACTTTGTGATACTTCTCCATCCATGCGCCTTGATTTTTACTTAATTTTATTTATTTTTGGGGTATGGGATGTTTGTTGACTTAGAAACAAACCAAAAAGTTGTGTACCATCACACAAGTTGGTTTCAAAAGCCATTTCTTAGGTATTTGGCCGAACAATAATCATGTGCCGCCAAGTCAATTCTGACTTATGGCAGCCCTTTTCTGGGTTTCCTAGCTAGAGAGTACTCAAAAATGCTTTACCATTCCCTTCTTCTCGAGGTGTCCTGGGACTGTGCAGCTTGCCCAAGGCCACACAGGCTCTCGGTTCTGGGAGGCACAATGGGGAACTGAACTCCTAACCTCTGGCTATGAAGCCAGATACGTAACTCACCGAGCTGTCCACCAACCAATAGCTGAATATAACTGTGACATAATCCTTCCAGGTTCTGACAAATGGTGACCCAAGGACATCTTAAAGCCATTTTCCTTTTTGTATCATGAGATGGCAGAAACTGTATTCAGATATTCTCTTCCATATATAAGATTGGGTGCAGGGAAAACTTCATCTCACACAGGACAGTGTCTCCACATGCAACATCTGGGCATTGAGTATGAACAGGAATGGTGATACAGCACCTGTTCAAACCTTCCCCATCAACACAGGCGAGGCTGCTGGTGGAGATGGAGCACACCACTAGCCATCTTCCCGCCACGCATTGCAGATCTCAGCACATCAGGAGGACTGTAGTGTATGAGTTGATCACAACTGTGTGCCATTCCTGTAACCCCTCCATGGTTAAAACTTTTAATGCCTGATCGGGGCTTCTGGATCCCAACTCCTGGTTAGAAAAATGATTGCAGAGGTGAAGAGGGGTAACTTGCTCTTGTTTCCTTTCTACAAACTCAGCTGTATCTATGTTTAATTCCTTGTCCTCTCCTATGCAAAGCTTGGTTTTACTGACTCACTTTGAGAGCTTTATGGTGAACAAAACCAGCATAGTTCCAGGGCTTCAGCTCTTGACATTTCTAAAATGAGGATGAAAAATATTTAGCCAAGTTCCCTGGGCTTTGGTTTACTATAGTCATGCCTTTCTTTTCAGCAACCATTTATTTCCCTTGGACTTCTTGCATGCCTTTGCATTTAAGTAGTCAAAGAATTCCAAACATTTATCATTCAGAACGGTGCCTGGTTCTTGTCTCATTTGTGTGGCGCAGTTTTTAACCCCTTCTGAACTGATGCGACCAGACTGGAGTTTATTTTACGTTCTCATTCCTTAAGTAATTTGGGGATATTTTCATTTCTGCACATCAAAATTTGAGCTACTTATACTTAAATCATTCCATTTCTCGCATATGATGTTGCTTGCTTGGGGATGGGAGACGGGGGAGAGCCATGACCTCTCTCTCATTTTTGAGCAGTCATATGGCAAACAAACAAACAAACAAACAAACAAACAAATAAACAAACAAACAAACAAACAAACAAATAAATTCTCAATAGTACTATGAACGTGGATAAGCCAGAACAAATATCTTCTCTGATGTGGTTCCACATTCCCTGTTGACAACTGAGGACAAGCATGAAAAACAGGCACACAGCAAGACTTCAGGATGAAATTGTCTGAAATCTCAGTAGGTCTCGGCCCACATCTCATGAGACTTGGAGCAAGTGATGAGAATGGTGCTTATGAAAGAACTTATCAGAATCGTTGGTTTGGGCCTGCATGACAGCTCACACAGGACCTCACTCTGCTTGGCAAAGATATGGAAACCTTTTCAGTTCAAGGCCTAAATTACAAGCTGGAAAAATTTATTATTATTTATTTTTATTTATTTTATTTATATCCTGCCTATCTAGTCGATAGACCACTCTAGGCGGCTTACAGCAAGGGGTACAACAATGAATACAACAGAATTACATAAAGGAAAACTTTCAACAATTGGGTTAAACACTAGGAAAGAAAAGAGAAGGGGAATCAGGGATTAACTAGGGGGGAAGGCCTGCTGAAACATCAATGTTTTTAGTTGCTTTTTGAAAATACCCAGCAGGGGGCCGCGCGAATATCAGGGGGAAGGTTGTTCCAGAGGCGAGGAGCCACCGCCGAGAAGGCCCGATTTCTTGTCTTTTCCTTCCGGGCCTCCCTCGGCGTTAGGCTCCTCAGCCTCACCTCCTGGCTCGCATGAGTGACACGGGTAGATCTTGGTGGTAGAAGGCATTCTGCCAAGTATCGAGGCCCTAAACCGTCTTGGAGAGCTCCATCCCAGCAAGTGAAGGGACCAAAGACTACATTTTAATTTTTAAAAATTCAAAGCAAAGTTCCAAAATTTGGCCACTCAGAACAGCATAATCCAGTTCTGTGACAGAGACAATGAACGGGGACATACACCACAATTCCTTACAACTAGCAGCAGAATTGCCCCAATTTGCATGAGGCAATTCTGGTCTTAAATATCTCACAATTATCATTTTGTTTTAAATCTTAGATCATTTAAAAACTTTGAGCAGGAGACAACCTGGAGAAAGGAGAAAGCCAAAAAAGAGGGCTAATTTTAACTGATTATACAAAACCCTTGATATCTGTGCCATCAAGCATTCATTTTTATAGGCACCGTCTGTGGGGGAATTTACAGCCCTAAAAAAGTCAATGGGTTCTAAATATCCATTGACTTACCATACACAAGAAGGTGCAAAATGAGACAGCTTCTTATGTGAAGTGGCTAATTTGAAATCTAATCCAGCATCTCTTAACTGTTTTGATCTTGCGGCCCCCTTTCAGGAACACCTGCAGTTTATATCACACACATTTCCATTCAGAACAATCTGTAAAATTGTTATAGTGTAGTCCCATACCATGTCACATAGTGGCAATACCTTTGATCTCTGCCCTTGGGAAAGATTTCTTCATGGGGGCAGCGGCAGCAGCAGCAGCTGTAAATACAACAGTTAATACTATTGAGGTATTGAATTTCCCATTTATTTGTCGGCTGAAGTCAGAAGGCTGCCCTGCATTTCCCATACAATTTGCTTTCAAGTCTGTGAAGTCTGAAGATAATCTAGAAAAAAGGACAGGCTTAGAAACTTTTTCGGTGGCACTACAAAAGTTTGCTTTCAGTGTGTGGAAATAGTTTTGCAGCTCGTTTGTTACTGTTCTGTTTTATAAATTTGAAATGGGCAGGTGAGAAAATTTGGGGGTCTACATTTTGTTATGGAACCATCCATTTTTGCACTTCCCGAGTCTGCCTACAGAATGGAACACATCATTCCTCAGGAATTCGTGCTTATCTGACAAACATTTCAAATGTGTTCCTGAGGGAACTCAGGGAAACACCCACGCACTTGTGAAAACACACTCAGTGAAAAATGCATATTTTAAAAATGTGCACAAACATGCTTTATTCAGTGAGGAAAAACTAATATAGCACATGTACATTTTCAAAAAGGCATACGAAATAATTAGAATTTTAAAACTGCAGAGCTAGGAGGGGCCCTATGGATCATCAAGTCCAACCCCTATCAAGAAGGCACAGTGGGGAATCGAACTCCCAACCTCTGGTTCCACAGCCAGATATCTAAACAACGGAACCATCCAGCAGCTCAGTGGGAGGGGGGAATTCTAATCTTTGGTACCAAATTTTGGGTTGGGTGTGAGACTTCAAAAGGTGGACCTCAGCATGCAAACTCAAGTGCCCAGGCAGGCTATCTCTGCTTAAAAATGCCTACAGCCACCTTTGAGATGGTTCTCCTTTAAAATGAGGCTTACACCGTCATCTCTGATGCTCCCTTACCCACCCTGGCACCTCCACTATCTTCCTCATGGGGGAAAAATAAACAGCCTTTAAGTTTTGGAGGACAGACAGAAAGCAAATCTCTGTTTGAAAATGAGGTGCAAAACTTTCCAAGCTTTGTTGAAAGAAGCTCTCCATTAATTGCCCTTTCTGCCTGATAAATCTTTTTTTTTTTTAAGAAGCAGGACAAGGTGGAAGGAACTTATAGGAAAGATGGGAGCAACCGTAGTCAAGTTGCAACTGGAGTTTTAAAGTGATTAGACATGCAACCCATGCCCCCACCTTTTGAGTCTGGGTGTTCAACTAGAAAAGTCGAATTAATCTGGAGAGGAGAGAAAGGAAGACAGCATATAGCTCGATAGTGTGGGAGCAATAATTAGGTTGCCACGTTCAACAGACTGTGGAAAGCATCACTGGGGCAATGACACAGCCCATTGAAATGTGCGGATCTGAGCCCATAGTAACTAAGTGGCAAGTCTATCATTTCTGCTATACCTACAAGAGCTTTGCAGTTCACAGAAATTGCTGTGGTTGAGACTCATGCTGAATTCCTGACTCAGAGTAACATTACCATTAGGAACAGATGACTCCAGAAATGTACATAAACTCCCTGACCCAATTATTTTTCCTTTAAAATGCATGCAATGGAGTCCATACATATTTCACACTTTTGCTTGTGAAAACAATGGTACTGTTTTAAATTATTACTTTAATTATTTAATGTGATTAAAATAATGCAATTGAATTTAATTATTTAATTTAAGTTATTAATCTAAAATAACATTTTGGCATACATGTAGAAACACCAGTGCTGAGCTGAAATTCTCAAGGAAGGTCTTTTTTCTTGAAACAAGAAGGACAAATTTCATTTCACCCTACAATGTGATGTGAACATGGAAGACAGTCTGCAAAAGGTATTGTTGGTGCGGGTCATCAGTGACCCTTTGTTTGTTTTTGGTGACTACCATTTTTTTGTGAATCAACCAACAGGGCTGCTGATTGATGTCTATAAATTATAAGCAGGCTTATAGTGAAGGAAGTGATATTTCAATATCCTGAAACAGGGCTTTACAGATTGAAAACACCATCATGAATTGGGTTTGGAAATCAATTGGAAAGCAGTGCAGTTGCTTCCAGGCCAGTGATCTATGTCCCCAAAAGCAGTGGTCCCCAACCTTGGGCCTCCAGATGTTCTTGGACTTCAACTCCCAGAAATCCTGGCCAGCAGAGGTGGTGGTGAAGGCTTCTGGGAGTTGTAGTTCAACAACATCTGGAGGCCCAACGTTGAGGACCACTGCCCTAAAGTGTGTACTAGATAACGGTCTGGCAACTGCCTTTTGCACTAGCTTTAGTTTTTCAGTACTGTGCAAAGGCATTGCCATGTGGAACTCTACTGTGGTCAGATTAACCTTTCCTAAAAAGAGTTATCTTAGGAACCTACATATTAAGCCAGGAAACCAAACAGCAGTCTCCCAACACCACTGCCTTCAAATGTTCAGTCAAATTTGACAAGAACAACCACAGAAAAGGGGCCACCAAGTTCCTTATCAGCTAAATGGCCCAGATGGATTTTATGATGGATTGTATCAAGGAACAGAACCAAGAGGGACCCATACTTCTTACCAAAGTTGTGGTGAAGTTAATACCAATATAACCCTGTTTTTTGGCTCACTCTGAACCTAGATTGGATTTGACCCAAATAATCAGCATCAACGTCTCTAAGACATTATACTAGAAGATTGGAAATTGGCTAGAAGCTAGTACTGGCCAACTGATAATATCCAGTGGAGTTTTCTTGAAACAACTCTGCCTTCAGCAGCTGGTCTCTGTGTGATTTTCCTGCTGTAACAACTGGGATTGGCGTCCTTCCTTAGGCAACAGCATTCCATAAAAAACTAATTTTCTCTGTCTTCCAACTCTCTAGCAGTTCTCTTCTTTTGCTGTTGTTGCAGGGTTATATCAATTTATCAGGCTGCTGTTGCAGCCACAGGTTAAGAGCTACAGGGCAACAGTCCATTAGTTCTTGCCCATGGCCTAGCCTAGTTTCATTTCTAGACCTAAAGATGTTGTAAAAATGGCTTAGCGAGATTTTATATTAATCAAAACACCAGGAAATGGCCCAATATTACTGCACAATGTTGTGCCCATGTTGCTAGCATGAAAAAACATGCCAAATTTTACACAGCAAAGAGCAGCCTGACTGCTGACAACACCCATGTCAGTAGTAAAGATGGATGCCATTTTGTGCTTTCTACCATTCACAAGGAGACATCAAGCAGGAGAAAAACTCAGAATATGACTGCTTTCTTCATCAGTTAACCACTTCTCACCTGAATACAAAGCAATTATATTAGGGCTGTTTTTCAACAAGTTCTCCATCTTGACTACTGACATCTTGACTACCGAACATTCAGGTTGCCCTTTGCTTTGTAAAGTTGGGCATCCTTTTTCCTGCTGGCAATGCGGGCTCAATATTGTGCAGCAATATCAGGCTATTTCCTGGCATTTCGAATTGTGGAAACAGAAGCACAATATTCCACATTCATAAACCAAAAGGTTTTAAAGAATTCCGTTCTCATTCAGAATTTTCCTGAGCTGGAATATACAAATGCTTTTAAGACCATTTAGGAAATTGTTGTGTGTGAAGCACCTCTAATAAAGCAACATTACTCAGGTTCCCTTTTAAAAATTGTGTGGTTAACAAAGGAGACAAGTTTGACATTGAATTATGTGAAACAATGGTGTGTTAATTATTGTAAGTGCCTGTATTTCTTCAGCAGAAGCATAATTTTTTTAAAAAAACCCAACACCACTAACGATAGTAGTATTTTTAGAATGTTTTCTGTGTGAGTGCCAGCTTTCATTCTGAGGCACTGTGGCCTTTAATAACCTGCTTGACTGCACACATAGTTTTGAAGTCTAGACTTCACATTTTTTAAAAAAGTGAACTTCAGGAACCCATTTATTATCAGCTTTCTAGTTATAGCTTTCCGTTCTGCATGGGCATATTATGCTAGCATAGTTTCTTTGATACAATACTGTTTGTATAGGCAGTGTCTCTACCATCTTTGGCTATAGACTGAGCAAAGAATGTGTTTCTAAGCTGAAATTTGTTTGAAACATGTCTCTTCTGTCTCATATTTACCTAAGAAACAGCCTTCCTCTTCCTTCCTTCCTTCCTTCCTTCCTTCCTTCCTTCCTTCCTTCCTTCCTTCCTTCCTTCCTTAATTGTATCTGTGTCTCATATAGGAAATCTGAAATAAAGGCAATTAAAACTAAATTGTTGGTTTAAATTCTGTTAATAATAATAATCATGAGCCATCAAGTAAACTGACTTACGGTGACCCCTTTCAGGGTTGTCTAAGTACAGGCTACTCAGAAGTGGTTTACCATTCCCTCCTTCTGGGGGTGCCCTAGAATTGTGCAGCTTGCCCATGGCCACATAGGCTGGCTCTTAATTATGTTTTATCCTTCAGGCTTCTCTCGAACAGCATCTTCGCATATGCTTAGTTGGTCACCAAAGTAAAATAAGAGCAGGACACTTGTAAAGGACAAAGGCAAACATCAGAAAATCTTATTTCTATGTCAAATTGATTCCTTTTTAGAGTGTAGTGTAGCCTAGAACCTAAGAACACATACCATTGTGAGCAATTATATCTTTACATACTCCTCTCTCAGTATCTTAGAGTTTGGGCATTACTAGGACTATAAAATAAGGAGCTGCACTAAATAAGAGTCCATGACACAGATACAGTAAAAGAACTGATCCACAGCTATCATTGCTGCGTTAACATTCAGGTTGACCATTGTAATGGTCAAAATTAGTCTGAACACCAGCTTTGCTGTCTTTAATACTATAGCAGTTCTATAGCAGGAAGCTATAGAACTGCAGTTCTATACCTAGGAAGCTGGGCTGAGGGCGAAGGCCAGGTCTGTTTGCATGGATGCCTTGCTGAGTTTTTTTTCCCTGCGCTTTCTTTTTGTCTCCTGAGCACATGGCCTGGGGGTGGGGCCTAGGGGTGGGACTTCCTCCTTTAAAAGAGTGTGTTCCAGGACCCTGGACCCTTTTACCTAGGAAGCTGGGCTGAGGGCGAAGGCCAGGTCTGTTTGCATGGATGCCTTGCTGAGTTTTTTTTCCCCTGCGCTTTCTTTTTGTCTCCTGAGCACATGGCCTGGGGGTGGGGCCTAGGGGTGGGACTTCCTCCTTTAAAAGTGTGTTCCAGGACCCTGGACCCTTTTACCTAGGAAGCTGGGCTGAGGGCGAAGGCCAGGTCTGTTTGCATGGATGCCTTGCTGAGTTTTTTTTCCCTGCGCTTTCTTTTTGTCTCCTGAGCACATGGCCTGGGGGTGGGGCCTAGGGGTGGGACTTCCTCCTTTAAAAGAGTGTGTTCCAGGACCCTGGACCCTTTTACCTAGGAAGCTGGGCTGAGGGCGAAGGCCAGGTCTGTTTGCATGGATGCCTTGCTGAGTTTTTTTTTTCCAGGACCGCGCGGCTAACGGCGCGTGAAATTCTCAAATTTTATATCTGGCCTTAATATGGTAAATAGGAAAGCCAATGAGATTTGCATAAGCCGGGTAGTCAGGAAAGTTTTAAGGATCAGATCATACTTTTGCACTATTAAAGAGCAGGCCGGGTAGGTGGGGCTCGTCAGCCATGGAAGGCAGCCCATCTAGGAGAAGGAAAACTCCAATTTCAAACCTCCACTGCCTTGTGGCTATATCCACTCATGGAAAAGGCTTCAGGAGTTAACCTCGAGGCAAAATCTGGAGCTGGAGTCCCGAAGGCAGCATGTGTCGTTCTGCCAACTCCTGCGACATTGCTGGAACCAGTTGTATTGGCTCTTGCCTTTCCATTGGACCATTTCAGCAATGTGGAGAGGGGGGATCTGCTGCTTGGGTAACAGCCTATCCTCCATATTACCTTACCCGGGCTTCATGCTCTGGAGAGGACACTCCTCGATTCAGAGCATGTTACCATAGTCTCTCGAGACTGAAGGATGCCTATGGAGCAGGTGAGTACCTTATCTGAAAATTGCAGCATTTTATAATCCACAGCTTGATTTATTCTTTGTTTTTATGTGTGTGCTGCTACTTGCTCCAAGCAGATTCTCTTTTCACCCATTATGATGTGGTAGAATACTGATACTAATGTATGTTTCATATGGAATTAGTTTGTCTGGTATCTCGGTGCCTTGCATTCTTTGAATATCGATGAATAGGTCTCCTGTTTCATTCTTTTCTTTTTCTCGAAGTTTAAACATTGATGAGCTACTCTTAACAAACAATGCTGGTGAAATTCTACACAAGACTTCACCAAGATGATTTTTGTTCTATGTTTTAATTATGTGCACTAGTGCTTTTACGCATTGGCAAAATACTGCCCACACAAAACCAAGATACAGCTTGATAATATGGGTTTGATGGAGGAGAAAGCAATGTTGGTTGCAGGATTTTAGAAGACGTAGTCCTAAAATGTCACATGTCTATGCTATCATGCCATTGTGGGGAGTTTTTATTTTTCTGTTACTGATCTTCTAGAGCTTCTTTAGAAAATGTTTTGTCTCTAATTTTGAAGACTAGAAGGAGCTCAGTGTCGTCCACAGTTATCCCTGGCTTACTTTTTGATAAAAAGTTTTAAATTAACAGTTCTTTCAGTAGTTGGCATGCCAGCTGCCACCCCACTTCTCTTTTAAAGCCATCAATCCCTTCATAACCCTGAAGTTTACCAGAACGTCTCAACCAATAAGAATGTTCAGGGGTTGTAGACTATAGGTGAACTGCTGAGCAGAAAAATAATGGAAAGTTTGTGGAGAGGTAGGAATGGAACAGAATATCCACTGGCAAGGCTTGTCTGGATGAAACCCTGAACAGGGATGTGTAACATTTATTTATTTTTATTTATTTATTAGATTTCTATCTCACCCAGTTTACAAATTTAGAAGCAATAAAACCAATAAGCATATATTATAAATAAGCATATATTATAATCCTGATTAGTTGCAGCTCTCTCTTGTGCATACTTAAATCAGAGTGTATTCTGAATAGTACTCAGTGGGATTTGCTTTCCAGTAAGCATGAACAGTAATTAGTTTTAGATCAGGCAGATTTCATCTTAGTAGAATTGAATTACTGCAATATCAAGGACAGAGTTTCCTTTGAAGATGGAACAATACAAGAACCTTTAATCTTGCCTTGTAATCAAATATTTGGGAGGGGGGTAATTGCCTAAATGTACCCAACCTTCACCATATAACTTTTGCTTCTCACCCTTGTATGGACTGAGCAGTGACTCAACACACTATTTGGAGAGCTGAGCATTTAAGCAATACTGTAACTTTCCATGATGTGCCCAACTATGGCCCAACAGAGAGTAGCCAAATTTTACAGCAGGATTTCCCTTATCTAACAAGGAGCAAAAGCTGGGTAAGTGCTGGATTTTATGTTTTCAAAAGTGAGGTGGCAGGCAAGTGTGTATGCTTTCTGTCCCTGCATAGCACCCAGGAGTACTCAGCCCACATAAACCTGCAATCCTAGACAGATTTACATACATGACATTCTCAGGAACCTCAGTGGAAGCTACTTCTCATTAGACATGTACTGGATTGCCTTGCAAGTCCACTGCCTCTTTGTATATGAAGTACACCACACTGCCTATCAAGGCTATCACAAAAACAGTGCTTATGCTTTTCATACCAGCCAAGTATAGTTTCTCCCTTCCTCACTTTGCTTTGCTTAAAAGTCAATCAGAATGAGAGTTTGGGAGAACTCACTATTTTGCAACTTCTTGGCTGCTCCTAATGAAGTTATTGCTTTATCATGTGCTGTCAAGTCACATCTGACTTCCAGCAATCATAATAGGGTTTTCAAATATAGGAGATATGCAAGGAGTAATTTTCCATTGCCACCTACCCCAGTGAATTTCCATGGTCCACCCTGGGATTGAACCCAGATCTCCTGAGTCCTGCTTTTCCAACTAGATTGCATCAGTTCTCAACTGCCCTACTGTAAACCTCGAATTTATATTGTAGCTGCTTTCTTCAGCAATAACATCATGGCCCAAGTCTACCTAAACTTCCTCTTTGCACACTTGTAGTATTTGGATTAATGTACTATAGTAACAGTGATTGGGTTATTAATCTGAAAGAAATGTTTCTTCCATGTAACAGCATATATTCCATATAGTGTTCCCTGTATTTATTCAATGTCCCAAAAGCCTGGCATCAAATGAATGAATAGGTCCCATCTTCCTGGGTCAAACACAGTTTGAATTTATTACAAAAATGTACACTAAAATGCAATTCTAAAAAGCTACTTTTGTTGCTAGTAATTTAGCTTTAGTTAAAAGGAGAAACAACATTCCACTCATTCCACTATCTTGAATAGTTAAATCCTGCCCAGGAGCAACATTCTAGGGTAGAAGCAGCTGTTGATTTATAATTGATATGTAAAATTGCAGTGAGATGTAGACTGCAACTTTTGCCTTGTGCTGGGATACGTACTATGAACTATCACTTCATATGAGTAGTTCCTGAAAATTAGTGGGCTAAATCCAGCTAGAGTAAATCAGGACCGCTTAAGTTAACACATACATAGGTTTTATTGATTTTGTGGGTGTACACTAGCTGGAACTAGCAACTGGATTTAGGCCAATATTTTTGTTCCTCCATGCACTCTACTGTACATATGTAGATGGAGAAATTACAAAGACAACTAAGCTTCAGGAAGCCTGGGTATCTTTCCTTGACATAGTCTTAGCATCACCTGCAAACAGCTTGTGGCTGCAGGGGATCAATCTGCCAGACTCTAGCTCTGCTAGGGGACCATCACCTAAAGTTTTGCTACCCAAGTGCTAAGTGGGTGGACAGAGGACCATATAACATGCATAAAAATTGAAATGCAGCACTGAGTTTAGGAATATTTCAGAGAACTCTGGATTTACTAAGATGGTGTGAGTCTTACCAGCCTTCTGGGGTAAAGGGGTGTCCTTTCTTACATACTCATATCTATAAACTTGACACATTCTGGCTTATGCTCAAGGGGGGCTATTGTAACCAGGGAAATGCAAACAACCAGCTCGGGAGTTAACAGCACTCCACTTGTCTGCAGCAGGGGTGACATTAACTGCACTCGCCCCTTCCCAGTCTCTGCTTGTTTCAAACCCTGCGTTAGCTTCTCTGGGGATGGGAAATCCCTAATATCTTTTAGTGGGAGCCACTGTGGCGGGCTGTAAGTTGGAGCAATGAGGAAATGACAGCTTATAAGCTTGCAATGAGGGCGAGATTCTGGATCCAACAGTGTCAGTGAGTGCAGTGGAGAAGGTTGTGGCTGTAGCTCCTGCTGTTGCTGGAAATGTCACTGGTGTTCCTTCTGTCTTTTTCACTCCCAGCATCAGTGCTGGGTTGGAATGGGGCCTTCTTGGCCTTATGCGGCTCAGCAAGGATGGTCTCATCAGTGATAGCAGGAGCATCCAGACTGGCTGTGTCCTTTGGGAATACTATCTTGCCCCAGAGTACCTGGAGCTTCACAAGGACTGTAGTCCAAGGATCATCCTGGTAGATGTACTGCCAGTGTCCAAAGACTCACCACTCCCATCCTGGCTGCCTCTACAATGACCTCTCCTCCAGCCTCCTCCAGGTCTCCTTTATAATCTCCAGCTATAGGGACATTTTTGCCCTCTGCCCTCCTCCAGGCAGCTCTCCATTTGTTGGACCTCCTTCCCCTCCTGAGTCTGGTCTTCTAGTCCCATTCCTGTCCCAGAACCATCATTAGCTGGCTTCAGCTTCATGGTCTGACTGGCTGGTTTGGGGTTGACAGTTTGCTCAATGCAATGGTGACAACACCCTACACAGATGGAGAGAAAAGCAGACCATCGTGGGGAGTGCACTGCTTTGACGTTATGTACACACCCATTGAATTTGTTCAGAACAGCACTCCAGATGCTGATGGATTGTAACTCCCCTCAACCTTAGACAGCAACAGCCCTAGATAGCCCAGAGATATCCAGAGGACTCCGCTATGCCCACCTTTGCTTCGATAAGGGTGTAGTCTGGTCATAAATCTCACTGTTAGATAGAACCTGCAGTAAAGGCTCAAATGTTAGAGTAATGATAATAGACTGACCTCTCTTGAGACTGTTAGTGTGTGAACATGCGGAAATTTAGCAGAGTAACTTTGAGGTCCTGATGGCAAAATGACTCACTCAGACACGATCAGCTTCTTCCAGCACCAGATGTCTATTTACAGGAGATTTACAAATATACAGAGCGACAGCATGACACCATGAATTCATTAGAAGAGCAGGAATACATCTTCTCCACACAGTCCACATTTATACACTTATGCGTCAGGCTGTATCCAATCAGCACAGATGTTGTATCATCTTTGAGCCAGCCCTCCTGAGTCACTGTGACTCAGCATTTTGAAACACCTGAACATCATGGCTGCTAATTAATGCATTTGTTCTGCTCAGGCCTGTAAATTTTATACTCTGACAGAGACAGATGTGGAAAATTTCAAAGATGACCTGAATCAAAATTCTTGCACCATCTAATCTAACAACTATTATTTATTTATTTATTTATTTATTTATTTATTTATTTATTTATTTATTTATTTATTTATTTTAGATTTATACCCCGCCTATTTAGTGAGCATGCCACTACTCTGGGCAGCTTACAAAATATTGTGAAACATAGAGATAAAAATATTAAAAACATATAAAACATTAAAATAAAACAAACAAAAGAATGAATTAAGTCTCTTAATTTTTTTTGTCACCGAACAAAGAATTGACAATGTTAAACATTGTTGATACTACTCAATTGTCCTATTTCCAGGGATCAAAGTAGAAAGAAGGATGCCCTTCCAAGTCTTTGTAAAAATTAAATATGTCCTTTTGTGAAATAATTCTTTTTTTATTGCTGCTGTTATTATTCTATTATTGTATTATGATGTTGTGAGCTGCCTAGAGTGGTCATGTTACCAGATAGGTGGGATATAAACAAATAAACAAATAAACAAATAAACAAACAAACAAACAAACAAATAAATAAATAAATAAATAAATAAATAAATGCCTGTCCTTTTCAATTGTGGGTTGTGCAAAACCGCCAGTCCAAACCATACAAATGAACAACCTCCACAACCCCTTCTTCATTGGATTGTATCCACTGTTTTTTTGCTCCTGTTACCAGAAAGTATCTGCCTTGTATACACTGACAAGGCATCTGGTAGTTAAACTTGTTGACCTACAGGAAGCATTAATAGAGAAGAGTAATTTATGCTTTAAAGATACATGAGGGAAGCAAGAATTGACATGTAAAAAACGTTTTAGGAAAGTTATTCAACCTAACATTCCATGCAGTACATTTTATGTAAGCAACTAGCAATGTGACAATGCAATGGAAAAAGTGAAACCCTAGTAGGGTCTTATTCAGCATTACTTACAGCAATTGTAATGTGTATAAAGATTGTAGAAATGAAATTACAGCATTTTGTGATGCAAGAAGAAATATTCACACACGCCATGTTGTTCATGTAAGGGGTGCATTTCATTCTTTCTGAATTTAGATTTAAATTTTAAAATGAGTAAATTAATTGTGTAACTGAAGCATGTAGAAATAAAACATTTTCTGTTTTTGTAACATTTAGTGATTGTCTAATGCAGAACGTTGCTGGAGGATGACATATCAAAGCCATGTCAAAATCTTTAAAGTGCATGCTTGGTGATTGTATGATTTTGCTTTAGTGATCTTGATTTAAGGTTGAGAAGGGATCCATTGTTGCCAGAATGGTTTTATCGTGAATGATTAGATTACAGGTAGGTTCTTCCTGTTCTCATTTGCTTGCAATTACTATTTATGGAGCACTGAAAGACTGAAGTACTTCCTTCATCTGTGATTTTATAGAAGCCTACCTAGAAGTAAATCCCATTAGAAAACATGGGATGTATTGCTATTTGTGTATGTTTAGGTTAAAGATGCAGACTGTGGTTGTCAAACCAATTATTCCACGGAGTTCCAAATACAAGAACTGTTAGCTTAAATTATGAATTCCAATCTTTTTGATAAATTACTTTGAATATACTGTAGTGAAATGATTATATTAATTCAAAGATTTGCATTATGTTTATCAAATCATGCAGTATTTACTCTACAAAATATTTAATGTTGCATAATATCCTTCCCAAACCACCATTTGCAATTGGTTAATCTGAGGAGATTTCTCAATCTGTTTTTGGACAATAAAGTGGACTTCTTTGGGGAATAGGGAGTTTCCATTGAATGTTGGTGAATATTGGTAGCAACATCCTCTACCCCTTTAAACTGGAAACAATGTGCCTTTGAGCATGGATGCCAGTAGCAAAAGTGCTGAGAAAGGAGCTATTAGCTGTGGATATCTAAAAAAGCTGCAGACGCTGTAAGAATTTCTTGAGAACTGTATTTCTGAAGTATTGTCATGCTTTGGAGCCAGGAAGTTGTACTGTCACTATGGCAGACAAATAGATCTTGATGAAAGAATGAGATAAGCCATTCTCTTTTAGATACAGGATAAAATGCAACACCGTGTCTAACAAATGTTGCAGCTCAGATTTTCTGACTGATTGGAGGAAGAGAACTTCCACCATTTGTATCTGTAGCTAGATCTAGTAAATTGTTTCCTGAATTTGTGCATGATCCTTCTTAATATTTGAGAATTCTCCATGCTGTCAGTCTCAGCCTGACTACATCTGGATGGTGAATTGTTCCCTTGTTTCCAGTAAATGAGGAACTGGGGTGGGTGATAAATGTGGACATTAATTTTAGCATTGGCGTTGGCATGGTCACCACAGAGTTATCAAGATTACATTGGATTTCTCTTGGCAAAGCTTTATTATTATTTTTTATTTATTTATTTTATTTGTACCCCGCCTATCTGGTCAATACGACCACTCTAGTCGGCTTCCAGACAGGTAAAAATGCAAAAACATATACATATAGCAAAATAAAAATATCCAATAATAGACAGTAAACAATAAACAATTATTGAAATTGTTGCTTTGAGCTGCAATAGATTAGCCTGTGCAGTAAGGAAACAGGCAGGAAGATGTAGAGAACATCCCTGGACCAATGAGTTATGAAGACATCTCCTAGAGAATCTTTCCCCAACCTGCTCTGGGGAAATATGTTTGACATTTACCAAGCCTGAAGAGATCTACTGTAATTTTTACATGTGTATGTGCAGTAGTCCTGCCACTGTAGATATCATGAGGCCAAGAAGTCTTTATGCTGTGAGAACTGAGACTGTTCCACCTGATTTGAATTCATTTGTCAAGGTATTAACTTATTCAATCTATCTTCTGGTATGTAGCCTCTCGTACTTGTGAAGTCCAGCAATGCACCAATGTAATGAACCTTCTGATGTGGCTTTAAACTGGATTTTTTTTTAGATATGTGCAAAGACAGAGTTTCACCACCAGGTGAAGTGTGAATAGGTCATCTGTCTCTATCTTGACCTTGGAACTGGCCACTATCAGCCAGTTGTCTATACAAGGGAACACCATAATGCCCCAGAGCTTTGCGAAAATCCTGGGTGCTGTGGAAAGATCAAACGGGAGCACCTTGAACTGGTAGATACACTTGCCCACCATGAAATGTAGGAAGCAGCAATGGCCCAAATGAATGATAATATTTAAGTAAGCAAAGTGTACTTCATGTTGTGCAGATGTCATTTGTTGAGTGGTGAGAGACATAGCTTCTTCTTGAAAGGTTAGGGAAATACTGTAACTCTCTTTTCACCTGGCATACTGTTGATGAGTGGCTGGATTTTTCCCCCCAGAGTAACCTCTAGTAAGCTCCCATAGCACTCTGGTAGTTGGCTTTGTGTATGACAAGGGCTGCAGTAGAGGACATCCTCCTTCTCAATGCATCTATTTTACAATCATCCTTATTATTGGGGTGGTGTTATAGTGCCCTCTTGTTCTTGTTTAGGATGCCTACATGATTATGGAATTCAGTTGGGATTGTTTAAGGAGGTATGAGGCATCCTTGTCATGAATCTTGTACAAGTTCTCCACTCATTCAGAAGTGGGTTGCAATGATAATGGTGGTTTATATCGGGAATGATTGACTAAATCAAGCAAGGATGGCAACACATCAATATGGTCTGGAGTACTAATGTCCTTATTAATCTGGTTGTAAAGTGGATCTGACCTGGGTGGAGGTGGCCGATGGACCTCTAACTTTATGGACTTGGCCATCCTGAGCATTATATCTGAGTAGGAGCAGAAATCATCCAATGGAGAAGAAGGGTGGACATCTCCCATTTTGTATTTAGGAGTGGTGACTAGAATGAAAGAGGAGTCCTTTTGTAAATCAGGATCGGAGTCTGTTGGTAGAAGCAGAATCTTCAGTAACAATGATATGTAACCATCTTACAGATGGTTTTGTAATTTTTGGACGTTTCCCAGTTCTGGAAGGCATTTGGGTAGGTATATCCTTCAAAACCAAGCTTCCTGTTTGGAAGGGTGCTTGGTCTTTTCTGATGTGTTTTGCCAGTAATGGGGTGTCCTCTTAGATGAGAAGGTGATTCTGGGTAGCATGTCCCTGAGTTTCCATCCTTGTTGACAAGCCATGATAGTTCTGAGATACAGAAGAGGTAAAGGATAGAGAATAGAGAAGTAGAATGTCCTTCAGTGTCAACACCCTCAACACTTCTTGAAAGGGTCTGCTGCGGGTATAGAAGGGAGAGAAAGTCCTAGAGGATGAAGGCAAATGACAAACAAATACTAACACTTTTTTTAAAAGGAGGAATTCACAGGAAGATTTCTAAACAACCAAGGGAGGGCAATGGTGATGACAAACAAAGGTAGGTTTTAAGGTATAAAGTGCACTAGAGACACATTCTGAGAAGTGGCTAAAAGGAACTGAGAATAAGTGTCAGGCACAGGGAGATGTGAATTGGAGGAGAGAATACCCTAACGGTCTTTTTCCTCTGAATATTCCAATGAGGTTTTACACAGGTGCAGAAACACTCACATGTGTGATTCACAGAGACCATGATGAATAACAGATGGGTTTCCATACAGGGCTGACCTATTTTACAGTAACTACTTCAGGACTTTGTAATTATTTCCTTTTTACAGCAACAAAGGCAAAATGACACAACATTGCAATTGTAACTTACAAGGGATAATTTGCCTCCTTTTGCAATGCAACTGTAAATTTTTTTAGTGATTCCAGTAATTATGGGAGTATGGCCTCAGCATTATCCCTGATAGCAGCAAAAGGCAATGGAGGAAGAAGTTTACTTGGCACAAAAGTTGATCAAGGGAACCATGTGCAGGGGCTCAGATGACAATATGGTACACAGCACAAAAGTATAACCTCTTTTGTAGGCCTTTCCTGTAACTGTCACAAATTCTTTTTAAAAAAGTGGTTTTCATTGCTCTAGAACTGCTCCCTGTACTTTGTTTCTTCTGAGTTGTCCTATTTTCCGTTGGAAGTAGGATTACTCAGGATGTTATCTGGCAACCCTTCATGTCTCTCCTTCTAGAAACCTGAGCCAGGTTGAAAAAATAATGAGGTGATTTCACATCGGATTATTTTTTTTTCCTAGGCATTACTTCTTGGCTATCCGGTTGTGCTGCTGTAATCTCACATTCTTATCTTTAACTCTACAGTAATGATTAACAAAGAATATATAAAACATTAGAAGGATACTGGGAGCAAAACTGAAGCAAAGCCTTTCAGTAGCTATCATATCACAAGGCAACTTAATGCTCAGACTCACACAAAAAAAAGCATAACTTCCAGTAATAATTCGTAACTTTGTAAATGTGGAAATATTTGGAAATGTTGAAATTATATTCACTGGAAAATACTCAAGACTATACAAAAAATTGCAGAAATACCGATTAAGTTCCAAAGCTGCTACTGTATTTGCTTAGTGATAAAAGTAGAACATTATTTTGCAAATGTCTATTCATTATTTTTAGATTTATATATTGCCTAATGCTTGCTATCAGGGATAATGCTAATAAAATACTGAATCAATCAGTGCTCTTATTTGCACCATTATACTACCTTTTATTGTAAGTGCTGATATCATATCCTTAACAGTTGCTAGATTTCAATTTTCTATGATTCTATGGAAAACCCACACTATGGAGTTTTGATGCTGCAAGTGTTACAGAGTCTCTTTAATATAGCATACATTCATATAAAATTGTGAGTTTTTTGTTGGTTTTCCAAACAAAGTAGAATGTGCATAGGAAGGGAAGTAACAGCATAAAGATGGATGGGGAGGCTTCAAAAATGTGGTGAAAACGATTACATGCACCTGTTTCAGTGCATTTAAAGTTTTCCAGCTCTTCTTCAGGGATTATCTGCTTAATCCACAGAAATCACTAGAACATACTACTATTGAATGCCATTTTTAGAAGCACCCAAATGATTCTGAAGCTTAATTCTCCATTAAAAAAAAAAAAACATCCTGAAAATAGCCTAATGGCCAGTCCAAGAGTTTTGCTGAACTGATGGTGAAGCGCATGGGTGTCCACAGGAATTTTTCAGGGATGGGAGCAAAAATGTATAATATTACTATATTCCACATGGATAACTTATGCCACTACAACACAGTGCATCCATCAGTATATATTAAAAGAAACAAAATTCAGAATTCTCATCATCAAGCATATGGTGACCATGAATAAAGTAGTTTTGGCAGTGGCAGATTTCAGTAATGGTGGTGGTATGGCAACAAAGTAAGGACTGCCAAAAGGTCAGCATGTTCAAAGAGAAACATAATGCATTTATTTTATTTATTTAACTTATATGTTGCCCACACTACCCGAAGGTCTCTCCCCCATTAGCTCTTAACAGGTACTGAACATATGAATTAGAATGAACAACCACCTAAAAACATGTCATATTTTATTCCTGTAATGCTTAGTTGGTATTTATCTTTCACCTTTAAAAATGGTGTATGACAGAATGGACTGCAAATATATATATACATTTTTAAGTGAAGGTAATTAAGTGCCATACATGGATATCAGTGGTACTGCTGAGCTGTGCTCTAAGCAGGTGTCACTCTTCATCTTAAAACTTTGAAATGAGACTTCCCTCAATCCTCCCTAACACCATGAACCACTCTGATCAATGGCATTTCCTTTCACTCCTAATTAATGGAACCACTTTGTAGAGTTCTTAAATATTTAAGTCCAAACAGTAAACAGAAACACAAAAAACACACATCAGAATGTTAAAGCATTTTACAAGCAAAATATTTTACTGCTTTTTCCCTGCTGGCAAAAGATGATACAAATGTACTGGTTTACATAGACTGTACATAACAAAACCACATTTCATGAAAATGTATTATACATTATTAAAATATTGGGAGCCCACTGTTTTTATGAAGAAATAACCATCAATAATAATAATATATTTCTAAAAAAAACCTTACACCTATAGCAATAAATAGATGTATCTTTTACAGGAACAAGTGTATTCTGCAGGAAAGAACACACTGAAATATCAGTGGTGGTAGTGCTCTTGTCAGGATCTTCTCACTTTTTAATTTAACAATGAAGCAGGACGGCATCCGAATTGTATTTACCAGAAGGCAAGCTATCTTATATTCAACTGCATAGAATAAGGTGGCAAGACAGAGCAGGGATCTCTAGTTTGGATTCTTGATTAATACAACTGCATCCTGCTCCTTCACTAGTCACATGTAAACATGATACTATACATAAGGTAAATGTACCAGAATACAAAACCCATTGAAAACGCTGTGTGTGTAGACTTCTGCCTTCTTGTGTATTCTAACGTCTATCAGATTTATGCCAATGGTTCCTGATATGACAAATTATATTTATCTATTTATCATGCTGAAACCTGCTTCTGTGTACAGACCTCCTTGTCTGGATCAAGGCACTTTTTTTTTTGAAGAGGAGGACTGTTACAACTATTATGTTCAGCTTTGTACCAACATAATAGAACCAGTTACCTACAACCGGAAATTCGCATGAATATTTTCATCTCCCTTATTTACCTTTTTTAACGTGCACATGCACTATTTAGTTCCATGCCGTGTAGAAACAGTAGTCCTTTCTTCCCCTTTTCTATATCTCTGACTTCAACATCTTAGAAAACTAAAAAAGTAGTTTATCTAGGCCATAATAATATTTTAAAAAGAACATTAAATACCTTTGGTAAAAAAAGACAGATATATTTAACAAGATTAGAGAAGCAAACAGTTATGCTGCCAAAGAGAATATAAAAATGTACACAATAAAAATATAAACAAACAAAAGTACTTGTACGCCATAGCAAGAAGACTAAAACCACTTCCTGATATAAAACTTTCCATCCTTGCTTACCTACACTGACCAATTCAAGAGTTGCTATAACAACAGGCACTTCACCGGAAAGTGTCCATTATTTTCTATTTGTATGAGTGAAAAATTAAGTTTAATTCAATATAAGACAGTCTGTAAGACAATTAACACTTTGATTTAGAACATGCAGGAGCTGTTGAGTTGACTTAAAAGAGATTCCAGATGTTCTGAGCTAGACGTAACAGACCAAGAGAAACAAGACCTCCAGAAAAGTCCAGGCTTTGTTTCAGTACTGCCTTTTCCTCTACTTATAAATTTAATTTTTTTTAAAAAAAAAATCAAGATGACTGAGAGATGATATTATGCATGTATATTTACTTGGAGACAAAAAATCCCTCATTGATGCTTTCTGCTCATCCTTAGAACGGGCCTTCAGGTAACCATGCTGTTACACTCCACAGCTGGAGCTCATCTCTCTTTGTTCTCCAAAAACTGTCAATCCTGAAGACTGAAGATTCTCAAAACAAACTGAGATTACAGAGGGAAATTAATGCACAAGCCCCAAAACAGAATCAGCTGCTGTCTGAATGTGCTGTACAAGAAAGAAGCACATCTAGTTCCTATTACCCTTCTGTATGTCCTTTGCACACACAGTCACATTCCTCATGATGATCTAATGGTACATCCGTCAGAGATTTATGCAATCCTCTTACACCATTCCTGGGTTTCAGTTGAAGAACCTGCAAGGGGGACAGTTAAATACACTTTTAAAATGCCATAAAAACTTGTTCATTTTGAAAATTCTATTCTTACTACTTAACCAAAGGCAAGTGTGACGTTCCACCCAGTGTACCCTGTTTGTTTCCCCTAAACCAAGGTTCATTCTGGCGACATTTTCTCTTTGATTCGCTGCCACCAGTGGATATTCCTTATTCACACTTGCCCAATATTGAATCAGACACTTGCTGCCAACATAACTTGTTTATTTAGATTGAATTTGAATCACAGATGTTCTTTTAAATCATTGTATGTTCTTTTAAATCATTATCTTTGGCTACACATTCAATTCTTCATTTGTTTTATTGATTCATTCACTTTAAACAACTTTTAAATAATATCAGTTCTCTCAAGTTCTCTATCTATCTTGACTATTCAATTTCTCTCCTCCACACTCTCATTCTCTTTTTTCTTCTCTCTCCCCTAACTCCAACTCCTCCCTCTCTAACTGCCTGCCTGACTCCGCCCCTCCTGTCCTCTCATAGGATCCCACACTTGAGCTTCAGCTATGAGTGACAGGAGTGACGTGGGCATTCTGTCACAGCTAGTGATCCAGACATGCAGGTCTGTCCAAAATCTACATGAATTCAGTCTCTAGTCAAATAGAGATTTATTTGTCAACTAGTCCTCAGCTACAGAAATGGGGATGCCAGTAATCTATTGTTATGTTAAGCTTACAAAGATGAAGGTTATCTTCAGAAATACTGAGAGTCCAGTGATTCATGCTGCTGTTTTAGCTTTTGCTGCCTGTTGGCTTCGCCATGATTTGTCCGGGAAGGGAGGAACAAAGATAGGTAGCTGTTGCTACCTATCTTTCTAGAGAGAGTCATCTCTCTAGAAAGATAGTAGCAGTGGGTCAAAGACGAAAATAATTTTGCCTGTAGACTCCCAAAATCTGAAGTCACACTGGCTCAGAGCTTGGAACAGTTATTTTCTGGAATACAATTCTCGGAAACTTCCAGCTGGCAAGACCATACTGGCTAGGGAATTCTGGGAACTGAAGTCCAAAAAAAAATTAATATTCCAAATCTCTGCATTGGCCTAACATAATACAGTGGTGCCTCGCTTAACGATTGCCTCGTTTAGCGATGAATTTGCATAACGATATGTTTTTTAGAAAATAATATGCACTGCATAACGATGTTTCCTATGGGCGATTTTCGCTTAGCGAAGTTTGGGACCATGCTTCGCATAACGAATGCGATTTTAGGTCCCCTGCTTCACTTAATGATTTTTTTTCAATTAAAAAAGTGTCTTAGAAGGGTCAAAAACGGTTCTAAATGCTTGGATTCGTTAGAGGACCCCCTAAGTCATGTGCAAACCTGATTTGGCTTTGATCTGACTTTTCGTTAATTTATGGTTAATTTTTTTTTTTGGCCCATAGGAACCAATGGACCTGTCAAAATCTGACAGCTCCATGCTTTCCTATGGGGGAGAAAACAATTCGCCATAAATTAACGAAAGTTCAGATCAAAGCCAAATCAGGTTTGCACACGACTTAGGGGGTCCTCTAACGAATCCAAGCATTTAGAACAGTTGCTGAGTCTTCATTAATTTTTTTGTGAATTTTTTCTTCCCCCATAGGAAATAATGGAGCTGTCAGATTTTGACAGCTGTCAAAAGTTGGGGGGAAAAATTCACCCTAAATTAACGAAAAGTCATATCTAAGCCAAATTACATTTGCACCCGTTTTAGAAGGTGCAGAAGCTATTCCAAGCATTTAAACCCATTTTTGCCCCTTGTATGACACATTTAAAATTGCAAAAATTGACTTCGCAAAGCCACTGAAATGTATTGAGTCAGCTACAATACATTCCAATGGAGGAAACATTGTTTCGCTTAGCGATGTTTCCTATGGGTTTTTTTTCGCTTAACGACGGCAATCCGTTCCAATTGGAACGGATTAACCGGTTTCCAATGCATTCTTATGGGAAATGGTGTTTCGCATAGCGATGGTTTCACATAGCGATGGTTTTTTTGGAACGAATTAACATCGCTATGCGAGGCACCACTGTAATCACATTCAAACAGCACCTCTAATCTGCAAGAGATATGTAACCTGAAATCTCAAATATAGCCATGTGAACACTGTTTAGTCCCAACAAAGGTGCTATGATAGCCTCTAATTTAATACATAAAGATTCTTGCAGTAATGTGAATTTTTATTTAGTATAAATATCCATGGCATCACTTCATGGATCTGATGAAGTTGTGTAGAACCTACAACATCTTAGATCAAATAAACTGGTGCAAATAAAACAATGGCACAAAAGAGTGTTGTTCTTACATTAACTCACCCCCTGGAAATTTCTTATAGATACTCTTCTATGGCCATATTTTTCAAACAAAGTTTTGAAGAATCACTATACCTCATGGTATTTCTTGGTGACCTTAGTGGGAACACATTGGCACTCTGCACATGAATGCTGACAGCAGGCACAGTTTCCACCACAACGTTTCACTAGCAGACAAAGCGGCCAAAAGATTGTATCTGTTCGCTTCAGCTCTTCCCTCAGTGACACTGAGAAGTTGCGTGGAGTACAGCTATACAGTCGCACCTCCTCCTTTAGAAGGTTCAAATCTACACCTGGATAAATTATTTTTTTAAAAAAAAATGTTTATTGTCACTTATTCATTCAGTTGTCTCAGTGTACATTTCTGTTAACAGTGAAGGCAATGCAACAAGTGGCATCAAGTCTCCACACCAGGCCATTAGTGGATTACTGAAAATGCGAATGTTCAATATAAATACTATTAATCTGGTAACACCATTTTCTGATTTAAAAACCCTGACCAATAAAATATCCGGTGCAGGTTAAAGGTAGGTTCTCTAAAGAATTCAGGCTTGTTAAAATGTATTGGTGAATGGATAAATGCTGGATAATTACTCCCATGGCAAGGAGCTAAGTAGACAGCAATCACTTTTTAAGATACGTAGGTCCAGGCTTCACTCAAAAATCATTGCAAAAATCATTGTTCTTTTCTCTGGCTTGCTGGGAAACTGACAAGCCATAGTGCTGGTTCCTGCTTTGTTTTAACGTCAAGATAAATTACAGAAGTGGGTCCAGACTCTAATTTCACCTTTCCCCATTGTGTTGTGCACAGTCCTTCCCCCTCCAGCAGCCCAGCAGGAACCATTTCCAGTTGTTATTAAACCATTCCCCCCCCCGCAAGGTGCACAAGAGAGCTGCATGCCTTGTTTCAAGAGTAAAAACGCACTTCCAGGGAGAGTTCTGGGTGCACAATTCACTTCCAAAACATCCAAAGCTGCTGCTGCTGCTGCTGATGGGGCAGAGGCTCTATACCAGTGGTTCTTAACCTTTGTTACTCAGGTGTTTTTGAATTGCAACTCCCAGAAACCCCAGCCAGCAGAGCTGATGGTGAAGGCTTCTGGGAGTTTCAGTCCAAAAACATCTGAGTAACAAAGTTTAAGAACCAGTACTCTATACCAGTGGTTCTTAACCTTTGTTACTCGGATGCTTTTGAACTGCAACTCCCAGAAACCCCAGTCAGGACAGCTGGTGGTGAAGGCTTCTGGGAGTTGCAGTCCAAAACTCCTGAGTAACCCAAGGGTAAGAACCAGTGCTCTATACAACTGAAAATGATGAAGGGCCTATGGAAGCTACAAAACCATTTGGAACAGCTTGCAGCCTGAATGTTGCTGATCCTTGTTGTAAAAAAACAAAAACAAACAAACAAAAAAACCAAATGGTAGGTCTGTACTTTGTTTAGCCACTTCCATACTAGTACTGTATGTTGCTCATGAATGACAAGCCAGGATTTTCTCAGAATTCTATTCATGTGATATGCAAACTAGATCAGTCAACAATGCTTTGCTATGAAGTTGGTGGGTTACAGAAGGCCAGTGCTTGCTGAGATTTGTACAGGAAATAAGTTTGAAATATCACAATGTATTCCGAGACTATGACAATGTTATTTTAATTTAATTTAAATATATAAACTGATTAATTATTACATTATTTCAATGCACTTTTTCCCCATAAAGGGGCTCGAGGTGGCTTATAGCGATCAAAATACAAGTAAGATTTAAAAACACAACAAATTATTCAGTTAGTTTAAAAAAACAGCAATTGCATTAAATCTAAAAACACTAAAAGAATGTATAGAAGCATACTTAAAATATAATAAGGTATCAGGACAGTCCAGCTATTTTTAAGAAAATCCTCAAGAGTAGTATCCTCATCAAGCAAAACACGCAGGGTCTGAAACATTTATGAATTTGACAAGAGTATCTGAACTTAATGGTTTACTTGGCCAGCATAAAGGAAGTACCTGAGTTTGTCGGATTTTTTGAACTGTTCATCAGTTTAAGAATAGAGCTATCCTATTGAGACTAGAAGTTGCTTAAGATGTGGGCCTACGGAAGTA
Organism: Pogona vitticeps; assembly: GCF_051106095.1. Lineage (NCBI taxonomy): Eukaryota > Metazoa > Chordata > Lepidosauria > Squamata > Agamidae > Pogona > Pogona vitticeps. The sequence goes on from NC_135787.1 coordinate 47,461,217, forward strand.
AGCCTGTTCATGGCTCAATCCAATATGGTGACTTTCCGTTTGGCTGGTTGATGGAAAACTTCCCAACAGCAATGTCTATGAGTTTTCAGTTCAAATTAGACTTTTAAAAATGCCCTATACCATTCCAACTCATGAGTCTTAAATTAGGGTTTGGCAGCACTCACTCCCTAAATCATAACATCTCCAGAATTTGGCCCAGTTTCAAGAGTTTACAGAAAATTATTTGGGTTCAGAAAATTAGATGCCATCACCTTGTAAGATGCTACAATATCTGCCCTTTCACAGTGTTATACTTTAGATGAATAAGCTGCCTAGTGTTTCACATACTGCTTGTGTAATCTAGTCTTTGAAGTGGAAAAATCCCTTCATCCCTCCATTCTATACCATATCTGTGTTACCGAAAATGCGCTTTAACACACTGGAGGACAAAACACAAGATGAGAAAATGTATATATATTCCATTAAAATGTTTACTTAACTGAAAGAAAAGGTTATATGGATCTACAAAATGGATTCAACTACCAAACCTATTATAATGTGAAACTTTAAACACCCTTTGAACTGGGCTCCCTTTCATTCATCATGTTTGACACAGTAGTCAAAGACCTTTTTTAGAATAACTTCAGAAAGAACACAGCGTTGTTTGCAGTGCCAAAGTAAGACCATGATTCAGAGCTATTACCTGAAAAGCCAATCCAAACCAAACATGGAAATGCATGACTTCAAATAAAAACGTTTATTAAAATTTGATTACCAAAACTAAAAGTCTTCTAGTGAAATCCATAAAAGCTTCAGTGAGAATAAACCAACCAGAAACATTAATTTATCAAATGTATTCAGTTAGGGCTAATATCAAAAAGGTTTATTTGAGGAGTTTCTGAATATGCTAGTGTTTTTGTTGCCCACTGTAAATGGTGCATTGGCCTTTTCCAACTTGGTCCCTGAAGATAAGCTGGACTGCAATATTTAGCATCCCAAATCAGCCCAGTCAATCACCGTGCTGACTGGAGATGACAAGCATTATACTTCAGCAAATTAGAAAAAGGATGTTCTGCATCATAGGAACACTGGATCGAAAGTGTCTAGCTTTTGTTTCTATAAGAACTTTGAATATTGTAGAATACTGTGGATTGGAACTGCAATACTATGTCCATTTTTCAGCACCACGGTTTAAGAAGAATAGAGACAAGCTGGAAGGTATACAGAGGAAGGTGACAAAGTTGTAATAAGTGTGAAAATCAAGCCCTCTGATGAATGATGGAGGGAGCGGAGTATGTTTAAACCAGGAAAAGAGATGCTAACAGCATAACATTTGGACTTTGCCGGTACTAATCTCATTCAGACTGAAAAAGGACACTAATTTTTAAATGTCTGTACTAATGATTATGAACAAAACCTCATGGCAAATTTTAAAGACTAAGAAGTTTTATTTGGCATGAGTTTCTGTGGACAAAGCCCATTTCTTCATGTGCAAGGAATGCAATATTCAAAGCACAGGTTTCTATGTCCTATGGTTTTGGTTATGAAAGTGAGGCAGAATGAAGTAACAGAAAATGACAACTGTATTATTAACAGAAGTCACATATTGCATACTGGTCATAACCAGACCACTGAAGGTTTATGACCCATGTTAGTAATACAATTGTCATTTTCTGCATCTCATTTCACTCTGTCCCAATCTATAACCAAAATCTCTTGAGTGTATAAATCTTTAACTTGTACCCTATGTATCTGAAGAAGTGGATTACTTCCACAGAGTTCATTCCAAATAAAATGTGTTAGTCTTAAAAATGTGAAAATGTCTTTTTGTTGGTGCTGCTTCCTTGGAAATGCTTCGATTTTAATGCATCTAGATTTTAATACATGTACACTGTATGATTCTGGCCGTTTACAAATTCTGAAAGAAGCATAAATTAACCCACTACAAGGGTACCACCATTCATGCTACTTTCCAGCATTTCCAATGTTACACAGCAAAGATAGGCATATATATGCACATGATCAGCATAACTCTATCAGGTTTCTTGATACTTCTTTAAACACAAAATATTAAAAAGTCAATCTAAAAAAATTATATTTGAAACCAAAAGCATAACTGAAACTTTCAGGTTTCCCAAATTACTCTCTTCATTGAGAATTTTCTTTAAAAGCTCCATGCTATATTTTTAAAAAATCATGCATTTCATTTCTGAAAAAAAAATCTGTATGTCAACAGTTAATATGTCATCACAATTGGACACATTTTTCACCTTAGGCTACTGCATTACAAACTTACTAATGCAGTCTGAGGGTGGTCCTTTTAAGATTGATGTAGTAATACCCTGATGTGTTTATTCAATAGCACTTTTATGTAGTGTCTAATTAGAATGCTTTTAAAAAAATATTCCAAAAGTGTTTTCCTTGGGGGTGATGGCAGTGGGAAATAATTGCTGCAATGGAACTGGTTTTACATAAATGTTAATGTGCTTCAATTAGTTTAAGACATACATACAAGCCAGCTAACAGGCAAAAGAACAGAACAGCTGAATTAGGAAAGAGCTCTGTGGGAAACACTGAAAGAACTGTCTACATCTCCACTATAAATGGGAAACCTTTTAATGTTGCAACCCTTCACAAACTTCCCTGGGAGTCAGCTCTACTAAATAGAATGGGCTTTACTTCTAAGTAGTCCTATACTGATATTATGTAGCAGCGCCCAGCATCTAAAGCAGATTTTGTCTTTAACTAAATTAAAACAGAAAGCAAACCAAACTCTTCCAATATTCTGTGTAGGTAAGAAAACAGGTTTTAACATGCAACTTGAACTGTATTGATTCAACAATGTAATTGCCTCCCTACCTAAATGACATGATTATTGTGTTGGATACGATAGAAGAGCAGTAGTAGAACAATCTGCCCTGGAGGTTTAATGCAGCTGTGTTCCTACCTTGCCACTTTTTGCGCCCTAAAAAGCAATTTCTCTCCCTACTAGTCGATAGCATTTAGATTTATTTTAACTATATTTAACAGCAGACTAAGAAGCATTTAATCCATTCACAGCACCCAGCACACTATTCTCCTGTTAAATTCAATAGGGATTACACTCTGCTAAGTGACAAGCTTGTAGCCTATGATGCATATTCCCTTCATCAAAAGCCATTTAAGCAAGTGGTCACTACTTTTTTTTTTTTTTTTGAGAGTCAGAATAAGAATGTTTGACTGAGAGTTTGAACAGGCACTTACATTATCGATTGTGAATAATCAGAATAATCCTAGTCAATTTTTCTGATACAAAATTGTGTTCCTAGTTCTCTGCATCAGGTACCATATAAGATACAATTGTTTCTCAATCACAATCACAGAATCATAGAAAAGTGAAGTTGGAAGGGGCCTACCAGGCTATCAAGTCCAACCCCCTACTCAACACAGGAATACAATCAAAGCATATCTGCCGGGTGATTATCCAAGTTTTTCTTGAATGCCTCCAGTGTTGGAGCACTCACCAATTTATGAGGTAACCAGTTCCACTGTTGTACTGCTCTAACAGTTAGGAAGTTTTTCCTGATATTCAACTGAAATCTGGCTTCCTTTAAGTTGATTCCATTGTTGCGTGTCCTGCACTCTGACTTACTTCCCCTCAAGTCCCATAAATGTTAGTACTCACGTAAAATAATAATGTAGTATCAGGTAGTCCACAGTATTTCAAAAGGTATTTGAAAGCAGTAAACAGCTGAAAGGTAATGCCCACAGTCATGTAATGAATAAATTAGGGGAAGAATACTTGACTATGAGCTCTCTTGTATACTTGAGCAAAACATGAAAGACAGGAAGAAAGAGAAAATAAGAAATTGATTACCTCTAGATTTTCTCCCATAAATGTATGCTTTTCCAAGGAGCTGCCAGGTTGGTCTGTACAGGTCTTCCAAATCTAATTGCCATCTATCTGGCTCAAGGTATCTGATAAGTTCCTCCACAGTACTAAATCCAGCAACAGCATTGTTTAGCAATTCTAATGGTAAAGCTGATGGTGGCAGCACTGTTGGACTGACAGATTCTGTATGATGCTGTAATGAGACAAAGAACACCTTAAATATAGATATATATATATAGATTGAAAACCATTCTATTTGTTGAGTCCAATACACTGAAAATGCAAACTATAAAAGACAATAGAATCTACTTATGTTAATGTCCAGCAGTGATAACCGGGGTATACAAATTAATTTTTAAATATTTACTTTCTTTATTAAGTCCCTCCATCATTCATTACATATTCTAAATCTGAACCATAAAATTACAAACTAGAATACGAGTTCGTTGAAGTTCTTCACTGAGGCAGAATGACAAAAGTTATGTCATCAAATGATTAGAGTTGGGCTTTGGCAGAAAAAGATAGTTTCACTACAGGGAACAACTCTTTACAGCAGTGTGCGCACAGACAGACACACTTTTTCTGAATTCAGAAACGTTACAGAACCTATATAGCTTCATGTAGCAAAAGTAACAGGTTTAATGATACTTTACAATCCATCCTCCTTAAGTCATTATTTAAAGAGTTATGTTTAGAGATGGGCATGAGCTGCCGACTCAGCAGTTTGTTTTTCAGCTGAATGCCTCCTTTGGCGGGCACCCACACAGAGGCAGTGTCCTGGCTTTCCAGCCCCACGTCCTGCAGGTGCTGTGTCTGAGTGGAAGCCCACCAGAGGAGGTGGGGCTGGGAAGTCCCAAACACCTGTTTGTCCAAAAAATGAACTGGCACAAATAGCTGAACTGGCAGTCTGTGTCCATCTCTAGTTATATTGGTTGTTGTTAGTAATAATAAAAACAAACTATTTATTATCATCTGAACCTTCTTGTTTGTTTTGTTCTATTTCTGTGTCTAGTTACCAGAGACACAGAATGGAATAACAATAAAATATGTGTTACTTGTGTAATTACACTGGAGTTTGATAAGGTAGAAGAAGAAGAAGAAGAAGAAGAAGAAGAAGAAGAAGAAGAAGAAGAAGAAGAAGAAGAAGAAGAAGCAGCAGCAGCAGCAGCAGCAGCAGCAGCAGCAGCAGCAGCAGCAGCAGCAGCAGCAGCAGCTTAGAACTGCAGAGCTGGAAGGGACCCTATGGATAATCAAGTCCAGCCCCTGTCAAGGAGGCACAGTGGGGAATTGAACTCCCACTGTGCTCTGCAGCCAGAAATCTAACAAATAATTATATCTGACAATAGGTCTATATATTCATCTCTTTAAACCTCCACATTATGGTGTCACACTGATGGTGGAAAAATTACAGATCTTCAGAATGTGTGGCATTGCTGGTGGGAACAATAATAGGGACACATTTTGACAAAGATGAAAAGTGGAAAAAACACTTCCTTGAAATTTGGAAGTAAGCAGATTCACAAAAACCAAAATGTAATATAAATATGACTATTAGTGACAAAGAGAATTTGGAATCAGGAGTGAATAAGAAATAAACCAATTACTTTAAGGGTGATATAAACTAGTTACCATGATAAAATTGCTTTAAGCTACATTTCACATGGGTGTTGACAGTGAATTAATATGATCAGTGAGGAAGGAGAGTATGGTGTCACAATGAAAAGCACATTTGATGAGTCAGTTTACTCTTCTGTACTGCTAAAAGGCAAGTTAGGGATATGAATTAGAACAAAGGGTCTGGAAATAAATAACAGTCTACATGGCATCCTATTTTTGTCAGATGAGATACGACATTATAGAAAAAAGACTAGAAATTGCTATTTTGCCTCTTGTGTCATATACAGATCAAAAACATTTATCACTTTTACAAGATAATGTAATTTACATTCACTTTAATATACAGCGATATAGTAAAATACTAGATAGTTCCAATTATTTAATCACACCCATAACTTGTCTACATGTATAGGGATAGCAAGTCAAACTGTATATAAATATAAACACTCTGTGCCTGCTGCTGCCTTGTAGTGAAGCCAAAAATGACAATTAGTGTTGGATCAAATGGAATTTCCTGCTCTGCTATTTATATGGTATTTTCCTGCATACATTTCAAGCTATCAAAATACAGTTGGATTTAGTGCAGAGCCAATCTTTTCCTGTAAGACTTCTGGGCTTTCATCGAGAGCAATGCAAACTATGCTCCAAAGACCTAACAGATATTTAATAAAAATTTGTCTAGATTATTTGTGAAGGAAAACCTTTTTAAAAATCCCCATTAGTAGCTTTTAATGAAAGAGTCAAAAGCCAAGGACAAGATATGTCATCAAACCATTTCTACAGTCACACTTAAGACAATGCCCCATACCCGAACTTATCAGAACACTGGAAATACACCATACCCTTTGCTCATTTGTATTATTTGTTACAATAATATTATATCCAGTGAGCTAAACACAGTATATGTGCCTCTCCTCCTTCCCACTTATCTTTGTAACAACTCTGTAGAGAAGGTAGGTCTGTCTGGGAGAATAACTGGGCCAAGGAATTTCATGGTTGAGTTAAAATTTGAACACAGGTCTCCTTAGCTGCAGTTCAACACTCTCATCACTGCATCACACTGGTTCTCAATTCAAAAGGTTTCCAGTTAAAGCCTTCCTATACTTGTGAAGCTGCTGGCAGAGTGGAAGAGGGGAGGTGTCTGTACTAGAAATTGTGGGAGGGGGGAATCATATCCCCAAAACATTTCAGGGGGGAAAAAGGGAGGAAGGCTCAAAACAGCTTTGTAAAAACATAATGACATGGAATGTTGACAGACTAAGAAACAAAAACTCTTAGCAACTGGGAGGGAGCAAGAACGGAATCGAGAACAAAGTACATAGCTTTAAGGAAGTCTGGAGGACAAAATACATATTTAAAAAATGGGAAGGCAAAACACAGATATTAAAAAGTCTTGAATGAAGAATTGCCTTGTTTGGATAGGTCATTTCCTGTTTTATACTAAGTAGCTATTTTAAATTGTTCTCAGTGCACATGTATCAACAGAGTAATGGATGTTTCTATATGGCTGTGATAGGGAATAATTTCCACATCTTTCCCAGAATATGTCCACCAATCAGCCCAATGCTGATAATATTTTGTGTGGCCACGATTATTTTCCAGCACTGCCTTAACCCTCTTGGGCACAGAGTTCACCAGAGCTTCATAGGTTGCCACTGGAGTCCTCTTCCACTCCTCCATGATGACATCACAGAACTGGTGGATGTTAGAGACCTTGCGCACCTCCACCTTCCATTTCAGGATGCCCCACAGATGCTGAATAGGGTTTAGGTCTGGAGACATGCTTGGTCAGTCCATCCCCTTTACCCTCAGCTTCCTTAGCAAGGCAGTGGTCGTTTTGGAAGTGTGTTTGGGGTTGTTATCTTGTTGGAATACTGCCCCATGGCCCAGTCTCTAAAGGAAGGGGATCATGCTCTACTTCAGTATGTCACAGTACATGTTGGCATTCATGGTTCCCTCAATGAACTGTAGCTAGCTCCACAGTGCAGGCAGCACTCATGCAGCCACAGACCATGACACTCCCACCACCATGCTTGACTGTAGGCATGGCACACTTTTCTTTCTACTCCTCACCTGGTTGCTACCACACACTCTTGACACCATCTGAACCAAATAAGTTTATCTTGGTCTCATCGGACCACAGGACATGGATCCAGAAAGCCATGTCCTTAGTATGCTTGTCTGCAGCAAATTGTATGCATGCTTTCTTGTGCATCATCTTTAGAAGAGGCTTCCTTCTGGGACAACAGTCCTGGAGACCAATTTGATGCAGTGTGTGGCATATGGTCTGAGCACTGACAGGCTGATCCCCACCCCTTCAATCTCTGCAGCAACGCTGGCAGCACCCATACGTCTATTTCCCAAAGCCAACCTCTGGATATGATGCTGAGCATAGGCACTCAACTTTGTTGGTTGACCATGGTGAGGCCTGTTCTGAGTAGAACCTGTCATGTTAAACTGCTGTATGGTTTTGGCCACCATGCTGCAGCTCAGTTTCAGGGTTTTGGCAATCTTCTTATAGCCTAGGCCAGCGATGGTGAACCTATGGCACGCGTTTTTGCCGGCACATGAGCCATAGGTCGCAAGGTTTTTACTCCACCCCCCCTGCACAGCCAAACCTAAGGAGGCAGCTGCAACCGGTGCTGGGGATTCGGCAAGCGGATCCGGAGCAACTGGTGCTGGCAGCAGAGGGGCCTTGAGGCACCTCCGTGCTGGGATTACCCCTTCCACTGCCACTTCCAGTTCCGGGTCTGCACTTCCAGTTCTGTGTCCACCACCGTCACTGTGGCGGCACACCGCCCACTGTCCCCCCCCCCCCCCAGTTTGGGCACATAAGCCCAAAAAGGTTTGCTACCACTGGCCTAGGCCATCTTTATGTAGAGCAACAATTTGTTTTTTCAAATGCTCAGATAGTTCATTACTATGAGGTGCCAGGTGGAACTTCCAGTGACCAGTCTGAGACAGTGAGAGCGATAACACCTGCTTATCCTTCACACCTGAGACTTGTGACACTAACGGGTCTCATGACACCAGGGAGGGAAAATGGCTACTTGGGCCCAGTTTGGACATTGTTACTTAGGGGTGTACTCAGTTTTGTTTCCAGCAGATTAGATATTAATGGCTGTTTGTTGCGTTATTTTGAGGGAACAGCACATTTACACTGTTATACAAGCTGTATACTCACTGCTTTCCATTGTAGCCAAGTATCATTTCTTCAGTGTTGTCACATGAAAAAGATATACTAAAATATTTATAAAATATGAGGGGGTGTACTCACTTCTGTGATATACTGTATAGCACTATGATCAGTAGGATAGCCTTTAAAGAGGACTGGAAAATGGTGACCCAGCCTGGTCCCTTTGGCACAACTAATACTGTACTTCCTTTTGCTTCTCAGCTCACAAATGACACCCCTAGTTAGCCCAAGGTTTACTTGTTGCTATTTCATAGTAATAGACCTTTTTAACAGCTTCTAATCAATGAAAACCCTTCTAAAAGAAAAACAAAAAAACAAAACAGCAACTACCTAAATTGTTGCTTCTGAGTCCAGAGATGTGTAAATCACCACTAACATATTCCTTTTATTTCCAAGGAACTGAAAGCTAACTTCTTCAGCAATGCATGTGCTTCTTATTTAAACAAACAGACAATACTTAAGTATAGGAAATCAGTGCCTAAATATAGATTTCTTCCTAGCAAAGGTCAATGCCATGACCTCAGTGATGGTGGAAGGATACTTTCAAGGTTTACCCTATGATCAAGGACTATGCCCATAAGAGCATATGTTATTGTACTGCAATTTTGTACAGATGCAAGGGACAAAATATTGCACCTGAGATTAGTGCAGTTCCATGCCAGGTCAGATGGTGAAAGGATATTTATACTGAAACAGCCCTTCTCTTGTAAACATTGCAAAATTTATAAACTTTATGAATTGTATGAGACCCAAATGTTCTATGGAGTGTTTGGTTATATTAGGATTCCTTTTTTTTGGGGGGGGGTATATCTTATGGTTGATAGATCAATACACATCTGCTAGTATACAGAAATTTTCCAAAAACAAATGCTGCAAGACTAAATAAAAAATATGTATCCAGGCATTGGCAAAGATAAAAGGGGGTACAACAATATGCTAAATGTACAGCTATCATTTTCCTACTGGCCATCATACAAAAAGCCACGTTTTATCTGAGCTTAGATGTAATGCTGCAGGCCCTAACTATAAGGAGAATAAGCATTCTCTGCAATGAACCCATTTGCTCTCTGACATTTAGAGACATGTCTCAGCAATCAGACTTGCAAATAAAGTGTGTTTAAATCCCACTAACCAATCATAAAATAGTATGCTAAGTACAACATATGTAGGTGAGGAGAATCATGTGCTTTATGTTACAAACATTTGTCTTGCATTGTTTGAAGGAGCACCTCTGTTAATATATATAACAAGACCTATATAGATATATTAGTTTGACTGACAGCTAAATGGACATGGGAGCACAAATGTCTAATCTCTTTCTTACACATATGCCAGAGAAGGGGAATGAAGATATGCATAAGCATAAGGCTTATGTATGTAACATGATAATATTCATGTGTCTCAAGTCCAAATCAGTCACTATGTATTTAGATTCTTTGTTAGAAATCTTGATTGATTCTTTAATGAATCAATAATATCTTGATGATTTTCATTTCTCACATCTATGAATATTCATATATAATACTGCAGCTATTAATATCTAAATAATGACTACTTTTGTAACAGCATTGTTTATCTCCCAGTAAGTGGACAGTCATTTACTCGCTTTTTTCTTGCCACTATAATTTAAGAAATGTCATTTACAAGAAGCTGTTCTTTCCCACTGCAGATATATATACTCTTCCCAAAGAATGCAAGTTTACATTCTGAATCCTAGCAACAAGTGCAAAATATTTTGGTCTCCGAACTTCAAAAAGATTTATGCCTCAGCTTTCCTAAGCCAAATATATACAGTGAGTTTAAGACTGATAAAGACACCTTTTCACCCCACACACACCTCTAACAGGGTTAGTAAGGAATGCTATAACCCTTACTGTATCCTTTGTATAGAATAAAAATGAAATATTAACGAGGTAGGGAGTATGAAAAAAAGTCTTAGTTCATCTCAGTGCAGAAGTTACTTTTACTTTTTGCTGAGTTATGCCAGTGTTATGCATTAGTCTACATTTTTAAGAATTTTAGAGGATGGGGCATCGACAGGAGTGCCAGAAACAACAGCACAGATCATGCTAAAGCACAAGCATGCTCTGGATAAATTTATTTAACACTGTTGCTTTGCGACATAGAACATTTCCTCTGGAAGAGCTGACAACAGTGGGGGTTTGTTTATGCGGTTCTCCTTCATTGAAGGAAAACAAGCCAATAGCTTACAAAAGCATATAATGTCTGCTCTTATCACGGACTTGGAGACCTATAAGAAATGCATATGCATTCTAAGTGGCAACAAGCAGGAACAAAACAGAAATAAAATGTCTGGTAACTTGGAAGAGCAAGGATTTTTGGCTGATGAAATATATCCGAACAAACACTTGGCACTGTCAAATTCAGATTATTGAGAGTTCCAAAAGCAAGTTCCAACTCATAGTGATATGTTGTAAATCAAGCCATATAAACTTTTTCATGAAACCCCTACCATGATCTATGTGTATCTTCAATTATGGAAGTATAAAGAGGTAACCTGAGCACAGAAATCTACTTAACACACTACTACTTAAATACAAAAATTAAATAGGCTATTCCAACTGAGTAAGTTATATCCATCTGCCCTCAAGGAGACACTCATTAGGCCCATTAGGAAGAAACCAAGTTTGGCGGAGGATGAAATTGGCAATTATAGGCCTGTCGCCAACGTTTCTTTCCTAAGCAAGGTGGTTGAGAGGGTGGTGGCCGACCAGCTTCAGGCGCACCTGGATGAAACAGATGCCCTGGATCCATTTCAGTCGAGCTTCAGGCCGCGCCATGGTACAGAAACGGCATTGGTCGCCCTGTGCGATGACCTACTGAGGGAGGCCGACAGGGGAAATGTGTCCCTGCTGGTCTTCCTCGACATCTCAGCGGCCTTTGATACCATTGACCACGGTATCCTCCTGGGGAGGCTCTCTGAGCTGGGAATCGGTGGCCTGGCATTGGCCTGGCTCCGTTCCTTCTTGGAGGACCGTCCCCAGAAAGTACAGCTTGGGGAGAGCGTCTCGGCCCCGTGGAGTCTCTATTGTGGGGTTCCACAGGGGTCGATTATCTACCCAATGCTGTTCAACATCTATATGAGGCCGCTGGGTGGGGTCATCAGGGGGTGTGGAGCCCGGTGTCACCGATACTCAGCTCTACATCTCCTTTCCACCTACCGCAGGAGATGCCGTTCTGTCCCTTCAGCGCTGCCTGGGGACTGTACTGCAATGGATGCAGGAGAATGGGCTGAGGCTGAACCCGGACAAGACGGAGGTACTGAGGGTGGGCGCCCCCACAGCTGGGTGTTTGGGAAACTCCCTCTCCTTTGGGGGGGGTGACCCTCCCTGCCAAGGACGGGGTCCGCAGCTTGGGGATCCATTTGGACCCGGCGCTCACTATGGAAACCCAGGTGGCGTCGGTGGTCCGAACTGCCTTTTACCATCTTAGCTGTCACGTTCCCGCGGGTTACAATAGCCAGAGTCCGATAAGCCAGTCCAGGGTCAGAATTATCAAGAATGCAAAGCCAAAGTCCAGAAACCAACTCACAGCAGGAAGTCCAGTGTCAAAGTCCAGGGTCCGATACACAGTGTAGCTCAGGGTCAGAGTCCAGGGTTCAGAGTCCAATACCAACGTAGTCCAGAGCCGAAGTCTAATACCAACACAGTCCAGGGTCAAAGTCCAGAATCCAGAGACAGGAACACGATACCAGAAGCGTGGATGCCAGCCAAGGTTTGACTCTTTGCTTCCACGAAGTTTCTGGCTTCACTGGAAGCTATTTTATAATGAAATAGCTCCTTGAGCTGCTGGAAGGCTTTCTATTCTGCTAATACTCAGGACTAGGTGAGCATAGGTCTCTATGGAAAGCCTTTGAGCGATCCTCTGCTCTTCTTGTCCTGAGTCTTTCCCGGAGCCTGCCCCGAAGCCTGTCTGCTGTGGAGGGAGAATCTGGGAGCGGTTCATGTGTTTTAAATCTCTCCACATTCTCTTAAGCCACAGTTAACCCTTCCGGGTCCAGGTCTTCGGAGGCACCCATGACATTAGGCAGATAGCCCAGCTGCGGCCCTATCTCGACGTGGGGGCGCTCACTCCCTTGGTGCATGCGCTCCTAATCTCAAGATTAGACCACTGCAATGCGCTCTACGTGGGGCTGCCTTTGAGGTTGCTGCGGAAACTTCAGGTGGTGCAGAATGCAGCGGCCAGATTTCTCAGTGGTGTGAAAAAATACCATCACATCTCACCCACTCTGGCTGCACTGCATTGGCTGCCCATCCTCTTCCGCATCGACTTCAAAGTGTTGATGCTTACGTATGAAGCCCTAAATGGTTTAGGGCCTTGATATTTGGCGGAACGCCTACACCCACCAAGAACTACCCGTGTTACTCACGCGAGCCAGGAGGTGAGGCTGAGGAGCCTAACGCTGAGGGAGACCCAGAAGGAAAAGACAAGAAATCGGGCTCCTCGCCTCTGGTATAATCTACCTCCTGATATTCGCGCGGCTCCCTCGCTGGGTATTTTTAAAAAACAACTAAAAACATTGATGTTCCGGCAGGGCTTCCCCTCAATCAATTCCTGACCTCCCCTTCTTCTCCTCTCCCTACCCTTTGTCTTAATTTGTTGAAAGTTTTTCTTAATGTAGAATTGTTTATATATATATTGTTGTATGTGTTTTTGTAAGCCGCCTAGAGTGGTCTTAACTGATTAGATAGGCGGGATTAAATAAATAAATAAATAAATAAATAAATAAATAAATAAATAAATAAATAAATAAACAAACAAACAAACAAACAAACAAACAAACAACAACAACACAGTTGAGAAAGAAACTTCTTTCCTTCTTAAATGTTTATCTGCCAGTGGTTTAAGAGAGCAACTTGAGACTAAAGCAGGTATTGTACTGTATTTAGTTCCAAGCCCTGTGGCAGTGTTTAAACTGCAGAATGGCAGTCAAGCCTCTGCTCACAACTTGCAATCCATTCCCAATGGGCTCAGGTAGCTGTCTCAAGGCTGACTCAGCCTTCCACCCCTCCAAGGTTGGTTAAATGAGTATCTAACTCACAGAGAGAGGGACAAAGTATTTCTTGCATAATTATGTTGTAAAATGCCCAGAGAGTACTCTAGTGGTATATAAGCTGAAACAGCAATAACAAGAATAACAATTTCCCTTGTCACATACCCCATTCCTACAAGCTTTCATTTTGACTCTAGTTGGCTTTTTCCTTTTAACAGTCAACTAACGAGCTATCACTCATGCTTTATCGTCCACTCTCTTCTTGTATTTTTTATGAAACTCAGTGGCTTGGATGAAGCAGAGACAAAAGCTTCTTTAACAGCTATGTGATGGAAAGAAAAAAAGAGAGAGATGTGGTTGTAATTTGTGATTCAGGAGAGGACCTTGCTGTGGCCAGATTTCTGGCCGCTGTGATATCTCAGGCTGCGTATCACAAGGAGAAGTCACATGAAATGCAAAAAGCAAAAAAAAAAAAAAAAAAAGTCTCCTGGGATTTCTGTGAAAGCAGGCCTATATAAAACCTGTCTGAATATAGATGTGGGTGTTTATTTTAGGCTTAGTGGCATATGCATTCACAAACTGATGAATATAAAGAGAAGGGGAGAGAAGACAGAGCTCTAATTTGACTGGGTGTATAGAAATAAAGAGATGAGATGAGATGGGTCAGTTTGATGTCCTGCAGAGTTGGTTAATTGTGGTGCAAGTTCATGCTGCCTTAACCTGACAATCCTCAGTGTGAATGGCAGCCTGAGTCCTAGAAGCCAGGGCAGTCTGAGTCATCAGCCTGTCCAGGCTTATGCTGTCAGGAATGTTTTGACTGACACACAACACAGTGATCCCCTTCCTTCCGTGGGATAAATCGTATGTATATTGTTGTTAAATAAAGTTGTGGCCACATTTACCAATGAGCTAGTGGTATCCGGTCCCTCCTTCTTTAGCATACTAAGCCAGTATTTAAACCATCTATTTTACATCTAACCCAGGGATGAGAGTTTTAAAAGGAGAAATTAGCATTTACTTTTTAAAGAATGCAGAAATGTATGTAGACCTTTAATACAGCTTTTGGGAAGTTCATTTATAATCATGAAAACAGAACTATAGCTAAATCAGGAAAGTTTTATGAATAAGATTTATTTCACAGAAGGCATTAAAAAAACCCTTAAGAACAAATGTATTCCAGGATACTAACTTTTACATGGGGGGATGTGGTCAGCCACAATTAAAGAATATGTTTCTTTCAAGGTTTTTTTTTAAAAAATACTCATATGATTTAAACTACTGGAAGCTTTATCAAAGCTAAACCAAAGTAAGTGGCTAACTGAAATATGAATGGAATTTGAGTATATGTTTGCCTGTCTCGAATTTTATATAGCAGACTATTGGGAAACAAGTATTTTGCAGCGCCAGTGGGAAGTGTATTATATATAACACTGAGGATGTTGTTCTCACTGAGAACAACAACAAAAATCTTAACAGAAAGTTAAAAACTAAGTATAACTCATGCATCCCTTTAAAGGAGGTATCATATGATAACATCTGGGATGAAAGGTGTTTAATGTATAAGTAGTTCTTAAGTATACCACACACAGAAACTATGAACTTTGAGACACTTCATGTGAACATTAAAATTATAACACAGTCAAGACATAGCACCCTTTATATAGGAGTCAACTACCAACAAACATGCAGTCTTGTTTTTAATTTTCACAAGCACACACAATGTAAACACCATCTCACAACATTTCCTACAATACCAATGCATGAGAAATGAAGAGAGTAATTCAGGCGTTTCTTGCTATTTTATGTCACTTATTATTTCCTAACACAAGTAGTGCAGAACAAGCAACATCTGTTCATCTACTGCTACTTTATTTATTTATTTATTTATTTATTTATTTATTTATTTATTTATTTATTTATTTATTTATTTATTTATTTATTTATTTATTTATTTATTTGGCTTTTATACCATCCATCTAGATGAATCTACTGTGGGCGGGACATACTAGAGACATTTACAGCCTGACTTTTTTCCAGTGTATTCAAAGGTGTGTATGTTGATGTTCTCCCCATTTTATCCTCACAGTAACTCTTGTGAAGTAAGTCAGACTCAAAAAGAGATTTCACCGAAATGGTTCATAGCAGAGTACAGAAGAGTTTCCACAGTGGAATACAAATCCCAGGGTGAGACAGAAAAAAAAAAACACCATACAAAAACATGCCAGGACTTGCTGCTCCTACCGTCTTCCCCATACCCTGGAAGTTAACTTCATATTGACCTAAGTTCAGAGGTGAGTGCTACTACTCTATTGGTTACAGTAAAGTATTAAGTATTTGGTTGTTGTGGGTTTTTTTGGGCTCTTTGGCCATGTTCTGAAGGTTGTTATTTCTAATGTTTCGCCAGTTCTGTGGCCAGCATCTTCAGAGGACAGCACTCTGTGTTCTGGTGCAGTTTGTTGGGGAGTTGATTATTTATGGCTGTGATATCAGCTTTTGTCCTTTTCAGGAGATGGGTGATTATGGTGATCAGTGTGTTTTTATTGTGGGTGTATTGTTGTGATAAGGAGGAGAGATTATCTGTCACTGTGATTGATGGGTGTAGTTAGCTGGTCTTTTGTGTGTAGTGATCACCGGTCCTTGTGGCTGGGTAGAGTTTGTTGACCTTTTGCACGCTGTATTTTTCAATGCTGGTAGCCAAGTTTTGTTGAGTTTTAAACTTTCTTCTTTTTTGATGAAGTTCTGCCGGTGTTTGTGGATTTCAATGGCTTCCATGTGCAGTCTAATGTAATGATTGCTGGTCTTGTCCAGTTTTCAGTATTTTGAAATAGAATTTTCATGTCCAGCTTGTTTTAGGGCATGTTCTGATTTTTCTGGTTGTTTTAG
Source organism: Pogona vitticeps (assembly GCF_051106095.1). Taxonomy (NCBI): domain Eukaryota; kingdom Metazoa; phylum Chordata; class Lepidosauria; order Squamata; family Agamidae; genus Pogona; species Pogona vitticeps. The sequence goes on from NC_135787.1 coordinate 47,477,777, forward strand.
TCTGCAGTGTCTCTCATGTTCTTTGATTCTGGTGTGGATGCTTCATTTTGTGGTTCCTATATATACCTGGACACAACTGCAAGGTTTCCAGTATACTCCTGCAGTGGTGAGGGGGGTCCCTTCTGTCCTTTGCTGACCGTAACATTTGTTATATTTTTGTGGTGGGCTTGAATACTGGGCTTGAATGGGCTTGAATGTTTTTTGTGCTCTGGTGCAACAAATTGCACCAGAGCACAGAGTGCTGTCCTCTGAAGATGCCGGCCACAGAGACTGGCGAAACATTAGGAAGAATTACCTTCAGAACACGGCCAAAGACCCCGAAAAATCCACAACAACCATTAGATCCTGGCTGTGAAAGCCTTTGCAAATATATTAAGTATTTCTCTGGCAGACTAAAGTGAAAATAGCCTCACTGCAGTCTCCTAGCCCATTATTCAATTACCAATTTGTCCCCCTAATAGTAACATTCTCCGGCAGTGATAATTTCTGGTAACTAAGACATCCAGCTTTTCTTCTAGGGATTCTACATGAGAAAGGGGATTACACAGCTGTAGGAAAAGCTGCAGGACAGAAGTCAGAAATTTTCAATCATCAAAAATCACCCATCTCCTTGACACCATCACCCTTCCACAGGCATAAATTGTGCAACAGGATTTCTGCCTAAATATGCAAGTCATATGAAACTGGGAGTTTTGCTCCAACTTGCTTCATTTTGTAACTGAAGTATAACTTCCATTTAGTTGTTCACATGTTTTTATAGCTCTTAGTAATTTACAAAGAATTTAATTGCCTTGAGTGATTTGGGGGTTTCTACTACCATCTCTGCTGTTTTAATCTTGATTCCATCTAAGAAACACCTGTCTAAGTAAAGATCTTTAGCAGATGACAGTATTTGTTTTTTTATTTAAACTAGTCATTGAATCCTTTCTTTCTGTTAATCTAATGAATAAATTGTAAGAGCAAGAACCAACTGTAAGATATGCCCTGTTCATAATAATTTACACTACGCAATTTGAAGGATCTCTTTAGGTGGCCCAATACCACACTCAGAATCAATGTTCCATAGATTGTATTGATTAATATGCAAGAATTCACATGCAGGTAAGAAAGAAGGCAGCTAAGTTTAACCATGCGTCATAGAAACGTAGAATATGAGAAAGCAGAAGGTCAAATCTCTTCTTTACACAGCAGAAAAAAACCCAGTACATTAAAAAAGTTATGGTGACTACTGAGAAAGGGTGAAAGGAAATACATGAAGGACTTTTGCTTAAAAGATTAATTTGAATGTCATGGTGTTTGCCTTCCTAGGCAGGAGAAGGAAAACGATTTATGAAGTCTTGAGCAATAAAGGTTAGGGTCATTATCCATTTTTCACTGAGAAACTATTCTAGATCATTCTTTACGGAAGAGGGCTTTTTGGGGGTATATTTTTTTAGTTTGGTAATGGACTATGAAAAACAAAGTTTCCAGTGGTTTGGCACTTAATTCTAAGTACCTTAGTACAGTCCCAATGATTTACGTCTTCCATGCAATTCTGTATGTTATTCTGCAACTCCATCATACTATGAGACTTCATCTTACTTTAAAAAATATACATATATTTTTAAAATATGCAAAATTATAATGGCTCTTTGTTAACAAAGAAGTACATGGTACATTCATTTTTCTAGGCGCTTCTAATCTCTCAGGCATTCCTGCGCAACATATATCCTATTCATGTTTATAGGCACTCATGTATATTTCATTGTTCTCATACACACTGGCCAGTATCCTACTGCTAGTCCCAAGCAGAGAAATTCAGTGACACATTGTGTTGACTTAGCATTGAGCAACTGATTCAGTCAATTTACTCTAACTGTAAACAGCAATGTAATGTCAGCCATTAAACATTCCCGTTCATTCCCATTCACACATATACACCCTTTAGCTGGTCAACACTGAAATAGTTCTGCCCATTTTCTTCTCTGCTAGACCTTTTTCCATGAAGAGCACATCACCACATCTGTCTCTTATGACTTGTGTGATGAAAAGTTGGAACAGAAAAGCACAGGTCTCTGCCAGAACCTAAGTGAATAGCAGGGAAATAAGAGAAATGCAGGTGCTTTGAAAGCAAAAGGTCCTAGCTTCCCTCTGTGGCATCTCCACTTCAAGTACGGATAACCATCTCCGCTTTGCATTCAGCTCATAATAAGGTGCACACCCAACATTCCTAAACAAAACATTCTGCAAATCAGAGCTTGTCCTGACTTAGGTAGAACATTTCCTTTTTCACTCAACATGAAGATAAGTTTACATATTATCCTTATGCTTCAGGTTCTTTTGGGAACTGATGAGTATTTTGAATTTTGTAAAGGAAAACAAAATACATTGAGTCAACATAATTGAAATTATTTATGCTATAAACGTGGACAGATTTCTGAGAAAGTGAACCCCACTGAACTAAACTGGACTGGACTGAGTAAGCGTGTTTTAGAGCTGCATTACTAATTATTAAAACCTCTCTTTTACAGTCATAAACCTTAAACATACCCGCATAGACCAAGAATCTCATAATACAGTTAGGACATTTTTTTTCCAGACTGAAGCTATCAGATTATTCCAGCCAGCATGTCAACTGGCTAGTTAACATATTTTGAAAGTTTTAGGTAAATGGAAAGAATTAATGTTTGTTTGTTTGTTTGTTTATTTATTAAATTTATACCCCGCCCCTCTAGACCATGTCTACTCGTTTCCATCTCTGCCCAAGAGACAACCCTCATTGTTCCTCTCAACTTTCCCTCATTTCCCCCCATATTGATCCACATGATTGCAAACTGTGTTATGACTTTTTATTTGCCTATGCCCTTTTGTCTCTCCAGATGAGACAGTAGATGTGATGGACAGCTCATGTGAATTCCTAGGAAGCACAAGAGATTTCTTCTTCTTCTTCTTCTGTGGAACCTAACAGACCATCAGCATATTCATACTTAACCTTCACACAAATGGCCTGAATGAAAAGGAAGACAATCCAGATTCCTGTCCAAACAATTTAAATCTATCATTTGATACAGAAGAAGCACAATGGAAGGGGAGATAAGTGGTGGCTAAGCTACATGTAGTTGTGCAAATGTAATTACAATCTTAGCTGCAACAGAACAGGTAGAACTTAGAAGTAGCCCCCAGTAACACAATTATCTTGAAATAACGATAAAAAGCATTGTAATCAGTACTTACAAACTTCCTTTTTAGGTATGACAAATAACACTTTTTAAAGGGCATTTTAGGGCAATTATAAAGGCATTTTGACAAGACATTTTCAGTGAGTGTGACATTCTCTTATCACTCTCAAGCGGCACAAAAAGTATTCTTTCATCATGCCTTTTATCCAGAAAACCCTGGAAAGGATCATCATAAGGAGCACCATCAAATCATGTCGAAATTGGCTTGAGAGTATGTAATTATGAGTATATTGTTTCTGACATATAATATCAGAATTGGCCAATAGACGGAACCAGAAAGTACTCCCCTGTAATGACACAGCATACATCACAGTGAATTACTTGCACACTTGAACACAGCTAGCTTTTTAAAATATGTTCTGACAACAGGGTTGGAAAATGTGGCTTTCCAGCAGTTTTTGGCCTACAACTCCCATAAAGACTGGCCAGCATAGCAAATTGCCAAGTCTTTGGGAAACTGCAATATAACAGATCTGTATGAGGAAGGTTGTCCACCTCTGATATGAAACATGGGAAAATCTGCCCTTTTCAGAACTTTTTGTTCAGATTGTTCATAGCTATCTTTTAAAGGTAGGAGAACAAGTAACCACCCAAATGATGCTGCATTGCTACTTCCATGATCCCATATGAGTCTTCTGCATGAAAAAAATGGCCACTATGTATTATTTGAAATATTTAAGTTCAAAAAGCAATATTAAATAATAGTATAATAATACAAATAATAATATTATTATGATTATAAGCCATTAATGTTGATACGGTTTCTACTAGACATTGAAAATATCACTTGATTCAGCAAAAGATGGGGTCAGTGGAACATGCCCAATAAGGCAAAACATGAAATCCATGTCTACAATTAAGGCATAAAATTCTGTTTCTGTTGCAGTTCCAAACTGTCATGTGTTTATGATGCTAACATACATAAGGATACTTTGGCAATTCAAAATCTAGGCCAGGCAATTAGTTGATAATCTAACACCAAATGAAATAATTGATAACCTGTTTACCAGTGTGCCACCAGCCAAGTGACTAGCTGATTCTGGTTGGTACACTGAAAAAAATAAATTACACCATAAATTTCCTCAGCATTCCTAGCCCTCGGATCCAGCATTCCTGGCCCTCGGATCCACAGTAGTTCAAAATAACACTTTTGGTTGCCAAAAAGATTGCACACCAAACAAATAAGCATGGTTTTCTTTTCTGAAATACATAAAGAAACAAAGCCAAGCCTGCAATATGTGATTATAAAGACTAAAGCTGTTTAATATTTATATGAGGCCACTGGGTGGGGTCATCAGGGGGTGTGGGGCATCCTGCCATCAGTACGCTGATGACACTCAGCTCTATATCTCCTTCTCTCCAGCTACAGTGGATGCCGTTCTGTCCCTTCAGCGCTGGCTGGAGACTGTACTGCAATGGATGTAGGAAAATGGGCTGAGGCTGAACCCGGACAAGACAGAGGTCCCGAGGGTGGGTGGCCTCACCATTGGCGGTTTGGGAAACTCCCTCTCTTTTAGGGGGGTGACTCTCACCGTGAAGAGTGAGGTTCGCAACTTGGGGATCCATCTGGACCCGGCGCTCACCATGGAAACCCATGTGGCGTCAGTGGTCTGCTCTGCCTGCTTCCATCTTTGGTGGATTGCCCAGCTGCGTTCCTATCTTGATGTTGGGGCGCTCACCACTCTGGTTCATGCGCTTGTAATCTTGAGATTAGACTACTGTAATGCGCTCTACATTGGGCTGCCTTTGAGAATAATGCAGAAGCTTCAAATTGTGTAGAATGCGGCGGCCAGACTTCTCAGTGGGGTGAGAAAACATTAACATATCTCTCCCACTCTGGCCGCCTTGCACTGGCTGCCCGTTCGCTTCCGCATTCATTTCAAAGTTTTAAAGATTACATATAAAGACCTAAACGGTTTAGAACCTCGATACTTGGCGGAACGCCTCCTCCCATCTAGATCTACTCATATCACTCGTTCTAGCCAGGAGGGGTGGCTGAGGACCCTAACGCCAAGGGAGGCCCAGAAGGAAAAAACAAAAAAACAGGCCTTCTCGGCAGTGGCTCCCCACCTTTGGAATAATCTCCCCTCCGAGATCCGTTTGGCCCTTTCGCTGGGTATTTTTAAAAGCCAACTTAAAACCTGGGTATTCAGACCACTGGTTCTTAACCTTGGGTTACTCAGGAGTTTTGGACTGCAACTCCCAGAAGCCTTCACCACCAGCTGTCTTGACTGGGGTTTCTGGGAGTTGCAGTTCAAAAGCATCCGAGTAACAAAGGTTAAGAACCACTGATTTAGACAAGCCTTCCCTCTGGACACTACTTAATTTATCTTTTTATCTTCCATCTTGAATGACTGTTTATTGTTGTGAAATTGTTGAAAAATTGTTGCCATATTACAATTGTTTTTATTCTACTTGTTGTGAGCTGCCCAGAGTAGACATTGTCTAGATGGGCGGCATATAAGTCTAATGAATGAATGAATGAATGAATGAATGAATGAATGAATGAATGAATGAATGAATGAATGAATGAATGAATGACACATGGAGTCAAATGTTATAAACTCAGCAGAGGGGTCATCCAGCAATGAGGAGCTGGAAAAGCTTAACACCTCGGTGTCTGATAGGATGAAGGACCTGCTTGACTGTGCAGGTCCCAGACTCTCAGGGAACCAGCAGGCAAAGCCCAGAGATCCTGGACATTCAGAGAATCATGAGCCTAAGCCTGTGGATGGTTGGAGTTCAAGGGTGGAGTCTGAGGTGGGACAATTCCCAGAACTCAGAACTGAATGAGACTGAAGGCACGAGCATGGTTTGAAATCCATGAGTGCTCGACTACAGGGGAAGATTCTTTGGGTAAGTGGTCTCTGTATGAGGAAACATCCCTGCAGCTGGGTTCTTCCCTTGATGTCTGAAGATCTGCAGCAGTGTGCTCAGTGGAGCTCCAAAAGCACAACTAGAAAACAGCCTTCAGTTGGCTCTGCAAACTACTGGAAATAAACCACAGATTTTCAGCCAGGACTTTGTCCTCACATTAGCTGGGGATGCTGGAGACCTTCTGTATACAAAAGTGTATTGAGCTAACAGACTTAAAAAGAACAAACAAATATTGAATGGAATGAGAGATTCTCTTGATAATCTTATTTATGCCCTTATTTTGATCAAGACACTTGTGAACATTTGGTGGTCTGGGACAGAAAAAGTTTATCACTTTTTTCGAAAACCAAACATCACAGTATTGTAACTGTAAACAGAAAACAACCTAGGTGAGATTGAAATTAACAAATATCAGTGCTTTACAAATGAAATCTACAGAGGTTCTAGTTATCCTTGTGTCTAAAGTTCCAAGTTATAACAACTTTTAAACCACAGACAGTATTTATACCTTCAATCTACCTGCACATTGATTCCAAATGACCTTGAAGGCTCTCAGAGAATGATTGGATTTATGCTACTCTCATTTCCTTTCATTCATGTCCTTACATGTTTTGCAATGGGCAAGATCTTAGAAAAGAATAACTGTCTCATAAAACTTTCTCCTTCACTGAATACCTCAAGCTATATTCCTTCCCTTATCATTCCAATATCTGACCTTTTCATCTAAAGCTTCTGGCTAGTTGGCGTTGTTTTCAAGTTTTTATTTGATTTGATGTAACACCCAGAAATTATATGAAAGGTATTATAAATATATTGCATGTGAAATGATGTAGGTATTTCCACCTTGTGTTTTCATGTGTATTGCTCAAAATAATCTACAAACCCTTGGAAAATATAATTGAATTATAAAATTGACAGAGATTTCCTGATTTGGGATTATACACTCAAGACTATTTGGAAAGATCCTGGCTTCCTTAAAGAGAATGTTTCTGGTTCTGACACTGAACGTAGATGGCTATGAAAGTGGTTTATCCCCACGGTATAGTGATATAAAATTTGCAGGAGAAGACCAGTCTTCCATTATCACATTTGACTTGGATTTTTTTTTCCAGTGGCTCTATTCAATACTACCTTCAAAACATTTTTGGGACACATTTGGTGAAGAATGCAGCAGTGATAATGTTGAATTGGCTTTTTGCTCCCACCACCTTTTCTCCTTTTAAAAGCTGTTGGCTTCTGGGTTGCTTTTAAGTTCAAAGTGCTATTCCTTATTTTTAATGCCCTAACTGTTTGGGAATAAAAAACCTTACAGTCTTTCCCTATAATTCACCTTTCCCTATTAATTCTGCCTTTTTTTTTTTTTTTTTTTGGTTTTCCTCATTCTGCCACTGACGTATCTTCAAGTTCTAAATGTACAGTAGTGGTGGGTACACAGAGGAGGGTCTTTTCTATTGCTTTCCCGAGACTTTGAAACTCTCTGCCCCATGATGCATAGCTGGTGCCATGATTTATGATATGAACATTCTTTGCAGTCAGTAAATCTCACAGCTAGACATGAGCTATTTGTATTCATATTCTTGAGGATATGAATACGAACAGCAGTGCCTCAGGTGCCACAGATTGCCATTACCTTCCCCCAGAACTGGCCAGTCCACTCACCATTTGCTACGCAGCATTTGGCTCCATCATTGTCCTTGTGCCAATTGTGGAAGGAGGCGGGCTGGCTCTTCATGCCTCCCTGTGCAGCCGACTGCTGTGGAACAGAGGCGGGATGGGAAGTCTTCCTGCTCAGCTGATGAGTGGTTGATTGTGCGCAGAGGTGGGGAAGAGCTGGTTGGGCTCCTTCTGTGATTGGTGTGATGATGATGACAGAGCTGAGAACTACACAGCAAATAGTGAATGGACTGACCAATTCTGGGGGGAGGGGATCCCATGGCACCTGTGGTGCAGCTATTTGTATCCCCAGGGATACAAATGCAAATAGCCCGTGTCTATACATGACGTTGCCAACCTAGCAGTTCGAAAGCATGTAAAAAGTAGATAAATAGGTACCACCTTGGTGGGAAGGTAATGGTGTTTCATGTCTAGTCACGCTGGCCATGTGACCATGGAAACTGTCTTCGGACAAATGCTTGCTCTGTGGCTTGGAAACAGGGATGAGCACCGTGCCCTAGAGTCAGACATGACTGGACTAAATGTCAAGGGGAACCTTTACCTTTTACCTATACATGACACATCCAAGGCAGAAATCCCTGTATAATGGGAGGCCACATTCAATGGCATCTCATGAACCAGCATAATTGAGTCAATTAACAAGAGATGGAGAAGAGTTGAACTCTTTATAAACAGGACAGGTGCAAACAGTCATGCAAGATAAAGGAAATGAGCCAATAGGCAGAACATTTTGACAAAAGTAATTTTAGCCAAAGATACCAGTAAGGCAGTGATTTGGAGATTTTATATGGGCTTTCAGGTTTCATTAACATGGAGAATCCCTCCCTTGAAATGACATTGATAAGGTAACTCATAATTAGGGAAGGCAACCTAGTTGTTGTTGTTTAGTCATTAAGTCATATCCAACTCTTTGTGACACCATGGACCAGAGCACACCAGGCCCTCCTGTCTTCCTGGAGTTTGGTCAAATTCATGTCGGTAGCTTTGATGACACTGTCCAACCATCCTGTCCTTTGTCGTCTCCTTCTCCCCTTGCCTTCACACTTTCCCAACATCAGGGTCTTTCCAGGGAGGCTTCACTTCTCATGAGATGGCCAAAGTATTGGAGTCTCAGCTTCAGGATCTGCCTCCATATCTTCTATTTGCCAGAAGATGATGGGACCAGTGGCCATGATCTTAGTTTTTTGGATGTTGAGCTTCAGACCATTTTTTGCACTCTCCTCTTTCACCCTCATTAAGAGATTCCTTTTCCTCTTCACTTTCTGCCATCAGAGTGGTATTATCTGCATATCGGAGGTTGTTGATATTTCTTCCGGCAATCTTAATTCCAGTTTGGGATTCCTCCAGTCCAGCCTTTCACATGATGTATTCTGCATATAAGTTAAATAAGCAGGGAGACAATATACAGCCTTGTCGCACTCCTTTCCCAATTTTGAACCAGTCAGTAGTTCCATATCCAGTTCTAACGCTTGCTTCCTGTCTCACATATAGATTTCTCAGTTGATAGATAAGGTGGTCAGGCAATCCCATTTCTTTAAGAACTTGCAATAGTTTGCTGTAGTCCACACAGTCAAAGGCTTCTGCATAGACAATGAAGCAGAAGTACATCTTTTTCTGGAACTCTCTGGCTTTCTCCATAATCCAGTGCATGTTAGCAATTTGGTCTCTAGTTCCTCTGCCCCTTCGAAATCCAGTTTGTACTTCTGGGAGTTCTTGGTCCACATACTGCTGAAGCCTACCTTGCAGGATTTTGAGCATAACCTTGCTAGTGTGTGAAATGAGTACAATTATATGGTAGTTGGAGCATTCTTTGGCGCTGCCCTTCTTTGGGATTGGAATGTAGACTGATCTTTTCCAATCCTCTGGCCACTGTTGAGTTTTCCAAACTTGCTGGCATATTGAGTGTAGCACCAGCATCATCTTTTATGATTATAAATAGTTTGACTGGTATGCCATCACCTCCACTGATCTTGTTGTTAGCCATGCTTTCTAAGGCCCACTTGGCTTCACTCTCCAGGATGTCTGGCTCAAGGTCAGCAACCACACTATCTGGGTTGTCCGGGACATCCAGATCTTTCTGGTATAATTTCTCTGTGTACTGTTGCCACATGCTCTTGATGTCTTCTGCTTCTGTGAAGTCCCTACCATTTTTGGCCCTTATCATGTCCATCTTTGCACAAAAGGTTCCTTTAATATCTCCAATTTTCTTGACCAGATCTCTGGTTTTTCCCTTTCTATTATGTTCCTTTATTTCTTTGCACTGTTCATTTAAGAAGGCCCCCTTGTCTCTCTTTGCTATTCTTTGGAAGTCTGTATTCCATTTTCTGTAACTTTCCCTATCTCCCCTGCATTTTGTTTCCCTTCTCTTCCCTGCTATTTCTAAGGCCTCGTTGGACAGCCACTTTGCTTTCTTGCATTTCCTTTTCTTTGGGATGGTTTTTGTTGGTGCCTCCTGTACAATGTTACAAGCCTCCAGCCATAGTTCTTCAGGCACTCTCTCCACCAAATCTAGTCGCTCAGTAGCATGTAGGATGCCTTCCAACCTGAGGGGCTCATTTTCCAGCATCGTATCTTTCAGCCTTTTGTTTCTGTTCATGGACTTTTCTTGGCAAAGATACTGGAGTGGCCTGTCAGTTCCTGTTCCAGGTGGATCGTGTTTAGTCAGAACTCTCCACTATGACCTGTCTGTCTTGGGTGACAACCTAGTTACAATTAATTTAATACAGAGATGGGCATGAACCACCGGTTCAGCAGAAGGCCAAACTCAGAGGAAGTGCCCAGAGGAGGTGGGGCATGGATGTTGGGGTGCTGCTTCTGTGTGGGGACCAACCAGAGGGGGGGCAGAATGCTGAACCATGGAAAACCAGCAGTCTGCCGAACTAGGATGCTGAACCATCTCTAATTTAAAACAGATGTTGTAAAAATCAAACCATTCATTGATCTATAACAGTGGTTCTTAACCTTTGTTACTCGGATGTTTTTGAACTGCAACTCCCAGAAATCCCAGCCAGCATAGTTGGTGGTGAAGGCTTCTGGGAGTTGCAGTCCAAAACTCCTGAGTAACCCAAGGTTAAGAACCAGTGATCTATAAAGTGTTCCAGGACCTCACCTGCAACTAATCCTATGAAGGAAAAAATAACACCAGAATTGAGCACACTTTTTTCTAAGAATAAAGACATTAGAGTACACTCAGTGGCCAAAAACCTATTGACATAAATTTACACTGCAGATGTGAGTTGAGGTCATCATTCAGAGCAGTAAATTTTAAATTAATTTAAAGCTTCCTATCTCTCCCTTTCAAGTTCTTTTTTCTTTCTTTTTTTAAATTAACTATTACCAAACAACTATACAAAACAACAAGGGGGGGTACAATGGGATTAACAAAACACAAATATATACATAGGGGTGTATTAGCTCTCGCACAATATCTAAAACACTCTTGACTTGATAACTGTGCTGTGATAATATCTAATACATTCTTTACTCATATCTGTTTGGGCCCAGTCATAAAACATTTTCCAACTTTCCTTAATACTGTATATATTCTCGGGTTCTCACATAGTGTCTCGATAAGCTATCCATTTCAGCAATTTCTAATAACTTTTAAAATAAATAGATTCTCTGATATAGACTAGATTTGATGATCTATAGGGTCCTTTTCGTTTCTATAGTTCGAAGTTCTGTTTCCCACTCAGATGTCTGAGGAAGTGGACTTGTCCAGAAAAGCTCACCTTAAAATACTGCAGCTAATCTTTAAGGTGCCACAGTATTTTTGTCTTCTTCATATTTTATTTTTCTTTTGGTTTGGTCTGATATGCTAACACAGACTAACATGGCTACCTCTTCTAAAATAACTGTTTCCCACTGGTGACTGTTTTGGACTGTAAAGGATTACAGTCACAAAAAAATGACTATTGTGTTCACTGTGGTGTAATGAAGAATTGCATGGTCTTGTGAAATGAGTTTATAAAGAGATTTACACTAATATGAAAGAATTGGGAAAAGGCTGTGTGGTACACTTAAGATTACACAAATGAAAGAGTAGGTGATACAAAAATATTGAACTACGAAAAAAATCAATCATTCATTAATTTGTGCACCCCTGAAAACAATGCAGCTAATTCCAGTTGTTAGATTAATTAGAAGAATAAAAAAAACATTAACCAAGATCAAATTTCTAGTTCCAAATAGAGTAGACACGTTGAATTAATGGGATGTATAAATATTAATAATTCTCATTTACTCTTGTTGGAGGTAAATTTATCCCCAGCACACGTGCTTGAATATTGTTCCTGGGAATGTTTTGAGACATAGTGCATCAGTCTCTTCTAGAAGCATAAGAAACATTTGTTTTATCCTACTCAGAACTGATGTTCTGGCTGTTCTGTTCTGGTTGATTCAGGGCATCAAAGGGTTAATGAAAAGCACTGGTTGATGGGTTTGATTTCTAAAATATGATTCTCATGTGCATCTATCACATCCCACTATCACATAAATTTTTATTTAAAAAATCCCCATTCTAGCCTGTTCTGACTAGAAACAAGAATATCATACTACAATAGAAATCAGTTACTGTATTTTCCAGCAATATTCTGAAATCAGTGTACTGCCTTCAGAGACACTCTGGAATAGAGATACTTTCTCAACTTCAAAACATGTTGTTTACTGAGACACTAGTTAGAAGTTGGGAAAAAACATTTTTAAGAGCTTGGATTATGTCAGTGAGTGATTTACTACTAAGCAGAAGTCTGAAACCATAGATATTTCATTACTGTTTTACCACTGTATTGCTTACTTGATGTTATTATTGCTATTATTGTTATTATTATTGATGTCATTATTGCTGAGTATTTGTGAATGGTGAGCAAATGATACATCATCACATAATCTCTTTTAATGTACAATACCAGAGTTCAGATACTATACAAATAGGGCAGATCTAGTGATCTCTATAACATCTCTGGAAAAACAAGAGATTTTCTCTTGCCAGCTCTAGCAATATCAATGTATTAATCTTTCTGTTGACAGATTTTTGCCCTAGAGCCACTTCATGGTGGTATTACTACGACAATCAATTTTCATTTCAAAAGGTGCTTTTAGTAGATCTGGAGGGTTTTCGCTCATTAAGGTTGATAACATCAGCTAACGCAGCCCTTATTTGATCTCTCATCTACTGGACAGTATTTATTTCATTTCTGCCATACACACACTCACAACTGAATACTACTCAAGGATAACACAGATTATTATTTTTGTTCATAATACATACTCGTTTTCATTTATGCTCTTAACTTACTACTTTGCCATTATAATTATCTCAGTAGCCAATGTCTATTTGCAGGATAAGTTATGAACAGGAACTGCTTTGCCATGAACATCTCTTCCAGCAGATGAACAGCAACTGTCTAGAATTACAGTGAAATTACATAAAGAATACTAAATGGAAAGAATATATCATGTGGTGCAAATGCAAGCTCCTGTTCTGCTTTGCGACCTGCTGCAGATGTTGAAGTGGTGATACAGTTGACAGGTTGAGAGATTTATGTTAGTAGAATTCAGAATGTTTAAGTCAATGAAAAATATCTATTTTAGTTACTTCTGAGAAACAGAAAAGGTGTGCATGGCTACTTCCTTGGTTTTCTGAGCCATGTAAAAGTAACTGCAGCCAATCACTTCTCAAAATGTTTAAACAAAATGTTTATATCACAGTACTACATACTTTGTTAGTTGAGCTTCATTTATTGATTTTTGGACAAGAATGTAAATCGGATCACTAACAATATTTTAAATTTGCGAAAATCAGAATTATATTTGTAAACCTCAGATTTTTTCCCCCCAGAATTCATCTAGAATTTACAAACCACAACGCATCTTTGAGACCTGACCTGATTGGTTATTGAATGCACAAAAATATACTGTAATTACAACTCAAATTTATCAAAAGGCAAATGATGTATTACCGGATAAAGAATTTGTTTCTAAACTAAAATACCAACATTTAGAAAAATGTTTGAGAAGATGTTCAGTGTGTGTCTGGTGTTCCACCAGTTTGGTAATCCTAGTGGCTTGTGATAAAGTAATTTTTATACTGATTATCTATGTTAAACTACAAGCTGAGTTGCCTGAGGTTGAGGAACTATTCTTAAGCCAATAATAACTACCTGCTACAAAATTACTGTCTTTCAGAACTAATGCCTGGTACATGTACAAAGCTGATAAAATGCATTTCAGATTAGGGTGGTCATTCAGAAGCGTCTTAAATTTCCACCTTCCATCTCAATTTCCATGGAAGAGGGTGAAGTGAGTTTCTTGTAAAGAAATTTTGGCATGATCTTGAATGACAAATGACATACTTCCAGGTGCCAAGATAGACGGGGTGGGGGATACAGTCACCCTCAACTTCAGCTTTGACTGGAGCCGCTTTGTTCTCAGTGCCCTGAATAATTAATAACTCCTTTGGCAATCAGTCATGCATTCTTTAATGGCACCTCAGGCATCAAGTGTCCCATTCACCCACTCCCCCCAAGTAACAATAGACCTCACTACACTGGGTGTTCTATGCCAAGCTTGTAACTGACATAATTTAAACTAAACAAGTCACTAGAAGGAATATTACCCAGACCCAAATTGGAATCTTTTATCAGGTTTGTTTACACAGCATACAGTTGCTATGTAAATCATATCAGTATCGAGCAGATTTGAGACAGACTTTTTTAACATACATTTTTGGCAAGTCACTTCCCCTCCTGCATACTCAGAGAAGTACAAACATGCTATTATGTAGCTCAAGACTTAAAATATCTGTGAAGACACAATACATAGATATATCAATATACTTGACAGAATTTAAAATAATGTTTTCCAGTCTCATTGTTATTGTTGTTGTTTAGTCATTAAGTCGTGTCCGACTTTTTGTGACCTCATGGACCAGAGCACGCCAAGCCCTCCTGTCTTCCACTGCCTCCTGGAGCTTGCTCAAATTCATGTTGGTAGCTTCGATGACACTGTCCAAGCATCTTGCCCTCTGTCATCTCCTTCTCCTCTTCACACTTTCCCAACATCAGGGTCTTTTCTAAAGAGTCTTCTCTTCACATGAGATGGCCAAAGTATTGGATCCTCAGCTTCAGGATCTGTCCTTCCAGTGAGCACTCAGGGTTGATTTCCTTCAAAATGGATAGGTTTGTTCTCTTTGCAGTCCAGGGGACTCTCAAGAACTTCCTCCAGCACCACAATTAAAAATCATCAATTATTCAGCGGTCAGCCTTCTTATGGTACAGCTCTCACTTCCATACATCACTACTGGAAAAAACAACTTTCCACTGTCTCCTGGAGTTTGGTCAAATTCATGTTGGCAGCTTTGAGGACACTTTGCGGACCTTTGTTGTCTAGGTTTGTCGTCACTTTCCTCCCAAGAAGCAGGTGTCTTTTAATTTCATGGCTGCTGTCCCCATTGGCAGTGATCACGGAGCCCAAGAAAGTAAAATCTCTCACTGCCTCCATATCTTCCCCTTCTATTTGCCAGGAGGTGATGGGACCAGTGGCCATTAATTTAGTTTTTTTCATTTTGAGCTTCAGACCATTTTTTGCACTCTTACTTTTCACCCTCATTAAGAGGTTCTTTAATTCCTCCTCACTTTCTGCCACCAGAGTGGTATCATCTGCCACCAGAGTGGTATCATCTGCATAGTGGATGTTGTTGATATTTCTTCTGGCAATGTTAATTCCAGTTTGGGATTCCTCCAGACCTGCCTTTCGCATGATTTATTCTGCATATAAGTTAAATAAGCAGGGAGACCATATACAGTGGTGCCTCGCAAGACAAAATTAATCCGTACCACGGTTAATGCTGTCAAGCGAAAATTTCGTCTTGCAAAGAGCTTTTTCACATAGGAATTCATTGCAATTTAATTAATGCATTCCTATTGGGAAAAAAGTCAGAAACAAAAACTCAGCAAAAAGTTACTTACCAGGTACAATAAACCGAACCCAGCTCCTTACGGTGCCTTTGTAGCCCCGGAACAGCGTGAAAAAGAGTGCCAAACAGCAGAGACTCAGCAACCAGCACGGACCTGGCAGCCATTTTGTGTTAGTCTCTCTTCCTGCCCCCCCGCCTCTCAGCTGATCGGCGCTGGGTCTAAGAGTCTTCCCAAGGCGTGCCTAGCAGGGAAAAAGCCTCTTAGACCCAGCGCCAATCAGCTGAAAGGTGGGGAGAGGGGGGCAGGAGCAGACACACAAAATGGCTGCCGGCTCCCTGCTGGTTGCCGAGTGTCCACTGTTTGGCACTCTTTTTCAGGCTGTTCCGGGGCTACCTGGTAAGTGATTTTTGCTGACTTTTTTTCTGACTTTTCCCCCCATAGGAACACATTAAATTTTGACACATTCCTATGGGAAACGCACCTCACAAGATGAAAACTATCGCAAGACAGCCCGTCTTGCGAGACACCAAAAATCTCTCAAGACCCTTTCGTCTTGCGAGGCACCACAGCCTTGTTCTACTCCTTTCCCAATTTTGAACCAATCAGTTGTCCCATATTAAATTCTAACTGTTGCTTCCTGTCCAACATATAGATTTCTCAGGAGATAGATAAGGTGGTCAGGCACTCCAATTTCTTTAAGAACTTGCAATAGTTTGCAGTGGTCCACACAGTCAAAGGCTTTTGCGTAGTCAGTGAAGCAGAAGTAAATGTTTTTCCGGAACTCTCTGGCTTTCTCCATAATCCAGCGCATGTTAGCAATTTGGTCTCTAGTTCCTCTGCCCCTTTGAAATCCAGCTTGTACTCGTGGGAGTTCTCGGTCCACATACTGCTGAAGCCTACCTTGTAGGATTTTGAGCATAACCTTACTAACGTGTGAAATGAGTGCAACTGTACGGTAGTTTGAGCATTCTTTGGCGCTGGGATTGGGATGTAGACTGATCTTTTCCAATCCTCTGGCCACTGCTGAGTTTTCCAAACTTGCTGGCATATTGAGTGTAGCACCTTAACAGTGTCATCTTTTAAGATTTTAAATAGTTCCACTGGAATGCCATCACCTCCACTGGTCTTGTTGTTAGCCATGCTTTCTAAGGCTCACTTGACTTCACTCTCCAGGATGTCTGGCTGAAGGTCAGCAACCACACTCTCTGGGTTGTCCGGGACATCCAGATCTTTCTGGTATAATTCCCCTGTGTATTCCTGCCATATCTTCTTGATGTCTTCTGCTTCTGTGAAGCCCCTACCATTTTTGTCCTGTATCATTTCCATCTTTGTACAAAATGTTCCTTTAATATCTCCAATTTTCTTGACCAGATCTCTGGTTTTTCCCTTTCTATTATGTTCCTTTATTTCTTTGCACTGTTCATTTAAGAAGGCCCTCTTGTCTCTCCTTGCTATTCTTTAGAAGTCTGCATTCAATTTTCTGTAACTTTCCCTATCTCCCTTGCATTTTGTTTCCCTTCTCTTCTATGCTATTTGTAAGGCCTCGTTGGACAGCCACTTTGCTTTCTTGCATTTCCTTTTCTTTAGGATGGTTTTTGTTGCTGCCTCCTGTACAATGTTAAGAGATTCCAACCACATAGTTCTTCAGGCACTCTGTCCACCAAATCTAGTTCTTTAAATCTGTTCTTCACTTCCCCTGTGTTTTTATAAGGGATTTGGTTTAGACTATACCTGAACCCCAGTGGTTTTTCCTACTTTCTTCTGTTTGAGCTTGAATTTTGCAATGAGAAGTTGAGGATTAGAGCCACAATCAACTCCAGGTCTTCTTTTTGCTGACTGTATAGAGCTTCTCCATCTTTGGCTGCAGAGAATATAATCAATCTGATTTCAGTATTGCCCATCTGGTGATGTCCATGTGTAGAGTTGCCTCTTGCGATGTTGGAAAAGAGTGTTTGTAATGACCCGCTTGTTCTCTTGACAATACTCTATTAGCCTTTGCCCTGCTTCGTTTGGAACTTCAAGACCAAACCTACCTGTTGTTCCTTTTATTTCTTGAGTCCCTACTTTAGCATTCCAATCCTCTATCATGAGAACATCTTTCTTTGGTGTCAATTCTAGAAGGTGTTGTAGTTCTTCATAGAATTGGTCAATTTCAGCCTCTTCGGTAGTTGGTGCATAAACATGGATTATTGTGATGTTGAAAGGTTTGCCTTGGATTTGTATTGAAATTATTCTATCATTTTTGGGACTGTATCCCAGTACTTTTCCCACTCTTTTGTTGACTATGAGGGCCACTCCATTTCTTCTATGGGATTCTTGCCCACAATAGTAGATATGATAATCATCTGAATTGAATTCGCCAATTCACGTCCATTTTAGTTCACTGACACCCAGGATGTCAATGTTTATTCTTGCCATCTCCTGTTTGACCACATCAAGCTTACCAAGGTTCATAGATCTTACATTCCAGATTCTTATGCAGTATTTTTCTTTGCAGCATCGGACTTTCCTTTTACTTCCAGGCACGTCCACAGTTGAGTGTCCTTTCGGCTTTGGCACAACCACTTCATTAGCTCTGGAGCTACTTGTACTTGTCCTCTGCTCCTCCTCAGTAGCATGTTGGACACCTTCTGATCTGAGGGGCTCATTTTCCAGCATCACAGCTTTTAGTCTTTTGTTTTTGTCCATGGAGTTTTCTTGGCAAAGATATTGAAGTGGCTTGCCAGTTCCTGCTCCAAGTGGATTGTGTTTAGTCTGGACTCTCCACTATGGCCTGTCCGTCTTGGGTGTCCCTGCATGGCATAGCCCATAGCTTCTCTGTATTACTCAAGCCTCCTTGCCACGACAAGGCAGCAGTCTGTGAAGCAGTCCAGTGTCATTATTCTGGGTTATTTCTAATACTATAAACCTGATAAAATTGCTAGAAATTCAAGGTATATATAAATTAGGAAACGCACACAAAATCAACTTTCATTAATCCCTAATATTTGGATTTTCACATACAGTACATTTGATCTGCTCTGTACTTAGGAATATACAATGTGTAGTTACATAAAAGAAAACACAATACTATTTTTCCTCCAGAGAATGATAACTTTATTATTTTAGTGACCTCAGCTTTTGCTCTGTTTGCTAAGTCCAGGTTGAGTTACCAATTCTCTTAGATGCTTAATCAACATAAAAGTTGTTTCTTTAAATCCGTTTACTAAAATTAAATAAATTACTGCAGATTTAAACAAAAACACTTTTAAAAACAGTCTAAGATGTTATTTCTACTGTGTGTGGCCTCCAATAACAAACAGGAGCTAGCACTGCTTTATTTCATTTTACTTCAGTTCTCTTCAAACAATTTCTCTTTGCTAATCCAGAGTCTTTCACCTTGCAGAATGTGAACAAAGAGGGATTTACTACTCTAGGCCAATTCGTAAAAATATGATCCTGATATGCTTCAGTATTAAAAACAAACAAACACACACAGCAATTTTATCTTTGCAGCAGCGGCTTTAAAATAATTTCTACTTGAGGTCCTCTTTTTAAATTTATGAGCCAGACTCCAATAATGGTGTTTGTGTAAGGTCTGTATAACATTCTCAGGTTACCTGGCAAAGTGCTGGGGCACATTTGGTTGCACAATTGGGCGCATGATCAAAACATCTTGAATTAGCTGTGGCAAATTATTCAACTTTAGACAAGTGCCAGAATGATTCCGGCCATAGTAATTTCTACCCTACCCTATTGTGTGGAATAAAGAAATTTAAACTAAAAAGGAACTAAAATCAAATTTAGTTTTAAATTAAGTCAAGTTCAAGACTAAACTTAATATCAATTGTTTAATGTTCTGTGATATAAAGATCATGAAAATATCTCTGAGTAAGGATGGACTGCTTTATTTCTGAATAACATGCACATACAATTAAGGGAGCGGCACAAAAAATTGAAGGAACAAGGCTAGGGTCCTCAGAGAGCAGCCCTAGCTGGAGAATGTACTTGTGGTTTGAAAAACTGTGTCCATTCACTCTCGGTTCCACATGTATACATGAATACACTTCAAAAATGTGTATTTTAAGTAATGCATATTTGTGAGTGTATAATTCAAAAAGGAGAAAGAATCTATGATTTGCATTTTTGCCCAGTGAAAGCATGCAGAGATATGCAGACATTTTCATTAATCCTCCCAGAGACCACAAATTAAATAAATTCATAAAACAAGTTGATTAACATAGATTGCCCTTCTATCACTATTCCTAACTGCCATTCAAAACTGTCCTCTAACTAAACCAGTCTTCCTTCCTGCATGAAGGAAAATGAGAAGCATCAGTTTTGTAAGGAGAGAAATGGTTAAGAGTAAGGATTGTTACAAGAGAAGCCAGTGTCAGATGCAGAAAAAATGAACATAGCTTAGTGAAGGAAACTATTGATGTTTCAATGCTATAAATAGGAAGACTGATCTCTGATTGAACCTTTTAACTTCAAACAAATTATACAACACAACATGTTTAAGCATTTATCATATGAATCTTCTTACTTTCATCATGATGTTTTGAAAAACTAGGAAGTAGAAATCCAGTGTTACTTACTGATGTGAGAAGAGTATAATGGATACAGAATCCAGGTTCAGAAGGCAAATATTCATCAGAAACAAATCTGATCCTGATCTGGTTTCCTTTGGAAGTCTGTATGCCTGGAACTGTAGATGAACCACACCACCGTCCTAAAATAGTGCCATCACTGGGCTCTTCAACTTCTACAAAATCATACCTATAATTAAGAAAAAAAATACAATTTACTGATATTTATGTATCCATCACTTTCTTTAGCATAGCAGAGACACAGTCATATAAATCAAGAATAATTTCATTTCAAAAGCCCACAGGTGGGTTCAGCAGCAACTGTATGAGATTTGTAATGTTTTACATCTCACAATTAGGCCAGAATTTACTTTCTGATTCACTGCATTCTGCAAAGGCTATAATGTAAAGAAAGCACAAGAACTGCTCTGAGTAGTTCCATGAATTGCTACCGGCGTGCTCTGGTCCATGGGGTCACGAAGAGTCGGACACGACTAAACAACAACAACAAAGTTAACTTTTATTATTAACTGGATATAAACAAATTTTGTGAGTTCACTAACTTCTAGAAACTACAGAAAGCAAGGGTAATTGAAATGGGTTTTATCATAAAATCTAAAAAACCCATACATTTTTACTGTCTTACGGAATAAACATATAGTAGCTGAAATTCTAACTTTGTTCATGTGAATGTAAACTCAGTCATAGAATAGGACTTTTCTACCTTTACCTTCCTTGTGCAACCTGCTAAACTGCAAAAAAATGTTAATGGAGACTGGAGGACCCTTGTAAATGGTTTGTAACATGGTTCAGATGAAAGGGAGCTGGCAGAAATCACACCATTCCTTACATTAAACATTTAAGGATGCAAGTCAGGGTGTTAAAAACTTCAGGCAACGTAAGTGATTTACTAAAATACTGTCTACACAAATTTATGCAGTGCATACAGAGACTGAACATTTTAAAATATGGGTACAATACATGGAAAAACTCATGGTAAGAAAAGAGAGAATCCTGTCAAACAAATGGTAAATTGGAGGACAATATGTCAAACTGGTCCATGAATGATTTTCTTTTGTGTATTGTTTTTGTTCACATTTATTCTCAACCTTTTGTTTCCAAATGAATCACTATTCATTTTTTACCTGCATACACTACAATTATTTATTCATTATAATTATATTTTTCAAAGAAGTATATATACAGAGAAAGCACACATAATCTGTGAAATTCTAGGGAATTCGGGAAGTGATATAACGCCTGACATATGAAGTGAAATGAACTATCATTAACAATCAGAACCCTGCATGTCCCCAGGTGATCATTTTTGAGTCTCTGTAATCCCTGTAACATACCTAGTAGTATTGTATTGCACTGTCCAACTCAGTATTAAAAGGATTTACTAAGCCTGTTTTATTGGCCAATCAAATGCAGGTTTCTCAGAGCAACGTGATACAGTACGTACATAACTACATGTCATAATGATTAGTTCTTTTTACAGACATACTTTGGAACTACAGGAGATTTACCTCTTTTCATACTTCACAAACAAGTCCGTTTCTGCAGACACAATGCCTGTTCTGGATTTGACACAGAGCTCTAAAATGGTGATTAACATTATTCTGCCAAGAGTGCCTTAACGGAATACCCCAACTGCATCAAAGAAAAACAATGAAAGTTTGTAGTAGCTCCTTTCTAACTCTGCTAGTTTCTCACCTTGGAGATCAATTTTCTTATGCTGGAGATCCACTACTATGTGGGATAGAAACTTACAACCCTCCAATTGTTGCTGGAGTGCATTTCACATCAGCCCCAACAGGCATAGCCAA
The DNA here is from genome assembly GCF_051106095.1 of Pogona vitticeps. NCBI lineage: Eukaryota > Metazoa > Chordata > Lepidosauria > Squamata > Agamidae > Pogona > Pogona vitticeps. The sequence continues at coordinate 47,499,859 of NC_135787.1, forward strand.
CAGTGCTGGATTATGGAAGTTCTGATTCCCCATCATCTGGAAGGCCAGATTGCCCAGCCTCCATTAATTTGAGCGATGGTGATTTTTTAAAGACACCCATGTTTTCAACAGGCAACTAGTTTAATTTTTCATTTATTTCATTTTTCATTTATTTTTACCCCGCTCATCTAGATTTGGGAATCTACTCTGGGAAGCTTACAAAATATAAAGATAAAAACTGCATTCAAATAACTTTGTTCATAAAAGCAATAAAGATCAATAAAGAAAACAGGATCCAAGATGGCATAAGGAAGCTATGTAATGGGGGGGATTATCTTATCTCCCCCCCTGCCCCAAATGGTAGGAGCGAGGAAGCCTCCCTTCCCTCTTTCCTCCAGCAGATTTCATTTCAGGCTAAACCAAACAAAGTTTGAGAACTTTCCATAAACTTAGAAAAAGGCAAAAACTCTAGGCTTTGTTGCTTGACTCTCCTAGGGTGAGACAGTGAAAGAGGCATTCATTAAGGCCTTCATCCTTGGTGCACAAACACTTCATGGTCCTCATGTATTCTTCCAATTTCTTGATCAGCTTCACCTCAACACAGAAGAGAGTCTCCCAAGTGTCACATATACAGTATAAGGAACTGTATGGTGGAAGGCAACATGTTGCTAGTCCAGCATACCCTGGTTGATACAGTACTGGTCTCCAGCTGAAGGGCAGTATCTGTAACATCAGCTCCATCCTTCTATTCACCCTGCTCTGGTTGTTGTTGTTGTTGTTGTTGTTGTTGTTGTTGTTGTTGTTGTTGTTGTTGTTGTTGTTGTTGTTGTTGTTGTTGTTGTTGTTGTTGTTGTTGTTATACATCTGTTCCCACAATGGTTTGGGATGGTTATAGTTTCTCATCTTGGCTGTATCTCTGCTCAGATAGGTAAAGAAGGATGAAAACTTGGGAAACTCTGCATTGTCTCAGTTGAAGTGAAAGCCCAAGGATAGGCAAGTATAGCCGGAATGGAAGAGCTGGTTGATCAAATGGGTCATGTGCACTTTGCTCGTAGCATGGCAGTTCTGTAAGATCTGGGAGCTCATGATCAAAAGCAGTATTATCTAGATGAGCTAGAAATGATGGCTCAGTCATGACCCTACACCATTCAAGCACTTTTGAAATAAGACTGGAGGAACAATGGCCAAAAGTGGATTTAGCCTGGTTAGGTGACTGTCATAAAAGTGAATAGCTGGGTTTTTCTGTTTTATTGTTCTAAGATACACACAATAAATTAAATCGCTGGCTACATGCGTTAGTGCACATTCTGCATAATTCATAAATGGAACCTCTACGAGTTAGAATTAAGCTTTTCTTGCTCTGCTACAGCTCTAATCAAAATTAAATGTTATTTGCACAGGGAAACAGATAGCATTTTCAGAGCAGACCTTCTCTTCAGAACCTGCTTATAAAGCTAGGGCACTTCCAAATCCATACAGTGGGGTCTTGACTTGAGAACTTAATCTGTATTGGAAGGCGGTTCTCAAGTCAAAAAGTCTGTAGGTCAAGTCTCCATTGACCTACAGTGCATTGAAAACTGATTAATCCCGTAACAGGCCGTTTTTGTTCCATTTTGGTTTCTTTCTGGTCTGTAAGTCAATTCTCAGGCTGCAAGTCAAACCTAAATTTTGCGGCCAGAGAAGTCTATAACTCAAGCCGTCTGTAAGTCAAGGGTCCACTGTATTGGTAGCTCAGTAAAATCCATATTAGTAGCTCAATGAAAAAACAAAAACATATAGCTAAATAACAAAGAAAACTAATAACACCACCCTAAAGCCTACCTGAGAGAAGTGGTCCTCTAGGAAGCTGGAAGACATGCCTGCCCTGTGACAGATACCGTAGTAGCATTAAAAAGAAATGGAAGCAGCATTGAATGTCCTTGAACCTTACAAACGGGAAGCATCATTTATTCATTTACATAATTATTTGTTTAATACCCCTCCTTTCTTCCAGCAAAGGGACCCAAGGTAATAAACACAAGATTATAAAATACACCTAAAAATACAAAAAATTATGATCTTAAAAGCAATTAAACATACCTCAAACTAAAACCACCCAATAAAAATTTTTTAAAGCAATTGAAAAGGACATTCAAAGCATTAAAAAAAATATAACCCTGTCCCCATTAAAACCCCTTTCTCAGCAACCAGTTACTTTCTACAAGCTTGCCAAAAAGAAAAGGCTTTGCTTGCTGGTGGCAGGGCCACTATGGTAGGACCAGCCTAGTCTTCTGCATAAAGGAGCTGCATAGCCCAGGCGTAGCCACTAAAAAGCCACTCTCCTGTATCCTTGCCAAATATGCCCCTGACAACAGCAGGACTTAGAGAAAGTCCTCCTCAGATATTTTAAAAAACTAGAGAAACTCTTATGGGGAGACACAGCACTTCAGATAAATAGGACCCAAGTTGATTATAGGTCAAATCTGGCACCTTAATTATGTCAGGACAGACAGGGAGCCTAAGAAGCTGCTGTCACAATAATTTCTATTCTCCCTTTAACTGTTCAAAGGAATCCCTCCCCATGCAGACAAAATTGTCAAAGAAGGGCTTCCCCACTTCCACCACTCCCACAATAGGCCTTACAGAGGGCTCTAGCCTGTGTTTTCTTTGATCTGCTTTAAGTTTTCTACCATCGTTGCTCTAGTCTCTGCCCTGCTTGTTTCATCACAGTGAACTTTGTCAACCTGGGGCAAGTCTTGCTTCACACCGTGGGAGTAGTCTCTTTGGTGTGATTATGTCTACTGCCCCGGCCATTTCCATTTCCTCATTCTAAACACCCATTTTTAGATACATAAACCAAAACCTGGCAAAAGGGATGGAATTGTGATAAGATTTAATCTATCTGCAACTCTGCCTCTTTAACCTCCCTCCATGTCTTACTTGCTGGTACCCAGGGAATCTGTGAAGGAAGAGAGAATAACACACACCTCCACTTCATGCAGCCAGGTCTCAGTAATACAGGCTAGGTCAACACATGTATCCAAGATCAAGTACTAGATGTTGTTGTTTTGCCATTAAATAACCCATAATTAAACAGCAACATTTTCAACGCAGGGGGCCTGAAGCCAGGACTAAGTTATTTGAATTGTGGGACAGCTTGGGGACAACCTATACTCTGTCACCCACCCCTGCTGCATTTTTCCTTATCTGCTGCCTCCCTCTCAGTATAATTCTGATGGTTACTCCTTGCCTCCCCCTTCACCACTTTCTCTCTCATTAAAACATACTCTTCCAGAGAACTTAATTACATACAGTCTCAAAAGTTTTTAAATGAGATCTTCATTTTAAGTAGTTTGAGTACCATGTTTTCTGGAGAAAGCCAGAGAGTTCCAGAAAAATATCTACTTCTGCTTCATTGACTATGAAAAAGCCATTGACTGTGCGGACCAGAGCAAACTATGGCAAGTATTTAAAGAAATGGGAGTGAATGACCACCTTATCTATCTACTGAGAAACCTATATGTGGGACAGGAAGCAACAGTTAGAACTGGACATGGAACAACTGATTGGTTCAAAATTGGAAAAGGAGTACGACAAGGCTGTATATTGTCCCCTGGCTTATTTAACTTATATGCAGAATACATCATGCGGAAGGCTGGACTGGAGGAATCCCAAGCTGGAATTAAGATTGCCGGAAGAAATATCAACAACCTCCGATATGCAGATGATACCACTCTGATGGCAGAAAGTGAGGAGGAATTAAAGAACGTTGTAATAAGGGTGAAAGAGGAGAGTGCAAAAACAGTCTGAAACTCAACATCAAAAAACGAAGATCATGGCCACTGGTCCTATCACCTCCTGGCAAATAGAAGGGGAAGAGATGGAGGCAGTGACAGATTTTACTTTCTTGGGCTCCATGATCACTGCAGCAGATGGAGACAGCAGCCACGAAATTAAAAGACGCCTGCTTCTTGGGAGGAAAGCGATGACAAATCTTGACAGCATCTTAAAAAGCAGAGACATCACCTTGCCAACAAAAGTTCGAATAGTCAAACCTATGGTTTTTCCTGTATGGAAGTGAGAGCTGGACCATAAAGAAAGCTGACCGCCGAAGAATTGATGCCTTTGAATTGTTGTGCTGGAGGAGGCTCCTGAGAGTCCCCTGGACTGCAAGGAGAACAAACCTATCCATTTTGAAGGAAATCAATCCTGAGTGCTCACTGGAAGGACAGATCCTGAAGCTGAGGCTCCAGTACTTTGGCCATCTCATGAGAAGACTCCTTGGAAAAGACCCTGATGATGGGAAAGTGTGAAGGCAAGAGGAGAAGGGGACGATAGAGGATGAGATGTTTGGACAGTGTCATCGAAGCAACCAACATGAATTTGACACAACTCTGGGAGGCAGTGGAAGATAGGAGGGCCTGGCGTGCTCTGGTCGATGGGGTCACGAAGAGTCGGACACAACTAAACAACTAGATGATGTACCATGTCACAGACACATGATTTGTTATTGTAAAAGAACATATTCCACACTCCATTAAAAAAATCCTTGGAAAAAAATGGGGTAAAAACAGTTCCCCCCAATTTTTCCATTTCCCCCAGGCCTTCCCATCTCTAGTTCCACTAGCAAACAACCTTAAATTGAACAGTATCTCAAATAAGTAGAAAGAAAGAGGTACAGAAATAACAAGTCACAACTGCTAGATTGATACAAGGTTAAATAAGTCACTGGATGCGACTCATATTGAATTGTTACTGGGAAGCTCTTTCCTTGATTAAGGCACAGAAGAAAAACAACAACAAATAAATTCCATGAACCATATGATAGTTCAAATGACAAGAAGAGCTTCCTAATGTTGTGATCCAAATTCGCTGTGTCACCTACTATATCATCTCCTAATATGGTTCATGTTATTCCAAGTGCAATGCTAAGTGTGCACTTTGCATGGCACTCAGGAGCATGCAGAGGAATTGCATTTGACATTGCCTATTTGATATGCCTGCAGGAGGAGGAATTACAAACAATTTCTGCCAGGGAGATGTTCAAGCTCTTCACTTCTTTTCCAATGTTTTCCCCAGTATTTCTAGCAATGGGTTCTGAATATTTTTAAATGAGTATCTGGCCAAAGTACAATCACTCTCTGTCTAGCAATGATCAACACTATTCAACTCTAGAGAACTCATACATTGACATATAAAGGATACTCCTTTGATTTTTTTAATCCTCAGCAATCTGGAGCATGGGAAGAGCCCCTAAAGTGGAATTCTCACTCCCTTTGAGATTACTAGACCTAGTGCCAAAACAACAACACCAAGATACTGTATGTATAAAAAGGAGTTGTATTTTTGCTCAACATGTATTTTAATTTTTTTGGTAAGGGGACTATTCATCTTTTAAAAGTCAACCAGTTTCTCCACATTGCATCATTTGACCTACCCTGAAGTTTCCCTTGATGAAGTACTAGTGGTACCTCATAACTCAGATAAAGTCTAGCAGTTATCTTACCAGAAGGTGCTGTTTCTTTTGTGTTCTCGAACAGTCTGCTCAAGAAAAATACTGATAATCAGGGGGAAGATTTCACATTTTCTCTGCAACATACATTTGAACCCATAAGCAAGTTCAAATATATGTATGAGTAACCTGGCCTTTCTCACCAGATTACTCATAAACATGTATAAACCCACACAGAAGCACAATCACAGGCTGCAGGAAAAAATGGCATGTCACAGAAATCCTCCCCCTAGTGATAACAGTGAAATGTATTATACAGTAGTACCTCGACTTACGAACTTAATCTGTATTGGAACAGTGTTCGTACATCGAAAAGTTCCTAAGTCGAGGCAAACTTTTCCATAAGAATGCACTGAAAATAATTTAATCCATACCTGCTGTTTTTCGTTAGTATGTTGAGCCGCTGTTCATAGGTAGAGGCATTAGTTCCCATAGGAACTAATGCAAAGCTGTTTAATCCATACTCTACCACTAAGGGGAGAATTTTTAAATTTTTTCTTTTGACTTAAGATGAACTTAGGTCAAAAAAAGGGCAGGAAAGGGTTTTTCATTTTTTGTTCGTAAGTCGAGGCTCCGTTCGCAAGTCTAAGCAACATTTTGTGAACAGAGCCTCGTAACTCAAAACATTCTCAGTGGGAGACACTCATAAGTCAAGGTACCACTATACTATGTAAATCTAAGCAGTGTTGCCTGAACTCCATGGAAATGCATTCCAAAAGTCTTGGTGGGTAACTGAAGCTAATTAATGAAGTGCTGCATGTGTGCCTGGTCATGTGCTATTTATGCAACCAACACCTTATTTGCCATCAATTAGCAGTTGGAACTTCAAAGCATGGAGAAAATCAATAGCATTTTGGCCACTGATAACAGTGCTCAGGAGAGGCGGGGGTGGCTCTGGATCGCCGCCGGGGAGAGGAAGCTGGTGCATTCCCAAGCCATCCCTGGTGTGGGTCTACTCATGAATAAGGGCTGCCAAAGGCACGGGTCTATTTACGAGTAAGGGTGGCCGAAGGTGTGGGTCTACTCATGAGTCTCAGAACTGCTATCCATTATTTTCTTGAAATCATGGGAAACAGGAGAGGTGCCAGAGGATTGCAGGAGGGCTAATGTTGTCACAATCTTCAAAAAGGACAAAAAAGAGTAACATGGGACCTACAGGCCGGTCAGCCTGACATCAATCCCAGGCAAAATCCTGGAATAGATCGCAAGTCAGTCATTGTGCAAGCACCTAGAAAACAATGCAGTAATGACTAGACGCCAACACAGATTTGTCAAAAACAAATCCTGCCAAACTAATTTGATTTTGTTTTTTGATCAGGTAACCTCCCTGCCAGAGGGAATGCTGTAGACATAGTCTATCCTGACTTCAGCAAAATTTTTGACAAAGTGCCCCATGATATCCTGATTAGCAAGATAACTAGGTGTGGGCTGGATAGATCAAGTGTCAGGTGGATACACAATTGGCTACAGAATCGTACCCAGAGTATGATGATTAATGGATCCTTCTCTAACTGGGAGGAGGTCACAAGTGTGGTACCCCAAGGCTCAGTCGCGGCCCTGGTTTTTTTCAATATTTTTATTAATGACTTGGATGAGGGAGTGCAGGAGATGCTTGTCAAATTTGCAGATGATACCAAATTGAGCGGAACAGCTAATACCCTAGAAGAGAGAAACAAAATTCAAAATGACCTTGATAGAATGGAGCACTGGGCCGAAAGCAACAGAATGAAATTCAACAGGGATAAGTGCAAAGTACTGCACCTTGGAAAAAGAAACCAAATGCACAGTTACAATGATGAGCGAGAAGGATCTTGGAATTGTCATAGATCACAAGCTAAATATGAGCCAACAGTGTGATGTAGCTACAAAAAAGACAAATGCTATTTTAGGCTGCATTAATTGAAGTACAGTTTTCAAATCCTGTGAGGTGTAGTCCCCCTCTATTCAGCACTGGTTAGGCCTCACCTTGAGTATTGTGTCCATTTCTGGACATCACACTTCAAGAAGGATGTTAACAAACAGGAACAAGTTCAGAGGAGAGTGACAAGGATCATTGGGGGGCTGGAAACCAAGCCTTCTGAGGAAAGGCAGAAAGAATTGGGCATGTTTAGCCTTGAGAAAAGAAGGCTGAGGGGTGATAGGATAGCACTTTTCAAACACTGTATCTGAAAGGCTGTCATACAGAAGAGGGGCAAGACCTGTTCTCGATCATCGAGATCATTGTTGCAGGACATGCAACAGTGGGCTCAAATTAAAGAAAGCCAGATATTGGTTGAATATCAGGAAAAACTTCCTAATTATTAGAGCAGTACAACAGTGAAACCAGTTACCTTGGGAGTTGCTTAGTACTCCAACACCGGAGGCATTCAAGTAAAACTTGGATAATCACCTGGCAGATATGGTATGATTGCATTCCTGTGTTGAGCAGGGGGTCGGACGTTATGGCCTTATAGGCCCCTTCCAACTTCACTTTTCTATGATTCTATGATTTTATCCCTTACTTTCATAAGAAATGTATTTCCTTAAATCTCCTGTATGTGTGTGTTTTTCAAAGCCATTAACTAACTCTGACTCTTTACCTTGGGTTGTAAACTTGATACAGTATGTTGTTTCTTCCGCAATGTTTCTAGGTACATCTGAATCTTCATTACATGTTGTAGATTACTATGAACTACATTTATCTCTTCAACAACACTGGGGTTGGTGTGCTGGACCCCCATGTAGTTCAAAATCCATGTATAATTCTTATGCTTCCAAAAATGTAACTACAAAGCATAAACATAAATTCACAGAGAGAGAGAGAGAAAGAGAGAGAGAGAACAGTTCTATGACAGTTCTCTTCCACTGCACTGACAGCCCTTTCTATACAATATTGTGTGTAAAGTCTCTTAAGGTCCCCTGACCTAGAAAATGAAGTAGAGATGTTGTGTTTGTGGGCAAGTAGACCTCTTCAGTGCCATTGGTGTTGAATTCATTCTCCTGGTTTTGTGTCACTAAGGGCACAGTACTGATTTATGTACTGAAAAAATCCATGTATAACCAAAATCATGCTGCTCAGACACATGCAATTCAAGAGAGAAGTGTATATGAAAAGTTATGTAAGTAGCAGTTTCTCAACATCAAAATTACCTCTAAATCAGAAAATCCAACTGAGTATATGGAGAAATCTTATATGAAGCTGCTTGCTCTTTGAGATTATAGTTGAGGCAAACCCTTTTTTGGAGTTTGGACAGGTGACAACCTTTTCAGTGCTGGGTTCCTGCTTCTGGAAAATCTCCCTCAGGCTTGCTCACCTGACACCATCCTGAAGAGCTTTCCGAGTCAGATCAAGGTTCTTAGTTGGCAAACCCTCAATGAAAAATATTTTTTTTTAAATGATGCTTTCAGTTTTCTATTTTGTCTGGCTTGGACACAAGAATTAACCACGCTTCAGTGTTATGAACATGAAACCGCTCCACAGTCCATTTTCAGTTCCCATCTGAAGAAAAGGAGAACAGCATTGTCCTCTTCCATTTCCAGTTAGCTGCAGGCTTGCCATTTCCTCTCAAGTGGCAAAACAGGTCAGTTTCAATTATGGTTTATCCAAACAAACTGGGATACAGACCCCATGTATAATCAAAATGAATAATTCATTTCAAAAGGCAGTCTGTGTCAAGTCCTATATGAGAGGAATTTGAAACCCTGGAAGCTTTAAGCAGAGAAGCTTGGCCCACATATCTGGCCGTGATGTTTTGAACTTTTCTGTCTCTTCTGAACCACCCCTGCTCTATGATGCCCAGTTTGATGAAGACCCCCAAAAGGGGTTGAAAGCTAGCATATGCTTATGATTTTTAATGGTCTTATAAAGATAACACCCACCATTGCTTTTTAGTTCTGTACAAGGACTACATGTCCCCTTTTTTGTTGTTGTTGGAAGTTTTATGTGTGTCACTTGTTCATAAAATGCAGAGAATGTTAATTATATGAATTATATATATATTTCTGCTTTCTAGTGTGTGTGTTTGTTTATTGTGTTTGCTGTTACCTCCCCCCCCCCCCGTGAGTTCATGGCTGAGAGGGGATTTGAACTCATGCACTTATTACACACAGAAATATAATTTAGGATCTTTGCTATATTGATGGATATCTGCCTCTTAACAATCCTACCTCCTTTATCTCGGAATCATAATTCAGTGTTATGCCTCAACACGACCCCTTTTACTGACATTTTATTAACATTTTAAAGAACCTATTGTTATAATAACTGTAACTTTTATTTTTTTCAAAAAACACATTTTAACATGTCCAATATGACTTTTTATATAAGTCTAATATGAATAAAAAGTTGTTTTGCAGCATGTCTGTGTGTGTGTGTGTGTGTGTGTGTGTGTGTGTGTGTGCACGCATGTTCGTTTGTATGAATTCTGCAAATGTTTCTACAACTTCCACCAATATTGTTTCTCAGCTAACTTTGTGCATGAACTATACTGGCATCACATGATGCACACACACACACTGGGTGGGTCCTCTTGCTACTAACAAGTATGTAAGGCCAGGAAGGCTGCAGAAAAGGAACACTTAAGCCTCCTTAAGGTCTACTAGAGGCCAGTGATATTTAGATGCACAATATAAAATTCAAAACTAAATATTCAGAACCTCTGCAAAAAACTTATAAATGAAACTTCAACTTCAGAACATCATATGTTATGCTAGTATTATTTACTTTAATTAAATTCACTTGCACATAGCTCAAGTCTTAATAATATGCTCTGATATTTACTTTACTCAGTTCACGTAATTTTTTCTTGTTTTTCTATAAATGACCATTATAACTGAACCCAAACCAATTTTACAGGAACTATTGTTGTCAGTCACTCATGCAATTAAACTGCACTTCAGAATGTGATTTATTAGCAAACAATCATATATATATTATAGTAATATTACGCAATTGCAAATACCAACACAACATTCTCCTACATTTTGTCATCTCCACTTGTAACATTTCACAGCATTCTCAATTCCCAATTTTTAAAAAAAGGTTTGGTTTATACTGCTTGAAATCATTAATACAGCAATGTCTTAAAATTTTATCTCTCGTCCCAAAACATTTTATGTCCCAAAAATCTCAAAGCAATTACGTCCCAGTAAAGTCACTTAAGACTAGCCTTTAGCAATTGTCTGACATTTCAGCTGGTTTAAAAAATCTATGTAATGTTAGCGTATTATTTGTTATTTCTGGCTGGCTGCCAAGCACAGAATTGCCCTCAGTATATATTATGACACCATCACAGTATTTCCCCCTGCCCTTCATTAAAGTTGCCTTCCAATTAGCCACTCATTGGAGGCAAATAATTTCTGAATCCAGAATGCTGCTGACAGACCCACATGTCAAACTGTACTAAGCTACAGAGGTATAGGAGAACAGCTTGGTACTTGGTAGTGTGGGCTGAAATTCGTTGGTTGGGATTTGTGTATGTATATGTGTCTGCTTTGTACTTGCATGTAATACTGTATTAAAAGGAATAATAAACACTAAGACATGACAGAGACGAAAGAAAGCACAAGAAAGAAAGGAAAGTGCAAGATTAAATGGAAGCATTGGATTTCAGAATTTTACTAGCTGATAAAACACAGAAATAAGATCTGTATACAACAATAATTCCTTCTAACACTGAAGTTAAACCTCCCATGCCAACTAGTAGGATAATGAAATAAGACCACCCAAATACAAGGTAGGAGTCTCTGCATACTCAGGAAGCTTGCCAGTTATACAGAAGAATATTACTTTTTAAAAATAAAACACTAAACACCACAAGCCCACACTCACTACGGAGACAAAGACAAAACAAAATTCTTATGAGTAGTTCAAAGTCCTTGAAGCGCACACTTTTTCAAAAATCTTTCTCACCAGAGGGAGGAGAAACTGTCCCCAATTCAGTCTCCCACTTGTGGAGGCTTCTACCTGCCCACAGCTGCTGTGGCGGACCTGCTTTCCATCAGGAAGAGAAAATAGACAAAATAGCCTGTCTGGATAGACCACCATGAAAACTGCATATAAGCAAAGAAGATATACCACTGAGCTATCCAGCAATTCTCTAAAGTGCTCAAACTCACTATTTCAATTGTTCATTGCTCAAACCATATTTAACATGGAGAGATTATTTTAAAATGCAATTGCCTAACAGCATTTATGCATGCTGCGCTCAAACAGTGGCACCTGCCATGACAATCTGATAAAGTCTTGGTCACACGTTGGATTGAAAGAGCTTACCTAAACCAGCTGAAATGTCAGAATTTATGGGGACATAATTGCTTTCAGATCTATGAGATGTTAAAATGTTTTGATTCTAGAGATAAACTCTTTGGTAGCTTTTACAGGTGTATAGATAAATATTGAAGAAAATATTAACCAATAAATAGGAAGTGCAAGAAAGAGAAAACTTGTCTTCTCTCCCTCTGGAGTTTTAGAGGCATAATTGTGTTAGTCACATGGCACCACAAAAGGTAGCAACATAAATTATGTGATAAGGTTTTGTGGACTATAGTCCATTTCATATGATGCCCACAACATTGAGCCTCCAAAATAATGACAAATTCCACAATAATTGTGGCTTGGTGTTTATGTACAAGTAGATGACTTCATTCTGGCTTTGCCTGTTTGCAAGAAGAGTGTCCCCTAAACCTCACAAGCTGTCCAACAAGCCAAGAACAAACAATGGATTTTCTCTTGAATTGTGGAAACACTGTAAACAAACCATGGTTTGCAAATGCTAATAAATTGTGGCCTTTTGAACCTCACTGGTTCAAATACAAAAAAAGTGGCCTTTTGAACCTCCTTTTGGACAATGCTACTGCCATATACTGGTCTGATACCCTTATTAAAGGTTTAATACACACTCATAGCTTTTCTTGTTCTTAAAAATAGTGAAATTGCCACTTGTGAGATTTTACACTTCTGTATGAAAGTAAAAAACCAAACTTTTTATCATCAGCAGCCAGAAGTTAATGTGTGTTGTTGTGCAAAAGTGTATTTCACACTAAAAATGTATTTTTAAAGTTAGTTTTTGTGCAAAATACAAGAGCAAAATTCTTTCTTTGCATAAAAACGTTTCCACATGTTTGCAAGACAAGACTCCCAAAACACAATTTACAAAAACTCTAATAATTTTTCTCTGTGAGGAAATAAGTTTAGAATTTTTTGTTCTTACCCATGAGAATGAAACATGTGAAGATTATAATGGCGACTAGTGCTGCTACAACCTATCATTAACACATAAACACAAGCAGTTGAATTATTTTGTAATTTTACTTTTTATTACAAAGTTCAAGCATCTCATGCAAGTCTTTCCAATAATCTTACCTGTTAAGCAGAGGTAACCAGGATCCAAACTAGGGACCTGCTACATTATTACATAAACCCTAACAGATAATCTACTAAATTCTGGTTCATCTTACATTTGCTGTGAACACTGAATGCTACCACATTTGGCACATGGTAGCATAAGCATTGACGTGAGGTGAATGTCAGGTTTCTGCAATAATAAAATGATCTGTGGGCTTCCATTCCCCTATTTCAATACAATTTTAACACTTTTCCTCATTTAGCTATCTGTAATATATAGAAAATAGGGGGACGTGGTGGTGCTGTGGGTTAAACCGCAGAAGCTTCTGTGCTGCAAGGTCAGAAGACGAGCAGTCGTAAGATCGAATCCACAAGATGGAGTGAGCTCCCATTGCTTGTCCCAGCTCCTACCAACCTAGCAGTTCGAAAGCATGCAAATGTGAGTAGATAAATAGGTACCACCACAGGGGGAAGGTGTTCCGTGTCTAGTCGCACTGGCCACGTGACCACGGAAACTATGGAAAAACGCTGGCTCTACAGTTTGGAGAAGGGGTTGAGCACTGCACCCTAGAGTTGTACATGACTGGACTAAATGTCAAGGGGAACCTTCACCTAATATACAGGAAACAATAATGTTATACGTACAGTATATCTACACTGGTTTGCCTATCCATGCCTGGATGCTTCACAAGTTTTTCAGATGTATTGTCTTCAACTCATTTATTTCAGAAATTTAATAAAAATACTGGCTGAAATCCTGTTGCTGTAAGTTATGCAGCTGAGTGCTGCAGAACATTTTTTTTGGTAGTAAAAACTTCCCCTCACACATCCAGTCGCATTCAACGATTCCCCAGTGATTAAAATGATTACATAGGAGCCTCAGGTCTTTTTGGGTAGAAATCAGAAATGCTTTCTTTCTGAAAAAAAATCAGCAGCTGAAGATGTTATCAGATTAATGTATGGTAACCAATGCACAGGATTTCAGCTATTGTCTTTCTAGCTTTTCACACATTTTATTTAGGTTGTCTTCAAAGAAAAGTATAAAAAGAATACCAAAAAATATTGTAAAGTATATAAGCCCCAATTCTGATTCTGCTCAAAGCTTCCCTCCCAAACATATGATGGACCAATTTGTTCTGATGCTGTCTAAACCAGTTGCCATCACTACATTTCTGGAAGTGAACTCTGTAAATCAGTTGTATACTGAGCAAAGTACTGTAGTTCTTCTATTTATCTGTCCTGAAATGATCATCAAGCAGCTTCAGTGACTGAGCCCAAATTCTGGTATTATCAGAATAGAATATTTTCAAAAAATATGGACCCCTCTTCTTCCACTGGACCATGCAGTGATCTGGAAATGTGGACTAAAGATCTCTCATATTCCAGGCCATACCTATTACTAAACAAGCATCTGAGCACTGGTAGGTAAAGGTTATCAAATGACTGATCTCTCAGATAGCTACTTCATTCCTAGATGTAGGCAAATCTGCTGTTTCTATCAATTAAAATGGCAGAACAGGCCGCTTCTAAACTTCAGAAGTGAATCTACTGTCTGTAAGATATTTAGCCTTCCAGAAGTATGCAAACAGCTTCTGATGTGTGTAACTCTTTAGAGTCTATACATAGCATGTTTTTATTATGGCACTTTCCACAGCTTTGCTTGCATTTAACTGCTGACTTCACCATTTACAAAACCACACAGAAGTGTCTGGATTTTTGGCATCAAATTGCTGGCCTGCATTGTACAACTAAAATATAGAAGGTCAGCAGTTAGTGAATCTGGTTTTTATGTCACTTTATTGTACTCATTTATTTGCATCTTTTAGTAAAAGTAATGAGTAGGGAAAATGCTCCATCAACATTAATTGTTCCCAGAATCTTCTAGACAGAAACAAGATCTAAGAACACAGCACTTATTTTGAAGGAAAAATAACCCTTTTAGAAACTGAGCCAACAACAGTAACATGAAACAATTTTAGAAGCAATAAATTTGGATTAGGTTCATTTACCCAAATATTTTGATACTGCAGACTAGTTTAGTTTGCTCAAACAGCCTGTTTGACACAGAACACACAAGACATTTTATGAAATATAAAGTTTTCTGTATGAAGTCCTGCAGACACTATGAGGAAAATGAACAGAAGATTAAGAAACCAGTCTTTCATAGCATGTCACCTCTTCTAAAATACAAGCAAACCTGACATTTGCTATAAAACTAATTGTCCTAATAATTTCATAAATAGATGAAATGACACTGAGTAGTTATCTTCTACATATCAGCAATCACAATTAATCTCTTTCTAAAATAAAGTTAATCCTTCTGAAAAGCATTTTTTTCTTTACACTTTCTATTCTAAACAGAAAAATTTATGGAATGAAAAATTGGTTACCTTATAAAAATGCACTAAAATAAGCACAGTGAATAATGCTTTTTTTTTTGAAAAATAATTTGAAACACAAATATGGCTATGGATACTTGGAGAAATATTTCAGAGTCTTGTCCTTCCATAACCAATTTGCTCTCACAATGAACACAAAAATCCTGATCTTACCGTATTTGCCAGCATATAAGACAACTTTTTTGGCGCAAAAAACATGCCTACAAGTGTGGGGGGGGTTATCTTATACGCCGGGTGCACTTCAGTTGGGCCAGGAGGAGCTGCTGCCACCACTGTTGAGTGAGTGATGCGGGCCGCACCGGCCAGGGAGGAAGGCAGGCGGGCGGGCAGGCGGTTGATCCGGATGAAGGGAGGGAAGCAGAGCCCGCCATGCCCAAGTGGCCAGAGCCCACTGCCAGGCTGCCCCGCGCCGCTGAGCCAGCTGCCCACTTGCCTGCTGCCGCACAGCCACTTCCCCTCCTCCTCCTCCGCTGCCATCGCCCACCCGCCCACTTCCCCTCCTCGTCGCCGGCCATGAACTTCCAGGGCGGACCCAGGCAGAGCCCCGGGCAGCCGTCGCCAGCGCCACAGCAGAGCTGTCCACTCTGTATTTTGAGTGGAAATGTTGGGGGGGGTCATCTTATACGCCCAGTCGTCTTGTACGCCTGCAAATATGGTAATTGTTATTAAGTTTAGAGATCCACCACTATTAACAAATGTATGGCCTGTACCTATCTTGAATGATCTGAGACCCCAATCAAAACCAAGTATCTTGGTTAAGAACATTTGAAAGACAGCAAAACCATGGCATTGGATCTGATAAACAAGTAGTCTGTCTGAAATTAAGTTATTGGTTACCTTGTCTTTAAACTAGTGAATCTATGGAGTGTATTTTAATATATGTTTGAATTTTTATTGTTTCTGAGTTTGTGTGTTATATATTTAATAAAATTAAAAATTATACACAGGTGTGTGTGTGTGTAAAAGTAAAGACCCTTCTACAATGCTTCTTCCAGCTGTAACTCCTTACTTCTAGCTACTTCAGCACTACCAAGGCTATCCAAGCTTTCCTTGATGAGAATCTAACAACAGTATGAACAGGTGGGGCTGAGACTAAATCTCTAATACAGTGGTGCCTCGCATAGCAACGTTAATCTGTGCAGCAAAAATTGCTGCTAAGCGACTTTGTCACTATGTGATTTTTAAAAGCCTATAGAAACACATTAAAACCTGTTTAATGCGTTCCTATGGGCAAAAAAACTGACCTTAAAGCAAAGATCCTCCATACGACAGCCATTTTCGCTGCCTCTAAAGCAAGGAATTCACGCAAAAACACAGTGGGTGGCCATTTTTTCCCCGGTGGCCATTTTGGAACAGCCGATCAGCTGTTAAAAAATCATCGCTTTGCGATGATCGGTAAGCGAAACAGGGAACCGATCATCGCAAAGCGAAAAAACTGCATAGGAAACATTGCAATGCAATCGCTTTTGCGATCGCAAAAAGTTCGTCGCTATGCGGTTTCGTTGCTAAACGGGGCACCCGTTAAGCGAGGCACCACTGTAATTTATAACCATGAAAGGGAAATTGTTAAAATGCTGCACAAAACTGAAGAAATATTGAGATGATGTGAGAAATGTCTAATGTTGAGTTTAGATTCCTTGTTATCTGTAAATACTTTTCCATTCTCCATTATTATGCACCGATCTGCACCTTCTCAAACTTTGATGTATTGTTCCAAACGTAGGATTCTCTTCATGTACAGAATCCCACATTTGGTACAATACTAAGATCTTCACACTTGGATATGGAACACATTGGGAGTTATAGTCCTACAGCCCATTGAGCTTTATAAAAGGTGTCTCCTAAAGAAAAATTCCTAAGAAAAGCTACAACTCTCAGCTAGCACCATGGCACTTCCCTTGTTTTTGAAAGTAGAAACAGTTTGAAGAAGGCAGTAAGGGAAGTAAATAATCAGAAAGCTGGTCTGCAAACTGGAGAAATTCTGGAGAATTCTGGGGCTTGCAGTCCAAAAATACTAAAGAATATGCTTCTATTATTCAGTAAAGTGTCTCATCCTGTTGAAACAACCTAAATCTATAAGGTAAGGAATCCAGCTGGTGATCTTTCAATTACTAATCTAAAAATCTATCCATGGACCTCTTTCAGAAACTGGATACAGTGGGGTCTCAACTTACAAACGGTTCTACAGTACATACGAACTTTTCGAGTTACTGACTTCTCTGGCCGCAAAATTCCACTTCGACTTGCGGCCGGAGAATCAAGCTACGGACTGAAAAGGGGGGGAAAAAGTGGGAGAGGCGGGGGAAGTGGGAAATTCAAACTGCTGTTGTTCGTCCATTGGCCAGGGAAGAGAGAACAGTGCCTACGGACCAAATAAGGAAAAAAAAAAGCAGGAGAGGTGGGGAAAGTGGCAAATTCGAACTGCTGTAATTCGTCCATTGGCCAGGGAAGAGAGAACAGTGCTGTAGCCTGCTTCCTCGCTCGTCTCACCAGTTACAGTGCTGGTAAAAGAACATGAAGAGGAGCTGACAGAAGAACTGGCAGAACTGCAAGCCGAGCAGCACAAGGCTTTTGTGGAGAAGCTTTCCACTGAGGAAGACGAAGAGGAACTGCAGGTTAGCAGCAAGGAGATCAAATCCATCTGCAAGAAATGGACCGAGTGCCAGGAATTCTTCGAGAGGCACCACCCAAACAGGACTGCCACAGGAAGACTTATGGACATGGTGAATGACAATGTAGTCAGCCACTTCAGAAAGATCCTTCACCACAGGAAAAAACAAACATTGGACCGATTTTTCACTAGGATGGAGCCTGCAGGAAAAATACGGCAAAAGGAACCCCCTGCAGAAGATGACCCAGAGGAGGGGGCCTCGTAGTGATGTCCTCCAGAAAGAAGACAACGAAAGATAAACCACCTCTTTTTTGTTTTAAAAGGTGTTGGTGGGTGGGTGGGTGGGTGGGTTGGTTGGTTTGGTTAAAAGTTGCTTTGTTCCTGATTTGTTTAAAAGTTGCTGGTTTTAAAAATGTTGTTGTTAAAATGTGTTGATTCAAATGTGTTTTAGCCTCCAAACTCTCCCCCCCGTCTTCTCTCTCTCTCTCTCTCTCTCTCTCTCTTTGTGCTTCAAAGCACAAACCTTTGTCTGATGGGTCTGTGTGCCCCAGTGATGACCTTCTTTCTTTCTTTCTTTCCTCTTTTCCTCATTGTTCCCTCCCTCCCTTTGGGTTGGGTTGGGTTGTGTTGGTTTGGTTGGAAAAGAGCTTTAAAGTCCTGTCTGTGTTTTTGCTGAAGAATTCTGTGGGTCAGAATGCTGGCTTGCAAAGACTGGGCTAAGGTGAATTCCAGACTCCTGTCTCTGTGTTAAACAATTGGCTTTGTAGGGAAAAAAAAAAGATTTCAAAAGTGCTTTTAAAACTGTTCCCTGCCTCCCCCCTCCTTTCTTGAACTTTTCTTGACCTAAGGAAAAAAATATTCCCCTCTAGTGGTAGAATGCGGAATAGCAGCTTCCCATTAATTTCTATGGATGGAAAACAGCAGATACGGATTAAATGGTTTTCAATGCATTCGTATGGGAAATGCAGATTCGACCTGCGAACTTTTTGACTTCCGGACCGCCTTCCAATACGGATTAATTCCGTAAGTCGAGACCCCAATGTACTTGAAACAATTCTTCACAGCAGCTGAAAAAGATTATAATATCTACTAGCTTGTGCTTTCATTGTCAATTTGCAGTTATATCACTGCTCAGGTTTTAAATCTGGAAATAACGGAATTAATTTACAAAGCGTAAGTAAAAATAAAAAAAGCAGACCTATATCTATTAGCAGTTAGCTATACTGTAGTACCAATCTATGCAGAAGTAATTTATTCAGGTATTTCTTCATAGCAACATCAAGGAATCCTCTAATTATTCATCTTCCAAGTGCTAGCAATCCTCTACTTCTATACAGGGCAAAGGGCAGCAAAATAACAAATAGATACAAATCTGATATAGGAAATGGCAATATTCAATATTGAAAAACTAGGTGAAAGAGAAACCTTAGTCTTCCAGGATACTTCATCACAGATCTTACAGTCACAATTCTTGAGTAAAGGAGACTATCAGACACCATACATTAAAATGGCTCAATTCTACCTTTGGGAGCTTATATCAGATTAATTTTTAAAAAAAACATATTTTTAGTAATTTATGCTATATCAAAAATTTTAGTGTGGAGCTGAACAGAACTGTGGACTACCAGATGCCTATTTTGTGAATGGCTATTGTTACTGTTAATGACTGTTCATGAGATTGTTACTATCTGCACTTTCTGAATCCACTTTCCACTGATCTCACTGCTGCCTCCCTGTCCCTTCAACCAATGCTGGTTAAGTAAGTTAAGCAGCTGAAGTAGATCCTAGCCCACAAAAATGTATGACAACAAAACATCAGTACATAGCCTCCAAGGCAACAGACCAGCATGGCTGTGGCCATATATCCGGGTTGATTTCAGTGTCTGTCCTACTCCACTGAAACCTTACTTGTCTCTAGTTGTGGCTGAGGAGCTGAGCTGCAACCATTATAGAGATATAAAAATACAGACTCCTGGGAATTTTGTTTCCCTATATGTTAAAGATGGTGCACCTTGAGAAAGGAGCGTTATAGAAAGATTAGCCCTGTCTACAGTTAATAAGAAAGAAAATACAGCTTGCTAATTTTGGATTCCATTGAGCCGCTCAGATATACAGTGATGGATTCAACATGAAAGGCTTAGCTCATATGTTTTTTATAATCCTTTGCTACAATGAACCCTCAGCAATCCCAATGTTTAGTCTATTTATTATGTTTATCATAACTCACCACTCCATAGTACTTGTTTGATGAATTCAATAGCTAAGCAAATAATTTTCCATTGTGTAAGTATGCACTTCAAAGAGAAAACAACATATTTGATGTTATAAGTGTCTTTCTGAAATATCTATGTCACTACTAAAGGATGAGAAACAGATACAAAATCAATTTTGATAGGTTTATGTCCAGAGATTATAGAAAGAGATCAGTAATAAACTGGTATAATATCAAGAAATGACTGTCAAATGACTGTTGGAAAACAGGAGTCAATTGATCTCTCCTTCCTCTCAATAGTCCATGTTAGTACTTCCACTGCAGTTCCTTTACACCAGTGGTCTTCAACCTCGGGCCTCCAGATGTTCTTGGACTATAACTCCCAGAAGCATTCACCATCACCTCTGCTGGCCAGGATTTCTGGGAGCTGAAGTCCAAGAACATCTGGAGGACCAAGATTGGGAACTACTGCTTTTCACTACCCTGGATCTCTGTATGAATATTAGGCAGGCATGCTATCTTTGGACACATCTGAATAAAATGACTGAATTAGGGATTTGTTCAATTCTCAGGTGACTGTGGGGCACAGCAAAGAGTCACTATTTACCGCAAGCCAAAACAGCATGACAGCAGGTCCTTCTTTTTCTCTTTGACACACTTAGGATTAAAAAAATAATCTACAATCTGAAAGGTGAAATCAGGACTCTTGAATTCCTGGTGCCAAAGGAGAATGCAAATGATAAACATGGGGTTTTCCACATGCTTTCCTGGACACGTTAATACAATACCTTAAAACAGTGATTGATCTTAACATTTATACTATCAGTCCTGCTGTCTTGCTCTTTATTATTATATTATTTCAATTATTATTTTTTAAATTGTTGGTTGTTATATCTTTATTTTGATTTTATACTATTATGTTTATTGTCTGGAATGGTGAATGTTTAATATGTAAACCACCTCAAGTGGCCTAGTTGCCACATGGGCACTATAGAAGGCAAATAAATAAATAAATAAATAAATAAATAAATAAATAAATAAATAAATAAATAAATAAATAAATAAACAAACAAACAAACAAACAAACAAACAAACAAACAAATAAAAACTGAACCCCACAATGAAGTCCAAGAAGCTCCATAGAAATTCCAAATATAGGTGCTAAGGAGGGGTCAGATGAAACCACTGCACTCTTCATACTCTCTTCCCAATCCATAGAGCTGTAGGGCAAAGTGAAAGATGTGTGGTCCACCCAGAGAGTGCTTGAAGCACCATGGGGTAGTATATAAGCAGCTTTAGGTAAAGGTTCCCCTTGACAATTAGTTCAGTCGTGTCCGACTCTAGGGCGCAGTGCTCATCCCCATTTCCAAGCCATGGAGCCAGCATTTGTCCGAAGACAGTTTCCATGGTCACATGGCCAGCATGACTAGACACAGACTGCCTTCCCACTGTGGTGGTACCTATATATCTACTTGCATTTTTACATGCTTTCAAACTGCTAGGTTGGCAGGAGCTGGGACAAGCGTTGGGAGCTCACTCCGTCGCGTGGATTTGACTTTACGACTGCTGGTCTTCTGACTGTACAGCACAGAGGCTTCTTCAGTTTAACCCGCAGCACCACCACATCCCATAAGCAGCTTTGCTTTTGTATAAATATACTTTTTTGCATTCTGGAATGGTCTTTTTCTATTTCCTCTTACTCAGATTAGTTTACTAAACTTTTCTGAAATATTATCAGGTCTGAGCGTGTGGTGTGAGGAAGGATGACTGCTTCATGGGATTTGCAGGGCTTGAAAGATCCACTCTTCCACTTGTCTGTGATGAGTGAAAAAACGCTGCTTGATGAGCCACAGCTCCCTCCCTCCCTCCTTCCTTCCTTGCCTCCTCACCCTCAGTCCTTGTCTCTCTCTCTCTTTCTCTCTCTCATCATGGAATCCTCCCCTCCCCCTTCCCATTGCAGAATGAAAAACAGCCCTCTTCTCCTGAGAAGAGAGTTCAAGCAGCACATAGATATATAGCTCTGCAGGAGAATGTAGAGTAGTCTCATGCTGGAGAATATGGAGATTCCCTGCTCCCAATTTCAACCCAACAACCTGGCTCTTTAAGAGGCCGGGTGCTTTTGCTTTCAGTTCTATTTTTGCTGGAGACATTCAAAAGAAAGGCATTCAAAATACAAGCTTCATGACCCCAGAGGCACACAGTAATAATGCAACCCAAGTCTGAGGGTATATTTATTTTGGGTTTGTATGCATTATGTAGAAAGTGCCTAGTTTAAATTTAAATTTAAGTTTAAACATAAATTGCAAGGCTATAGTCTGGTCATGCTGACTGGTGAAATTTTTGACTGACTGGTGAGACATTCTAAAAATTTTCAAGCCCTGGGGATTTGGTTGGATAATTAGGGCACCAAGGTCTATTTTGTCTCCTCCTGCATTCCTGCCTCCCTCTTTTGTTGCAGTGGTGCACATACCAACCAGTGTCAACTGGGATTCTGGTTTCAATGGTAAGGTCACCCACTCCCTGAAATGGATGGCACTGCAATCTGCCCCCAGGTCCTAGCCATTTGTATTCCCCTCCTCACAATTTCATATATTTTTTAACGGAGAACTAGAAACAAATAGTGTCACAGATTCAGCATGGAGTGTGTTAAAGAATGTCTCTTAAAAGGCAGAGACATAATCAGTACCCTGTATGGTACAGAATGGGTTGGGGATTTTCTGTACAAGTTTAATTACTATCTGTTACATTCAGTATGTTGCAAGTGCTACATATTTCCCCTTTTCACATTTAATGATGATGGTGATCTTAGAATTTGAGAGCTGGAAGGGACCCTATGGTTCATCAAGTCCAGCCCCTGTCAAGGAGGCACAGTGGGGGGATTGAACTCCCAACCTCTGGCTCCATAGCCAGATACGTAAACCACTGAGTTATCCAGGTGTTCGAATCATTTCAAACTCTACTAGTGTATAACAGGGGTGGGTAACTGTGACTCTCCAGATATTGTGGGACTGCAACTCCCACAATCCTTATCAGCAGACACAGTGTGGATCTGTCATCTTGGGTCCTTTTGGGGAAAAAGGTGGTAAATGCATGTACGCATTTGTCTTCCTGGCATAAACCCATATTGGTCTGTGTGAACATATTTAGTTACAAAACTACTTAATCTTTGTGCCAATATTGTTGAAAAAAATTTGATCTTGATTTTGCAATGTTATAGGTCTGTAAGATGAAGGAAACATTGGATCTTTTTCTGGTTTCAATATAGTTATTATTCTGGCCGTATGCCATGACTGGTATTTTGTCACCTCCCAAAATTGAGTTAAATAGCTTTAGGAGATGTTCTATGACATCTTCTTCCCATACTTTATAGAAATCAGCTGTGAATCCATCACAGCCCGGTGCTTTTCCTTTCTCTCCAAACGCGAGTCACCCAAGCCACCAGCCACGGCGTCACCCACCCTCAGAACTTCCGTCTTGTCCGGGTTCAGCCTCAGCCCATTCTCCTGCATCCATTCCAGTACGGCCCCCAGGCAGCGCTGAAGGTATCCTTTTTGAATGATAGCTAGAACCCACTTATCAGTTGTAATCCTCCGCCATTCTGGGAGAAATGGGGAGAATCTTGTGGGGCTGTTGAAGGAATTAGGTGAACTACCTACCCCTGCGCTGCGATTTGCGAAAGGGTTGTATGGAGCCTTGGTACTGTTGCCGTTTAAATTGCAGGGGGTTGGTTTGTGGCGGCTGGTAAGCCCGCTCACATGGCTGCTGGTTCGTGTATCAAAAGGGCTGATACTGGTACTGCTGTTGGTAGGGGGCCTCTTGTAAGAAGGCTTCTGGTATTTGTATGGTTGGTACAGTACGTATGATTTGGCCATCTTTCTCATCTTGTGGATGTTTTCCATTATGTCATCCGTTTTTGAATTAAATAGCCCTGCGGCATCGAAAAGGAGGTCTTCAATCTTATTCTTGGTGTCGTCCACGGTGTTAGCTGCCCTGAGCCAAGCATGTCACCGGATTGCTACCAAAGCTAGCATGGCTTTAGAATGTCAGCCGCATGTTTCACCACGCCCCTCTGTTGCTTAGCGAGAGTATTGGCCTCTGTATAGATACAGTGGTGCCCCGTATAGCGAGGTTAATCCGTTCCGGATTAACCCTCGCTATACGGAATCATCGCTAAACGGGTAGGGGAAAGGTATTGGAACGCATTAAACTTTGTTTAATGTGTTCCAATACCTTCGTTACTTACCCGTTCAGCGAGGATTCCAGGTGCCGGCAGCCATTTTCGCGCCTTCACTAAGCGAGGGCAGGGCGCGAAAACGGCTGCCGGCAGCCATTTCCGGGCTTCCGGCGGCCATTTTGGAACCGCCGATCAGCTGTTCGGCGGCTCCAAAATGGCCGCCGCAATACCCGATCTTCGCAATGCGGGTTTTCCCCATTGCAAAGATCGGGTATGTTTCCGTATAGCGATCCCGAAAAAGGGATCACTATACGGAAACATCGCTATACGGTGCACTCATTAAGCGAGGCACCACTGTATTCAGAGTTTCAGCCTTTGAAGGTTCTGGTAGGGCTTGCAGCGTGGGGAGAATCCTGTCCCACAGATGTTTCTGATAAGTGCCCATCGCTGCCTGGTAGTTGGAAAATCAGCGCTTGTAGGGAATAATGTTTTCTCCCCAAGGAGTCAATTTTTCATCCCTCTCTGTTTACAGGTGTTGTAAAGGACCTGTTGCGGGACTTGTACTGAGTGGCATCGACCGCAATGGAATTAGGGATTGGATGTTTGACTAAGAAGTCTGCGTCTGATCGATGCGTCTTATAATGGTGTTCGATTTTTCATGAGATTGTAGAGTAGAGGGCGACTTATCCCATGACTCTTTAACAAGCTTAAGGAGCACTGGGATGAGGCTCAAGCTAGGTGGAGGTGACTTGTCCTGGTCCATGTCCTGGAATACGAGATCCTTTTCGTGCTGTGCTGATAATGGAGCATCGAGTTGCAGGGTCCTTGCCATATGCAGTATGAGTTGGGCGTAAGATGTTTAGTCTTCTGAAGATGACTGTCCATGATATCCTCTGGGGGGTGTTGAGTGTCAGATGCCCCCAACGAGGATGAGCCTTCCTTACTGGAAGAAACGGAGGCCCTCGAAGGTGAATGGTGGAAACTTCTCGCTCGAACCCTAGAATGGGGTTTGACATCTGACTGTGTGGATGCCGAGAAAGGCTTGGTATCAGGGCCCTGGGGGCCGAAGTAAAGCGTAGTTGTGTCTACTGAAGGACGTTTGCTGTGCTTAAGGCGTTTAGCCAGTACTATGGTTTCTGATACCATAGTTCTCTTTCATGATGGTTCGACTTTGGGGGTAAGAACATCCCCTCACTGTTAAGTAGGAGCTTCCAGCGGAGGTGGCATGGAAGGGTACCAATGTGGTGGTGGATAATTAAGTTCCCTGTATTCTTCTTGGTATGCGTAGCCATGGTATGGGTATGGCTGGTATCAATCATAAGGATAGCCATATTGAGGCAACCCCTCAGGATGGTAGTATTGGCCCTTGTGGCCCCACGGTTGGTATGGAGAAATATGCTTTTGTTTCTCCATTCTCTTTTTTGGAGTGCATATAGCGGACTCCTGTTCGGATTCGGCATCGGTATTTGCCTGCCCTGAGGATCGAGGGCTAGAATGGGCTAAGGCCGGGCTGGACGGTGCATCAGCCTCACCATGGCCTGAACTCAGAGAGAAGCTGAGCAGAGCATGAGGTGTTTGAGCTGGAGGAATGGCATGTTCCTCTCTATCCGAAAGCCCAAGATCATCTCTTGAAGATTTCTCCAGATGCATTGGAGCTGGAGGGAGAGGAGTAATGACTGGTTTAACGGATGTCTTTTGTCTTTTCATTTTCTCCTCATCTTTTCTCTTTTTTTCAGATTTGGCTGGCCTTGCAGGAGCCTTAGAGAAGGCTGATTTTTGAGAGTTCTTGGTAAGTAAAGAAGTCATGCTAGACAAAGTTTGTGTAGCCAGGCTAGGGGCAGAATTTGCAACCTCCGATCTGGGGGAGGAGGAGAGAGAGAGAGAAAAAGAATAGACTGCCCTTCCATAGCAGGATTAAGGGTCTTTTCATAGGGAAAGGACCTTAGACGTCGCATTCTTAGCTTAATAGCTTGTTTAGAGAAGCTTCTGCATGCAGAGCACAAATGGGTCTGATGGGATTCCCCCAGGCAAAACAGGCACAAGTCATGTCCCTCAGTCAAAGGAATTTTCTGAAGACAAACAGAGCACTTCTTAAAACCCCGATGGCCCATAAATAGGGGAAACAAGGAGTAAAATAAAGGAGAGGGAATGGGGGAGAGAGAGAAAAACAGCAAAAGAACGTAAAGAGTGATTCTGTCACTATAAAGAAACAATAATTTCGAAGAGAAATAAAAGTAGGAATATAAAAAAGCTATAATCACTTTCCTTAGTTGCTCTACTGTTCCTCACGTCCTACCCTAACGGCAGGAAAAAAAAGGAACAGAAAGGAAGGTTCAGGAGACAGAGCTCGCGCCTGGGGGGGAACTAAATTGTTTTTTCTTAAGCTCTAGAATCTTCTGAACGTCCTGCGCAGGCGCAGAATAAACCCATTTGTGTCCATTCACAGAGGCCACTACGAAGAACCAACAAATAACATATTTGTTTCATATCATTCACTTTGTTTCCTTTCTTGTGTTACTAAGTATAAATGCAGTAATTCACAATTCATCCCACTCTGCCTCATTGGTAGGGAAGGCTCTGATTTACGTATCTAAATCTTCTGCAGTACTTCACACTGGACCTCACAATGGACTGTGATGTTGAATGCTGGATTAGGACTACATGGGTTCAAACCCCGTGAAAACTCATTGTGATATGACAAGCCATTCTTGAACCTCTTAGCTATCCTGATGACTATCAGAGTTACCGTAAGTCAAAAGTAACTTGATGGTACACAACAACAACAACAACAGCAAATAAGATTCCTCGACATACTTGGAATCTTATTTAGAAAGTGCAAAGGAAGTGTCTTGCAACATTCTTATGCCTCATGTTCTTTCTCCTATAGTCCTTTCCCAATAATCTCTTGTCCTTCTGCTATCCTTGTACTACAGAACCTGTGCATTTTAGTGACACTGGAAAGGCCATCCTTCTCAGTGGCGATTTCAGAAACTTAATACAAAAAACTATACTTGGATAAATGACGAACAAGCTAAGTGGATCTAGCAGTTAAAAGATATTCAATAATAGAAAATGGGTGGCAGTATTTATTTTCATTTCTGTGTGTATTTATTAACCAGCAAGAAAATTTTCAGTAGCCCAAAATTTGTTTTCCACTCTCTAGTACTTTATGAGAGTTACAAAATAAAAGAAAAGAAAAAAGAAAAGAAAAGAAAAAAGGTGAAACTGAAAGCTGCAATAACAGAGTTTCAGGCACACTCACGGAAATGAAAGATGGCAAGAATTCAAGTCTGCAGACAGGTTGTGATGATTATGATGACTGCAATATGATTGATTTTGTATTTGTTTCTAGAAAGTGTCCAAGGTGGTCTATGGCAAAGTTTTGTCAGTATTTTAGGTTTTTAAAGGGGAAAATATTAATAAAACAAAATCTTCCATTCTGCACAGACAACATCAAAGATTTTAATGCGGATCTTGATGTCATTCACTGGACCAATCCCCTAGCTTTGGCTTTATTAACATGTCTTTACAAACTTGGCTAAGAACCACAAGACACCCTTTGATGTACCATCAAAGAAGGAATTTTCCTAGACTCAAAACTCAATTTTTTTCCTTAACTCTCATGTGTGCTCTGTCTCCTTGAAACTGGCTCAGTATGAATAAAGAGGTGTTATGCACCTGCTTCATAGCCATCCTGACTCAGGGTGTCAAGTCATCATAGTATTCTAAGTACAGTATATTTCTACTCTAATAAGAACTGTCTGTCCCAGCTATTCAGAACATATTTACAAGAGCAGAGATATAAATCTTTACTTCATTCTTACAGGTGAAACATTTCAAAAAAAAATTCTCACCACTGGGCATTGTTTTGCATTTTGATATTGTTTGGCAAAAAAAAAAATTCCAGACGTTTTAATATACGTATGTGTTTAGAAAACCTTGTACTGTATTTCATGAAAAAGATAAGCTTTTGTGATAGGTGAGTTTGTTGCTATGCTGTTGATGACAAAAAGAAGTGCTAGCCTTGTCACTCTTTTCACTAGTGAAAGATCTCAGTGACTAACTATTGTTTTTGAGCAGACATTTCCATATGTTGAGACACTCCTTTTTGCTTAGGATAAGAAAAAATTATGAAGGCTCATTATATCCTAATGTAAAAGAAGGCATACAAAGTGCTGGCTCAGACATCCATCTATATCACGTGTCCCCAGCCTGGTGCTGGTCCATGGGCTTTCTTGAACTGGGATGCAGACACGGATCTCCACCCTCCACACGCACGCACGGTGGGCGTGTTGCACTCACGGAAGGGCGTGTCACACTCGTGTGCATACACAACACGCCGCTCCGCGAGCACAACACATCCACCTGTGAACATGACAGGTCCCTCCGCAACTTATACTCTATCTGCTTCTGTAATTAAATGCTTCTGTAATCTAATAGTCAAATGAGGGCAGACTAAATAGAAATTGACATTTTATTAATTTAAACACAGAGAAGTGTTACACAACCCATTTCTGACTTAACTTCCAAAACAAGACAATTTGTCAAGTCAGCTAAATACACGCATAGTGAAATCACTCAGGTAAAGGTCTTTCATGTCAATATCCCAATTGACAATGCTAGTAAACCTTTCTTTAAAAATATTGGCTGGAATCCTGTTGTATAGTTACATAATCGGCAGACCATCTTGACACAAACTGCAGTCAGTAATCTCTGTAGATAGTATCTATTGCACACCAAGTCATGACATTCAAGTATGACACAAATAAAGTTTAACAATTATGCTGTTTGTGTAACTTTGCAAAAGGATTTCAGACACTAAAAGGTTCAGGTTCATAGGAGAGTGTTCATTCAATCTCAGTTTTGTATCACTGAGAAAAATAAGCTCAAATTTATCTCATCCAAAAACTGTTTAATTTGCGAGGTATCAGTGTAATGAGTGCTTTGATAATATGGTCAAAACCACTGAACAATTTCAGTTAATATTTCAGAGTCAATATGTTAAAAATGATTAAAATATGTCCCACTGTATGCTAGCTAATGTGGGGTGGTAACACGTTTTGAAAACATTGGGAGAACACCTATAAAAAGTCCCCCTACTAATGGTATGTGCATCAAGGTAATATCTTTGTCCAAATACCTTAAGTAAAAAATTATGAATATTTCAATAATATGTTCACAAATGATCAGACTTAGCATCGTGTAAAACGGAAAGTACATAACACAAAATTTACAAGATTTTTTTATTAAACAATGCTATAATATTGGCCCAAGACTGAATTTACAAACAGCACATGCCTCAATACAGAAATTTGTTGTATTTTAAATTAGTAATATGCCTCATTATTCTACCTCAACCCCATGCAAGGTCTTGCCTCCAGTGTGAGATCAATCAAGTGTTTTTTTTTAATTCATGATTTTTAAAACTTGCCCCAAGTCTCTCTGAGCAAAACTGGCTTCTTTGCCCTTTTGAAACTAAGCACGCACAGAGCAGAGTACAACCCGTCCACTGCTATTACTTTTGCTAGTCCATGCAACAGCTATCACAGTTTAAAATTTAGCACATTGCTCAAGCTTTGACCCAAAATCAGTTTTGAGAATGAGCAGTTACTCTGAAATTGAAGGAAAAAAATCCTCTCCATCTTGTGGCAAGACACTATCTTGCATCTGAGGAAGTGGGCTGCAACTCACAAAAATTCAAACTGAAATACATTTGTTAGTCTCTAAAGTGCAACAGCAGTCTTGCATTCATTTTTGTCATACTCTGGGTTCTCTTCAGATCGTATAAATTTTTCCCTGTTTTCATAATTTTCTGCTACATTTACTACATGTCTTTTATTTTGCTATAGTCCGTTGCTTATATTTCCTATGAACTGCTAAAAAGCATTTCACTTCGTAAATCGATTTTCCTCAGATAGAAAGAAACAGCAAACCTGTTATGAAAGCTACATCAATGCTTTGTAGACAGGGGATATCATGTTCTCTTACTTTATAGTAGCATACACAACTGCAGCTGGATGAGCATCTGAATGTATAACAGTGATGAACTTAAAAAAGAGTAAATAAGAAAAAGCTTGTATAAATTGCACAATGAACAAGATGAGGAGGTCTAACTGAAAATTCTGAAAAGATGAAAATTCTGAAATGCCATTATCATATCTATCATCAATTGTATCAGGCTTATGTGAGCTCAGCAATAATAACTTACTTGCATATATCATCTTCTGGGTCCTCAAGCCCAAATCTTTCATCAAATGTGAGCTGTATCAACATGTTCTCCTCCACTGCTACTAATCGCCACACCAGTACTGTGTTGCGGGGATATGTATATGGAAACTTTGGGCTGTGAATGCTTCCATTGCCAGACACTGTAATAATCTTCTCATGTTGTGGCTCTTGCACTCCTACAACAAAAGAAATACATATAAGAATAGAAAAAGCAATAATTTGTTCAGTCAAGTGGACAGTAAACAACAGGATCCAATCAGCTACTCCGGATGTGCTACTTTCCCCTTGGGCAGGGAAAGAGATGTACGTTTAGGCTGCTACTTAAGGTAAATGTCGAAATTCACTTTGCATGTATAGAAGCAGTCATTCCACCCACTGTATGAAGGTCAGTACAAAATAGTGGGTTTTAAGTCTTCATTTATCTCACTCTCAAAGGTCTGAATGTACAATTTGGAAGTTTTCTCCCCAATGGGTAAATTTACAAGATTTTCTTATAAGACAATGCTATAATACCACTAACGGTTTATTTGCAAAGGCAACTTTAAAAAGTAGAGACAATATGAAGCAATTCTTTTAACAATCAGGTAGATTTACCATCATCATCATCATCATCTTAGAACTGCAGAGCTGGAAGGGATCCTATGAATCATCGAGTCAAGTCCATGTCAAAGAGGCACAGTGGGGAATCGAACTCTCAAGTGTCTGGCTCTGCAGCCAGAGGCCTAAGAAGTGAACTATCCAGCAGTTCCATGCTCACTGCTTATGTGTACTTTGCTTTTCAAAGGGAAATGACACTAGTTTTGCAGAGGAACAACATGTGAAAACAACGGAGAACCTGATGAGGAAAATCATGCCCCTTATTTCACTTTTCCCTGGAGGGGCAGAATCTTGTGAGAATTGAAAATTCTTCACCAAGCCAAGACAGCTGAAGTTGATGACAAGAAAGAATTTAGTGAGTATTCTTTACATCTCCAATAACAAGTGATCAAGTGGTTTATCTATATGTGAGATTCAGCCATAAATTCATTTCAAAAATTCATTGAAATAGTGGGCACACAGTATATGATTAAAAAATAATAATAAACCACTGAGGCCTCTTAAAAAAAAATTTCTTCAGGACTGTAGTGCATGACAGGTATCAAGTGCGCTGTTTAACATGTCATCATGAATTCCATTAGGACCAAGTCTGAGACACAGGTAAACACAAATTTATCAAATGTTTTCCAAAATGTTCATATAATCTGTTATTCCAGTTGCCTCCAATGTTTAATGAGGAAATATTAGCTTAAATATCTTCAGAACAAATATTTTACAAATTTGCCAGTTACGAAGCAAATAAGGTGCCTAAATTAAGAATCTCTTCCTTGTACTCATTTTTTTTCTTTATAAGCAGTAGTATTTTAGTTGTTTAGCTTAAGGTCATCCATTAAGTATGTGAGCTTGCTAGCAAAATGAGATCTTTATTATAGTAGAGTGGAAAACACTTCTCAACTTATAAGCAAAATGTAATTTCAAACCCCAAAGCAACAGGTTTTCTTGATTTATATATAAATGGTTGTCAGAACTGTAGCAGGTATTCTGGCAGCCTGTGAAAATTTTAATGTAATGGAGCATCTAGTTTCAGCATTTAAACTCTGCATCATAGATGCACAGTTTGGTAAAGCAAACACACAACACACCATATATTATGCACTAAGAAAGAGAGAGAGAGTATATTGAAGATTTATTTAAAAAAAACTTCCATATTTTTTTAAAGACTAAACCCCATTAAACATAGTGAGCCAAATCCAATTGTTAGCCTAACTAGATTAGACCTACTGAACTAGACCTACTGAACTGCCATTCATTCAATACACCAACAGGTCTAGTTGGAACTAACAACTTAGTTTAGTCCTGTGGGATTCACTTCTGAAGAAAATATGCAAGGTAGTAAAGAGAGTTGTCTGATACTTAGCCAGACCATTGGGCCACTTAGCTTAGTATCCCCAATATTAATTGGCAGCAATTCTTCAGGGATTTAGGCAGAAATTTTCCCAACCCTTTCTGGAGACACTAGAAACAGATCCTGGGACCTTCTGCATACATACCATTTGATCAATCACAAAGCTACAGCCCTTTCGCATCATGGAAAAAATATGTTGCTATGACTAAGGTGTAAAAGAAATGTAATGACACTATCTTTACTAGTTATTAGACACAGAAACAGGATGGATGAAAATCAATGATTTTTTAAAATGAAATTGATTTAAGTCACAATTTAAAAAAATTATTTAAATTTAAATTGTCAAAAAAATCCATTTATTTTTTTAAAATCATGACTTAAATCAATCCACCCTGCACAGAAAACAAGCCAATATTTCATTAAATTGGTAGCAGTTTCTTTCAGATGTTAAGCAAAAATGGCTCAATATACTAAAACTATCACTAAACTTTGTACAGTACATATACCGCTGAAACCACATTCGTCTTCCTATGAAGCACTATGCATTGACCCTGTAAATAAGCAGACAATAATGAAACCATGTCAGGTACCAAAATCAGACATGCATTATTATCACAAAGTAAAGCTGAAAACCTTAACTGGGCAAGTAAAGTCATGTCTTGCTCAAAGTAGGTTTCCTGCCTGCAGGAACAACTTATTTCAGAAAAAGCATGCCTGATTCTTTGGAAATATAAACACTCACTGTCATCCTATATAATCATTATAATCCTCATTATAATCCCATAAAGATAACGGTGACAACTCCCAAAAAGTAATCAACCTTGGAATGAAGCCAAGGCTGAATTTATGAGAAGATGATGAAGATATTCACAATGTGATAGGAACATCTAACCAGGTAGTACATTAAGTACAATGTGCTTTAGAGCACACTTGAATTACAATTTGTTTGAACAGAGTCTTATATTTATGATGCTATGTTCTTTTTTAAAGAACAACTAATTTGATTATTATTTCCTTTCAATGCGGATGTCCATAGCTAAAGCAACAGAGCACAAATGTTGCCTGAAAAACTCCCAGTGTGGATCCCTGATCTTTCCCCCAATTTAAAAAAAAGCTTACAGAACCATTGTCATGGTAATTGAGGGAACAAAGCACTGAATATTTGCATAGATTTGATTTTGAGTGAATTAGAAGATCTTGCTACCAACAGAATCTGAAAAGGAGTTATATTTGCAAAGTTGTATATTACAAATGGTTTTAAAAGTACTCAATCATGCAGCAAGCTTTAACGAAGCACTAAGTGAATTCATGGATAAGCAACAGGAGAAGCCAAGATAATTAGAGCATTCATCATTGTCGAAGTCCCTGGCTTTGCACTGTAAGATAATACGAATGCTGCAAATATGAAACTGTTTATTCTTGCCTTCAGATTGGACAAGTTACCTTCTGGATTATAGCTCCCAGAACACCTAGCCAACAAAGCTTGAGTCCATGCTAGTTGGGGGTAATTCTTGGAATTTTAGCCAAAAAATGTAACTTTGTCCATCTCTGCTGTTGTTCATGGGCCAAACTCCTGTTGCTGATATTAACTGCACTTGTGTAACTTTTTGTAGCAAATTGCTGTGAGTTACAATGTCAGTGAATTTGTAACTTGCAGCAATTTACCAGCGTAAGTTCAGCCATTTGCAGGATAAACAGTGTTTTGGGGTTGCAACACAGATGTTATGATTGCTGAGGCATAAGTTAAAATAATGTACAAAAGATTAGAGTCCCCTTCCCCTTTATACTAGGGTATCTGTCTGAACAGAATCCTTGTTTTAGAGCATCAGTTCCCAAACTTGAGTAACCCAGATGTTCTTGAACTGCAGTTACCAGAAACCTTAACCATTTCACAGGTTACTTGCCCATTATAAAAGGGTTTGTACCTCGAAAAGTGTTGAAACCACTGCTTTAAAGGATTGCTTCGTTATGCTATGTATCTACAAATCTGGGAATTCTGACAATGTGATCATCAAACTAAAAACCACATAGGTTGCATCCAACCCTTAAGTAATCATAAAACAAGGATTAACATTGGAATTGCTTGAGCCCTTCCATCCTGCATGCGCTCACTGGCCAAGGGAAGAGGATGGGTGTTATTCTGCCTCCTTCTACTCATTCTGTTACAACCAGCTTTAGGTGGATTGAACCTGGCTAGCCTTCCCTGGGAAATGGCTATGCCAGACACATGCTTCCTATAGCAGCCACTCTAGCCCCCTAAAAATGGCCTAGTGGCCCTTTTTTACTGGGACACACTGTGGTGAAGAGGGGAAGGGGTAATATTCACCTTTTTAACATAATGATAATTTTGCTTCAGAATCAGAGACATAATTTGATTTTTGAACAAGAGATGGAAGAAGAAGCATTTTTAAAAGCTTTTCTTAACTAAAAAGCATCTTCTATAGAGGTTCATTTTTGACAGCCCCTTGATTTAGATCATACTTACTAGCAGAAAAACAAATAACTTGTCTTTTGATTTCATGAAGTAACATTAACCAAAATGAGTTTAAATGTGTACCTTTCGAATGTTCTGCCAACTTTCACCTAATTTTCTGGCTTTCCTTCAAAGAAAAGAAGGGCAATTAAAACGTTTTATAACATGTGTGCTGAGAATTCCGGCAATAAAATAAACCCTTCAGATGATTCCAAACCAAATTCTTTTCAAGAAGTTATCTTGCTCCCAAGCTCAACATTTTTTGCTGTTAGATAATGTTTAACTTTTGTTAATTTTAGACTTTTCTTTGTGTGAATATATATGCGTGTGTGTGAAAGAGATGGAAGTATATTGGATAGAGCTGCAGGGAAGTGAAAATTAACTCTTTCACCCATGCCTTAGGAAACATTTGCCCCAGAAATAGAGTTGCCATAATTCAACTGCATTTTAACCTCAAATTTGCATACCAATGAATATAGACTTTTCATATTATGCAAATTAGAAACATTCATTACTCCATACTGTTTGTCAACCAATATGTTTCAACCTTGGTATCATTTGTATGATAACCACTGATCCAAGATGTCGTGATTAGAGTACTGCTATTGGGTAAAGGAAATCTGAATTCAAATCCTTGCTGGGGCAGTCAGTATTTTTCAGTCAAGCCTACCTTACGAGGCTATTTTTGGAATAAACAGGAGGCAGTGAACCAGGTACCTTCACGGTACAAATAAATAAATGAATAATAAATATTTGTGGACTTCTGTGATAGTTAAGGGTGTTTTTATCATCACTTTTTATTTATGGCAAAAAATCCATTCAGATCCATGAGAATGCCACAGGAATCCCATGCCAGTGATGCAATATCATTTTATCTTCAGGGGGGAAATATAGTGCAAAGTGAGGCCAAACTGTAGAAATCAAATTATTATTTTGTTTAGAAATACATATTTATTTTTTATAACTAGAAAGTATCTGAGCTTAAATCTGTTCAACATATATAATTTTTTGCATATGTACGCATACACATACTCCATCTTTCTCCTAAATGCCCACCTCAATTAGCTGCTGTTTGGTGTCACTGTTATGGATCACAGTGTAGCATGGAATAAGATTCACTGCAGAGTTTGAAATTTTACTTTTTGGATAACACAATTTAGAGTATCTCAGACATAAAAGTCACTGGCCATGTTGGCTAGGGGATTCTAGGAGCTGTATTCCAAGAAAGTAAGTCTGCCAATCTCTGCTTCCTAATATATGCAGATATACCTAGGCATATTTATTAATCAGTTCTTCTAAAAGGATATTATAATATCATTCTTTGAAACCTCTTTCCTGGAATTTATGATTCACAGCAACCATACTGTAAGGTAAACAACAACAACAACAACAACAACAACAACAACAACAACAACAACAACAACAACCAGAAGATTCATAATTAATACTCCTCTTTTACTGTTTATACGAACTCCTCCTTTCTTCAGGGCAACAGCTAGCTAAGGTCTTAGAAGTCTACAGAAGATAAAATGGAATCTGATGTTTCTGAAATGTCACAGAATCTTAAAATTGCAGATTCACAAAACTTTATAGCGAAGAGGGACTCCAAGGGCCATCAGGTCAACCTCCATTGAGTAGGAAGTACAGTAAACTGCATAATAACAGTTCCCTTTCATGCTCTCCAAGCCAGCATTCATTTTTATGACTTCCTTGCTTTCCATGCACTGTTTGAACATAGTTGGGCAAATAAATTTCAGCTGTTTGCAAACTAGCTAAGAAACAAGCATACCGCAACAACACCACTAACCAGAGTTTGTAGTTTATAAAATCTCTGTGAAATCTTGTCAAATTGTAGATGGCTTAACTTCATTGACAAGTCACAGGGAAAGGCTTGCTTCTTAGCAGACAATTGGCCAATTGGGGGCTGCATGTTTTGCTTTAATTCTATGAGGGGTAGAGAGTTG
Source organism: Pogona vitticeps (assembly GCF_051106095.1). Classification (NCBI taxonomy): domain Eukaryota; kingdom Metazoa; phylum Chordata; class Lepidosauria; order Squamata; family Agamidae; genus Pogona; species Pogona vitticeps. The sequence goes on from NC_135787.1 coordinate 47,536,656, forward strand.
TTTTTTAACAAGTAAGCTAAGGAGCAATATTAAGAATGGATTGGTGTGGAATCCAAGGAATGGAACAAAATATGTTTTCTGTGTTTCCAGTTTGCTAGAAGAGCTTAATTTCTAGACAAAGAAGTGTTGAGCCCCAAATCTCTGTGAGAAATAGGTCACCACTCTGTAAATTCTGGTTTTTAAAAAAATCACAAATTGTGTGCAAGGAAGAGAGCATCTGCAGTTAGTCAGTAGCACTTCACAACACCTCAGATTCTGTTATGGCATGATAGTGATTTCTACTTAATAATATTCAGATTATTTGTGGGGTAGGTACTGACTGTTTACCATCAATATTTTTCAATTGTATGATAGGTCCAAGATTGTGTTAATTTCACAATGTGTTTTTCTTTTTTTAGACTGCTGTGAAGGCTATTCTAAGACATTGTGAATGATGTATTTAATAATGGATGGAAGAAAAAAAAAGCCATAAAATAAAATAGTCCAACCTGCCTCATTCCTTTTCATGACACATTTAGCTGCGACTGTCAGCTTGTGGCACACCAGAGACTGGATTGTATTGGCTCTGCTATTCTTTGCTAGGCCATACTGCTGGACTCTGTCCATAGAAAGAACAGTTTCTCCTTTGGAGGCTGTGATGTCAAATGCACTGCTACTATATAAACATGTATGAATTAAAAAAAACTAACAACAAAATAATTAAGTTCTAGAAATGTGCTCATATGCGTGGAATTTCTTTACACAAGCTGCTTTTATCTCATCTTTTTTTCTTAATAACAGATATGTCGAATGCAATTGTAGAAACAGGGGACATGAATTCTGAAAGCAATGACTACTTTATAATTCTGTAGAGGGCTATAAAAGTCTGAAACCATTGCTTCCACTTTAATAATGCATGTTCCAAATCCAAATTCAGGAAGAGACAGATATACAAAGTCTGGAAAATTAACATTAAGCACCATTTGCCCAGTTTAAAGCAGGTAGGATGCAAGACAGCACCACATTCTATACATACACCAAACATGTGCTGTTTTCTGCTACTTTTAGTGATAGATTTCTCAGAAATTATATGACACTGGTATATCATGGACTCAAGATGCAAATATGTGAACAGAATTTATTCTTACTACTCTGTCAATCCACAGTACCGTGGTGTTTTAGATCAATTGCAACCCAAATTAATAAAAAGAAACAAGTTTTGAAAACCTCCTCTGCCTGATCACCCAGAGGCAATTTCTTATAACCAGTGACCTATGATATGGCACTTAACAAGCTGGCCTAGAATATAATAAAAACAGTCTAGCTTTCTAGCCTGAAGCAGCCAACTTTGGCCAATTCTCTCATCGGTTTTTTAAAGAGGCACCACACTATATAGAAGAATAAACAGCATTTATAAAACAGAAGCAGGCAGTGTGGCTACACATTACACACATATGTGACCATCAGCTCCCTGTTTTGGGATCATAACAAAACACTTTCTTCATTATATAGTACATAAGGATGTGGGTAAGAAGAAAAGAAGTAGATCACCCCTAGCATCAACAATACAATCCTCTAATAAACTTTCATGCTGTACGTTTTTACACAAGCCATTATGGCACAGTTTAAGATCATTCTTCATGTTTAAAAGCATTTAGAAGACAATCTGAAACAATTATTAAATTTCATACATACTTGAAAGAACATTTTTATATCATATACATGTATCCAAAAACCTACAATAGCTGCTTTAAGCAGGAGACTTTACGAAAGTATTGTAATAGCCCACACATTAAAGCTGGAAAGTTACCTTTATACATTCAAGTTTAACTGACAGAAAGATGTAGCACGTGGCTGTAAGTTTAAAATAATAAAGCAAACACCCTTCCATAAAATGCCTAGCACCAAACAAATACAAATAAATATACACTAAAAAGCAACAGACATACAACTCATAACAGCAGCATCATTAACATTCTCACTTGAAAGCTTGTTGGAACCACTGAGGTTTATATGATAATGTAAGCAGAACATGGAAATTCATTTGTTTGATGCAGGGATCAGGAGCGAGTGGCCCTCAAGAAGTTGTTAGACTGCAAATCTCATTATTCTGCACCAGTGGCTATGTTGGTTAGGGCTAATCAGATTCGTAGTTGAACAACATCTGGGAAACTAGCATTTTTTTGTTGTTGTTTTAAAGCAGCAAATGACAATGTTAGTGAGCACCGTTACTGAAACAAACACAAATAAATGTCTTATGCTTATCAGCAATATCTGCTGCCTCAGTACTTCAAATATTTCACTGGATTGAATTTTGCTGTAATTTTGTGTTTTATAAGAAACACAACAGTCTAGACAAATAAAAGTCATAAATTCTAATTTTCTGTTATCTTCAAAAGTCAGCCCTTTTCTGGCTTTGATGCTGAGCAACACATGGCAGTCATGTAGATCAGTGGTCCCCAACCTTTGGCCTCCAGATGTTCTCTGGACTACAACTCCCAGAAGCGTTCGCCACCACTTCTGCTGGCCAGGATTTCTGGGAGTTGAAGTCCAAGAACATCTGGATGCCCAAGGTTGAGGACCACTGATGTACATGACCCGTCAGTGAACAACAACCAAGGAACATCCCAGATCATTATAGCTCTGCTGGGAAACAAGGTACATAAACTAAACTTCTTTCATTGGCCATTTAATAGCACAGTCCACATAATATCTGAGATTAGTTTTCAAGTTTACACTCATGAGAAATCCATAGCATCCACTCTATCCCCAGTATCCATGTTCTTTTTCGAGATGCAATTACAGCAAAAATTGCCTTTCCATGGGCTCTGCAAAATTCAGTAGACATATGCTTGAGAATAGGGATAGGCTGTCGTCATAGCCCTGTCCCCAGTGTTTCTGACATCTTGTAAACATGGTGTTATTTCAAGCATGTTTTACTATCAATTCCACTCCCTTTCCAGTCCTGAATTGAAAACTGGTTCCTGTCATGTTTCGTGAGTTTTTGTTTCTTACTTGCATTCACTACATTTCGTTGCATTTTATTTCTATTTACTTTTAAATTGTTCTCTTGGCTGCTTTGATGAACATTACATACAGATACAGAAGCATCATAAAAAATGTTAAGAATAAAAACAAAAAGAACTAACGTTGTCATCAGATGAACGACTAAGTCAGCTGCACAAAGAGTTCCTTTCAGCTCCAAAAGTTTCTAAAGATGCTTCTTGCTTTGAAGAAAATAAATCTTCATGACTTGCCAGACAAAAATGCAAAATTACCACTCACTGTTGAGAAATTCCTACATAAAGTACCCAAATATTCATTTAAAAAAAGGACTGATATGCTTGGGTCAGCAGATATTAAAACAATAAATAACTAACAAAATAATAGATCCTGTCTACAGGGCTATTTCCCCATCAATACCTGGATGTTTAGGCTAGCCCCAAAAGTCTGATGACACAACATACTGGAATCCCTCTCATCTGCCATTGTTTTCTTTTATTCCATTTACTCTACAGCTGGTACTGTGGATGCATTCCAGATGTCATATAAAACACAGCTGCAAAAACTGGCCTGTGTGTCTGCTCTAAATCTCAGGCATACTCCCAGCAAGGGAGTACATTAATTCTATATATGGTAAATTTGGATCAAACTGATAACAAATTCAAGTTAAAAATGACATGCAGGTTCCATGTAGAAGTGATTATACTAGAATTATATAGACTTCAGCCAGCCCTTATGTTCGGCAGATGTGGGGGGTGGGTAGGAATCAAACACTGGATTCTCACTTTTCCCATAATATTTAAAAAGCCAAAAAAATCCTTTTGGGGGCTAACTACTGTCACAACTCTAGCTTCAACTTATTTAAATGAGCACACACAAATATTTAACATGTCCACTTGTATCAACCTGAGAGTTCAAATCTGATGGGAGAGGATAAAGAAAGGAGACAGAATGAAGTCATTAAAGCATCTCAGTTTCATTGAGAAATAAAACCAGAAAGAAGTGGGAGGAGGGGGGAAGCAGGTGGACTTTACAGAACTGCCTGTGATTTTTTTGCTCTGTGCTCAGTTATGAGAGTCTAATGATAGGGATCACAGTGTGACAAGGTAAAGGTAAAGGTTCCCCTTGACAATTTTTGTCCAGTCGTGTTCAACTCTAGGGGGCGGTGCTCATCCCCGTTTCCAAGCCATAGAGCCAGCGTTTGTCTGAAGACAATCTTCCATGGTCACATGGCCAGTGCGATTTAGACATGGAACGCTGTTACCTTCCCACCGAGGTGGTCCCTATTTATCTACTTGCATTTGCATGCTTTTGAACCGCTAGGTTGGCAGGAGCTGGGACAAGCGACCGGCGCTCACTCCGTGGCGTGGATTCGATCTTACGACTGCTTGGTCTTCTGAAAGGTGTCTGACTGCTTGGTCTTCTGACTTTGCAGCACAGGCTTCTGCGGTTTAGCCCGCAGCGCCACCACGTCCGTCCAGTGTGACAAAGGCACATCCAAGACTCCAAAGTCCTGTATGTGCCATCACTGCCCAACAACTAAAGCAAAATGAGTGGCACAGTGTATAACATAGCATTACACAGAATTGTTTTAAGTTATGTTTGGGGAAAACAAAAAAAAAATCACATTCATCACATAGTCCGAAACTGTTCTTATATGCTATCAGTTGGTTTCCAACTTATGGTGACTCTACGGATTAAACGGCTTCCAAAAGATCCTATCAACAATAGCCCAGTTTGAGTCTTGCAAACGAAAGCTTTCCTTACTGGCCTCCTTTACTGAAGGAATTTCATGTTGAGTTTTCCTCTTTCCTTACTGACCTCCATTTTGCCTATCGTTATCATCCTTACCAGTCAGTGTCTTTTCTTAACTTCTCATGGTAAGTTCAAAGTAACACACTATTTATCAAGTATTTTTTTAGTTTCTATTGATTTTCCACCTGTCAGCTTCTTCATTATCCACCTTTCACATCCATGAAACATAATTACAAATATCATAATATGGATGATATTGGTCTTCATCCCCTGAGGTACATCCTTACATTTAAAGGTATTTTCTAGTTTGTTCATTGCTGCTCTTCCAAATCTCATCCTTTTTCTGATTTCTTGGCTGCAGTAGCTATTTGGAATGATTTCTGAAGCAAGGTCTAGAAAATCTATACCAATTTCAATTTTTTCATTGCTGATATTAAAGTTATATAATTCCTCTGCAGGCATTATTATCATCTTCTTAAAGTTCATCTGTAATCCTGCTTTAAACTTCTCCAGTAAGTTGCTTTGAGACATCATTTACTACTTCTGGACAGTTTTATCTTCAGGGATTACTGTGAGCCTTATGCCACTGGTTGCAGTAACTTAATCTCTTTTTAGCAGTACTAAACATGCGAGATGTCTTGGTAAACTCATTATACCACAAATGCTCAATAAGCTTCCAAACAGAAACAAATATGACAACATTTGTTAATTACCATTGTGCACGAAATACCACTGTAACCAAAGCATGAAAAGTTACATTCTGAAAGTAATTACCTAAAAGTATATTTCCACAGGTTTTCCAAAATTAATTATTTAGTACTGTAGTTGCAAGGTCACCCAAAAGCAGTTAGTTACTGTTGTAATTGCATTAAAAAACTAGTTACTTCTCTGTTTCTCAAAGGTAACTAAATCATTATTTTCAGTTGACTTTTTAAAAAAATCAGTGTGATTTTTATTTAGCAGAAGAACCAATGCAAGTCAGTACTTGAGTCATATAACAGTCCTTCTCTAATTGCAACTCTATACAGTCACATCTGTAAAACTAAACATTACAGTTACAGTGGTGCCTCGACTTACAAACATCCCTACTTAGGAAAATTTTGAGTTACGGAAAGCTCTGGCCGCAAAGTTTTGGTTCGACTTGCGGCTGGAGCTTCCACTTACGAAAGGAAAGGGAAAGGGGTGGGAAATTTAAATTTACTAACTTTTGCTGGCGAAGAGGCTGCTTCTTTGTAGCTCTTTTGCCCCTACAGTTAGGGAAAGTGATGTGGTATGGGTGGTCCAGAGCCAGGAGCTTTACCCTGCTGGGTCCTCTGGTGGCAGCGGTGTGGGCAGAGGAGGCAGCGGTCTCCCAGCACCGGGAGGCTTGAGCTGGCTGGGGTGCTTCAGCCACTTGCCTCCCAGCTTGCCTCCCGCTCGCTGTACTCCTGGTGGGCGACTCAAGGTTACAGAATGAGAAGTCTTCTCCGTTCTCCCTCTCCTGTCCGTCTCTTCTCTGCCCTGACCCCAGGAGACTGTCCTTTTATTAACATCACAAGGTCACAGGTAGTGACAGCATTACAGATAGTAGACAGAGTTCAGATAGGACAATGGTTACATCATGTTATTAAGGTTGGTCTGGAGAAAGGCAATTAATCAAGCCCTCTGATTGGCCTAAGGGAAGGCCTCTATAGCAAGCTCTCTATGATAATTAGAAAGAGGAGAAATAGTGGCAGCTCCTCTCCTCAGAAGCAGCCACAGGATGCTAGGAGAGTTTTCCCTCACTAGAACACCCATGTGGCTTAGCAACCTTGGGAATGGTACACCCACAGGGTTATGTTTAGGTTTATTTTTAGATTTTATTTTATTTTATTTGCAGGCTCAGGGGCTTGAAGTGTTTTATTTTTATTTTTCTTTGGGGGTGGTGGTGTTTTTCCTTCAGCCGGAACGAATTAATCCATGACTCTAACACCTTTTTTTAAGAGCACTGGTGGATTACACTAATTCTTTCTCAGTTTAATCAGGAGTTTAAGAGATGTGGATAAATTTCTTCACCAAAGTTCAACAGTTTCACTACAATTACATATAGCTCAGTATTTCTGGCAGTTCAGAATTAGATTTTTAAATGAAATAAACGATAATACAAGACATATTCCTGAATCATACCTCGGTTCCAAAATGTGAAATTATTTTAACTATGTGGGAGTGCTTGTAAAATCATTCCTTCTATTCAGCCAAATATTTTTATCTTGAAAAAGATGAAACAGAACGAACTTTAAAAAATCCAGATATGTAAACCTTGAAACTATTTTTGCACAAAAACCTTGAACACACACAGTCACCAATGTCTGAACCAAGCAACAGCCATCAAATTACGTACTGTAGGAAAATTCCAGGCATAAAATTGTTTCCAGGAGAATATTTCAACTGATGCTAAAAAACATCTCACAGTAAATAGGTCTGAGACGCATAGCTAACGTTTTTCAAAACACCACAAATTTAGAAAGCAAATTCATGTTGATCGATTTTTAATTTTTCTCAAACTCCTCAGCAACATTTTATGAAAACTGCCAGCAGTTATACCTAATTAATTATCACAACGTAACAGAGTACAATTAATTAATATATTTAATATATAATTTTGTAATCTGTTATCACAATGTAACAGATTACAAAACAGAGCAATCCAAAATGAGTTTTCTCAATTGGGGAGGGATAGCCTTAATATGGTAGATGGAACCTACTCAACAAGGCTGTGACCCACATGTGTATTTGGCACAGATGTATATAATTCACATTTGCTAGGTTTTCTTCTAGCAGGTAGACAAGACAAGGATTAAGGCAGGCTATCTCATCAATTTGGTGCTAGCACAACAGACTGCAGCTTCCACTATGAAAGCCTGATGTTGTGGCTAGAGTGTATGGCTAGGACTAGACAGCCAAATTCAAATCCTCATTTTATCGGAGAGACCTTTGGCTTGTCCAGTGTTGCCTGTCTCACAAGGTTTTTGTGAAGGTGATTATGTACATCACCTTGAGTTCTTTGCAGGGGGAATGGAATATAAAAGTAACACAAAAATAATTAATTAACTAATATATTTTAAGTATCTCACATCTGCCTCAAGGCTGAGACAGACAGGGAACATTTCACCTCAGAACGCATGCCTGACCAAGCTACCGGTAGACTGCAAGGCCATTAAAAACAAACTTCTACCATTTATTGTTTGATCTTTTATCTTTTAATAAGATTTGATAATCTTCCAAACGTTACCAGTCCTCACTGCAATGTCATGACAGGAAAAGTTACCTTTCTGCCTACATTGATATAAAAAATTTTAATTATCTTCATAAAATTGTTGGCCATACAGCCCAAATGCCACTGTGCATTCATTTTATATAGTTTGCTCCTAGCTTAAACACTGTGGCCAGAATTGTATTGGACACTTATATGGGCACAAGAGACAGAGGCAGAAATTTCTGCCACTGGTTTATGAGCTGCTGGTTGCATGGCAGTTGCTTGATCAAACACCTAATCATGCCCCTGGCACCTTGCTAGTGAGTTGTAATCAGCTTATAGCACGTTCCACAATTTCTTTTGTATGCAGGTATTCAATAGGTCTAATTTGAAAACAAAACACCCCACTTTGTTTAAGCACAATCTGTAGTTATCTAGGCTGTACTCTTTCCTGTTTCCCCGAAAATAAGACAGGGCCTTATATTAATTTTTGCTCCAAAAATGCATTTGGGTGTATTTTCAGGGGATGTTTTATTTTACAGTCATGTCTTCTTCTTCTGGTTGATGCACAATGTTGCACAGTGGTGGAGGGCAGGGTTTAACATAACTAGGGCTTATTTGGGGGATAGGGCTTATATGACGAGCATCCTGGAAAATCATATTAGGGCTTATTTTCAGGGAAACAGGGTAATTATATGTTCCCTTCAATAAGGTCCTTGAGGCCACAATACAGCTCAGGAGTCATTTTGTAGAGTTAGAGAGAGAGTTCCATCTCCTTCACCTCTGCCGCCACCAGTCCCTGTTCCAGTGGAAATTCTTACAATGCCAACCTTTCTGAGGCCAGAGCTCCAATATCTAAAAAGGGGAAAGGGGGGATACAGTTGCCATGGCTGGATGCAGGAGGCTGTAGATGAGGAAGTGTCACAGTTCATCTTACCACTAGCAGGGAAGATTCAGACCAAACTGAGGGTCCCTCTAGGTATTTTCCTCCCTCTGCTTACACTGGGTGGATAATTGATTTTCATGAGGAAAAACATAAAAAGAAAGGGATAATGAAAGTTCCCACTTCCTTTATCCTGCCCTAGCAGCAAAAGCACAGCAGCACTTCGAAAATGCTTGATGAGGCCCAAGACTACCTCAAACTTCTTTCCATTGGGAAGATTTCTTTTTCTATTCATTTGAATTCTTTAAAACAAGAATACAAACACTGGTACTGTATTTCTTCGGAAGTAGAAGCAGAGCAATCTTTTCCAGTAGCTTCAGTTCACTGTATTGAATTGAGCTCTTTCAACAAGATAGAAAATAAACCTCTTTAAAACAGGAAATGAAAGCTGCAAGATAACCTATTGCTATTTCCAACATGCAATATTTATATCACTGGAAAACGATTAACTGCAGTATAAAGTCTTCATATTGGTCTACGGCTTATAACTGTCAAAGTACAAAAGTTTTGATATCAATTTTGGGAGTTTAAATGCTGTCCGACTTTTTCCCCCATTTAATGTATTGTACTGAATGAGGAATTTATTTCAAGAGAACAAAATAAGCATCAGAGAACCCACCTGATTAATGGCGTTGATGGAATAGGGAAGAGGAACAACTATGAGAGGTTTTGCGCGCCAAAATAATATTGAATTGTAAAAGAAACATCTGAACTAACTCACTCATCAACTCACCTTTTAAATTTAACTCTCTTTATACAGCAGAAAAATCCATTTTCAATAAAAAGTTTCTCAAAGCTTTATGGGTCCCCATTCACTCTCTCCAATGCAGTGTACAAAAGTTCTTCTCTCCCTTCTAAATATTTAACAGTATAAAGGCCTTTTTTTAAAAAAAAATCTAAATTTACTCCTTAGTTAAGGTATTAAAACTAACATACATACATGTTAGTATGCTGAAAAGTGCTTTCTTCCCTTTTCAGTCCCATCTCGTACCAAACCACCTGATCTCCATCCCCGGCCACAAAAAAATATTTCTGCCACCATCCATCTTGTTAAGTCTTCTCTTACAATGGCTGGGAAATACATCTTTTTGATGACAGAACTACACCATCTGAGAAAATGATAGACATAGACTCTGGTAAGAAAGAAAAATTTGCAGCTGCTGTGATCAAAAAAAGCACAATGTAAAACTACTGTAAACACATTCATCAGATGCTGACAGCTGGAATACATGTTTTATGTTGAAACGTTCCAATCACTGCACAGGTTGTACAAATATTTCGTTAGAAGAGTGAATTACTGTAAGTGCAACATTTATGTTGAAGAGTCAACACATTCTTCTGAGATACTATCTGCAAATATTCACAACAACACAACTGTGTCAACTTTCCCACCATTATCTTGCTACTCTGTTTAGTTTGGCAACATGATGCAGTAAGAGAGCTGGTGGCTTTTATTTGCTAATGGTAGCCCCTTTGCATTATGTTAACTGTTCCTCATTTAATGTAGGCTATTTAGCAAAGGTAAGACACTCTAGTTTAGCTTAACAACCACCATTAACTCTAGTGGAGATACAGATTAAAATAACACATTATTTTCATATTAAGGGGAAAATCTACCTTGGTTATATGGATGAACAGACAACATTAAATGTATTTGCTTCTATTTTACATGATACTGAACATTCATGGCTACTGTTGCATTAATAAACATTGCTGACTATGCCATAGCTCCTTTTATCATGCATGCTGTATTTGACTGATTATAGTATTTTAAAAGCTGCTGGTTTTCCTGCCCTGCTTAGAGTCATACACTAAAGCTTTATAATGCAGATAGGAGCAAATTTACAGCTATGAAGCTAAACAAATGAACAACAGGAAATTACAAAGTCTTAAGTTACTTTATAATGAACCAGTGACCACACTTCAAGTCAGACAAAACAAAGGTTCTTAGACTTGTAGTCTCAGTAGCATGCCCCATTAAATAGGAAATGCTGTTCAATCACCTCACTGATTTTACAACAGACACACAGACACAGACACACACACACACACACACACAGAGAGAGAGAGAGAGAGAGAGAGAGAGAGAGAGAGAGAGAGAGAGAGAGAGAGAGAGTAAAATATATCTATACCAGCCACATTTTGAAAGAAATATCTTACTTATTGAAGTGGCTTCAAGAGGATTTCAAACTGTGGACAGGAACAAGCAGATTTTAAATGTTACTGTACAAAATACATCAACAGAAAGTGTATGGGAGATTAAAATTATAAATTTAACATCATTAGATGATGGCAAAAGTTACCCAATTTAATTTGTTTTTGAGATGATTAACACTCATACACAGCTAGTATTAGCAGCTGTGCGAGTTCAGCAGCAGGGCGAGGAAGCCAGGGCCCCAGATACTGCCTGTCACTTCCCTTGAGAAAAGGTTTGGCAAGCTCTAAACAAATACCAGCATGCAGTCAGACAGACAGCACTGGGTGGGGGGCTATCCCGTGTTTTGCACTGAGTGTCATATGTATGACTATATGCCTCTTGGGCAAAAGAGGCAACAGGTTCACTTCCTTGAGGTCTTGGCTGCAGACTGGGAAAGCAGAGACAGGGAGGGAGGGACCACAGTGAGACTTCCAGGGACCTTCAGACATTGTCCCACACACAGACAAGCAGCTCCTAAACTGTTGGGATTGGAGGTCTCCGGGCTGGAGGACGCCAATCTGGACAAAAGGGGAACCATCCTCAAGGGGGGACCCCTTCTTCAGTTGACGGGCCTGTATCCAGTTGCACTGAGGATACTCCTTGTGGGGAGGGGGGCTCCTGGTAGTGGGCAATTTGATTGAGGGGTGAATGAGGGGTGTGTGATGGTTGTGAGGACCGCATACGGACATCACGTGTCATCTGGGTAGTCTGGTAGAGAGTGCTGGAAACGAGGTAGCAGTGGTGGTGCATGTCAGCACCAATGATGTGGGGAAATGTAGCTGTGAAATCCTGGAGGCCAAATTTAGGTTGTTAGGGGGGAAGCTCAAAGCCAGGACCTCAAAGGTATTGTTCTCAGAAGTGCTATCTGTTCCATGCGCAGGGCCAGCTAGTTAGGCGCAGCTCAGGAGTCTCAATGCATGGATGAAACAGTGGTGTCAGGGGGAGGGGTTTAGATTCATTAGGCACTGGGGAACATTTTGGGACAAGCCAGGCCTGTGCAAGAGAGACAGGCTTCACTTGAATGAACATGGAATCAGACTGCTGTCGCGTAACATTAAAAAGGTGGCAAAGCAGCTTTTAAACTGAATCCTGGAGAAAAGCCGACAGGAGCTGAGTGGCATCTGGTTCAGAACTCCTCATCCCTCTGGAATGAGGGTAGAGAACCACAAAGTGATGACAGTGTAGAGATTAGGACTTGGAGCATGATGGGGTGGGATGGTTGGTCCACTGGAAGGATAAACTGTGGGGAAAAAAAAAGAAATGAACAAGCAACCTTTCTTGGGAGACCCCGTATGCAGGTGCTTCTATGCAAATACCCAAAGTGTCCGAGCAAAGATGGGAGAGCTAGAACATTTGGTGGCTAGTGATAACATTGATATAGTGGCCGTAATCCCAGGCTATAAACTCTATAGGAGGGATAGGGAGGGACATGTTGGAGGTGGGGTGGCTATCTATGTCAAAGAAGGAGTAGAATCCAGCAGAATGGAGATGGACGGCAGGTCTGACTTCATCATAGAATCACCGTGGGTTGAACTACCAGGACCAAGAAGCGATGCAATAGTGGTGGTCGTGGGGGGGTTTGCTATCGTCCTTCAGATCAAAAACTTGAGGGGGACCTTGAAATAATGAGATAAATCAGGGACAGGATAATCATGGGGGTCTTCAATTATCCTCATATCAACTGAGCCAATGCATGATCAAGTCAAGAAAGAGACACTGGGTTTGACATGCTTAAATGACTATGCCTTGGAACAACTTGTCATGGAGCCCATCAGAGGGCAGATGACTCTGGATTTAATATTGTGTGGACCTGGTTACGGACGTGAATTTCACTGAGCTGCTAGTGAATGGTGACCATGCTGCGATCTCTTTCGCCATGCATGCTGGGGGGGGGGGAGTGTCAAGCAAATCTGACCCCCCAAAAAAACCCTTGATTTCCGAAGGGCGAACTTCCCTCAGATGCAGAAACTAGTTAGAAACAATTTGAAAGGGAATGTAAAAAGAATCCAATCTCTCCAGAGTGCATGGAGCCTGTTTAAAACAACAGTAGTAGAGACCCAGCAGAAGTGTATACTGCAAAGAAAGAAGGGCTCAACTAAGTCCAAGAGGGTGCCAGCATGGTTAACAAGCTGAGTTAGAAAGGCTCTGAAGGGCAAGAAGCAGTCCTTCCATAAATGGAAATCCTTCCCAAACAAGGAAAATAAAAAGGAACACAAACTCTGGCAAAAGAAATGTAAGAAGATGATACAGAAGGCAAAGAAAGACTTTGAGGAACCTATGGCCAGCAATATAAAGGGGAATAATTAAAGCTTCTTTAAATATGTTAGAAGCAGGAAAGCTAACAGAGAAGTGGTTGGCCCTCTGGATGGCGAGGGAGGTAAAGGGGGACTTGGAGATTGCAGAGAAATTAAATGAGTTCTTTGCATCTGTCTTCACAACAGAAGACTTTGGGCAGATTCCGTTGCCCGAACGGCCCCTCCTTATTAATGAGTTAAATCAGATACAAGTTTAAAAGAGAGGATGTTTTAGACCTAATTGATAAATTGAAGATCAATAAGTCACCAGGCCCAGATGGCATCCACCCAAGGGTTATTAAGGAACTGAGAAATGAAGTTGCTGATCTCTTAACTAAAATATACAACTTGTCCCTTAAAATGGCCACAGTGCCAGAGGACTGGAGGATAGCACGTCAAGCCAATCTTTAAAAAGGGAAGGGGGGGGACCCAGAAAACTACAGACCAGTTAGCCTAACATCTGTTCCAGGGAAGATGGTGGAAAGCCTCATCCAAGATAAAATCTTAGAACAAACAGAAGAACAAGCCTTGCTGAAGGGAAATCAGCATGGCTTCTGTAAGGGTAAGTCTTGCCTCACAAACTTTTTAGAATTTTTCAAAAAGGTCAACCACCCTGTGAATGTGAGCAAACCAGAGGATATAATCTATCTGGATTTTCAGAAGGCATCTGACACGGTCCCTCACCAAAGGATGCTGAGAAAACTCCACAGTCAGGGGATAAGAAGGCAGGTCCTTTTATGGACTGAGAATTGGTTGAGAACCATGAAACAGATAGTAGGTGTCAATGGGCAATTTTCACAATGGAGAAAGGTGAAAAGTGGTGTGCCCCAGGGATCTGTCCTGGGACCTGTGCTTTTCAACCTGTTTATAAATGACCTGAAGACAGGGATAAGCAGTGAGGTGGCCAAGTTTGCACCAAGTTTCCGTGTGGTGAAGACCAGAACAGATTGTGAAGAAAAGGATCTCTCCAAACTGGGAGAATGGGCGGCAAAATGGCAAATGTGTTTCAGTTATAAGAAAATGCAAAGACATACACATTGGGGAGAAAAAATAAAAACTTTAGTTATCAGCTGATGGGTTCTGAGCTGTCTGTCCATGACAGATCAGGAAAGAGATCTTGGTGTGCTGGTGGACAGCTTGATGAAAGTTGCAAGCGAGTGTGTGGCAGCAGTGAAGAAGGCCAATTCCATGCTAGGTACCATTAAAAGGGGGATTGAAAATAAAACAGCCAACATTATAGTGCCACTGTACAAAACGCTAGTAATGCTGCACCCGCAGTATTGCATACAGTTCTGGTTGCCACACCTCAAAAATGACATAGTGGAAAAGGTGCAGAAGAGAACAACTAAAGTAATGACTCGGTTGAGACATCTCCCTTATGAGGAAAGGCTACAGCATTTTGAGATCTTTAGTCTAGAGAAAAGGAGCCTGAGGAGAGACATGATTGAGACGTATGAAATTATGCAGGGATGGATAAAGTGGATAGAGGGGAGCTCTTTTACCTGTCATGCAATATTAGAACCTGGAACATCCACTCAAATGGAGTGTTGAGAGAGTGAAAAGAGACAAAAGAAAATATTTCTTTACCCAGCATGTTGTTAGTCTGTCGAACTCCTTGCCACAGAATGTGGTGATGGCATCTGGCCTAGATGCCTCTAAAAGGGGATTGGACATATTTCTGGAGGAACAGTCCATCACAGGTTACAAGCCATGATGGGAATACATAATCTCCAGTCTTCAAGGAAGGTACCTCCAAATGCCAGATCCAGGGGTGGGGTATCAGGAGACAGGTGTCTGGTTGTCTCATGTGCTCTCAAGAGACATCTGGTGGGGCCACTGTGAGAGACATGAAGCTGGACTAGATTGGCCCTTGGCCTGATTCAGCAGGGCTCTTCTTATGTTTTTACACAGATACAGACAAGTTCATTTTTGCCCTGTATTTCCAAGGAAGAAATTACATGAGCTGCTGCAGAAAAGTAACATGAATTGTCTATGATAATCTTTTAAAAAACACTCAAAATCATTATATCAACATTTTATATAATCACAGCAACATATTATGGAATCATAGACTAGACCACAGGTACTATAAATAAGATTCGCAATGTTAACCTGATTTCTCCACTTAACACTTTGCTTTATATTTGTAAAGAAAGTAAGTATTATAATTTTTATTTATTTTTATTTTATTTATTTTATTTATATCCCGTCTATCTGGTCAGTCATGACCACTCTGGTCAGTCATAACCATGAGCTAGGCCTCCAGTGGCCTGGCCAAAAACAGGATGCAAATATGTATCTGTTCTATCAAGTGGAGCACCTGGGGTCAGGAAGCGGAAGCCATCACTTCCCTCTTCTCCTTCAAGTCTAGTTCCCAGTTTGGGGAGGCATATGCAAATTGCCCTCGAATATGTGCTTCCCTTCCCAGAGAGTTAGCCAAGTGAATATGGGAAATAAGTAAGTAAAAATTGATGAGCCTCTACAGCAAGCAAGAAAGGAAGCTGCCATTTTAATCCAACACCCCCAACATAGAGCAACTCCATTAGGGCACTGTGTACTGGGCAGTGTGGCATCCGCCCAGGTCATGAATACTTATATGCTATCTGCATAGATCAATGGGAGTGCTGGAGGGGCAGAGTCACGAGATATAAGAGACTCAGCAGCAGGAGGCATTTAGATAGGAAGTTAGTCAGAGAAAGTTAGGGAGATTGAGAGAGTTTTGGAATTTGGGTGGGAGAGTGGTGGTTGAGAGTGGATGAAGGAGGATGTTTGTTAAGAGTTAACAACATTGCTTGACGTATCTACATCTGTAACAATAAACAATTTCTATTTGGTTCTTTTAAAATGACATATGGCCTGGACATCTATCATTAATAATATATAATGTTGATGTAATCAACTGGTGGCAGCTGAAAGACACGTTCTTACTTTGGTGAAACAAACAGGGGCCACGTGGGGATCGTGACAGGCAGTTCTTAAATCTCTCTCTCTCTCTCTCTCTCTCTCTGTCTCACACACACACACACACACACACACACACACACACACACACACACACACGGTTGCTCACGGCAGCCATATAGCTGCCTTCTCATACCCCAGTGGACAACAAAAGAAAATATATAATAATAATCTTAGAACTGCAGAGCTGGAAGGGACCCCATGGATTATCGAGTAAAGCCTCTGTCAAGTGGGAAATCAAACTCCCAACCTCTGGCTCCCCAATCAGACAAGTAAGCCACTGAGCTATACAAAAACGTAGATCCACTGGCTAAGCACTTTTAATTTCCCCTCCCCCTGCTACCTACCAGAATGAGAGAAGCTCTAAGGTTGTAGCACATTTAACAAACACATAGTAACATATATGGCTGTGAATGTTGCTGGGACTGTCCACCTTATGGCACAACAAAGATCTGATTTCATTTTTTCCCCTCTTGCCTGGCTTACTTCCACTGAAATAAGTTGCCTGGATAAAAACATCCAAAAGCAAAGTGTGATGGAAGGAAAGGGAAAGTGGGAGTTCATTCTTTTGGCCATGTATTCTATTTGATATAAAAATCAAACACTCCCCCATCAACATTCACAGCAAAGTATGTTAGTATGTATTTGTTAAATATTCACATATGTAGCTTGGTTCATAGAGCATAGCTTTATTCAGGTGTCACCTTCCCAGAGAAATTCCTCACACTTAAAGAAGTATCAAGTCTCTTTCCCATCATCGGTTTCTATGCATGGAAAATAACACTTCTAGAGAAAACATTTCCACAGAATTACATATTTAGTATGTATTTAGATAGCTTACATATGAACAAGAATCATGGAAAACTGGGGTCTCTGTCCATGTAAAGAATCTACATGTAAGCAGAAACCTTTCCTCTTCAGAAATACCACTTTCCATATGTAGAAAACAAGAAAGGACAGACGAGGCACTACCTTAAATGCTTTATTACATATGCCAACTATTAAGATCAGGACAAAAAAGTTGTTTTGTAACCTTTTCTACTAAGATGTCAGACTCTCCTTCACTGGCGGTTTTTAAATAGATGTTGGAAGCCATATATCAAGGATGCTTTAGCTGTCGAGGTCTTGCTTTGTTCAGGGGATTGGCGACCTTTGAAGTCCCTTCCAGTTCCACAGTTCTATGAGGTCTATATGAGGAAGATGCACAGTGGAGATATCCCCTGGTCTGAACTCACCCCGAAATTTTCCTGTTCAATCAGTCCTTAACTGAAATTCAGGTCCTAGTCTCCATTGTGTCACTTGTAAATTTTGGTAGCAGATCTACACCATGAAATCAGCCAATTGCAAATCAAATGAAACTAATTGAGTTTTTAATACACTGAGATTATCTGAAGACCACTAAACATGTATAACCAACAATATTTTCTGTTGGGCTTCTCCTAAATGAAGTCAGGTCAAATTTAAATATTCTTGGTAAAAGTGATAGTGATGCAAACAACACATATCTAAATCCCTTAAGAGCTGTGCAAAGGGTTTAATATTGAAATATCCACGAACAGCTTAACACAAGGGAAACAAATATTCATCAACCATAATATTCAGAGATAAAGCAATATGTCTATGTTATCAGACCGCCTTTCCAAATAAAGCTGTTCCTTAACAAAGTCTCTCATCTTCCACTTAGTTTAGACTGTCTACTATGTCATCTTACACCTTTAGATGATTCACATACTCTGCTGCTAAAATATAATCGTTCCCTCATTCAGAGGTGTCAAATCCAATTTCATCTTGGGCCACATGGGCATTATGGTTGCCCTCAAAGGGCTGGTTGTATCTCTAAAAATATATAAATGTATCTACTCTTTATCATATTAAATATAATCCTTCTCATTCAATTATTGCTGGTTTTAGTAATAACGTAAGTAATAAGTAGCTCTGAAAGTAAAACTCTATGATCAAAGTCTAGAAATAATGGCAAGCAGATAAGTACAGGAGTGGGCAATAGCGAGGACTACATTTCCCAAGGTGCTGTACGCCGCCCAAGTGGCTGCACTTTCTGACTCTTTGCTACTTGGAATGCTGGGATTAGAAGTCCCTCTGGGCAGATTCCCAGCATCCTTTCAGAGCACTATGGGTGGCCAAGTAAGTGCCTGCATATTGTATACTGCACAATAGCAGGCAACATTGTGAGGGCCACATGAAATGGCCAGGTGGGCCGGATTCAGCCCACGGGCCTTGGGTTTGACAATGTGGCTCATGTGTATCATAAAACTAATATAATGTTCTATATGTATGGAAAGTGCTTTAAACTTTCAAATATGGATACATTATAAACTTTTCATAACATTCCTAATACTCAAAGCCATGTTAAGCTTGTATTGATCTGATCAATAGTTTCATAGTGCCGATTTCCAGACCCTTTCCCCATGTATAGTAAGACAAATTAACATTAAAGTACTCTTCTGGATGGTGTTGTTACTTAATTTTCTTCTTCTTTCATATTAAAATAGCCAATTCTACATGACTATCTATACTAACACCTTGTTAGCCTAACATGTTATTATACATTCTGGAAGCTGTGGAACATATATTTCTGAACTTAAAATTTTTGATCATTTTATTTTGTTGAAGACATGGTTCTTAAATGTATAGACCTTTTGTATGGTGAGCCTCGCAACATCTACTGGAAATAAATATCACTGAATTACTAAATGCTCTTTCATACCTAGGTCACAAGACAGACTGTTTCTTAAGGAACTGTCTTTTGATTTGTGACCAAAAATTTGAAAAAAAAAATACACATTTCCCAAACAAAACAAAAAAATGGTTTGGGAAATGTCACAAGAAATCGTTCAGCAAAAACTAAGTTTTAAACCTGAAATGATATTATTGAATATAATGCCAGAAATTATTGATAAGAAAATATTGCCTACTGTATATATTTACTGCGGTTAGGTTACTCTGGCCTCAAAAATGGAAGAATGGAGAAACACCAACAATGGACGAGCTGTTACAGAAGCTATTGGACATTGCAGAACTAGATATGCTTTCAGAGGCACTGCAGGATCAGCCAAGACACTTTGTAAAGGAAAGCTGGAAGCTGATATATAATGGGCCCCAGAAAAAGACAGGAACTTAGAGGAAGAAGTAGCTTATGGTGAATCAGTGCTCAATAGAATCCTTTGATGATATTTGGATGTCTAGACGATGGCAAAATTTCTGATCTATATGTGTAATATGGATGGTTAGTTTTGATATTTTGTTGTTATTTAGTGTTATTTCTGTTTGGTTTTAGTTTTTGGTTCTGTATGTTTGTATGTATCAAATAAAAAACTATTGTAAAATTAAAAAATAGATTATGGTAAAAAAGGAGGAAGAAAAAAGTGTGGTGCCTGCAAATGTAGCTCCTTGCCTAGATTTAAAGAACATCGCAACCCTGAAAGACAGAGGAATCACTTACTGTCAGTGGGGACAGCTGTTTGGATAGCTCAGTGGTTTAGGTAACTGGCTGAGGAGCTAGTAGTTGGCAGTTTGGTTCCCCACTGTTCCTCCTCAGGGAACAGCCAGCCTGTGTAGCCATGGGCAAACTGCACCATCCCAAGATGCCCCCAGAATAAGGGAATGATAATCTACAGCTGTGTATTCTCTACCTAGAAAACCCTGAAAAGGGACATCATAAGTCAGAATTTACTTGAAGGCATAAAATTATTATTTAATGGTGGGGATGGGTGTTAGCCAAAAGAGAGGAAACAGACACAGACCACTGACCAAACAGTTTGCAGAGGGAGAGAAGAGAGAGGAGACGGAAAACGAAAACATGTATAAGGAGTTCTTAACCTAGGCAAGTCTGATAAGGCAGAATGAGTCTTGGGATGAAAGAAGGCTAAAGCTGACACAAAAGAAATAGCATTGGAGGTTTGAATCAAACTGAATCTGGATACTTCTGCTGGTGTACTATAAAATCAACAATGGAACTGACATAACTCAGTTAAACCTAGTCCAATAAGACATATGGCAAATTCTCTGTTCTCTAAATATATATAAGCATGACATTTACATAAAACAAGGAGTATGTGTGTCTCCATATGTAAACACAAGTACATGTTGACTTAACACTTAACTCATTATAACATGTTTTCAGTGTTATCTGTTAATTAAAACTGAACTGCCAGAAGCACAAAAATGCCTTCAAGCATTGAGGAAAAGAACTCCAAAATACAATCTAAATTCAAACAGTCATCAGTCACATAAGCACATGAAAGTGTAACTACAGGCCAGCAATTTGAAATATGTAGTATACAACAGAGGAACCAAATGTCATTTCCTCCTTTGTTTTACAAAATGTGTCTGAATCAATGTTTTCTAACAGTTTTAATACAAGCTGCACAATTCTAGATAGATAGATAGATAGATAGATAGATAGATAGATAGATAGATAGATAGATAGATAGATAGATAGAT
This sequence comes from Pogona vitticeps, assembly GCF_051106095.1. Taxonomy (NCBI): domain Eukaryota; kingdom Metazoa; phylum Chordata; class Lepidosauria; order Squamata; family Agamidae; genus Pogona; species Pogona vitticeps. The sequence goes on from NC_135787.1 coordinate 47,557,463, forward strand.
AGATAGATAGATAGATAGATAGATAGATAGATAGATAGATAGATAGATAGATAGATAGATAGATAGATAGATAGATAGATTTTATCCCTTGATAAAATTTGATATTTAGAGAATAGCATTAACCAAAATGATTCATCTGTTGGAAAGAAGAAGAAAAACTAGAAACAAATCACTGGGAATTTATCTGTGAGTACTAAACAGCCACAGTTATTCAGTTTTTATGTGGTTGCCTTTTCTCTCTTGTATATATAAAAAACTCACATTCAACCTCAACTAGCATGTGAATTCTGTTTCAGCTGCCATGACTCACCAAAGACCAGAAGCTCTTGACCTGCACATTTTCCAGTACTACTGTAACATGGAACTACATTTTTAGAAAAAGATTTTGTTCCATAATTTTAACTGGAAAACACATTTCTAAAAGGACACTATTCATTAAAGTATGCTCTTGCCCACAAAAGAAGAAAACACCCAATCATTTTCAAATTAGAGACCACATTCACAAGCCATTTTGTCAACCATGCCATTATCTCTACCCAATGCAGTTCATCCTTCTCATCATGATAAAATCCAGAAAGAAGAATCTTTTCATTTTCCTTCATGCTTCCTTCTAGCACATTTTACCAGGTACAGCTGTGACAAAACAACCTAACTTAAACCATAATAAAGTTCAAATGTCAGTGTCACCATGTATATGACTATAAGTGTTTATGGTCAAGTAATTAATGTTTATGGCAAAGAGAGAGAGAAAAGGGAGGGGAACCACGACAGGGCAAAAGTGACATGAAAATGCTGTGTATCTTTATTCTTCCTTTTACAGCTTGCCTTTCCTCCAAAGAGTGCAATTCTGGACATGAGGTGTATCCTCCTTACTACTTTTCTGGTCACAGCAATCCTAAGGCATATGGTCACTTAGCAATATTCATGGCTGAGCACAAATGTGATATCCCATCTCCTCAATCCTCGTCTGACAACATCCTGACAACCATACTGCCTTTGTGACACTTGCTGTCCAGTAACATCTGTGACTGAACTAATACTATACTGTAATCGCTATGCTTCGCTCTTGAAAGGGCATATTGTTACAGTACTGTATATTGTTGACTGCCTGCCGTACTACCACCACCAGGCTTCTGCATTCCATTTTCATGTGCTAGGAATATGTGTTTAGCCAGAGCAAGATGAGAATCACTTTGAGCTACATGACACCAGACCATTGTCAGAGTCTGTTCTCCCTAAAGTCCCAGATCTAGCAACCTGAGACCCATGCAAGAAGACATTGCTACAAAGGTACCCTGCTTCTTAAGCCCTCCATCTTCTCTTGAGCACCAATCTAAGAAGATTCAAGGAAAGGTATCTTTGGAAGCCCTGATTTATTTTCTACATTTTTTTACCCACAAAGAATGCCCTTCTTTTCTGCACTTTCTTTGTGTTTATGTGCATGTAAGTAAGTATCTAATCCATGGTGTAACTGCGTAACTAGTCCATAGCTCAATGGTCATAGATTATTTATGTGTAACACAGAGTTCAATGGAAAAGGGTCTACAATTTTCATAACATCTTGACAGTGAATTATGTACTGAATGTCACCAGCCTCCCTATTTATCTCCTTTCCTCAAATGTGAATCTTGTCAGTGCCACTGTGTGAAGGTAGCTCGAGTTTCCTTACTTTTCCAAGCATCTTCTAACAACAGTACCCAAAACAAAGTCCACAGCTGATCTTTCTCAAAGGAAGGGTCAATGAGGCATCTTCCAACATCAACACTATATCATTCTCCATCTCCCTCAGCCAGTCTCTCCTAGGACAGTGCAGATGGTGGTAGGCACTTCTAAAAAGTACCTTTCTACCATTCTCTGACTTTCTTTGAACTCTAAAAGCAAGAAAGGCAAGTAAGTATACTTGGTGAACATTTTAAGAAATGTCTGTATTAGTGAACACTACCCATGTACCCACAAAAGACTGATAAAATAGCAGTTTTGATACCTCCAATGTGCTATTCAGTAAAACCTCCCTAGGGACTGACATCTTTAAAAACTAATTTAAAATGGCCCAATTCAACAAGTTATCTGCCTGCTAACAAATTTTACGGAAAAGATATACTCTGCTGAAAAATACAGTAACTTTCTTTCATCATTTGGAATGTTTCATATCAGAGCTGCATAATTAAATTGAAAAGTTATTTTTTTTTCAACTAGTGTGTAGTTAATAAGCTGATTGGCTAATGAGTCTATTTTAGAGGGGTTTCAAGCTTCAGGATCAACCTGATAACAGTCCCTAGCCTGGACATACAGCAGGCTCTATTTTTACCAACCTCTACAGTATTAAGAAAAAGAACAATACATCAAATTACAGCAATTAACAGTACTGGAAAAAGGGACACTACACAAAAGGGTCATCATATAAGAACAAAATTCTTTGAACTGATGGAGAGAACGCAATCTAGCTGGATTTAGAACACCAACTGCACTCAGCAGTAAATGTTTATCTAGAGAATTTCTGATTTATTGTAGAGATTAAATAAGTCACTTAAGGAACATTCAGTCACTGTTGCTTCAGGGGAGGCCAAAAACTGAGCTGAATGTGGTGGGTCTGTGATGTTTTGAGAGAGCATCGGGGAGAGAAGAGATAGTTGATATGTGACAGCCACAGCAGATGAGTCAAGAATAAGCCAGCTATCCTGGCACTCTGCCCTAATGTAATTACTGTAACACACACACACACAAGCTGAAGAATACTTTTAGGTGAAGTGAGTTACACAGTTCTATGCACATTTATTTAGAAATAAGAGACACTGTAATTCATGGAGGTCAAACCGACGTAACTATGTAAAGCATTAGAGACATCCTGTTCCTCCTACATAGGAGTTTTATTCATATTATTAGACTTATGCATTCAACTTTGTACTACACTTAAAATTATTTTTTAATTCCAAGGAAAGTGAATAAAGTTTGATACAAAGGTACATAAACAAAAGTCATCCAACCTTGAGTCTTTCAAATAACTTTGCAAATTGTAATTGCAGAATAAAAAATTATAATATTAAATTTGATTACTGTGTAGCTTGCACATCATTTGGGAAGCCAGTCAGTCCTTGACCTTTTCAGGCTATAAAATAAAGACTTCAACGCTTATAGAATTGACTTGGGTGATTATCATTTTTATTCCTAAGTATATAAGCTCTCCAATTTGATCAACAGGTTTTGTGATATGCGATTTAACTTTTAGCTACATCTTCCCACAAATAATGAAAAATCATTTTAAACAAGCATATATTTTCAACAGCTGGTGGTATAAAGGCTCTATTTAGCTGTAGCATCTCACTGTAATACAGTAATTTCTATGGACGGAAAAGAGCAGATACGGATTAAATGGTTTTCAATGCATTCCTATGGGAAATGCAGATTCAACATAAGAACTTTTCAACTTGAGAACCACCTTCCAATACGGATTAAGTTCTTAAGTAGAGACCCCACTGTAGTCAGAACAAGTAGTTAGTACATAATTTCATTTGAGTATTTGAAAGTTTTGAGTATTTTTTTATTTTTGCAGCTTCATTCAATACTTAAATAACTTGTAGTGTAGGAAGAAGAAGCTTCATTAAAGCAGAGTGAAAATAAAGCTCCTGCAATCCTGGCAAAGTTTACCTGCCATGCTGTAAGCGAACATAAATTAAACATGCAAGAAATTGGAGCAAATATCTTTACATAATAAGCATGATTCCAATATCACTTATTTTCTTTTCTGCAATGGACTTTGAGCTACAAATGAGATTCAGTAATAAAACCACAACTACACAGCTTATTAGTCTATAGCAGAAATTTTGTGATGCAAGTACAGAAAGTATTAGATTGCTATGTGTTTCCTTTTTTATTGCCTGTAATTCTCAATTTATTTCAAATTAAATTCTATATTAAAAAGAAAGATGGAATGATAACCCTTTAAATGAATTAAAAATGGTCAATGTTTGCTTTTACATCAAAAATTCATTGGACAGCACTGGCCATAGTGTATGTTACAACGTCAAGTAAGAGTTAAACATGGTATCTGTTGTGACATATACTGCTGCTATGCAGAAAAGACCTTGAAAGCTTTCTACAACTCCATGTCAAAAAGCAAGTTCTGGGAATCTGATAAATACAGCTTTAAAATACTCAAATTTGTTATCTTTAAAATATATAGCACCTCTTCCATGTAATCAAAGTATATCACTTTGTAGAATGTTAAATGTTAAAGATACAAAAAGACCATAATCTAACTTATTTGGCGGGGCACAACCCATCTACAGCCATACCATACACAACCTAATACTATATAATAACAATTAAGCCTGCTAATTTCATTAAGATATCAAAAGTCAAAACTCTGCCTCCGAAGAGAAGAGGACTGGAAGTTTGATGCCACAACCAGAGATTTTACTTAAGACAGCAGGAGATACCCAGTATTGAGCTGTCTTTTCTAACCTTAGCTTTGAAATCTAATCCAGTATTCTGATTCTCTCTCTCTCTCTCTCTCTCTCTCTCTCTCTCTCTCTCTCTCTGCCTGGTTAGTTTCATTTTCACAGATATTTTCTCAATGAGAGCTAAGCAGAATCAAAGTAAAAGTAACTGAGTTGTTAGATCCTTTGCAATATGATACTGGCAAATCCACCATCATGCTGAGCATAAAACAGTGGTGTTCCTAATCATCTTCTGACTAGCCCCAGTCATGCACACTAAATGGTGATTCTAGAATTACTTAAGAGGCAGTAGGAGCAGCAAAATATTTTCTGAAAGGATAAACCATGGTGGTAGTTGTTTCCCATGTTTTGTTAATCAAAATGAAAATGTTAGAAGACTAGATTCATCAGCTTTTAAAGACTTAATCAGTGGCTAGCTCAAACTGACATACTGTGTAACTTCTTAATGCATGACTAATGCACTGATTATTTAAATGGCATGATATAATATGGCAATGTCTCATATTTCTGAAGCTTGGGAACTATCATACTTCTTGCAGAAATTCCTGTTTTGCAGTTGCAACACATTAATGTAGCATAATGTAAATGGTTGTGAAAAGTTTCAATCTTCAATTTATGTCAGTGGAGGATGGAGACAATCAGAATATTAAGACCTTTAAAATGTTTTTCTATCTGAAAAAAACAAAGCACATACGAGGAAAACATAAAAATGAAGCTAACAGGACAAGTATGGAAGAAACATGAGGAGACAAACTCATAACAGTATAATGGAAACCACATTACCAGCCCTTAGGGAAGCACTTTTCATCACAACAGTTTGTATCAAAGTAGTAAAAAAAATTTTATTGTGTAGGCTTTTCTGGGCAAGACACTCTAAAGCAGTGAAACTACCAAGAAGGCCCTGCTCTATCAATCCCATCTCCAAAAGTCAGACAAAGAGCAGAGCCTTTCCAACAACTTCAGAAACTAAAGAGTTCTGCTAATTTTTCCAGCTACTCAGATGTGCCAAAATGAATTAGGATGGAATTAAAACACAAATGAAAATGTTACCACTCACACTACAAAGACTAAACATTCCACTTCCAGAGGACTTTCCAGAACTCAGCTCCAATAGTATAATAGTTTCAAGGCCAAAGACCGACTTCTCTCTCAAAGCAACAAATTTTATCTGCAGTCTTATCTAAAGAAAGTGGATGGTTTCTTTTTTCATTTTGTAAATTGCTAAAAGAAACTGCGTAAGTTTATTTGAATAAACTTACGCAAATCTAAAGAGCAGGTCCAATGATGAACTAAATGTAGCTACTATTAATTTCATATTGTGCTCTACATTGTAAAGATGTTGTACTTCCTTTACAATGGGCAGGGGTGCATAGAGTTGGCCAGAAACCTACTGGTGTTTGTGTTAGACATGTGTAACGTGCTGCAGCTAATGGTTGTTAATTGACAAGGCGTCAAGTCACCTTGGTTGTGCAATGGGTGTGGGATCAGGCATGATCAACCCAAGACACATCCCAGAACTTCATTACACTACTTAGCCATAACTGGCCATAGGCAAGTTACACAAACGTTACAGAAACATTAACAGGATTTTGACCATTGGGTTTTAATTAGTTTATTCTCATCCAAACATTGATTATTATTGTTATTTAAAACCACAGCATCTTACTAAATTCACCACGAATTAGGAAACTAAACACAATTGAATGACCAAGAATTTTAAATGCATTGCAATATTCATATTACTAAAGAACACATGAATTTAAAGAATTTTACTGAGGAATTAACATTCTGAATCCCTTCTATTTTGTGACTGAATTTCTGGCCTGAATTCTTTTAATTCAGAAGTCCAATGCCTTTACTGCAAACTGAAAACAGTTCCTTCGACTGTTTCATGACAGCTTTACTTATCAAGCATTCTCTTACCAGTTTTGGCCTCTTTTTCCCTTTCAGTCTTCAGAGATACACTAGATAGGACAACTGTAAATAAAAAGGCAGAAATCATGTAACTACAGGTGTCCCATGAAGTTTTCCAGTGTAGTGGATAAAGTAATGAACTAAGGACTCAGGAGGCCCAGGTTCAAATCCCCACTCAGTCACAGAAACTCACAGGGAATGTGGAACTGGTAAAACCACTCCTTAAATATTTCATTTACTCTGAAAGCCCGATTAGGGTCCTTGTAAAATGACTTGATAACATGTGATAACAAAGAACAGTTTAAAAAATTTACTGGCTGCCATTTTCCCCTCACACAAACACACACATTGCTGCAGTTGCTACTAGAGTTCAACAGCATGGTGCTTTCATGACATATTATTGCCATCTTTTGAGACTTTTGAACATTACTGATTCAGCAGAGGAAAAGCAAGTGCAAGATGCAAAATCACACAAATATTCGAGTTGCTGTAATTTTTACAGCTGAATTAAGGATTCACACTGCAATTAATACTATCTGAAATACTTTTACAAAAGTAACTGGTAACTGGCTGAACAGCACTATGAAGGGTTCTTGTGTGTAGTCCCCTTTTGCACGGAAATACACTGTGCAATGTGTTTGCCTCCTGGCAAATAGAAGGGGAAGATATGGAGGCAGTGACAGATTTTACTTTTTTGGGCTCCATGATCACTGCAGATGGTGACAGCAGCCACAAAATTAAAAGACACCTGCTTCTTGGGAGGAAAGCGATGACAAACCTAGACAGCATCTTAAAAAGCAGAAACCTCACCTTGCCAACAAAGGTCAGCATAGTCAAAGCTATGTTTTTTTCTGCAGTGATGTATGAAAGTGAGAGCTGGACCATAAAGAAAGCTGGCTGCCGAAGAATTGATGCTTTTGAATTGTGGTGCTAGAGGAGGAGGCACTTGAGAGTCCCCTGGAGTGCAAAGAGAACAAACCTATCCATTTTGAAGGAAATCAACCCTGAGTGTTCACTGGAAGGACAAATCCTGAGGCTGAGGCTCCAATACTTTGGCCATCTCATGAGAAGACTCCCTGGAAAAGACCCAGATGTTAGGAAAGTGTGAAGGTAGGAGGAGAAGGGGATGACAGAGGATGAGGTGGTTGGACAGTGTCACCGAAGCTACCAGGAGGGAGGCAATGGAAGACAGGAGGGCCTGGCATGCTCTGGTCCATGACGTCACGAAGAGTCGGACACAACTAAATGACTAAAAAACAACAAATCTATATCTATCTATCCATCTATCCATCCATCCATCCATCCACCCACACACACTCCCCCCATAATTCAGCAGCAAATAACCTTGAGCCACATAGAATCTGCATAGAATCATTCTTCAAGTAGCATGAGAAATGAGGAAACTGGTCTCAGACTTAAATAACATGTTCTGTGGAAAAAATATGTAATAGTAAAATAGATTCACTAACTGATTGTGAAGAAATTGTATCAACTATCTGTAATAGTTTTTTCCACAGAAGGATGAGTTTCTCTTTACTGTCATGCTTTGTGCTCTAAACCAGTGGTTCTTAACCTTTGTTACTCGGATGCTTTTGAACTGCAACTCCCAGAAACCCCAGTCAGGACAGCTGGTGGTGAAGGCTTCTGGGAGTTGCAGTCCAAAACTCCTGAGTAACTGCTCTAAACTACAGCAAATACAACTTTCCTTTAACTTACATAAGCTAACCATGGCTCTTTGTCCAAAATTTCTTTGTGTACAATGTCTTCCTGTATTATTTTATTAGCATTGCTTAGATTATGTGTAGAGAAGGAAGCCAATATTAAATTAAAATATCATATATGCTCCCTTTAAGCCCGTTTAAATCTATGCATATTTGCACAATCTTATTTTTTACACAAACTGTTTCTACCAACCAATCTCTTTTCTCCCCACCCCAACTTCAATGCTGAATTGTATTTGCACCTTCCACCTCCTACACATACACTGTTTTACTCACTGAAAAGTATATATGTCTTTTTGTGTATGCTGGATCTACAATTCCCAGATTTCCCCAGCCAACATGGTCCATGATCATTCCACCCATGGAATTCTATAAGTTATAGAGCAAAAACACAAATGTGCACAAGTCTACTGAAAAGTAGAGGCAGGGTCCTCCTACAGACCTGATGCAAACTGCACTCACTGTACTCACAATGTGCATTGTCCCCCCTCCAAAAAAGACACAAAACGTTAGAACATTTTTGGCAAAACAGATTACAAGTATGTGGATCCCAATCTAGATTGGAAACATACATGGGGACATATGGTTATGGCTCCTCCACAGGGTTAAGACTCTTCCAATGCTTAGTGTTGCAATCTGCATCAGGTACCCGTGTGTCTACTTTTCATTAGGAAAAAGAGGTTGCTAGTTATATCTTAAGAGCAATCTATTTTAGAAGTATCTAACAACTAGGTTAGACCCAATTCAAGAACAATAATAAAACTAAAAGGAGGACATCCATGCATCCACAGTTACAAGCCTGAAAACAGGAACTCCCTTTATAACATTTGTATTTCTTCCCACTTAGTACATTAACAAGACCTGGAGCTGACTGCAGCTCTGATCATCAGCTTCTCATAGCAAAATTCAAGGTTAGACTGAAGAGAGTAGGAAAAACCACTGGGCCACTCAGGTATAATCTAAACCAAAGCCCTTATGAATACACAGTGGAAGTAAAGAACAGATTTAAGGAACTAGATTTGGTGGACAGAGTGCCTGAAGAATTTTGGATAGAGGCTCGTAACATTGTCCAGGAGGCAGCAACAAAAACCATCCCAAAGAAAAGGAAATGCAAGAAAGCAAAGTGGCTGTCCAATGAGGCCTTAGAAATAGCAGAGAGGAGAAGGGAAGCTAAATGCAAGGGAGATAGGGAAAGTTACAGAAAATTGAATGCAGACTTCCAAAGAATAGCAAGGAGAGACAAGAGGGCCTTCTTAAATGAACAATGCAAAGAAATAGAGGAAAATAACAGAAAAGGAAAAACCAGAGATCTGTACAGGAAAATTGGAGATATTAGAGGAACATTTTGTGCAAAGATGAACATGATAAAGGACAAAAATGGGAGGGACCTAACAGAAGCAGAAGACATCAAGAAGAGGTGGCAAGAATACAGAGGAATTATATCAGAAAGATTTGGATATCCCGGACAACCCAGACAATGTAGCTGCTGACCTTGAGCCAGACATCCTGGAGAGTGAAGTCAAGTGGGCCTTAGAAAGCCTGACTAACAACAAGGCTAGTGGAGGTGATGGCATTCCAGTTGAACTATTTAAAATCTTGAAAGATGATGCTGTTAAGGTGCTACATTCAATATGCCAGCAAGTTTGGAAAACCCAACAGTGGCCAGAGGATTGGAAAAGATCAGTCTACATCCCAATCCCAAAGAAAGGCAGTGCCAAAGAATGCTCCAACTACCGTACAATTGCACTCATTTCCCACGCTAGCAAGGTAATGCTCGAAATCCTGCAAGGTAGGTTTCAGCAGTATGTGGACCGAGAAATCCCAGAAGTACAAGATGGATTCCGAAGAGGCAGAGGAACTAGAGACCAAATTGCCAACTTGCGCTGGATTATGGAGAAAGCCAGAGAATTCCAGAAAGATATCTACTTCTGCTTCATTGACTATGCAAAAGCCTTTGACTGTGTGGACCACAGCAAACTATGGCAAGTTCTTAAAGAAATGGGAGTGCCTGACCACCTTATCTACCTCCTGAGAAACCTATATGTGGGACAGGAAGCAACAGTTAGAACTGGACATGGAACAACTGATTGGTTCAAAATTGGGAAAGGAGTACGACAAGGCTGTATATTGTCCCCCGGCTTATTTAACTTATATGCAGAATACATCATGCGGAAGGCTGGACTGGATGAATCCCAAGACGGAATTAAGATTGCCGGAAGAAATATCAACAACCTCAGATATGCAGATGATACCACTCTGATGGCAGAAAGTGAGGAGGAATTAAAGAACCTTTTAATGAGAGTGAAAGAGGAGAGTGCAAAAAACGGTCAGAAACTCAACATCAAAAAAACTAAGATCATGGCCACTGGTCACATCACCTCCTGGGAAATAGAAGGGGAAGACATGGAGGCAGTGACAGATTTTATTTTCCTGGGCTCCATGATCACTGCAGATGGAGACAGCAGCCCCGAAATTAAAAGACACCTGCTTCTTGGGAGGAAAGTGATGACAAATCTGGACAGCATCTTAAAAAGCAGAGACATCACATTGCCAACAAAAGTCCGAATAGTCAAAGCTATGGTTTTTCCTGTTGTGATGTATGGAAATGAGAGCTGGACCATAAAGAAAGCAGACCGCCGAAGAATTGATGCCTTTGAATTGTGGTGCTGGAGGAGGCTCTTGAGAATCCCCTGGACTGCAAGGAGAACAAACCTATCAGTTCTAAAGGAAATCAACCCTGAGTGCTCACTGGAAGGACAGATCCTGAAGCTGAGGTTCCAGTACTTTGGCCATCTCATGAGAAGAAAAGACTCCTTGGAAAAAACCTTGATGTTAGGAAAGTGTGACGGCAAGAGGAGAAGGGGACGACCGGGGATGAGATGGCTGGACAGTGTCTGCGAAGTAACCAACATGAATTTGACACAACTCTGGGAGGCAGTTGAAGATAGGAGGGCCTGGCGTGCTCTGGTCCATAGGGTCACGAAGAGTCAGACACGACTAAACGACTAAACAACAACAAAAGTACATTATTATTCCAAAAACACTACCAGACTGTTAAATATATGCAGACAAATGGCACTGGAGGGACACAAGAGTGGGCACAAGAGTGGTTGAACCTCTACAATATTTTTATGTCCAAATGAATCTATTTTTAATTGCAAGAGCAATTTAAGAATTCCAAGAGAACTACAAAGTTCAGCAAAACCGAACATATTATCTGATTCATGTACTTAATACGTGTCTTGTTTTTTGACCAAAACCTGCAAAATTATATTTCTGAAACTACTTGCGGTTTTATTTTGTTTTTAACCTAGAAAATACACTAGGAAATGGCAAGAGGTTGAAATAAGATATGAAGCTACAGAATAAACCTTCAGAATTCTAATGCTTAACAGTTTCTCCTGAACATATGCATGACACACACAGAGACACACACAGAATTATTTTTATAGAGAATAGAAATTCTTCTATTTCCAATTATTAAAAGCTTTTACAGTATCAAAAGGACAATTATGAACAGATTATAACATCCTAAATGGCATGAGGGTGCTAATAGTTGCTTCAAGCTAGCTTAGCATGAAAAGTTTATATTTCTATCAAACAAATTTTCAGATATTGTCTCATCTTCTACTATGATAAAAGGTATTTCCCCCTGAAATATCCATACTAAAGTACAAAAAAACAGGTTTACCAGCTTCAGTTTCCTGGCATGTATGTAATTTTAACAGATTTTCCTAAAAATTATTTATGGCTGCAACAAACCAGAAAACTGCAATAAGATTGTTAGTATGAACTTGAGAAGACCCACTGAATAAATGAGGCTTATTAGCTCAATAATTAGTTAAGTGCCTTAAGTGATTCATTGGATGTATTCTAGTTGGAAGTAACAGCTGGATTTAGTCCAGTGGCATATACTTGCAATATCATATGATTATTTTATAATTTAAAAAGTAATAAATAAGATCCAATCAAATCAATAAAAAAAAACTGCCAGAGAAAGAAATATCCAATTCAACAATCTGTGTTGAAAAGCCACTCAGCTGCACCAGAGAAGAGTGCACAGATTCTTAATCTTTCAGATCTTATGCCCCACCGCTCACTTTGTTAAAGAATTTAGGTCCCACTACCACAGACAAAAAATATTTTTAGATATATGTCACAAGCAGAACATTTGTTATTACATTTATCATTTACACCACAAATTGGAAGGACAGAAGCAGAGTGTACAATTCATGGCAAGAACATCATTCATGTTCACTTATAATGAAGGGAAACAACACATGGGTTGCAAATCATGTAAGAGGAATAAAGGTTTGGTATTCCAAATTACCACTAGCTTGCCAAAAATCACAGATGGCTAATCTGTAGCAGCAAATGCCAACACAAGACATCACACCAAATCTGAAAGAGGTCATGTGGACTGAGGAAGAGCCAGTTCTTGTTGTTATGATAATTCTGAATCCCGTCACTTTTGTGTCTGATCAGAAGCACATGTGCCACACTATGAAAATGACAGGCATAGCAGACAGTCAAATCCTTTTACAGGCAGCAGTCTAAAAGCTCATATAGCATTGCCCAGAAGGCACTAATATGTACCCATCTATTGTTCTTTGGCGTTGGAGAAACACTAGGGCTTCAAATAATGAGCCAAGCTAATGACCAGGTTCATACAGAAGACTTTGAACATGAGCTGGTCTTTGAAATAACTTGGTCACAAATCATTTGAGAGCTTTAAATGTTAATACTTCTTGAACTGAGTTCAAAACCAAGTATGGCAACAAACAGAACACAAATAGTACTGGACTATTATGATCTGAATGTCTCAAAACATATTAAAGTATGGCTGCTAAATTCTTATCATCTGAAATTTCCTCACGTTTTTTCAAGAACAACCAGATGTAGATGGCAATGTAATTACCTAATTTAGATAAAAAATTTCAACCATGTCAGTTTATAGTTAGGTTTATCATTAAATGGACAATAATTTGATCAAGACTATTATCTGCATTTAAATTTAATTCAAATCAAATGAGATTTAAATCATGATTGAACTTATTCCACTTATTTCAAGAAGAAAGATGTGCAGCTAACATGGTCTTGATCCAAAGCAATTCTAACAGTAGAAGGAAATGTCAAGGCTCACACTGAGTAAGACTTTAGCTACCTTGTTACCTATCAATTACAGTACAGTAGTTGCTAAGAGCTGTGTCAGGTATATGAGAGTATAAGACAACACATTTATCTTCAGTCAGTCACTTTTATCAACAACAAACCCTTAAAACAAAGAAGTGCTTGAGATTACTTAGTGGAAAATAACTGGATGTTCAAAACAACACTGTGTTCCAACTGATGTTTGTTAAAGAGTTGATCATCTGATGTACAAGTCTGCCTTTCAGAATTGTGTTCCAGGCAGAGCAAGCTCCAGGGACAGGATTAAAACAGTTCAAAGCTTTGGCTACCAGGATATAATCTGAGATGGCAATAATAGAAGCAAAATAAAACACAGTGTAAATTCAAGCATAAATGGTCTAAATAAAGAGCAGGCAAGTCAGGCAAGGGCAGAACTCAGAACATTAGTTTCTGAAAGTAACTCAGTGCATTATTCATTATTTACCTGCAGACAAGTTACCATTATCTTTATTCCTGTTTCAATCACACAAATAACTGCTAACCTGCCAGGTTGTCATCATCAGCAGGCCTGAAAAATTCAGATAAATACTCTGCAATTCCTTCTACTGGTCAGTTCTAACGCTGCATGTTCAAAGTACTTATAGGGATCCGACTTTTGCATTTTTGGAAATAAAGAACTCCCAGTACCATAATTTGGTGGGCACCACCATCACCCCATGCTGAATTGCAAGGAATCCTCATGTCTCACAAAGCTGCAGCAGGATGCCTTTCAGCGGAATGAAGAAATGGTGCGGGAATAGTGCGGAAATAAGAGGTATGCTTTATTTCCTAATGCTTGATGGCTCTCAGCTCCATAATTCCTACCGATTTAGGAACCCCAAAGTCGCTATTTACAATATTTAAAAAAATCCAAAAAAGAAATACAATCACTTGCCACTTAGGACTTCTAATACAGCAACTGTTAAGGGAATAGTATTAGGGATTCAGAACAATTTTACTGGATTTGACATTATTAATGAAACAGTATTTTCACATAATCTGAGAAGAAACATACCTTCTCTCAACAATCCTCATGTTTACAAGGCACATAGGAGTTTTCTGAGGAGTGATATGTGCAAAAATGATCTACATATTTTAAAATGTAAACAGCTAAATCTATCCAGTTCTAAAAAAAAAACAGATGGAAACACATATTAATTAATGGGGAAACACTGCATACATTAGACAAAAATAACAAATAAATGCACTCTCTTGACAAATGCATTAAAATACACATGGATTTCAATGCATGAAAGACACACAAAGAGCCCCCAGTTGATACCCAACCATCATAGGCAAACGTGTACATGGAACTGGGAGAAATTCAATGAATGCATTTTATATCCCTATGTCATATGACAGCTACCAATTCAGCTATAAACACAAGCAACCAATGACATCTTGCAAACTAGACTTTCTCCTGAATTTTTAGTATGGGCAAATCCAACATTAAGTCACAAACTATAGTCTCTAACTTCCTGTCTCAGCATATTAATGATTGCCTGCTTCATGTCGTACTGCCAGATTTCTGGTCCTAACATAACCATATATAGAGGCTGGTGTACAGAACTGGCTTTTAGCAGCCTCTGTATGGATGCTGTAATATGTAGAATTCATCTTTAAACCACTAATTAGATTGAATACTTATTTCCACCATATACTAGTAGTGTTTTTCATACATATATACTAAACCCATTTGCTAAAGACAATAAAAATTAGCAAAGAAAGATATTAAAGTTTTAAATTCTAGGATAACTGAACGTTCCACAAAGTAACCAAGAAGAAATATTGCCAAGATCTGTCTGGATGCTATTTTTAGAAATAGAAACAATGATTCAACTCAACTAAGCAGCAACAAGGAACCAAAGACATACTTTTAGAATATACTCAAATTACTATTAAAGGAGAATCTGTTCATATTTGAAGGGGAATACAGAAGTATTTTTATTTTTATGCCAGTTTTTATACATTTTTAGAATAGTAACAAAGAACTGTCCACTAAATCAAACAACATAACTTCATGTGATTTAATCTGTAACTTTCACAAATATAGAAGGGAATACTTCATTGCTGACCATAAAAGGTCAGTGTGCATGTTACTCAAGTTGAGAGTGACTTAAGAATTTACAAATATATAAATACATGCCATTCTTTTGTGCTCCCATGACCTCTTGAAAGAGAACCAGAAAAAGTAAGTAAAAGCAGACAGGGTCAAGAAGAATACATTTCTAATATATTTGCACAGGTTAATATCAGCTTGTATTTCTATATCATGGACACTATGAAAAAGGTATCAAACATGCTGATTAATCACTGATTAGAAATTTTTAGTAAGTTGAATATCCAACATACTCCTTGAATTACAAAGAGCACAGAAGGGAGCATAGAGGTGAATTTGTTGAACTAGGGCCACATTTACGGAAGTAGTAAGATTTATGAAGACTTTCTGTACAAGGATCTAAGTTCTAAATCCAGGAAACTAGCCTGTACGATTACTTGGTCAGACCACCCAGACTTTGTCGAGTGACAGCCAGCTACCCTACCCAGAGCTCCACCAAATAAAGTGCAGGGAAAACTTTCATGTTCCACCCCTCCTAGGATCCTATAACTACAAGAGGTGATGGGGATTATCTCTGGTCCACAGGTCCAAAAGCCTTAAGCAGAAGGCCTCAGGAATCAAAAATCACCATAAAGATGCCTCCAGGTGCCAACCAATTCTATATCTACCTTTATTTATATCTGCCAAATTGAATACAACTTTACTTACATCATTCTTAAATAAATAATTAAGCAGTTAAAGTTTTCTCATTATTGGGAGCGATTAGATTTCTGTGTGTATATTTTTCTCAAAAATTCTCAAATGTGGAGTAGTTTGCACAAAATCCTGTATTTTGTACAGAGGAAACCTTGTATTTTGCATAGGAAAGGGCAGGTGAATTCAAACATATGGCTTCCTTTTGTGCTTGCGTAGACAGCTTCAGAGATTTTAGAGCAGGGGTTTCCAAAGTATGGCCCGTGAGCCACATCTGGCCTGCCTTGCCTTTTTTATCCAGCCCTGTGTGCAGCAGGCGGGAATGTGTGCAGTGCGGGCAGATGGGTGTATGTGCATGTCATCCTTCAACCCTCAAAAATCTGGAACTCTCTGGCCCTCACTCAGAAAAGTTTGGAGACCCATTTTAGAGTCTAAGGAAAGTGTTAGAATATGCCCCTCCACTCTGCATTAGGCAGAGCACTGTGCATGCTCTGCCTAATGCAGAATCAAGCTTAGCCCTAACATCTAGTATAGAATGTTTAATGAACATCCAAGACTATGACCCAGTTGCTGTCTTACAAATGTCTCTCAACTGAACACTTTTGAGAAGCGCTGTGGACACATCATCTGCTCTAACAGAATGCCTTTTTAATGAATCAGGCAGGTTTTCTTGCTAATTAAACAGCTTAAGGTGATTATACAGTACTGACTACCCATTTAGATAATTTGTGATGTGACATGTTCACCCTGTTGAGGAATGGACATCAACAGATGGGAAACCTTGACATCTGAGCATTCAGTCTGGAGGAGGGTGGTGCAGTATGCCCTTTCCCAATTTGAAGAGGCACTTGTTCAGCAGGCCGAGGCAAAGAGGCAGTCCCCAAACCAGCAAAATCAGGGAGCTGGACAGGGGACAGACTGTATTTGTCTTCAGTGTGGAAGGGATTGTCACTTTTGTATTAGCTTTCTCAGTCACACTAGATGGTTTTCCAAGACCTCTATTCAGAGCATGTTACTATAGTCTCTCAAGACTGAAGGATGCCTACAGATGTGACATGTTCACCCTTCTTAGAACTTTGGTAGCTCACATACATTCTAGCAGACTTTTGGAAGTGATGTGATCTCGACAATGCCCTGCATACAACCAAGGTCTGGAGTGACCTTTCCAGTTCCAAGATAGGTGCTGATCAAAGGCTGATTTTGGTGAAAGTCAGAGAACACCTTGGGTAGAAAAGAGAATTTGGTGAACACAGTCACCTTATGGAACTAACAGAATGGAGAGTCATGCTAAAGGGCACACAGTTTGCTAGCTTGCATGCAGAAGTTACTGCAAACAGGAAGTAACACATACTTTTGTAGAAGACTGTGATAAGCCCTCCATCTTAAGGTGCAGTAAAAACTGGAGAACCATCTGTAGCTTAGGTGGGAAAAAGGATTCCTATAAGGATTTTGCAAAAGTGAATGAATTTCCTTCATTTATCAGAGTTCTTGAATCTAATAAATTACAAAATAGACACCACCTGTCTCAGACCTGCTCCATGTTTGGGAAAGTACATGACATAATAAATCGTTATGCCAAATTATGCAAAACAAGGCCAGGAAGTATAAATAAAGGAAAAAAAGATGCAGGGTTCATGAGTTGTACACAGTGATTTTATTTCTTGGAGAATTAGTTCATGCCACCCTAGTTAATCTGCCAACCATTGTACAACATAACCATACGAGCTTATGGAATTATTTGAATACAGCCTTTGGGTCTTCTTTTTCTTGAATGTCTTGCTCCATGAATAACAAATGGACTATTGTTTTGGGTAACATTTCTTTTCTTCTAGTTTTAAGAAAGACAAACTGTGAAATTTTGCACTAACCACTGATCCACCAACAAAGGAATGGTCCTCATCATGTATTCAGATGATACTTATGAATTTTATGAATTTAAACAACTCTATCGCATCCACATTAATCCAGAGATGGTTGCTATCATACATGACTCTTGTAAGGGCCCATTTTGGCCTCAACAGGCTAATGGATACTTTGTGTTATATGGAAAGTTGAATCAAATTATCCGTTCAGTGGTATCCAACCCTTTGTGATTTCATGAGACAGCTCTCTCCATGATTTCCCATCTTGTACAGCTTACTTCAGCTGCTTTATATTTTGGCCAGTGTCTCCTTTGATTACATCCAACCAACATCCTATTATAATTCCATCAGTTTTGTGCTCTAGTATTGCTATCAGGGGGTGGGGGTTGAATCTGGCTTTAAATTTAATTCAAAAATCAAAATCAAAATTACCTACATCTAATCAAAATTATCTAAAATTAAAATTGATGATGAAATTGCCCTTATTAATCTCTTGAAATTATTACTGATCAATTATTCTATAATATGATAACTAATTACAGCTAAATTAATCCATTAACAAATTATTTTAGTACATACTACTATTGCACTTTATCTGCACCACTCTTTACCCTTCTTTGCCCTTTATTACACAACATTTACACAGGAGTCAATAGGCCTGTCAACCAGTGAAGGGAAAATGAATAATATAACAGTTATTACAGGCAGAGGAAGGTATGATGCTGGCGCAGCAGCAATTAAAACCAAAAGAACGGGGGCCAGGTGGTTGAAGGCTGTCCTTTGTTCTAACTCTGTTGCCAGCAACCAGAATCGAGGTTGCTCAGCCAACCCTACACTCTATCTTTGATGCTGTTAAATGCCAGACTTGCTTTAAATAAGGCCCAGTTAATTCAAGACTTGATCTTGGATGAAATAGCAGATCTGGCCTGTATTACTGAAACCTAGGTGGGCGCAGAGGGTGGTGAAGCCCTCTCATTAATTTGCCCACCCAGATATTCCATCCAGCACCAAGGTAGACTGGAGGGTCGGGGAGGGGGAGTTGCCATTATTTATAAAAACACCTTGGAAGTTTTTAGGCTCTCTGCCTTGAGCATCCTGGGCCTTGAGGCCCTTCATGTGTTGATGGAGACCAGCGATGGATTTGGGATGGTGCTGGTTTACCGTGCTCCCCGCAACCCAGAACACCTGGATTTCATCTCGGCAGTGGCACTGAGGTCCCCCAGACTAATTGTCCTGGGTGACTTCAATGTCCATGCTGACGTTGGGGCCACAGGCCCAGCTCTTGAGTTCTTGGAAACCATGGCTTCCTTGGACATGTTCTGATTTGTCAATGGTCCCACCCATGTGGTGGGTCACACATTAGACCTGGTATTCTCAACATGTCTGGGAGAGAGTGGACCGATGGTGACTGACTTAATGTTGGTCCCCTTGTCATGGTCAGACCACTACCTAATAAAATGTAACCTCACAGTGGACCTTCCCCCCCCCCGTGTGGGGCAGAGACCCATTAAGATGGTCCACCCCTGCAGGCTATTGGATCCTGTAGGATTCCAAGATCTTATTGCCACTCCTGTCAAAGCTCTAGTGGATGAATGGTATGTGGGTGCCACCAGGGTGGCTGACAGGATCGCTCCTAAACATCCCCGGCCAGCTGCCTGGTATAACCAACAGCTGCGGGGAATGAAGTGTAATAGAAGGAGGTTAGAGGGCATTTGGAGACTGGCCCCAAGGGTAACTAACTTAAACGCCACTAAAATCACATCAAATAGCCAAAATGAAGGCTATAAGAAAATCCTACTTCGCTCACCAGATAAATGATGCTCATGACTACCAAGCGGAACTGTTCCACATAGTATGCAATTTATCTGGAACTGGTCACAGTGACAGCCCTCCCAGTGGCATCTCCTGCAACCAATTTGCGGCCTTCTTTAAACAAAAAGAGGACCATCCAGGGGGACCTAGATATCTTTTTATCAGTGGATCGAACCAAGACATCCAGTGTATGTAATTTAACACAATTTCAGCCCATGATATCAGTTGGGGTTGACAGGGTCCTTGATGGTTGCAGGGCCACCACCTTCTCACTAGATCCTTGCCCGGCCTGGCTGTTGAAAGCAGCCAGGCTGATAACAACTGAGTGGGTGGAGGCTATTATCAATGGATCTGTCCTTGAGGGCAGAGTCCCCCTTGCCCTCAAGGAGACACTCATTAGGCCCATCTGAAAAAAAAAACCCAATTTGGTGGCTGATGATATTAACAACTATCGTCCAGTCACTAATATCCCCTTTATTGGCAAGCTGACCAGCTTCAAGCTCTCCTGGGGGAGAACGATGCCCTTGATCTGTTCCAGTCCAGGTTTAGGCCATGTCATGGAGACAGCACTGGTCGCCCTGCAAGATCACCTCTTGAGGGAGGCTGACAGACAAAATGTCCTTGCTGGTCCTCCTCGACCTCTCAGTGACCTTTGATACCATTTGACCATAGTATCCTCCTGGGGAAGCTCTCAGGGATGGGGATCGGTGGTCAGGCTTTGGCCTGGCTCCAATCCTTCCTGAAGGACTGTCCTCAGAGAGTTCTGCTTGGGGAGATATTGTCTGCTCCCCAGACTCTCAACTGTGGAGTCCCGCAGGGATCAATCATCTCCCCAATGCTATTTAATATCTATATGAGGCCACTGGGGGAGGTCATAAGGAGTTTTGGAGCTTCATGTCACCAATATACAGATGAGAATATGTGGATGACAATATCTCTCCATCCACCCTTCTGCAGTGGATGCTGTCCTGTCCCTTGAACGCTTCCTGGATGTGGTGCTGGGATGGATGAAGAACAGCTGACTGAGGCTGAACCAGGACACGATGGAAATCCTGAGGGTGGGGGGGCTCTCTTTCCATGAAGGAAGAGGTTCGTAGCTTGGGTGTGCTTTTGGGTGTGCTTTTGGACCCATCGTTATTAATGACATCTCAGATAGCGTCTGTGGTCCGATCTGCTTATTTCTATCTAAAGCAGATCGCCCAGCTGCCTCCCTACCTTGACACCAAGTCCCTCACCATGCTGGTCCATGAGCTGGTAGTCTTGAGATTAGACTACTGTAATGCCCTCTACGTAGGGCTCCCCTTGGGACTGCTATGGAGACTGCAACGGGTCTGCGGCCGCCAGACTTCTGAGTGGGGTTAAAAATACTAACATATCTCCACCACCATGGCCACCTTACACTGGCCACCTCTTCACTTCCATACCAGTTTCAAGGTGATGGTACTAACCTATAACCCCTAAATGATTCGGGACCTCAATATCTGGCCAAGCGCCTCCTTCCAGTTAGGTCTGCCCATCCTATAAGATCATCGCAGGCAGGATGGCTGAGAGTTCTGACCCCGAGAGAGGCTCAGAAAACAACCACTAGAAACCAGGCCTTCTTGGCAGTAATACCACAAGTTTGGAACTCTCTTCCACCCGAAGTCTAGCTCAGTGGTTCTTAACGTGGGCAATAATGCCCCCCAGGGAGCAATTTCATTTTTCAGGGGGGTGGTAGAACGAAAAGGGGCGGTGTGGGGGCAAAAGAACAGAAGGGGCAGTAGGGGGGCACTGGAGCGAGCCAAACCTGTGAAGGCGACTGCAGCCGCAGTGCTGGCAGTAGATCTGGTGCTGCTGCTGCCGCCAGATGATCCAGCTCTTTCCACCTGCCACATCTCGCCTTTCTCCTTTATGGGAGCACTGAGTGTGGATCAGGTGGAAGGAAAGGGTCTCTTGGGTCCTCATCCTCACGCCGTGAAGCGCTGCGTCGCACCGAGGTGGGTGGGGAGGGAGACAAGGTAGGTAGGTAGGTAGGTAGGTAGGTAGGTAGGTAGGTAGGTAGGTAGGTAGGTAGGTAGGTAGGTAGGTAGGTAGGTAGGTAGGTAGGTAGGTAGGTAGGTAGGTAGGTAGGTAAGATATCACCTCAAGGAGGGGGCGATGATAACTTCCTCAATGGCTCAAGGGGGCGTTTCTATCAAAAAGGTTAAGAACCACTGGTCTAGCTGACCCCCTCACTGGGCATATTTAAAAAGCTACTAAAAACCTGGCTATTTAGACAGGCCTTCCCTGAATAAACTACACTCTGATACAATAGTGTCCAATAATATAACTTCTATCATACTGCCATGCTCCATGTATTTATTTTCTTCTATGCTTTTAATTGTATTTATTGTATTATAATTTTATCCTCACTTCACTTTAGGATTTTTGGTTTTCACCCCTATATATTAATGTCACTATTTGCTATTTTGTTACTCTGTTGTTTATTATTATTTGTTGTAAACTGCCCAGAGTGGCCTTGGCTGCCAGATGGGTGGTATATCAATCAATCAATCAATCAATCAATCAATCAATCAATCAATCAATCAATCAATCAATCAATCAATCAATCAAACACACACACACACACACACATTATTTGGTGTACTCATCATCTTTTAGTACTGACCATTCTGAGCACAATGTCTTCCTCCGATAATGTTGATTGCATGACACGGCTGAAACAACTAAATCTAAGTTTTGTTATTTTGCCTTCCAGTGACATGTCCATTTTTATGAGCTTCAGCACATCTTTATTCATTATCTTTGCAGTCCATGGAATGAGCAAGAGCAGGGGTCTCAAACTCAATTTACTTGGGGGCCGCTGGAGGAAGAGTCTGGGTGAGGCTGGGCCACATCAGATTTTCCACAAAGCGGAGCAAGAGCCCGAGGAAGCCGGCCAGGAATTTCCTTAGCCCGGCTGGGGCTCCAAGGAGGAGGAGGGGAGCGCAAGCCCTCGGCACCAGCCATGAACCCCTCCGGCTCCTTCTTCGCTACCACCACCACCAGCAGGAGGAGGATGAAGAAGCGGAGAAGGGAGGGAGCGCCAGGGAGCGCCTAGCGGGGGGGGAGGAGGGCACGAGATAAAATTTTACAAAAAGCCCTCACAGAATTCACCTTGCCAAAGGAGAAAAGCCCGCATTGGCACCCACAAAATTAAACAGAATGGGGCGGGGGGCCCACAGGTGCATGCATGCACACGCACACAAACACACACACACAGAGGTCCAGCAACCTTCATCTGAGGGGCCCCCTCAAAAATAGGTGCACTCAAGAGCAGCAGCTACCCCCACCACGACAGAGGAGCAAACTTTGTGAGGCGAGCTCAGGCAGCCTCCAGCGTGGAGGTGGCTGAAGCAGGATGAAGAGGAGGAGGAGGAGGAAGCACTGAGGCAGCCGCTGGCCAGGCTGGTGCTGGGGGGTGCCGAGAGAGAAAGAGAGCCAGAGAGTCGCTTCCCTGGAAGAGCGGTGGCAGCTGCCGTTGGAGGTGCTCTTCAAGGACAGGCCAGCAGCGAGCTCCGCTCTCAGGCTCGGGGAAAAGGGCTGGTAATGCACCTCACACGTTGGTTCTCCCCCCGAGACAGCGCCTTTTGTACCCTCCATCTGGAACTGCAGCCTGCCAGCTGGCAGACAGGTGGGCTGGCTGGCAGGCTGCAGATCCAGATGGAGGGTGCAAGAGGCACTGTCTTGGGAGAGAGCCGGAGAGGGAGGTGAGGCTTTTTTTGATTCTTGACAGCAGAGGATGTGTGGCCACTTTGGGGGGGGCAGGCAAGGCGGGGGCCACAAACTATCCTCTGGCGGGCCGCAAATGGCCCTTGGGCTGCACGTTTGAGATCCCTGAGCAAGAGCCTCCTCCACACCATAGCTCAAAGGAATCAATTTTCCTTCTGTCCATCTTCTTCATCATCCAACTTTTACAGCCATATGTAGTTATGGGGAACGTGATGGTGCGAACTAATCTGCATTTGATTGTTAAGCTGACATCCTTACTTTTTCATATTTGATTCATAGTAATCATTGCTGAACGACCCAGCATGATTCAGCATTTTATTTCTTGCCTGCAAGCGTGTTTTGATTGCCCAGTGAACCTAAAAAATTCTTCCACACATTCAACCTCCTCTCCACCAATTACTATTTTGATGTTTTGATTCTCTGCAGCTGTCATGAGTTTGGTCTTTTTAATATTCAAAAAGAGGGCAAGCTTCTCACTTTCTTCTTTGAGTTTCATGATCAGGTACTTTAGACCTTCCTGCATTTCTGAGAGGAGGGTTGCATCATCTGCATATCATAGGTTATTGATGTTTCTTCCACCAATTTTTACTCCAATTTTTCTCTTGCTCTCAATTGCCCTGAGAGAGCTTTGAGTGCTATGTAGCAGTATATAAGCAGCACACTTTGCTTTTAGTTCAGAAAATAAGTGAGAAGTTTTTTAAAAATAAAGATATGCTCTGCTTTTTATGTATAGAAGAGAGACCACTTCCCAAAGCCCTTGCAGTACATCACTTCTGATGAAAAATAATAATTTGAGCAATTCTAGGCAAAGGAAGCCGCTATAAATTTTTCATTCCAAGTCACTATCAATTCTCACACTCATGTCTCTTTGAGCAAAAGGCAGAAAAAGTGCCACAGTTAAACTATGCACTGTTTCTAAGCCACTAACAATTGCAACTAACAGTTCAGGGCATGTCCACAGCCTGCCTTGCTGATTCCAGGAAAGCATTTACTAGGAGGAATAAAAAATTACTTGTATTTTGGTTAACAATGGATGCTTCAACCAGGCTCAGAAAGCCGTTCACTACGGATAATTAGAAACCTGAACATGCCTGTGATTTTTTAATGTCTTCTCAGCTGTGAAGCCTATCCGGCTATCCAACATACACTAGGTAACATATAGGCCTGCTTGGCTTCAAAGATACAGGAGTACTGAACTAAGAAATGAAAGCACTGAAGAAGTGGAGATCTGCCTCCGCTACCTAACCGATTCCATCAAACTACCATGTGTAGATCTGCATCAACTACCTAACTGATTCCACTGGTCTCTGCACACTATCTTGCAAAACTTTAACATAGTTTCTTGCCTGGAATATTAGGATAAGCCAAACTACAGTGGATTACTTAAAAGGCTTAGGCATGACAAAGGGTTGGGTTCTTTTAATAAAGCCAAGGTTCGAGCTAACCCACTTCCCAATCAATCTAAAAATAGCTAAACCCACAAGACCCTGCTGATGGGCCAATGAATATAACTAAAATCCAGTGCTCAAGGCACCTAAAGCTGCATTATTATATATTGCCCTAATAATATATATAATTTTGAGAGTTTTGAAGCCAAAAACTGTTTACAATAGAGCTACGTGTCTTCATGATGGATCCTCTCACACTTACTGTATGTACACTTTACATTTGGCTGTTCCAAGACTTGTCAGAAAAAAAATAGATTGCATCAACCCATCAACCTTTTCCCAGGATTTGCAACTTTATTCCTTCTTTGTCAGAAAGAAACCCTGTGCTTAGGAAATTCTGTATGACCTCTTATTACTTAAGTCACTAAACTATTAGTCATAAACTATTATTTCCCAATGCATATTTTCACTTATCTTTTAATAAATTTAAAAATATTTTGTCATAGCCTTCTGTTTCTCTTCTTTTCAGGCTTACACCACCACAACACAACAAACTAGAAACCAAAAGCTGCACTTCAAAAACAAAAATATCTAACTATACTGTATTCTCCACATCTCTGAATAATTTTAATATGAGCCGGGAGCAAGCACAGTGAGACCAAGCATTTTTTATCCTTCAGTGCATTGTGATGGTACATTTTCAGTCACAACTCTACTTCATAGACTTTCTGCTTCTTTCCAAGACTTGCCCTTTAAAACAAAAAGGTCTCTTTCATAGTCTATGTTTCCATCAACTAATATCCTTTTTTATCTTTGGTGATGTCAAAACAACATGTTTTTAGACAGTTTTCATGATTTTTTGTGCCAATATTTACAAGGTAAACAAATGGCTTCAGATGAATTAGTTTGCCATCCTACCAAGTACTTAATGCAATCCAGTTTTATCACATTGATAGTGATATGCAAAAATAGATTTCCACAGAGTGAAACAATTATTTTACAAGGTTGGGCATTACAGAATAATCTTTATAATAAGGTAACTTGGTCGGAACTGGCAGCACAAAAGCAGAATCTAAAAGACGTCTGTTTATAAATGGCAAAGGATCAAGAAACGGTACAAATTTAAGGATGGGACACTGAAACAAAACACATTATCCTAGGTCTATCTGTTGCTGTATTCAGAAATTCAGTGCTTAACTGCATGCAGAAGTTTTATGCTCTATACTTGCACATGGCTTTGAAAACTACACGTTACTTTTTAACATGAAATAAGTATCAAGTTATAGCATTAACTTTTCTCTTTGTTTCTGCCCGCAAGTTCTAGATTGCCATGCGAGTGCCCATTCAAAATCATATTAAAATGTTGGGTTACCCCATGGTTTTCTTAAATCTTGTCTCACATCCCACTCCTGAAAGCCGATAAAAGGAACAAAGGAATTCCATTCCCTACAATGGGGGAGTTTGCTCTGTTGTTTCTTATACCTACAGATAATTTGTTATGTTCTCAAACATACATTTTTCAATGGAAATGTAAGGTTTTTTTTTTAAAAAAAAAAATTAAATAAATATGGGTTCTAATGCCAACAACATTGCAGAAGCTCTGAAAAACCTTGTCAAGTAATTCTGATTACCTCCTTTTAAATAATAAATGCATTATAGATCACAATAACAAGATTCAGCACAACAGAAATAAAGTTTTTTCATTACCATTTTAGTGCAAAAGTAATGCATTTGCCATTCTTAATTTAGGGGAAGATGTTTAAAAAAAAAGTATTCCATGTATACAGGTGAAATACACTCGAGCTGGCTGAAAAAGAATAATGGACAACCTGTGGCCCTTGAGATGCCAGTGAAGTGCAACTCCCAATTATCTCTCACCATTAGCTATGCTGGCTACATACAGCTGATGGGTGCTGTACTTTAACAACATCTGGAACATCGCAAATTTCACATGCTTGTTATAAAATAACCCACACTCTTGAATACAGATTCAGGTCTATCACTTAAATGTCTAGTAAATGAGCCAATTTGTTTACACAACCCTGCAACTTTTTACAGTTTTTCCTTAAAAATGTTATTACATCCATTCCCTTTATTTTGTTTTGGAGTGTTTGAATGGGGTCCATAACCACAAGCAAGTTGAACAAACTCTTTTCTGATGGAAATAACCTCACACAAATTCACCACCACTGGTGAAATGTTTGGAACAATATTTGCAGATTGAAAATTCTATAAAGCCCCACACCAAAAGCATTTCCTGTGCTTTGTGTCATTCAAAGAACTTCTCCTATCTATTGCAAAGCCACAGCTAGCTGTCTATTTAAATACTGTCATTGTGGCTGGGATTCAGAGGCGCATGTGAATAAAGAAACTTTTTAGCACTTTTTAAAATTGCAGCTCCCATTAAAGTCACCCAAAGGTCAGGGAATCCTTCAGAGCAGTGTTTCATTAGGCTCCACAGGCTGTCAGGAAGGGGGGAAATGCAGTACCCAAACCCCAACCTCAAAATAGGCACACATCCCACACTTTTTTGGATTCTATCCACTGAAAATGTAATCTACATCAATTTAGGAAACAATATGCCAATTCTATACACTTCTAACTCCCATCTTCAATGAGATGACATCAGTTTAAGAGATCAGTGAGTCACTGGAGAGCTGTCCCTTTGTCACAAAAGTCACAACATTAGCCAGTATCATCCCTTGGAAGAGAAATTAATAATTCCTATGAATGATTTTATACTACACATGATCTTTCCAAAAGAATACCTAGTAGAATAGTTTCAGCAGAACTCTGAATAGTTACATTTGAATGAAGTACCACTTGAAAATACTGAAGATGAGCCAAACGAAAAGATATTTCCACCTGCAGAAACATTACCTCTCATTGCATGCATCTTCATTTTTATCACCTTCATAAATCTGTAACACCACCTCTTCCTCTGTTCTTGATATGACAATATCTAAGACACCAGAGATTAATTGCACAAGACCATTTAGTCCGTGATACACAATTTTATACAGAGAGGTTTATGAACAACTATACCTACAGAATACATTGTCATTCCTGAACCCGTTATCACTGCCTGAATGCACCCTGAAAAAAATATGCTGTTCTGGAAGGAATACTCCAACATTACCCATCAGACCTTCACAAAAAGAATTGCAATGCAAAACTGAGCATATACTTCCTTCAAAAACCCAATAATATCACAACTAATAGTATCACGACTGTTACTACTACTACAAAAAAAGAATGCAGTGTCACAATGATACCCTAGTTACTCCATGTGACAGGGTGAGTATGCCAGGTAGCCGGCATATTCATGGCAAGTGTTGAGTCCCTTTAAGATGGCTGAGAGAGCTCCATCAAGGGAAAAGGCTAGGGCACAGAGAAAAAGGGAGAAAAGACAGCTGGGAAAGGTGCAGTAGCTTAATGAGGAACATCTGCCCAAGGCAGCCAGGAGCCAGTTAAGCAAAGGCAGGGCTCTGGGAGGCTGCTGGTCAACAGGAGAAGGAACCTGGGTTGATGCCCAGGAGGAGCTGCTGCCACCTGAAGGGACTGGGAGGGCTGTGTGATGTTCCTGCAGCTGAAGGACCACTGCCGACTGACAGAAGAGCTTCTTTACCTAGACAGGCAAGGATCAAGGGGGAGGGAAAGCTGTGCACCCAGCATTCTTACCAAGGACAATACAAACCTGTCTGAGCCGGGGAAAGTCTCATGTTGAGGACCCTGAACTGTGGGGACCCTCAGTGAAGATAACTGAGGATCCCACTGAGGGAGAGGGTGCCCAAGGACTGGTGTATGCCCCTCAACCTGCTTCTTCCAAGGCTGCAAGCATTTTGCCAAGCTGTAGTGCAACTGCAAATAAAGTGTCCATATGTTTAAACTCTGAAGCTGAGCTCATGGAGTTTGTGCCAGGGAACCCAGCTGTTGCCAGCTTTCCAGTACTGGAGGCGGACCACATCCACACTCCATTTCTGATACAATTTATTCTTAGGAGAGCCCACTCTGCAGGGCAAAGTTGAAAAACTGTTTAAGTGGAGACTCACTAGCCATTTTTTCCTCTTTAAATTCACCTTCGCTAGCACTGACAAGTTAAACACAGTTCTAAAACAGTGGCTGAAGTAGCACCAGCCACTGGAGAGGCGGAAGTTTTAGTAGAAGTTGGCAGGCAACGAGATTGCTGACCACTGACTTCTCTGCATATCGCTCACTCCCAGATGTATTTTGCAATGGGGAGGGGGTCATCAGCTTATACTAAATATGGTTATAGCCTCAGTTGCAGAACATCTGGGAATAATAGTACTGATCATATTTATAATGCTCAGAAATCATGAACGAATGTCAAGAAAGCCACTTGCTAAAGTAATTATTGTGACAGGTTCTTTCTGCTCTGGCAAGTAAATGAGACTTTCAGGTTTCACTACAGTCTGTGACAAATCAGTTCTAATTTGACATGCGTGGAAATAGAGGAAACCAAGCCAAGCCCTCTGTCTATGAATGCTTGTTCAGTTATCTTATCTATGTTAATCAACTGGAACAAGCAAAGAATCCAGTTTTTTTTAAAGCGGTTAGAGGAATGGAAAGTAAGATTTCAAGTTATTATTTTCTATGGACAAAATCCATTGTCAGTCCTACCAATAGTAGACAAACTGAAATGAATATAATACATTAGTCATCATAAACAATTTAAGTCCCTTTAATTTCTGTGGGTCAACTCTAGGGATGGATAAGATTTGATTCAGCTCTAGATTTCTATCCTCTGAATGGTGTACAAGGAACTCTGAGACAAAACATGTAAATGTTATTTAATATTTGAGCTTATAAAAAACACTTGTATTTATACTATCGTCAGGGAAATCAGCCTTAAAAATATGGAAGGAAGAAAAAACTGTAAAGCTGCAGAAGGAATCATATGTCAAAAGTTTTATACATATTTATATGCTAAATAATATATATGCTAAATAATATACATCAAGCCTGAGAGATACAACAGCACTGGTTTCATAAAAAATATCAGTCAGCAAATTCACACTTTATTGTTGTTCCACCATGGTGAAATTGGACTACACTGCTAACTAGCAAATTCAATGGCTGGTTTTATTAGCCAAGCCTCAGTCTGAGGACCCTGAGCATGAAATTTAAGGTTTATAAATATTATATGGATTTCCTGCATGTTTTCATGTTACATACCATGCAAGAAAGTTTCGTCATAAAATTGGACAGTGTCACTGTGGCAGACAGAACCTTCCAGGAAGCCACTGTAATGTTTGCAATGTGTATCTAGATTCTATAAGCAAAGTTTGAAAAACAGATGCTTAATAATAAAACTGAGACATATTTGGGCAGATTATAATATACGATCCTTCTTAAAGCACAAAGCATGGACTCAGTTGTGGAGCCACAGAGCTAACTGAGAAGATACATACTGCAGGTATCCTCCTCACCATGGAGACAATTCCTCTCTAGTCTGCCTAAACCGATCATCACTGCAAACTATGGTTAAAACAAATCAAACAAGAGGAATCTATGTATGAGATGGGAGGAGGAGGAGGTAGTGACAAAAAACTAGGAGTGGATTCCTGAAAATTTGGGAGATTAGCTGCTGCGACATCAGAATTCATTAAGAATCAAGATTTCTCACAATTTGAAAATTTTAATATTGGTTCAACACTGGAATGTTGAATCTATCTGTCCAAATTTAGAAACCAGTGACTGGCAGGACAACAATCCGGGTTATGGAGCAACTTAATACTGAGTTATAGGTCAGAAACCTACTGTGGATTTATGTCAGTGTAAGTGTAACAGTACAAAGTAAACAAGGGAGTTTCATATTTTTGGACACCAGAGAGCTGTAGGAATTCTGTCCATTATGTTCCCTACAGAGTGTCTCTCAGGAAACTACTAGATCCCCAATGCCTTGCAGCTCTCACAGAGCTAAGACTCACCCAGCCATTTCCCCTCTCTTCATGAAGATTCATCGTATCTGACAAAATCTATATGCCTCAGCTGTAAGAAATTCTGAACACCTTGGGGGAGAGGGTTTAAAGATTTTTTTTCTATCCAAAAAAATATGAAAGCCCTATGTCTGGTTTGAAGTGCAAAGGTGCATTCCTGTTCATACCTTAATCTCACAACTGAATGCAAGCAGCAGTATGTTAATTAGTAGCTATTCTGACAACTGTACAATTATTTTGCAATTACAGATAATGGGCAGGATCCTGTTGAGCACCAGAGACATGTTACACTCCATTAGTGCATTAATTTGAGATCTGCCACTTGCACAAGCAGTGCTGGTGTGCAAGCAAAATTCCTGTTATGAATAGCTGGCTTACCAAGATACCTCCCCGTCCAAATGCCATACAAGTCCAACTGCTTGCACTATCTCCATTGCACAAGGAGTTTAACTGTTCAATATATCAGCCATATCAGCAAACAATTTATTAACAACACTTCTTAAGTGCTGCTTTTCGGAGGTCTGTTTCATTTTTGGCAGTATGAAAACTAACAATTGTAAATGCAGATCCTACTGCTGCACACACTACTGTTATGTCATGTGATTACTGATAAAAATTCAAATTTAATGTGTATTTTTGGTTCTTTATAACATGTATAAATCTATACAGATTCTATCAAGACACTATCATTTGAATATATGCATAAACACAGGGCTATTTTCACATAGCACCATCACTGTACTAACCTCATTAGGCATGTATGTCTCTATGTTACCACTGCATGAGAGTGCAGTGATGTTATTGTGAATAGATGAAATACACAGAAATATATTATTGGACTAGGACTCATACTATCCCTTTCCAAGATTGCATTCTGAAGACCAAGAAGGTCACAGCTCTCTCATGCAAGAGAGCATATGCTTCGCATACAGAAGGTTCCAATTCCAGTCCCTGATGTCAGAAGCTCTCCTGTCCCAAACCCAAGAGGCACTGTAAGTCAGTACAGGCAATACTGAGCTATATGGACTGGTGGTATGATATGGTATAAAGTAACTTCTGTTACTGAGAGAACCATTTTCTGCTTAGAAAGCAAAATAAATAAAAACTCTGGAATATTTTTGCATGCTACTACTTCCTCCTTATGTAGAATGTAGTTTAACATATGCAGTGCCTATGAAAGCAGGTTATGTGTGGTTCTGAACAATCACTAGTGATTCTCTCTGCAGTTTACTTTTTCTTGTACAATGAATGGTTTGTGAATAGGATTTCCAAATTAGCAAATAATTTACTCTTTATTTTTACACCAAAATCTAGTGTTCCATTGCTATTTTGCATTACTAAGAATACCTTATTGCAAAAGATTTATAAAGCTGCAATGGAATATATTAAAATACATAGAAAAACTAAAATTAGGACAAGTAGACTTCATACTACCAACACCACTTTTCCATATGACATATTTTGAAGTACTATTTACTTATCTTTATGAACAAAGTATGAAGTTTGCTACCCACTATGACTCACTGGCCTTGTTGGCAAGATGCAGATTTACAGTGTTTAAAATGTTCTCAATTGACATTCAGCTTTCAACAGCTACATTCCTTACATTTTTATTGCATTACATTTCCTGAAATGTGCATGGATATGATACACAAAGAATGCATTTCGCTGGTCTTCTTTCACTGCTTTGAAGTTTAAATCACACCTCCAACATTGATGCTTTCTC
Organism: Pogona vitticeps; assembly: GCF_051106095.1. NCBI lineage: Eukaryota > Metazoa > Chordata > Lepidosauria > Squamata > Agamidae > Pogona > Pogona vitticeps. The sequence continues at coordinate 47,589,974 of NC_135787.1, forward strand.
CAATAGAATTAGTTACCATCCCCCAACCACACACTCCCTCTGGAGGCATAAAAGTTGTCATTAAATACAGAAATTATCCGACTTCATTTTCTCTACATGCATGTTTTATTTCCTATGATGTTTTATTGTACTCATGAAGGAATGGGCATAGCCAATGCTGTTCTACATGCATGTATTAGTTTCTATGCATAAAAAGTGTGCACCTGAAATCCTATCCTCACCAACTTGTTTGCTCCACCACCACTAGTAGTAGTCCTCCTCCTCTTTTTCTTTTTTTCTGCTTCTGACAATGTGTTTTCAAAACATCGGAGAAAGGAGGTACCACATGTGCTACCATTATTCTCATGGATGGGTACACAACTCTTTCTCTCCTACACACTACAGCTGAGATGTGACACTACAACAGTAGGGAAATGATGAGATTCAGCTGCTTTATGACAGCTATAGCCTTATCAAAACAAGGACAACTGCTTCCTGTTTTCAATATGTACCTTTCTAGACAAAAGGAAAAACAGGGTGCACACAGTATAAGCATGTCAAGAACACACAGACAAAATTAACAAAATGCAGTGGGAATTATAAATGAGGTGGGTCTCTCCTGCCTCCATGCTTTTTCACATCAAAAATGGTTATCCAGAACTATTAGATGGGCGGCATATAAATGCAATAAATAAATAAATAAATAAATAAATAAATAAATAAATAAATAAATAAATAAATAAATAAATAAATAAATAAATAAATAAAGTTATCCAGAACTATTAGATGGGCGGCATATAAATGCAATAAATAAATAAATAAATAAATAAATAAATAAATAAATAAATAAATAAATAAATAAATAAATAAAATATTAGTTCAATTCAAGTAAACATAAGGACTCTATGAACTACAGACATCTATACAAAGATTCTTAGCCACCAGTCATGTGATATTAAAATATACTGGAAGGTAGATGCATGCCTTTAAAAGCTAATCAAGATAGCTACACTACACAGTTATAGTTTGGCATCATTTTAATTGCTATGGCTTCATTTGAAGCAATGAATTTGTGGAAATTCTTTGCTAAATTCTTCTAGTGTACCTCCCTGAACTACAGCACCGGAGCTCTCTAGCAGAGAATTCTGAAACCAGTTGCTTTTCCCAACCAGTGTAAACTCACATACGGTATTTGGTTAAAAAAAGTTTATTAACTCTTCCCACAGGTTCTTAGGCTCCCTGAGGATCACTTTGGTCCTGTGGAAGGATTTTGGGGCAACAAAACAGGAATCTTAAATACAGTGTTAACTTTATGTTACTGGATTTTAGGCACTGAATAAGTTGGACTTGTTAAAGCAACACTTATATCTTTCATAGACCACCACAATCTTCCCACCATGCTTTTGAGAGAATTTCCACAGTCACATATTAATTGCTAATAGCTATACTCTTTCAACAGAACTTTCTAGAAAAAAAAAGAGTTCTTAATTGCTTTTCAAGGATACCATATAAATAGAATCTAAGATCCTGATTAAACACTTCTAACTCCTTGTGTTTTGGTTAAATGGTACTAGTTTTGTGCTGGTTTTTACTGATGAACAGGATCTTGGGAAAGGCTTATGATTTTTTCCCTGGAAAACACAGGTTCTTAACCTATGGTCCACAGACTCCTGGGAAACCACAATGTCCTCATAGGGGGTACACGAAGGCTTGAAGAAATGTTTTGAAAGAAAGAAAGAAAGAAAGAAAGAAAGAAAGAAAGAAAGAAAGAAAGAAAGAAAGAAAGAAAGAAAGAAAGAAAGAAAGAAAGAAAAAAAGAAAGAAAGAAAGAAAGAATCTTAATTTCCCTTGCTTGTTTGTGTAAAACTTGGCTTTTGTAACCTACTGTCTCCATTGAAAACAAATAAAAGTAAAAATTGGTTATGAAAATAACTGCTTGATAGTAAATAACTGATATTTCTACACATGGTGAGAACACACAAGTGAATGACACTGAGTGGCTGAGAGACAGCATATGACATTTCTTGCTACTGCACAGTCAGAAGCTGTGGGAAGAGAGTTGGACTCCATCAGTGTCAGTGTGAGTGAATGTTCAAATGGACTTCATGATCATGTTTCTTCTTTGATTTTTGCTAGTAAAAACATTTAGTTAATGTTGGGTAACGTGACTTTTCAATATTATTGCGGTGAATTTTGTAACAATACATTTTGGCTGAGCCTCAGAATGAATAGCTGGTTGAATCTGCAACGTAAAAAAAGCTGATGCTGTTGATGAGGGTGCATACTGTTCAAAGCAAAATGAAGGTTCTCCCAGTTATCTTTACAAGTGTCATGGTTATAGCAAGAAATATCTGTCAATAAGACCTTTCATGAGAAACTTTAAATAAATATTTGATGCACTTTAGGGTTTTAAATCTTGAGTTAAGCCATGGTGGTCCACTGTAACAAAAGATCTTTAAAGGAGATCCATGGTAAAGAAAAGGTTAAGAAACACTGTTCTAAAACACTGGTTCTTAACCTTGGGTTACTCAGGAGTTTTGGACTGCAACTCCCAGAAGCCTTCACCACTAGCTGTCCTGGCCGGGGTTTCTTGGAGTTGCAGTTCAAAAACATCCGAGTAACAAAGGTTAAGAACCACTGTTCTAAAAGACTCTAAAGGGGAGTTCAGGACCCATCTGATTGGCCTGACAGTCTTATAGGACTATAAAGCCAGGATTTTACTAGGAAAATGTTTGCTGAGCTTGATTCTTACAACTGTTTGTTTTCCAAAAAGAGACATGTCCTGATCAGGAAAAGCAATATCATATTGGGATGGACACATGTTCTGATTTATTCATTCACTCATTCATTCTAACCTGCATTCTAGTCATTTGATGAGAGGAGCTGATCCATCCCAGGCTAAACACAACAGCCACTGATTTCAATGGACTCATGTGAGTAATTCTCCCAACTGTATTTCAATAAAGTCAGTAGGACTTTGTGATTGGGTCCTTTTCCTGAAGAGGGCGGACCAAGGGATTCGGCGGGAATAATGGCAGGAGTCGATGTAACGGTCAAAACGGGTTGGTTTTATTAACTTTTACATCAGATAACTCTGGACCAAACGGGTCCGGCAACTCTTCATCAGTCAACAAGTTGTACTTCTTGGGTTTTGCCCCAGGCATTACATCTTTATTCTTTACTGTTTCTTCACCCCAAAACGAGTGATTGCGTTCGGGCTCGCGACCGACGCAGTCAGAACTGAGCAGGTAGTCCTGCAACATGGATGGACCACGGTCGACCCCTCCAGCCTGGGTAGGAAAGGGCTGACACCACCAGGGGTTGCCTTGTCCGTCGTAGGGCGAGAAGCCATACCCCCTCCCGGTTTCCATCCCTCTTTAGACTCACGAACTCCAGTTTTGTTCAACTCTTTCGGCAGTGGTAGCAAGCCGTCTTCCCTCATCAGATTCGGGAAGTTCTTAACTAGAGTCGCGATTCTCTCCCTCTCTGCTCCCGTCTCTCTCGTTTGAGTGCTCTTCTCTTCCTTTTCTCCTTCTACCCCTCTCTCCCCTCTCTCCTCCTTTATAACCTCGTCCCATCTCCAATCTCCCGACTCCTCCCCCCAGTCTCTGGTCCTCTCCGCTAGGAACACTTCTATAGCTTTATTAGCGCCCCCTTCTTCATCATCTAACTTGATTAATTCTCCCACAGCGCATTCTCCGCCTCCTTCTTCTTTAGATGCCTGTGAGGATGGCTCACTTTCCTTCCTTCGCTCACACACTTAAAATGCTTTATCTTATCTAAACTAAATTATATCCAGAGAATACAAAAATTGATGAGCAAGTGTTAAGCAAAACATGACTAAGCTTTCTGTACGTGAACACCTTTGTGCTTTGCTTTTCTGTCTTCCTTAAATATTTTTTAAATATTGGATTTTGCATAGCCTCTCAAAAATAAAACACCACTACCTCCTATCAACCCAGGAATCAAGAGTTATTACTTTATCTCCAAACCTGTATAAAACTGCATTTTTTAAAACCAAAGAATCCAGTAGGATTTAGGCAAGCTGACTCTGTACAGAACTGATGCCTTATTACAATGAATATAATATATACAAAAACAATGGAAGCAGCATGATGATTTTATGGGTAAAAAAACCTAAATTTTCAAAATGTTTGTGAAATAAATAATTCAGATGCTTTAAGGACATGGAAGTCCCTAACAGTTGTGTGACATTTTAAGCAGAAACCGAAAGATGCAAAACTTGTTGATGAAAGTGGTAAAAGATTATGTCAAATAAAATTCATTTTTCCCTGAATCGGCCTCCTTTAAATCAATGAACTTTAAAATATATAGTCAAAAGAGAAACTAATGCCTTTCCATTAGCAAAATTTTGTGGGGGAACGCTTCTCCCCAAAGTTACTAAGCTGTTGGCTGATTGTTCAGTGCAAAGAAAACTCTCCTGGATGATGTCACAGCTGCTTCTGAGAAGGGAGGTTACCACCATTCTTCCTCTTTCTCATAGGTGATAGAGAGCTTGCTTAATTGCCTTTCACTAGGCCAATCCTAAAGGCATGATGTAACCACTGCCCTATCTGAACCCTGTAACCTATCTGTTGAGTATCTTATTAGAAGTATGAGAAGCAACTTGTTCATTAATGGCAACTCACTGCTGCAATTTATATAAACTCACTTATGACAGTGTAAATGCACAATAAGATTCTGGCCACTGCCTTTTAGGGGACAACTGCATTCCAAGGTAGAGTACAAGAATTCATAAATCATAGTAATAATAAAATAACTATCCAACTGAAACTATATTGCACTAACTAAAAAGTCAATGCTAGTAGTTAAAACATCAAGAACAATAGATGAAAGCAGCAACAATTAATAAAAATCAGAATGAAATATTTTTAACAGGTTTTCAAAGAATGCCCTCTAATATTTCACAGAGGAGAAAGTTCAAGAAAGGCCTTGTCACTGTACCTGTCAGACTAATATTGATGACCTACAGATCAGGACCTCAGTAACCGATAGGAATGTCTGGACAAGTTTCCTTTACTGCACAAAGTGACAACATCTTCTTTTTCCACATATATTAGGATAGTTTAGAACTTAATCAGGAAATACTAATTTTTGAGAATAGTTACTATAGCCATTGAAAATGACTAATGTTTAATTAGACTGTGGTATCTGCAATAGCAGTACTGACAGCCAGTGTGGTATAAGGGTTGGAGTGTCAGACTAGGACTCAGGACATCTGGGTTCAAATTCCAGCTCCACCTTGGGAATTCACACTGAGATAAACCACTCCTTGCACATCTCACATACCTCGAAAACCATTTTTGGTCTGGCAAGTTGGAAGTGGCTTATAACAACATCTGATGCTGACTGGAAAAAAAAGCTTTCGATGAAAAGATCTGTACTTCAAATATTTTCTCCTCCATGAACTTCCCTTTCTCAGCTTTGATTCCTGCACCAACTGCCATAGATAACAACACTGACCTCTGTTCTATGATTTCCTGTAAGGATAACAAGATAATGCACATGAAGATAAAGTGACCACTTTTCAGCAGAAATGGGCTGAAATTGATGGGGAACAACCATAGCTCAGCAGGAGAAAATATGCTTTGCACACAGATATACCCAATGCCAGTCCGAAAAATGAGTAACATTTTTTTGTGAAAGACACAAAAAGCCAGAGGATTATAGTCAGTGTACACAGTTAGATGGACACATGATTTGGCATAAGACAGTTTTGTGTGTTCTGCACAAGAGTGGATAATTTGTGGTCTTCCAGACAAGTCCTCACTTGTGTCATCCTGAGAGGATGAGGTATTTCTTTGCACTCTTGACAAGAGAAGGTAAATGAGAAGGTATACATTAAGCAAAATTGTTCAGTAACATTTGTAACATAACTTGTAAAATGATAATTGCATAGACTTTCAGCACAGTTGAGAATGACCCAGACATTCTCTGCAATCAGCCACTGTTATGCTTTTGTTCTGTACAGGTGTACTTAGCTTGCACAGACAGTTTGCAGAAGTTATGAAGAAAATGACTAGAGAAAAGTGATATTCCTCTTGTGCTTCCCCATGGCAAAGACTGCCACTAGGGTTCAAAATTCATCACTGAGGCAATGTATCACATTGATATAACTTCAGTTGATGAGAACAAAGAATTTAGCAAGTATTCTTTGAATCAATCAGGACTGCAGTACCCATCATCCTTCACCACTGCCTATTGTGGCCGATGGCCAGTTTAACAACAACTGGAAGGCCAAAAATTGCCTACCTCATCCTATGATTATCTAGCACTAAGTCCCAAGTGTAGGATCACATTGTGAGGCTGGAATTCAACACAAATTTCCTTGGAGATGGATATCACAGAATTCAATGGAATATATTTCCAAGTAAATGGAAGGCTGGGCTAGCTGTACATCTCAGAGAGCAGAGGTCGGGAGTTCAGTTTCCCACTGTGCCTTGTAAGAAGAACAGCCAGCCTGTGAGGTCTTGGGCAAGCTACTCAGTTTCACAGCACCCCAGAAAAAGGGAATGTTAAACCCCATCTGAGAAATCTTTACCTAGAAAACCCTATAAAGGTCCAGTATAAATAGGAATCAACTTGATAGCATGTAATTATTATTTTAGATAGAGAGGTTAGTGAGAAGAGAGAAGGAGAGAAAACATGATAGTATTGTTATTATGTCTTATACACAACTGTGCAATATGAAGAGCAACTTGAAATGGGAATTTAAAGAGTTTTAACCTGCTCCTATCTAACAGATGCAACATGTTTAAGCTTCAGCAGAGTGCAAAAATCATTCCAATTATACAAGTTAAAACTAGTTCAACTAGCTTTAATAAGATTCCCTAAATAACTGGGAAGTATTAAGAAAATAATCTGGTGGTTTTGCTTCAACATTTACATTAGGAACTCTGCCACAGCCAACAAAGATGGAAATTATAAATCAAAGTACCCTACAATGCAGACAAATAAATTGACTTACAAATAGCATAATTACAAAAGAGAGGAGGAGTTTTTCCGCCTCTGCAAAGTTTTTATTTCCATTAAGTTCAATGAAGACCTCATGATGCCACCAGAAGACTACCAACGGTCCATTATAAAAGTGAAACTTGGGTACAGAACAAACAATGTGAGCACAATGAAATTCAGCTATTAATGACATTCACCACGAAGTATGCTACTGTTCTACTGTCAGGCAGTGTTCCAACTCCAATGCACATTTAGAGCATGTAAGATATTTAAAGCCTCATTCTACTGCCACATAAGAGATATCTTCTGAGTGGAGGATTACATTCAAGTTGTAGTTCTCCATATGAAAGACAATGTGCATAGCTGTTCCCAAATTTCTGTTCCCAAATTCCCTGGGTAACAACAGATCACAAATTAAATCAATAAATAGACCCCCATTATTTTGTCTGCAATAACAAATTAAGATAAATTCTAAACTCTTGAATCTCTATAATTACCCTAAAGGTGCAATCCACAAACTACATCAATCACAAGGGTATTCCTAGAAATAACACTAGTTTTAGAGGAAATGTGACAGCTAGCAAGACTGAAGCATAAGATATGCTTTCAGCTCATTTATTATATCGGTATCATATGAAATCCTAAAAAGTCACCTCTATTCCAAGGGGAAGTAGAGGATGAAAACACTAAGGATCTCATATTAGGTAGGTACCTCCTTTGCCCAAGGGAAAAGATTAGCATGATTTTTTTTTTTTGGATGCAGATCTGAGTCAGAGTCTTTTGATCACTTTCCTCTAGTCTTCTATAGTCATTCTTGTTGGAGACTGATCCCAGGGCTGCTCTTTGATCAGCAGCTCCAGTGGTATGCATGTGTCATGTGTCATCACATTAGAAACCAGCAACCATATGAATTCACCATATGTACAATGCACAATCTGCAAATTCATACAGCAAAAAGAGGCTATTTCCACCTGCCCACAAAACACAGAGATTTTTCACGGCTCTGCACTAACATGTTCAAAACTGACATTATTCAATACTATATTCATTTTTTCCTATTGCAAGTTTAAGATTTTCCCCCTCTCCTTTATGCCTGTTTGGCTAGTTTGTGCCTAGATGAAATCATGTCTTTCTGGCTAACAAGGAAACTACTAAGACATTTTCCCCTTACATTAGCATACACCCCTGGAAAGCAGGGTGTTTAATAGCTTACATTTAGGCTGCCTCCATTCATGGTGTGGTTTCAAGTGGCAAATAACATTTCTGTTTGCTACATATGCCTTCAAATGATTATGTTATAGAAGATCAAGAGCGAAGGGCATTAAAATCTGAATAATGCAAATCATATGGAGTTCAGAGGCTAAGCAAATTACACACCCTAAAGCTGCTCTCTGCATGAAAGGAGTCTTTCTCCAAGTCTGGTCAGCTTCAACCCTGGGGAATTTGCATCTGAGAGTTTCCTAAACATTTCAGGTATACTTTAAAGCTTAAAGGCTAGTCCCACTTCCTATGCAGATTAACTGGTTTCCAGCATGTATAAGAGTTCATTCTCCACGAACCCAAGCTTAAATTGGGGGCAAACATGAGAGGGGTTGAAAGGGGATGATTAAAAGAAACACATTCCCTCCCCCCCCCACACACACACACACACCAAGTGATTCAGACACTAAGGGGAGAGGAGAAAGAATTAATTTGTTCCCTGTCTTCTGGCTTCTTAATTGGTGCCTTTTTACCTATCCTGCTTCACTTAACGAGGTCGACAAGTTTCCTGGAGTGACAAAACACACCGTGAAGTCAGACCTGCCAAGTTTCATTCATTTTGGCTTCAGTCTTCCAGAAGGGTTACTTCTCTGGCGAAGGGAGATGTTTTCCCCTCCCAGGGTGCGAGTTTCAAACGCGATCTTTACAGCCTCGCTCCAACACCAGTGCAGGAAGCGGGCTCCTCGCTTCCAGTGTGAACAACACACACAGCCGCCCTTTAAAAAAAAAAAGTTGTCACCCAGCGGCGGCTCCACGACACCAACCTAACCCCTGGAGGCATTTTGCAGAAACTAAGGGGAAGGCAAATGTTTCCCTGTGCCCCAGCGACTCCTCCTTCCTGCACACACACACACACACACACACACACACACACACACACGTACATACACCGTGTGTGTGCGTGGTGCTCGCTACAACGCTGAAAGCCTTTATGTCTCTTTTCTTGAGACACAACAAAAAACACGCGGGCGCGCGAACCCGTCTCCACGCGCTCAGAGAGAGAGAGAGAGAGAGAGAGAGAGAGAGAGAGAGAGGAGGGGGAAAGGACGCCCTTACCGTTTTGCTCCTTGCCGCTGGAGAGCTGGAACTTGCTGCTGAGGTTGGATTCGGCACGAGCTCCCTGTCTTTGGCTGACCAGGGCAGATGTCAGCAAGAAGACCCCGAAGAGGAGCATTTGGCAGGCCGGGGGGTGGTGGTGGAAAGTTTCCTCACGCACACGCACGACGACACTCCACGCAAGCCCGGGCCGAGCGAGGCACGCGCGCGGCTCAAGTCCTCCCCGGCGCGGCGGCGGCGGCGGCGGCGTCCTCCTTCCTCCTCTTCTTCTCCTCACCACCACCTCCACCAGCCCGCCAAGGCTGCACCGCTGGAGAGAAAGCAGCAGCAGCAGCACTGAGCTTGCTCGGGCAGCGGCGGCAGCAGCAGCAACAACAGGAGCAGCAGCAGAGAAGAGAGTAGTTTCCACATAATCCCATCCAAAACTTTTTTTCTCCCGCTACCGTCTTTTTTCCCCTGCGTCTCCAGGGTTTCTCTCTCTCTCTCTCTCTCTCTCTCTCTTCCCCCCCCCCCCCTAAGGTTCAAAGCACAATCCGGAGGCACCAGCGAGCTTCCCGAAGACGCATCAATCCTAACCAAGGCGGGAGGGGAGTTGAGGGGAGGAGGAGGAGGAAAAAAAGGGTGCCAGGAATCGCTACTGGCTCCCAGGAGCACCTGTCAGCTTCGGGAACAAGAGACTGCTCGACGAAGGGAGGGAAAGAAGTGGGGGGAAAGAGCCCCCTTGGGGAAGGAAAGACGCACCACACCGCCGCCGCCTCCTCCGGTTCTCTCGCCTGCTCTTAAGCAGCCTCGCCCGCCCGCCTCTTTCTCTTCTCCCCCCCCCCCCCCGCCGGCTAGAACTCCTGGGTTTGTTTTGCGACGTGTGTGTGTTTTCCTTCTCGCCTTCACGTGTTCCTGCCATTCCCCCTCATCGCTCCTGATCAAAGGAGGAGGAGGGCGGAGGGTGGGAAAGGAAAATAGAAGGGAGCAGCAGGCGAGGTCCTGGGCAGGCCGGAGGAAACGGAGGGAGGAGAGATGGCGGGGGAGAATCCAGACTCTTGCTCGCCCCTCTGAAGCAGGAGCCGCCAGACGACAGAGCCCAATACCACCTGGTTCCAGTCATACGGCACAGCCGTTTTGCTTGGCACGGGAAACCGAGGGAAAAAAACCAACCCCAGGATGCCTTAAAAGCCACCCCTTTACCTCACCGCTTCCTCCTGCCTCCGCTTCTCTTCCCCCCCCCCCGCCGCCACGACCCTCCTACCCTAAGTATTCTCTGCTCCACCCCACATTCTTCCGCGCCCTCCCTTCGCCTCCTTTCAACTCTCCTCCTCTCAGAGCCTTAAGGACGGGCTTATCGCGGGCCAGCTCTTGGGGCTCTTTTCCAACTCTTCTAAGAATCTTCCCTCAAGAGCCGGCGGCCCAAAAGCTGCCCCCCCTCCCCAGTCCGTCGCCGTCCCCCCCTCCCCAGGGTTGGCGGGAAAAGGGGGTGATAGCGGCGGTGGTGGTAAGGAGGAACCCTGCCTTCCCTCCGCCTTCTGTGCGGCGACCGGGGAGGAGGGTGCTACTGCCCTCGTCTCAGCAACAAACAGCAGGGGGACCGCGCAGAGGAATGGCTAGCCAGGCGTGCCCGGCGGCCGCACGGGCTGACGTTCTCTCTTCGGGCGGCGGCGGCGGCGGCGGGATCTCGAAAGTCGTGCAAAGTTCAGGAGAGCTCCAGGACGCCCCTTCCCGTTCCCTCTTAATTTTGCTCGGTGCCGACTGACTTCACAGTAGCAGCAGGTGCCACGAGAAAGAAGCAGATGGTAAAGAATGGCTCCTGTCAGGGCAGAAGTCAAACCAGTTTGGACGTCTTACATTTTGGACTACAATTCCCACAAGTCCTCAGCCAGCCTGGGGATACTGGGAGTTGTAGTCTAAAAAGTAAGGTGTCCAAGCTCTGGCACGAGCAGCTTAACTGCAGACTGCCTTTTAAAGGATGATAGTGTTGCTGAACATACACAAAGTACACAGATTATTTTCACCATGTGCTTCCCACATCTGGAAGGAATGTGACTTCCATGGGATTTCATTGAAAGCAATCCTATGCACACTCTTCTGGGATTATGGTTCACTGAACTCATTTTTGAAAAGACGTAGGATTGTGATGCAATTGTTGTTGTAGTAAATCCCCTTTCCTCTACAATTGTCTTGAAGCTGGCGAGATATTTCCCCTGGTACTTGCTCTTTCAACACAGCAGGCTCAGCCAGGGCTCCTGAAGATGGAACTAGCTCCATGTATCATGTGGTATTGCCAAACCCTTCATTCAGTCTGCCCTCAGAAGTTCCACTCAGTTGACCCCCCCCCCAAAAAAAATTACAAATGTGCACAAATGGCCTTTAACGATTCCCCACCATATTTGAGAGCAGAGAAATGGGAAGTGGGAATTCCACTTTGTCAAACCAGTTGTTACTTAGATGTGGGCTTTCAGCCTTGAGCAATGGTTGTCACACAGCTTTATTCTTTTTTTACCTTACAGTTTATTATTTTTGTTGTTTTTGCACTGCTGTTTTAATTGGTCTGGTCATCATTTCGCTTTTTTTGACAGAGCCCTCTGCCTATTATCATTCTAGGTCACGGAGCAGGAGCAGGAGCCAGCCATCAAAACATAGTGGAGTATTTTTGGAAATAATTCTGTAAAGTAGCCTTCACCATTCTAGAGGGGGGGAAAGACAAAGAAAAGACCATCTCAGTTTCTCAAAAGAAAAAAAAAGTATTTTGAGGAATTTTGGCTCCACACTTTTCATTCTTCGGTGTTAACTCATTCCCCAGATTTTTCAAAACTTGTATTTTTCAGGGATCATTGTAAATACATTTTGTCTCTATTGTGGATACTTATAATACAGCTACTTCCCTGCAAGCCCTATAGCAGGTGCCAGAGAGAGCAGTGCTACATATGACGCCAAGAGGGAGATGAAACTAATAATTTATCTTCTAATTTCCCAAGGATTCTGCTTCTCTGGGAAAAAGCTTTTCTTTTTTTTTCCTATATCATTTCCAGGATACTTTAGAATTACTTTTGTGGATATTTGAGTACATACCATAATAGGGCAAGACGTACAATGATGCTGTATTTTATTTTTCTTTCTACTCCAAATACCTTCTTTCTGCAGTTTTCATGGCTGGCCACACTCAACCAAGCCACCTCATAAAATAAGCACAAGAACTGAGAACTCCCACCTTTGAAATTTCTTTTTGGAGGAAATTTCTATCCAATCGAAGGTGAATGGTTAAAATTCTGATTGGAGAATGTTTTGGCACAATACTAGAAAAGATGCATGTAGATTGCTCCAACCTAATCAAATAATACTGAGGCTGTTACTATAGGTTGTCTTGTACCTTCTCCTTATCTAGCAAGAGTGGCTCTACAGAGATCTCAAAAGAAGACAGCACCTAATTTTTTTCCAGGTATTGCCTGATTATAGGTACTTCTACATGCTATAATTCAAGACAGGTTGTACTGAGCAAAGAAGAGTGCATCCAGTTGCTTTCCTTAGAATGCAGTCATAATTGGTCAAAGTGGCTAGGGCACAGCTGAACCAACTAAGGCTAGTTGAAGCTGTGCTGAATCCAAACCCATCCCAATAAAGGAATGTTGGAAATTCCTACACTTGCCCTGGCCTAACTTTTAGCTACGAATTTAGCCCTACTTTGGAGGGATGGCTTCAGTGTATCTCAACTGGTCCTTTACTGTCCTCCTTCTTTATCCCTTTTTAGAACTGTTCTTAAATTTCTGAGAACAACTGGCAGATGAGCATTTCTGCCTATAGAAGAGTCATGAGTCTAGCCTTAACCCCAACTTCCACCACATGTCTTACTTAAAATTGTGCTATTACTTTTTTTTAATGAAAATATGTAGAGATATAGATATGTGGAAGCAGCTCCCCCAAAGAGTGTGGGGAATGTGGACAACGACATCACTCTATAGGCTGATCCTTACCACTCCAGAATCACCACTGGATAACTGAGCAATTTTCAAAAGGGCAGCTGTGTTAGTCTAGGAGCCTTGTAGCACACTGGTTAAACTGCAGTACTGCAATCTCAGTAGTTGGCTCCAGGTTCACTCAGCCTTTCATCCTTCTGAGGTCAGTAAATTGAGTATCCAGCTGGCCGGGGGGGGGGGGATGTGAATAATTAAATTATAAACTGCCCAGAGAGTATTTAAGTACTGTGGGGCAGTATATAAGCAGCACACTTTGTTTTTTGCTTTGTTCCAGCAAAACAATAAATACTTTGTGACTTATTTAAGACTACCAGGTTTGTTTCCATGAATTGCAATCCATACCTCAGATCCATGGTGTTAATATAATATAAGAGCTTTGAGTATACAGTATATGTGCTGTGTACATGGCAAAGGGTTGATGAAGGTGAAACTGGATGCAGAAAAAAAAAGCATTCACTCAATTTCATTCTTGTGCCAACCAACTATGTACACAAAATACATGTATGCCTAAAGGTCTAATACCTAAGCCTCTAATGCTATATCCAATACATCTGAAAAAAGTGGATTATAAGTTAATAGTAAATGTGAACTGCCAGACTACTTTGAGACAATTTTAAAAAAAACTAAATTTCTCATATGCACAGCTAGGTCTAGTTTAGTAAGTTTATCCTGAGCAGAACAATCCCACTAAGAGTTATACTAATTTACATTACTTGATAATTCAGACCATCTGGATTTCTACGAAGTGTGTGTAGACCTTAAGCCTCTTTCTTTTGTCCACTTTAAATATGCATATATTTATCTCTGTGTGTATTATTTTATATTATTTCTCTTAGAGATGGTCAAAATTATTTTAGGCGTTTCTAAGAGACTGATAGCAAACCAGCACATCTTCAGTTCTTTTTGTTTTGTTTTGTTTTTGTTACAGGGGGTGGAGTTCTAAAATTGAGCAGTTTTATCTGAGGTGGTTGATTTCATGTGTACTTCAGATTAAATCCTTATGTAGGCATGTCTTGCAGATTAAAGAAACTAAATTTAACCCTTTGCCTGACAGGAATGCCTGTTTCTAATCTGCAAGGAAAATGCCTGTCATATAGAGTTAGGAGTATACTGTATTAAGTTATGTGTAATCCTTCTTAAAATTGTTCCTTTATAACCAAAGTTGCCTCACTTCCTAATAGCTCAGACTGCATGGACTACTGCTTACTTCTAGGCTTTTGTTTCTTATAATTCCAGACAGTATGAAAACATCTCCAGATGTTTGTTGGCAACTCCATGGAATGAAAGTATATTGCCACTGGGACAAGTTTGAACTTGCCCGATCTATTATTCCTTCATGCAGAGATCATATTTTGCTCTAATATAGTAAAGAGAGAATCAAATTCATTTTTATACACTTGGCAATAGGAAGGTCCAGGACTCTGCACAGGACTCAAGGGAGTATCACAGTGCTTCTGTTGGTTGGCAAGCCAATATTTTTGCTGCCTTTCAAGCACTAAATGCTGCCTCCCTGCACCTAACACAGTATATGATCAAAATTATGCAAAAAATATAACTTCCCAACCTATGAAAACCCATGGGAATATCAGGTAGAGAAGGTGTCAAAAATGAGGAAGTCAAGATCTTATGGGATTTCCAGATCCAAACTGGTAGACACCTTGAACATAGCACACCAGACATAGTAGTAATAGAACAAAGAAATGTCTGGATCATTGACATTGTAATTCAGGGGATGCCAGAGTTGAAAATAAAGAATTAGAAAAACTAACAAAGTACAGAGACCAGGCAATTGAAACATCCCGCTTGTGGATGAAACACACTTCAGTGGTCTCCATAGTAATTGGAGCTTTGGGAACAATATCAAGCAATTTCACTAAGCAGTTGCAGATCTCAGAAGTAACACCATCAGAACTATAAAAAAAAAACACCCAGCAGTATTAGGAACAGCATACATATTGCATTGATATTTAACAGATATTTAGGTTTCTGGTTAAAACCTGTATCTGTTATATAATGCAAGTCACTGTTTTTATAATTTTGATTGACTGTGCCTGGTGTTTTTGTTTTGTTTCCTTTTAACAACAACAACAGTGATTTACCATTCCCTTCTTCTGGGGCCATCATTTCACTGTACAGCTTGCCCAAGGCCACACAGGCTGGCTCTACTTCATAGTGAGGAATCAAAATCCCATCCTCTGGTTCTCCGGTCAGATACCTAAACCACTGAATTATCCAACCAGTGTGATATATGATAATATATATGATTCAGTGGCTGAAATTCTGTTGCTTACCATAGTAAGTCATAACTATAGTAGACCCATTCAATCAAAGGAACTTTCAGAGGAGTAGACTCACCAAATTCCCACTGATTCATTGGGCCTACACTACTTGCAACTTTTTAGGCTAAGAAACAGGATTCCAGGCACTATACAGTAATGTCATTGTGATTTTGACATGGGGATTTAAGTCTTCCTGGACAGAAACAGATAGACCTGGCTATTATATGAATTTGTTTCCACTTCCATCTGCTTAATATTCCTAAATTTTAGCAACCTACCACACCGTGATATCGGGGAGGAGGCTTTATTATATTATGTGTACTGGAACCTCACATTTGGATTTCACTAGTGACACAGCTGCCAAAAAGAATAGCTACCATTGCTGCATATTATATAATCCTATAGGTAATGTAACATCTGGAGGCATTAGCTCAGTTTGTCTCATACCTCCAAGTCCTCTGAGAGATGCCTCCAAATTATCTCCAAAAATTTTGGGGGGGGGGGATGTTATCTCACTCACAGAGTTAACTAAATTAACAAATATTTTCAGACTTGGGCATATGTTTGGGCATACTTCAAATATACTTTGAAGAGAAAAAAAGAATAATAAGAATACACCAACTAACTAATGTGAGTGATAGAGCTGACTGCAGTTCATTATCAGTTTGTTTACTGGAAACAGAACACAAAGTGTTAGAGAGAAGGATTTTTCCCCACACAGTAACTCAAGAGTTTCAGAGGTACCTATTGATCATCATTATGTCAGTTTTTTCATAAAAGTATATTTAAGATACTGCCAACATTTTTCTGTAATGATCATACACTGGAATCAGATCCTAATGTATTATTTATGAAGCAACAAGGGGAACCAAAAAAAAAAGGAAGCATTTTCAATCTTGCCACCATCTGGATCACAGATTATCTCATAAAATGTATTAATGTTGACAGTGTGTTTTTAAAGGGTCATTTTTAGCACTTGTTTCATATTAAAGGGTCATTGGATTTGTATTTTAAAAAATGGCACCCAATTACAATCAGTGGGAAAAAGTAATTGTAACATAGGCCCTATAAAATATGATGTTCAGGTATTGGAATGAATCTACTTCATTTACATAAAGATTTAAACAATGGTGATGCCAAACTAGAACTGTCTATAATTCTTTACTAGCATATGTGTATAATGTAGTTATAGAACATTTGGAGAAGGCCATGCAGGTTTCACATGGAAGACACTAGTCTTCCATTGTGAGATACAATATGTCTGTATCCATGTCACATTGTGAGATACAGTATGTCCAAACATTTCTCAGAAAGATTTCTTTCACATGGTACATTTTTGATGTTGATTTTTTTACTGTAGTACTATTTTCAGATGACTACGTATCCATGTGCAATTGAAGTGTCACAATATTTGTGTGACAAGTGCAATACAAATGTCTGCGTGTTCACTGAGGGTCAAGCTAGACCATATGGAATGGTGCATATTCCCTGTGATTAACAACATTTTCCCACCAGCTACAGTGTTTGCTCAGAGGGGATCCCTCACCAAGCAGTCTCTCAAAGTATGCTCTGTTTATCTCCTAAAGTAAGCTAAGCTCTGTTTATCACAAAACAAAGCTTGCTGGCATGCAAGGTATGGAGGCTAGGAAAAGCTTGTGCTATGACAGATGTCTTCTAGTACTTGTGGGGAGTATTGCTTTGAATTACATACTAAGCATATCATTTGGTTTCACCCTCAGAAGTAAATCCTGTAGATTTATTCCCATGTAAGTGTCTAGGATTGCAATCATGCTTTGTTTGAATCACGCTTAAGATCCAGTCATTCCAAGAGCAATGCCTCCTCTTAATGCAGCTGTACATTACTCATAAATTTCATAGCATAAAAGACACATGTAGAAACCTTTTTCTTTAGAAAAGTAGGTGTTTGTTTAAGGTTTGCCTAACTTATTATGGCAAATTGTGGCTAACTGATGAGGTACTTTTACCATATATGAGGTGGAATCCTGTTGCTTAATGTAAGCCATATAAGAATTTTTGGTCCATTCTTCCCTGATAAACAAGTGCCCCCCCACCCCAATTCTTGAAGGATGCAAGGTCTTACAGGGTTTTTCAAGGTATGTGAGTTGTTTAAGGAAATGTTTTACTAGTTCTTTACACACACCTCATTTATTTATTTATTTATTTGATTTTTATACTGCCCATCTGGCTACTAAGGCCACTCTGGGTGGTTTACAAATTCTACAACATTAAAATGAAAATACAAAAAAAATTGAACAAAAGTCAACTTAAAAACAAAATGGGACAACACCAACAAGTAAATTAATTGAAATAATAAGAAGACATGGAGGAGGGGTTGAAGATGTATTTGTTGTAATTATTAAAAAGCACATCTGTATTAAGATGTTCTAAAGCCTGGGAAAGCCTGTATTAACAACCAGGTTTTTAATAGTCTCTTGAAATTTCCCAGTGGAGGAGCCAGCTGAATTTTGGGTAAGTTTCCGTAATAGCCACATGGGCAGCCCCACATAGAGAGCATTGCAGTAGTCTAATCTTGAGACTACCAGTGCATGAACCAGCATGATGAGGGACCCAACGTCAAGGTAGGGATGCAGTCAGGCAATCTGCCTTAGGTGGAAATAGGCAGCGCGGACCACAAATGCTATCTGAGACTCCATTGATTTCGCTGTGTCCAGGAGTACTCCCAAGCTGCAAGCCTCATCCTTAGCGGAAAGAGTGACCTCACCAATGGAGAGGGAAGCACCCAGACCACAAACTCTAGGGGCACCCACTTGCAGGATTTCCGCCTTGTCCAGGTTCAGCCTTAATCCATTTTCCCTCATCGACCCCAGCACAGCATCCAGGCAGCGCTCAAGGGATGGGACAGCATCCACTGCAGAAGGATGGAAGGAGAGGTAGAGCTGGGTGCCATCCACATATTGGTAACAAGAAGCTCTAAAACTCTCGATGACCTCCCCCAGAGGCCTCATATAGATATTGAACATCACTGGGAAGATGATCGACCACTGTGGGACTCCACAATTGAAAGTCCAAGGGGCAGATAACATGTCCCCAAGCTGTAGTCTCTGAGGACAGCCCTCTAGGAAGGACTGGAGCCAGGCTAAAATTAGGCCTCCCACCAAAGAGAGATTCCCCAGGAGGATACAGTGGTTGATGGTATCAAAGGCCGCTGAGAGGTCAAGGAGGATCAACAATGACATTTTGCCCTAATCAGCCTCCCTCAAAAGGTAATCTTTCAGGGCAACCAATGCCATTTCCATGCCATGATGCAACCTGAACCTGGACTGGAATGAGTCAAGGGCATTGGTTTTCTCTGGGAGTGCCTGAAGTTGGTCAGCCACTGCTCTCTCCACTAGTTTATTAATAAATGGGACATTGGTGACGGGTCTATAGTTATTAATATCATCCACTGCCAACTTGGTTTTTTTACGAATTGGCCTAGTGGGTGTCTCCTTGTGGGCAAAGGGGACCCTGCCCTCAAAGATACCCATTGATAATATCCATAGCCTACTCTGTTGTTAAAGGCCTGGCCGTTTTTAAGAGCCAGGCTGGGCAAGGATCCAGGGAGGTTGTGGTGGCCCTACAGTGATCAAGCACTCTGTCAACCTCAACTGACATCACAGGGTGAAACTATGTTAAACTCACTGGGCAAGGTGGTGCAATGGACGTCTCAGCTTGATCTACTGGTAAAGAAGAAAGATCCAGGTCCTGGCAGATGGCCTCCACCTTATTTTTAAAGAAGGCCACAAATTGGTCACAGGAAATGCTACTGTCCTGGATAAATCATATACTATACAAAAGAGTTTGGCCTGATGGTCTCAAGCTTCACTTACCCAAGTGGTGAAGTAAGATCTCCTTGTGGCCCTCACTTTAGCTAGATAAATATTTGACACGATTTTTTGCAGTTTTAAATTAGATACCATTGGGGTCCATTTCCATATTCCGTTGGGGCTCGTCTCCAGATGCTCTCTAGCCGCCTCCTCTTTTGCTTCATCATAATTGTTGATTATACCAAGAATCTGGACAGGCTTGGCACTGGAGGGGGCATTTGGGAGTGATCATGTCAACAACACTGGTAGAAGCAGCATACCATCCATCCACCATTGTATCTTGGAAACCAGCTGGATCCAATAACTTGCAGGGGTGAACCATTTTATGTGTCCCTGCTCCCCGTGGAGGGGAAATGCCACTTAGAGGCTGAATTTTATCAGTTGGTGATCCAACCATGAGAAGGGGACTGACACAAGGCCAGTCAGTGAGTTTCCATGGCTGAGTTTGGATTTGAGGTCTCGTGAGTTAGTCTGTCGGTCTATCTGCTGTATCATGTCTTCAGCAGTACGCCACACTGGCAGCATAAATCATAGGGTTACCATATGTTGCAAGTGACTTGGTGGCACATAACAACAAAATACACTACTATACTTTCAAAAAATGAAAAAGCTCAGCATTATTATTTTTTAATTGCAATATAACAGCTAACTGACTATTTATTTATTTATTTATTTATTTAATTTATATCCCGCCTATTTAGTCTTGTTAGGACCACTCTAGGCGGCTAACAACATAACAATAATACAATTATATATACAGTATATAAAACGATTTCACATAACAGAAAATACAAACAGACTGGGAGAGCTGTAGAAGAAGGGAAAAGGTGTCAGGACTACCTTTCATTGCCTTGGAGCTTTAGCTAATGAGTTAAAAAAAATAACTTCCCACACTCTTTTGTAGATGCCACTTTCTAACCACAGAGAATAAGGCACTAATATAGTACTGAAATATTCTTTGTGGTTTTATGTTTTAATTCAAATGGCATCAACTAAATGCTGTGGCTCTGACCAGGTAGAAAGAGCACTGTTCATTGAACAAACTGGGGGGAAATGTCATTTATTATGCAGTTTAATTCAATATTGATGCTATAATTCCTGGGAGAGTCGGCCAAATTACGAGTCATTGCTTTGTCTGTAAACTATTGTCAGAATGCTGTGGAATTACAAATAGCAGCTTTGTTCTGTTAACAGTGGGAGTTGCATTTGATGATCACTCCCATTGCTTTTTCCAAAGAGAAGAACTTAATAATCCATCAAAAACAAATTGAACCACCAGAATATTTATATGTCAGTGAGTTTGATGTGTTTCCATATCTATACAAGTTTAAATCCAAGTAATCTGGCATGACTTGTTTCAGGATTATCACTCTCTTCCCATAATAATGCAGTGAGGAAGGTTTTATTTAGCACGTTCTGGAGACCAAGGTAAGAATGAAACCTCACAGAAAAGAAACAGAAAAATGGCAGCCTTTTTTGCTAGCAGGGAAGTGCAAATTGTGCCTATTTTCTTGTGTAAGGCCTGCCCACAAGTTGCCTCAGTGCAAGGCAACCTCTAGCAAAATAGGATTTGTTGGTTTCCATGTAAAAGGAGATGCCCCTTAAGGGACCAAATAGATGCACATACTTCATTCTGAATTGATATCTACATTGTTAGGTTGTGGAGACCACAGTGAACTATCCCTTGGGTAGTAAAGCATTTGGCAATAAAGATTGGCAAATACCTTGTGGCACTTAAGTGGTGCAGGTAGAATAGCTGAAAGGTTACTGTACATAAGTGCCCAACATGGGGCACAACATGCCTCACTGATTTCCAGAGACTGCATGATCTGGGGTGGTGATACTACTGGAACCCTCTCAGTGCTTAAATATGCATTCATAGTGAGGCAGAATGATAAACACAGTACTCATTCATTGTTTGAAGCTAGAGTGAGGTTCTGTGGCCAGGGATGACGGCAGGAAAAAGTTTTCTTTACACCACCCTTAAGGATAGTTCTCTTTCCTGGTTTTCCTCTGCAATTAATAATTGACATTGTTTTGCTTTATTTTTGCTCATGGGATCTCTTCTTAACATCAGCTTGTTTTATGCTAATGTGAGTTGCTAGTGTATGTATCTATTGTTTGTTTTATATGAGACATTTAATGTTGGATGGTTAGGTCACCATTATAGTTTCTTGCTGTAAATCACTTAGAATAGTGCTTTGCACTAAGTCAGTCATATTTATTTATTTATTTATTAAACAAATAAAGCTCTCTTTTTCATGGTTCAGCGCCCTTCACGTAACTTTTAAAGTTTTTCAGTGGGCCAGCTGTATTAGTCTGTTGCAGGTGAAATGAGAAAGATTCATGACAAACGAATGTATTATAGCAAGAGATTTTGTAGTTTACACCCTTTTCCTCAGATGCCTGGGAGAATCATCCAAGAGGCACCTATGCAAAAAACAAAAAACAAAAAACAAAAAACAGTGTAACCATGTTCAGTTACGACCCAGAATTCTGCTGGAGGTGTAGGTGGCAATTGTTTCCCTTTGTAAATACCAAAAGTTACCTTCCTGCTACTTCCAATTTTGAAAGATGAGCAGATGAAAATCTACCCCAATCTAGAAGTTCAGGTACTGTATACGCAGTGCATATGGGGTGTGTGTTGACAGTGCAGCGTTGACAGTGGGGTAAGAGAAAAATTTGATGCAAGAAGAACTATGACAAGTTTATCATCAATACTGGTCACTCCAAAAATTGTTGGGGCAAGCACAAACCTCCTGGGAATAATTAAGAAAATTAACACACATAATGTGATAAGTTTCTTTTAGCCAATACAAAGTCTTATTCAGCAGAGAAGCGCATAGTACCATAAATCTCTTCATCTTAAAAATGCCATGGGATCTTTGTTCTTTAAAGGTTAAATCTTTGAATGGGTAGATAGACAGATTTAATAATTTCTAATATATATAAGTAAATGTATGCACACAATTTCTGTTCAGTGTATAGCATGCCACTTCTCTCACCGTGCTTGCTGGGTCATATATTTTGAACTGTTCATAACATAGTTGAAGTTCTTTCTAGTATATATTTAACCAAAAGAACAAACACCAGCTCACTTCTGGGCAGACTTTTGCAGAGTAAATGAACCCAGCAGGTGGTAGAAAACCATTCTGCAATTTCTCATTGCCAGGGTGGGGCTCAGAAAGTATGGTATGAGAACAAGGCTATCTCAGTTATATCCCTATTTTCACCATTGAGATGTCAGAAAATATGCCATCTGTCTAACATTTGAAATTAGTTTTCATTAAGGTGGTTTTTACAGTCCTAAATACCTAATACTTAATAAGCACCTGTGCTTTAGGATGTTCAGAGTGATTCATATATAATCTTGCAATCCTTGCAATAACACTATAGTTTAAACTTATGTCACCTATCTTATCATAAGGAGTTCTGAAGCGGAGTGAAGGACAGACTTTAAGATGTACATGCCTAAGGCCAGTCAGTAAGAATAAAAGGGCATCAAATCTCAGTGACATTAAAGATGACAGGTAGTTCTTAGATTAGCTCTTAAAGCTGGTGCCTGAAAATGAATATGTTTTTGTAGATTGCAGAAAAGATTCAGGTCAGTAGGGAAAAAAATCTACAATTCTAAGTATTCTGGGGTTTTCTTCTTCTTCTTCTTCTTTTGCTTGTTTGTTTGCAGTTCAGTTTCCAACTGCATTTGTTGTTTGGACTTGGTACGTAGAGGGGGGCACCCAGCTTTTGTCACAGTAAATAAAAAAAGAAGGCTATTTGCTTTTGGTTCAAAACCGTGTGCTATATAGATTCATTCTTGACTCCACACAAGATTTCAAGGATCCCCTAACAGTGCAATTTATTCAGTGGGTCTTATTCCCAGGACCATGTATGTGAGATTACAGCCTTTGTTCTGTAGGTGTCCTGTCACATTTGCAGTAGCATGAACAATGCGTATGACTTTCATTACACTGTGAACTGTTTTTGTTGCTGCCACTTTGTAGCCATTTTGAGGTCATATTTCCATCCACCTGTGCTTTGTGGATGACTAGGGAATTATTAGGGGACAACAGGGACTTATCAGTACAATGTAAAAAACCCTATCTGGCCACATGTAATATCAGTATTGGGGGCAACGAAGCTGGTGGTGCAGAGAGAATATGTGCTCCATACACAGTCTAGAATCTAATGCAGGAGATCATATGTAACTGAATTCAAGATCTCTGTATTTTCATAACAGGACTGCATCCCTAAATCAATAGACAGCCTAATCCATGCATCTGCAAGCTCCTTCTAAGTCGACCAAGACAGTGGTTTTCTGAGGAAACATTGAAAAATGTCCTGAGGCAACTCTTTTTGGTTCAGCTGTACTTAAAACCAGTAACATTATAACTATGCCTGAGGGAAAAAAAGTTAGGGGTGGTGGTCTGCTGGGGTCAGTGTAGAAAGCCTTCCCGAAAAGCAATGTTTTTAATTGCTTCCTGAAAGTCCACAGGGAGGGGGCTAGGTAGAGCTCTTTCAAAAATTGGTTCCATAAAGCTGGGGCCACTGCAAGAAGGCCCTACCTCTTGTAGAGGGCTTCTGGGCCTTCCTCGGTATGGCCACCCAGAGGAGCCTCAACTCATCTTATGGGTTGGACAGATGACATTAAGGAGAGATGCTCCAACAAGTAACATGGGCCCAAACCATGGAGGGCTTTGTATGGGCAACCAGTGGAGGCGAGCCAAAACTGGAGTGATATGGTCAAATTTACTTGCACCCACCACTAGTCTGGCTGCCACCTTTTGGACCTGCTAAAGTCTCTCAGTCAGGTTCAAGGGGAGCCCCACATAGAGGCCATTGCAGTAGTCGATCCAGGAGATGACCAGGGCCTGCAACAAAGCCCTGAGGGAGTCCTCGTCTGGGTAGGGATGAAGTTGGGTGGTTAGCCTATTCTGGATAAAGGCTGATCTGGACATGGCTGCAATATGGGTCTCCCAAGAAAGAGCCAGGTCTAGAAGAATGCCCAAATTACACAATTGATCCCTAAACTGGAGGGGAGTACCGTCCAGCCGAGGGACCATCCCCCAATATCTATCAGAGGTCCTCCCAGGAGCAAAATCTCTGTTTTGTCCAGGTTCAGTTTGAGCCTGTTAACTCTGGTCCATTGCAGTACTTCGACCAGGCAACTCTCCAGCATCTGGACAGCATCCACTGCATTGGGGATAGTGCAAATCCCTGAGGAACCCAACACTGAAGGGTCCAAGGTGCCAACACCTCCTTCCCCAGCTGAACTCTCTGCACATGGTCCTCAAGGAAGGATCGGGGCCAGCTCAATGCTAAGCCCCCAATCCCAACATCAGAGAGCCTGTCCAGGAGGATAATGTGGTCGATGGTATCAAAAGCTGCGGAGAGATCTAGGAGTACAACAGAGTGCATCTGCCCTGGTCAGCCTCCCTTAAAAGGTCATCCTGTGTGTAACCAATGTCATCTCAGTACTCCATTGCAGCCTGAATCCAGACTGGAATGGGTCAGGGCAATCCTGCTCCTCCAGGTATGACAGCAGCTAATTCGCCACCACCCTCTCTATCACCTTGCCCAGGAATGGTATGTTACATGACAGTACCTGTTGTTTAAATCACTAATAAACCAATGTACACAATCTATTTGTTTCTGTATTTTTCCAAATGCTTATCTGTCAGTTGCCAACTACACTCCCCCCCCCACATTTTGTGTTCTCTTGCAAACACACCCATCCTGCTTGATAGCCCTTTCTATTGCCCAGATTCTCCTTTTTGTTTGATATTCCAACCCAGATCTCTCGCAGCAGCAGGGTCAAAGGACCTATATGATGACAGACTCATTGGTTTAGGTAGACAGCTGCAGAACCAGAGGTTGGGAGTTCAATTCCCCACTGTGCCTCCTGTGAGTAAAGATGGCCTTTGTGGCCTTGGGTACCCCCAGGAGAAAGGAATAATAAACCACTTCTGAATATTCTCTACCTGGAGAACCCTGGAAGGGGTTACCACAAGTCAGAATTGACGTGATGGCATATGGTGATTATTATTATCATCACATTACTTGAGGTAACATTTACCAGTTTCTAACAAAGATAGCCATGTTAGTTTGTCTCAGCATAATGGTAAAGATTCAACGAAAGAGACAAGAGTCAAAATCCCTATCCACTTGGTGTTTGAAGAAGAGTATTTTGGTCCATCCAAGCTCACTTGGATGTTACACTTAAATGTGCATAACATTTAGCCTCTTTCTCTTGCTCTCTGCTGTTGTATTTACAAGTTATTCTGTCTTCCTCCTTCATGCCTGGAAAGGAAGGCAGGTACCATGAAACATTTGCAGTTCTGGTCTTTGTGCAGAAATCTGGGGGTGTCTTCCTTAGCCAGCAGGTTAACTATAAGATCCTTCTCTTTAGTATCAGAGTGATAACTATACTTTTGTAATTTTAATGACGGAACCAAGCAGGTCTTTCTTTATCCATACCTCTAAGGAGCTCCATATTTATGTCTTTTGCTGTTTGCAGTTATCCCATTTTGTTTCATACAGTATATGTAGAAAACGTATACTGCTTCAGTACCATCTCTGATATTTTAAGGCCTCTTTTCCCATGCCATTACCAAAGGGTTTCCAGCCAGTTACTTGGAACCTTGGTGGAAAGGGAATTTATAAAATCACAACAAGGCAGTATCTGATGTTTTAAACTGCCAAGATGGAGCTGCCTGCCGGAATACCACATTTGCTTATGAATATCTTCCATTCTGTTACTACCAGTAAAACTGACATCTCTAAGATCTAGATAATTTCTACTGCTGAGTTAAAAGAATCCTGCCAACACTGGATGTTTGTGGAAAATCACCACATAGGACTAAAATAGCTTCCTTTCTAAATCCAGGGTTGGAAAAGGTGGATCTGTTCTGAAAGATCTGGTTCATAAACATCCAAAGAATCTGTGATTTATGCAGACTTTCTGTCCTGTCCCCATCTCTGATGATAATGCTAGTGACATTTGAAGATCACCTGAGGGATTTTTGAAATTGGAGAGGACTCTCTTTCCCCAACACATACCATTTTTAGCAGGAGCTGCAAAGGTAAAAGCCTTTCAACTAAAATTAAACACTGTTGAGAAAGAATGCAGAAAATACTATCAGCAGACATGTGTTGTTAATAAGAATCTGAATAAGAAGATATACCTTATTTGGGTCAGGGTATGTCCAGATAGCTCTAATTTGTTGGGTACACCAGCCTTCCTCAATCTAGTGCCCTCCAGATGTTTGTACTTAAAGACCTACCATCCTTGATCATTAGCCACACTTGCTGGGATTGATGGATGTTGTAGTCCAAAACATCTGGAGGATACCAAGTCAAGGAAGGCTAGTGCATCCTAACTTAGCATTTCAAAACCTTACACTGCAGGTACATTGCTTACTTCAATCCATACTCCATTTGGTGAGTGGGAACAACCACATACTGTGCAATATATTCAGCAGAATCTCCCAGAGTACACGTGGGGTCATTCTTGAGGGAAAATATCATTTCTGGACTTCTCTGCACTTGTCGTGTCTACTTGAGATACCTAAAAATGTCTATGGGAGGAGTGGCTCACCTCACTTTAAGGTGAAATCCATGCTTCAGCTGCAAGTATTTCAGATGTCCTATTACAATATGCTTTTACTGAGAAAAATGCTGTTTCCTCTCCAGTTAATGCATGCTTTTCAGTCTTCAATGCTAAAAGAAATGATAGTATTAGGCTCTAAGGGAGCTTATGACATAGTGGTTGATCACAGCAACACATTACCAGCAGCCCATACTATTTTTCAAATGTTTATGAAAGTTTTGAGATATACTCTCTATCTCATGCAGAGCTATAGCTCTGTGTGGCTAACATTTTATAGGGTATGTTTCCTTTAATCATGCCAAGAGGTTCTGAGGTGGCATCAAGATTAATCTGGTGTGAATTCAGAATTGAGCCTGTGTGCCCTGTCTGAACGCAAGTTGGTAGCATTTAATAGAAGCTGTAGCACTTAATAAGCACCCAGCCAAATAAATAGTCGCCATCTGTCTCTAAAATTCTTGCAGCTGCCCTGCTATTCTAACTCATTTCTCTGTGAAACCTGGATAAACGGCAGGTCTGAAAGTAGCAGCAGATGTGTCTAATATGAGTCCAGATTGTTAGGATTTCCAATATAAATCTAGTTTTTCAAGAGTTTATAACCCAACATCATAAAAAATTTGCTTCAGGCTGGACTTGGCATGAATAAGAATAATTTTAAGTGGCAGCATGAGTAATGTTTAAAAATCAGCCACCGTGCATGCCCCATAATGTTTCTCTCTGTTATGAGCTAATAATGATGTTGTAAAGGTACGAGAACACAGATGTGGTGCCCTCTCCTGGCCCTGTCCTTGAGTATGCGGGGTTTATTACAAGCTTCTAGAAAAAAAATAGATTGCAGTATACTACATTAAGTTATGGTTCAGCATGCTTCTTTGAAAATCCTTTTAAAATCCAGCCTTATGCTCATAAACAAAAAACACAGCGATGGAAGAGGATTGGGTTTCTTCCTCTGTGTGTGGTTGTTTCTTTTTCAGAACAACTTAAAGTTCACTATTCTAAAATATGTAGCAACATCTAAATCGGTGCCTGCCCATTAAGGCAAGTACGACCCCATCCTAGCTCAACGTCAGGCCCCACCATGCCATCCCACTCCTACCTGTCTCCTTACCAGAGGCAAAAGGACTTGCCATATGAACATCTGTGAAGGCCTGCCTTCTGTTGGGGTACACGTGTACCCACTTTGGTTCCGGCTCTACTTGATTGCTCTACTTTGTGCCCAAATAACTACAATGGACACCAGCTGCCTCTAATCTTCATTCATAACCAGAGTGACACCATGCTCAGTAATGGCCAGTCGTTCTGTGGGTTGCTTGTGGGATTTTGGCTTGTTCTCTGTTTTGAATTGGATTGGATCACCATTATCATGTTGCCCTCTGCCTTTCCATTTTAGATTACTTGTAGATTGCTTTTTTTTTAAAAGTCATTTTTAACCAGTTTTTATTGATGTTTGTTGTTGTTGGAAAATTTCTCCCTTTCCCTCTTTATCTTTCCTGTGATTTCCTGCCTGTGCTGAACATCTTGCTGCTAGACTAAAGCATTAAAGTGGTAGGAGGAAATAATCCCCAGCCCCATATTCTAGAAGGGTTAGGCTTTGGGATGTGTATGAGTTGCCCTCATTATTCATGCTTTTTTAAATTTCTGGAGTTTGGGAAAGAGGGCTCTGTCTATCTGTCTGTTTCTCTCTGTGTGTATGCTTTTGAGATATTTTTGCTGATGGGGGAAGATGCACTTGTTTTCACCTGTGTTGAATAATAGGAAATCAAATTATACATTTTTTCTACTTAGAACTGCATTGCGTATATTTGTTGTTTAATTGGTATATTATGCTTGCATAATTTGGTGTCCTTTTGCCTGTCAAATTGCTCAAGGTATGTGCTATGCTTCATTGTCATTGGTATTCCATCAATTTTCCTTTTAAAGTTGCATTCATATTTTGGGATGGAAGACATTACTACTGATTTTTTACTGAATGAAATTAACTCGAGGTGGGGGTTCTTTCCAGACCTGTTTACATTGCTATTTGGTGGGTAATTTTCTGTGTATTTATTTCTAGCTGATTCTGTTAGAGAATGTGCACTTACGTATTATATTGTGGGTGACCATTCTATGTGTTTCTTTGGAGGCTGGGCTGGGGAAGGGGCCTTCTCATTATTTTTCATAGAGTATGCTACAGACGAGAGAAGCTCTTTGTGTTGTATGGGGGTGGCACTGAAGATTTACTATGTTTTAGAATGTTTCTGTGTTTTTATTGTGTTTTTATCTTTCCTAATTTGTAGGTGCTATGATTTGCTGCTTTTCTCAATTGGTTCTTGGTAGTTGAGTACTGTATCACTTTTGCTTTGGTGATGGTGGTACTACTGGCTGGTAGCCTGGTAGTTAGGTGGAACTGTGGGATGCAATCTTCTCAGCTTGCTAAGCAACTATGTGTGGACTGTGTGTTTGGGGTGGTTGGGTGGGGGTGAGCATAGGCTTTAGAGATTTTTTGTTGCTTTGAGATTTGCCTTGGAGAGAGGCCTACCTGGTGGGGGTGGACTTATCAGACCTGACCTACCTGCTTGCTTGTAGTTGTCTTCTAGGAATGGAATTCTTCTTTAGCCCTTCCCCCTCCCCCAGATAGTCTTGGTGGCTGGGTGGCATATGGGTAATGCACAGCCAGACTAGTTGGTGGTGGTGCTGACTAGGAGGCTAAGTAGCTCCTGACTGGTTAGGTTAAGTTCACTGTGTTAGGGCTGTGCTGCAAGCAAGGCTAGTGGTGTGGGGGTGCTTAGTCTCTATGGGTGCAACTTGTGCGCACTTTTTTAAACTGTAGTGGTCAGGCCTAGGGAAATATTATGAGTGGTAGGTGTCATGGTGGTGCTGAGGATGACAATGCATGGGCAGGAGACCCCTGCTAGAAAGAGTGCTTGTACTCAAATGCTGGATTTGGTGCTGTGCCAGGCCCACATGCAGGGGTCAGGTCTTTCCTGCTGCTGGCACTGGTTGTGGCTATGAAGGAGAGGGAGGATGATAAGGAAGTGATAAAGAGCAGGATGCTGGGGAAGGGACTTTCTCCTTCTGGCATAAGCCAGTAGGCCAGCCTTTTCTCCTGCAGCCTCGATGGCAGGGCTCAGGCTTCCAGTGTCTTGTGTGCAGCCGGAGGAAAGTGGGCCAGCACCTGCTCCTCCTAGCACCCACACTGTAATGGGTGATCCAGGTATGCGAGTGGTGAGAACCACCTCTGGGCCCAGGACAACCACTGAATCTAGGAGCACTGAGGCACAGCACTGATTTGCCATGTGGAAGATGTACAAGGCCCAAATTAACAGGGAGAAGGATCTGAAACCCCTCTCAAATTCAGGTATGAGCTGACACTACAGCGACACCCGTGCCACAGTGAAGGTGGTAGCAGAGAGTGAGGCTAGTCTATCAGCAACATTACTAGGAAATGGCTTCTGGTGGGTAGGGGGGCAGGTAGGAGGTGATGAAGTGAGTTTGTCCTCCTGCAGACTGTGATGGCAGCCTTGCTTGTCTGTGCAGTCCGGGGCTGCGTCATTCAGGGGCTGGAGGCTCTGAATGGTGAAATGATAGCCTTCCCTTCATGCTGGTTGAGCAAGTGGATGTCTGCAGATCTCATCTATAATGCTTCCACCTCCCAGGTTCTATGTTGTTTGACCATGAGTTGGATAGTTGCACCTACCCTATAGTAGGGAACCTGGGATGTGGAAAATGGATCAAGCCCTCTTCTCTCAGGCCTGTGGACTGATTGTAGTGGGTGGCACATCAGTGGGTGTCAGAGGAGGGTTTTTTTTTCTCAAGCAGGGAGGGGTCAGGGAGGAGAGAAGTCCAGGAGAGATAGACAGGAATCACATAGTAATCTAAGTTTTCCAGGAGATGTTGATCTTGTCTTAGTGATATTAGGACTTCCTGATCTCTTGTCTTGGTGACACTGGGACTCCCCACTAGGGCTTTATGGTCATAGACAGTGGAGACAACATGTTTTCTGCAGTGAAGGGTATGGGTTTGGTTGGGACATTGTGCCCACAACCTGCTCCTTGTGGTGGAGCATTCCCTTCTCTGTTCAGTGGACAGGCAAGACAGCAGTGCAGG
Organism: Pogona vitticeps; assembly: GCF_051106095.1. Classification (NCBI taxonomy): domain Eukaryota; kingdom Metazoa; phylum Chordata; class Lepidosauria; order Squamata; family Agamidae; genus Pogona; species Pogona vitticeps. The sequence goes on from NC_135787.1 coordinate 47,621,022, forward strand.
AGGATACTCACTGCAGAGTTCCTGAATCAAGTGTATTAGCAAGTTAAGATGAAACTAAATGCTCAAACCACCCAATTTTAAAGAACAACTGTGGACAAGCTGTTACTGAATTACAACCAGCACTCGAGAAACAGTGGAAAGGCACCATCAACTCTGCTTTGTGCTTTAAAATAATCTTGAAGTAAATGCCTGCTCTTGTTTCTGTTAAGAACGGATGGGAGTTTTTTCTGTCTTTAGACTGCCTGGGTGAAGATCAAACAAGCTTTCACAAGCTCTTTATTTTCTTATATGTTGGAAGGTCATAGCTAAGCTAATATCTCCCTGAGAAAGAGGCTTGTAATATAAAATTTACAATCAGTTCTTAGGCTGAAATGAAGCTAGAAATGAAATGTTATGTTTGTACAAAAGCTAACAGATGAAACTTCTTAGGACTGTCAGATATCACATGCTCTAGTAATAATAATAATTAAAATCATTGTATAGAAATTGTTTTAGAATCTTCTGTTTCATCCTCCTTTTCCACATTGTGTCTAGTCAGTGAGAAAAACCTTGCCTGACATTTGGAAGTTCGTGTTGGCTCACTGATATTATTCTTATTTTGTATGTTGTTTAGTTGCTTTGGGTTCATAATCCATTCCCAGAACAGTGGCATACAATACAAAGGAAAAAGGATGTTGATGAAAGAAGTGGCATCAGAGAGATCTTTATTTTTATTGGCTACAGACACTTCCATCCTCAATAACAGCTTCTTTTCTTCCTCCATTTCACCACCATCATGTTCTCAGTTATTCAGGGTAAGAATTTCACTATATTTCAGATGTGAATAAAAGGAGCTGTCAGCGGTCTGTCAGAGGTCAACAGGAATTTTACCTGGAAATTTACCACAGGTTGTCAAACTTCAGGAACTAATGGAATCCCCAGGAGGGGAACAAAAAAGGGAAACTAAAACTGTTTCTGAAATGTTACTTTAAAAAATAAAATAAAATCTTCCTCTCTTACGGCACAATCAGCATTTTAACTAACACTTGCTTTGTATCCATAGCAAGCATAGCAATTGAGAGGGAAAAGAAGACAAGTCTAAAACTCTAGATTTCTGACGGTGGATTAGTTCCAGATTTAGCCGTACTAAGAGTAAACAACTGAAATCAATTAGGCCTAAATTAGTCATGGAATGACCTCCCCAAGAAAGCTTGCCTGGACCCCACAGTGTTATATTTTCAAGAACAAAATAGGCATTTAATATCTCTCATTCACATAACAACATAAACTTTAAGTTAATGTTTCACATTTGTTGCATTGAAGGGCAGAACAGGATGAAAAAGTTAGTTTACAACAAGGTGAGAAAAAATGAATCTCTTATTAACTCCCAAGTTTGTGATGGTCAGACACCTGAAACTTAGCAAGTATATATAGAGAGCCCTAGGAGGGAGTTCCTTAGTTTTATTAATATATATTAAGTCATACTGATCCATTTTTACCTACCTGTAACTTGATGTGCCACTTTGTTTAGTAGATAGCATACTAATTTATTCTGCATTCCTACAGTTCTCACCCAGTCACTGTCTTTCAGACATCCCTAAACATGATATAACTATTATTCAGGACAATCCTTCCTGTTGAAACAAGGCATTATGAAAGAAGCCAGATTACGTCCTCCCTCTCCCCACCAGAAAAGTGACTAGCAAAAGTTCCTTTAAGAACACCACAGACTATTCTGTGGGACCACAGACCAACTCTGGAACAGCAAATTATACACAGAATGGTAATAAATAAATGTGAATTTTGTTGTATGGGTATACTGCGTATATACTTACAATGACAATAAATTATTATTATTATTATTATTATTATTATTATTATTATTATTATTATTATTATTATTATTATTATTATTATTATAACCGCATGCAGTACAAGTCAGCTCTGGAAGGCCAGCTTGCAAAAGAAGCAAGCAAAGCGAGAAAGAGCACATGCAAAGCTGCTGAGGCTCCACAGCAGAAGCCTGCAAGACAGAAAAGCAAACATTATGGATGGAAGACGGAACCACCTCTCACATTTTGTCTTGCTATAATCCAGTATTGGGTTATCGCTCTGCAAGTCTAAGTACAATTGTCTGTGTGCTGCACCCATGACTATAAAATCAGATGGAAAGAATCTTTAAGTACATGTGACAATGGTGGGAAGGTGCAGCTGCTCCAAATCTATGGATAGCTCTCTGGTGGAGAACACAAAAAGACAAGAGGATACAGGTTTATAGATAACTCATTCTTTCATTCACGGTGGATGAGAAAAGTCTGTCCAATTTTGACTGTGTCATAAAATTGTTTGATGCCTTTTGTACATTGCGCTAAAACTATTATTCTAATGTGAAATTGGGTGGTTTTGTTAGTGGCTGTCTAGGTTTTGTTTATTTGTTTATTTGAATTACATCCCACCTTTCTGCACGAATTAATATTCAAAGCAGCTCATAACATTTAAAAACAAATACATAGAAAACTACAGTATATACATTTATAATGTTAAAATTAGGCTCTGCAGATTTCCCTTTTGGTTCAGGAACTGATTCAAATTTAGGGCTGACTAGGATCCATCAGATACAGGTTTGATGCACTCCAGTTATAATCCCAATTGAAGCTGAAATTCAGAAATCCAAATCTTCACACGTCCTATTGACTACTTGTACAGGAAAGTTAAAATAGCTGTGGCCAGAATCCTGCTACTTATATATGTCAGTTTAAGTCAAACAGTGTAAACTGCAGCGGCTAATCATTGCTATCTGTGAAGGTTCTCAGTCATTCAGGTGTGGAAGTTGAGTCATGGCAACTGGGCTTCTTTCTTGTTAAGTTGAAATGTTTCACTCCTCATCCAAGCAGCTTCTTCAGTCTGAGGAGAGTTGGTAGGAGATCCCTGATATATCCTCCACATTGGTTTCACTTCCCCCTGGTCTGAATAGGCTTGTTAGAAAGACAAAGGACTGGGGGTGAGAGATAATCCCACTTCTGCAGTCCTTCTCCACCTATTGTCATGGGTTGTTAACAGTGGTCTTTCTGGTGTGCATGGTCCTAATCTTTCTGGGGGTGGATGAAAGGGCAGCATGATAAATAGGAGACAGATTGTATCTAAGGTCTCCACCTCTGTTGAGTGAGGGATTTTCTATACGCACATGTATGGCCTCCCTGACCTCTCTCTCAAACCACCCATCTTCTCAGTCCAAAATGAGTACATCTTGGTCATCAAATGTGTGTTATTTGTCCTTCAAATGAAGGGACACTGCTGACTGTGGTCCTGAGCCATTGCCCCTCCTGTTGCTTTCTCCTGTTTAATGGCTGTTCGGTTTCTCCAATGAGGAGCTCCGAACATTCCTCTTTGCATTGGACCGGATATACTATATTGCTCCTGTTGTGTTTTGGTATCCAGTCTTTTGGGTGAACAAGTCTCTGCCTTAGTGTGTTTGTGAGTTTTGAAGTGTGTGGATTTGTGGTGTTTACCAAAAAAGCTTTTTGAGCTTTTCAGACACACCTGCCATGTTAATACTGATCAGGTTCTTCCATTGGCTCTGGGTCTCAGACTGTTCCATTGTCCTCCTGGGTTGTGACATTGCCTTGCTAAAGGCCCATTTTGGATATCCAGAGGCCTTCAGGGCTGTCCTCAGATGTCCATCTTCCTTCTTCTTGGCTTCTGTGGAGGTGGGGATGTTTCTTGCTCTGTGGTTTAGCATCATGATGAGTTTGTGTTGCAATGGGAGATGAGAGTCAAATCACAGGTATTGATCGGTGTGTATTTTCTGTAGATTTCTATTCCTAAACTGCCATTGGATCTTATGATGATTGTAGATGTTATTGTGCACCAAGTTTCCAACTGGTATGCAAAAAAAGAATACAAGTGCTGACCCAACAATTTGCTGTGTGATTCATGTTTTTGACTTGTGATGGTGTACCTAAGTAACAGGAACCCAGCATTTAACTTTTTAATGTTTTTTCACTGATATGCACAAAATCTAATTACAGTGGACCCTCGACTTGTGCGCGGCTCCACTTACGTACTTTTCGACGTACGGAGATTCTTCTCTAAGATTTTAAACTAGAGCTCTCAGTAACCAACATGTAGTTTACACTTCTTCTTTCCATCATATCACCCTGGCATTTTCTTCCTGTCTTCATTTCTTCTAATATCCAAAGTAACAAATTAGTCCAAAGCAAATTAAGATCCATGTTGGACCTGATTCAGGGCAATCGAGTTCACATTGAACTTCATCTAAACCAGCCAGATACAGTTAAGGATTTGACTAAATGAATTACACAGTGTTAATTAAAACATATTGAAACAAATCATAATATTAAAACACTTGAAGGCTAAATCCAATTGTTAGTTCCAACTACAGTAGGTTCACTGATGGATAAAATTAAAGTCTCCTTCACTATGCTTGGGACCACCTCTGGCTGCCCACACTGATTCCTTTTCATTAATATAGAAACTTCTGGCTCTTGGCCGAAAGAAGAAGTGTGCCCAAACCAGGGAAATCCATACAGCATATTCCTATTTCCTAAGCATATTCCTTAAATGATCAGGAGCACCTTTGACTTGTCTAGATTGAGCTTCACCTAGTTACTGCTCATTCAACCCATTATTCAGACATTTCTTTAAAACCAGTAGACCAATGGCTGGCTTGCAGATGGATGTAGAAGAAACTGTGGAAAGAGATGGAAAGAAGAGATAGAGGCAAAGAGGTCTTAGCTCCTCCTGTCTCTGTAGTGTTTAGGATGCATGAGGATGGATCCAGGTACTGATTGTAGAGCACTAAGGTACTGATTGTAGAGCACCCGCCTACCTAGTGGTTCGAAAGCATGCAAATGCGAGTAGATAAATAGGGACCATCTCAGTGGGAAGGTAATAGTATTCCGTGTCTAAGTTGCACTGGCCATGTGACCATGGAAGATTGGACAAATGTTGGCTCTATGGCTTGGAAACGGGGATGAGCACTGCCCCCTAGAGTCGAACATGACTGGACAAAAATTGTCAAGGGAAACCTTTACCTTTACCTTAAGGGCATGGGATGCCCTTCATTGTTGATTCCTTTTATGGGGTGGGGAGGAGGTCATGTTGTCTATAGAGGGGAGAGTGTATATGTGGAAAATGGGATGGCTGCAACTCTGCAATCCTCTGCAATTGCCCACCACTGGCATAGAAGGTCAATGAAATTGTCATGTAGAAATGAGTTATTGCTGTTTTCTAATGCTTATTTCTTTATCTTTAATTGCTGTCATCAAGAGGTTTAAACTTCATCATGCTGTCGACCTGATGGCACCCCGTTCCACTTAGGTTGTGTTTCTCTTCTTTATCTCACATTCTGATTTTGTTATTCAAATTTATGCACTTAGAAAGACACACACATGGAAATAAATGTCTACATACAGTTTCATATTGAGAAATAGCCAAAGAATCTTTTACTCCTTTGGTCAAAAATTACTTGTATGTGCCACAGCCTTTGAAAATAACAAAACTATGAGATGCATACCGTGTAACTCAAAATTCCATTCCTTGTGGAATTCCTCTAGATAAATGTATCACTCAAAATTCAAAAGCAAATATTTAGAAATGAGTGTTTGAAAACTGAAATGCAAAGAACATTTAAATAACAAAGAAATTGTTGTAATGTGAAGAAAACAGCATTTCTTTTCATATAGCATTTAACTTGCTGAAATAAATGCTGTCACTGATGAAGAGATCTCATGATCTGAAAATCTCACCAGTTGTTAATACAACCTTGAGTAGGTTAAGCTATTCTTCTTGTAGGAATCCTCTACAGTCAAGAAATAATTTCTGTAGACTGATATTTGTCACTGAAGCTAAAAAAATCCAGTCACAGAACTCTCTGTTGCTGGATGTTACGTAGCGGTGACATCATCTGCCTGTCATTGCTGTGGCTGCGTGTCATCTGCCAATAGCGTGATGGGAGATGGGACATAAGAGGGTGGAGCTAAGGTATTTAAGGGGGAGTGAATGAGGTGTGAGTCAGATAGGGTTTGAGATAGGGATTTGATAGGGTCTGGATAGGGACTTAGGGAGTTAGGGCTTGTACATGTTGTGTAGTACTGTGCTATATATTAGAGTGAAGGTCTGAGAGAGAGAGTATGTGTGGGGTACTTTATTATTACTGATTGCCTTTTATTTTAATTATTATAATGATTTACCATTCCTTTTGTTATTATCAATAAACATAAGTTTTTATTTAAAAAATCATACTTTTGTCTGAAGAGTCTTATGAGGGAATGGTTGGTGGCAGCGTGAAATAAAGTGAGTCTGAGTGTGACGTGGCAGCTCCTTTGTGTCGTGTGAGGAGGCTGTCACAATAAATGACATATCTTTTCATTACAATGGCAACGGTGGAAAAAAATGTCTTAACCTAATAATTTTCATCTGTACGCTATGGCTGCCAACTTCTTTATACAGTCGTTTCTCAACAATATCTATTTTGGGACAAATTTGACAGATATCCCTCTTCTTCTCTTTCCTGGATTGTATAACGCAGGGAAAAATCTTGTTATTCATTTCTTTGACCTCTTCCAGAATTTGTGTAATAGAATTAGTGGATCTTGCCAGTGTCACTGATGTGTCATTCACTGTCATCACATCTTCTTTACATAGAGGCAAAAAAGCACACTCAATATATACTATATTTGCAATATATTAGCAAATGACTACAGTATTTGGTTTGTGAGAATGTTCACTGAGACATTCTGGGTGATGAAAGCAATTCACCTTACATGACACATGACAAGAGACATGAGCTATATTAAAGTACATTTAAATGCTCCTAACTAGAGATGGACATGAATTAAAAAACAAATCACCAAAATCATTAAAAAGTTGCTAATTCATTGATTCATATTTGTATGAATAAATGCTCCAAATAAATACGAATTAATTAATTTTTAGTGATTTTTGATTCATTAATTTGTTTAGCTTTAAAACAGTCCCCCAGGCACCTAGAGACACCAACATTGCAGGGAATCTTCCTCTGATCCTCAACTAGAGTGGTGAAGATTAGGTTTCAGATATCTGAATTATACACCCACAAATACGGGTCCCCCAGAAAAAGTTTCCCCCAGGCACCTAGAAACACCAAAATCACAGAGAAGCTTCTACTGACTCTCCTCTACAGTCCTTCCAAGTTTGGTGAAGATTGGACTTCCCCAAGCCAGCTGCTAAAGGGCACTTTCTTGGGGGACCCACTTTGTGGATGTCTGAAACCCAATCTTCACCAAACCTGGAGGTATTGTATAGGAGAGTCAGTAGAAGCTTCTCTGTGATTTTGGTGTCTCTAGGTGCCTGGGGGGAACTTTTCTGGGGACCCATCTTTGTGGGTGTATAACTCTTGAGGTCCAAAACCCAAACTTCACCAGTCATGCAGGGATTGTAGAGGAGAGTCAGAGAAAGCTTCCCTGAGAATTTCTCTAGGTGCTTGGGGGCCATTTTTAATGGTTTAAAAGTCAAAAATGAATTGATGAACCGATTCATCAGAAAAAAATCATAGATTTGTAATTCATCACTCTTGATGAATCATGAATCAAAATGTATGACATTTTTTTCTGATTCATGCCCATCTCCACTCCTAACCACTGTGAAGCTGGTTGGCTAGCTCAGTGGTTTAGGTACCTGGCCGAGAAGCCAGAGGTTGGGAGTTCAATTCTCCACTGTGCATCCTGCATGTAGAGACAACCTGTGTGGAATTGTACAAGCTGCACAGACCCAGGACACCTCCAGAAGAAGGGAATGGTAAACCATTTGTGAATATTAGGAGCCTCGTGGCACAGTGGTTATTGTAGTACTTCAGTCAAGACTCTGCTCATGACTCACGTTTGATCCCAACAGGCTCAGGTAGCCCACTCAAGGCTGACTCAGCCTTCTGTCCTTCTAAGGTTGATAAACTGAGTGCTCAACCCACTGTGTGGCATTGTTTAGCCTGCATAATTGAATTGTAAATTGCTCAGAAAGAAACACTGAAAAGTGGTAACTATAAGTCAGAATTGACTTGATGACACATTATCATCATCATGATTAACTACTGTGAACCTTATCGTTAGGTGGGGAGAAGAGTCACTAAGGCTGCAGATTTTGGAAATGGGCATCAAAGTACTGAGACCTGTGTGTCATTTCATCTGCCCTGTGTCCGTTAAACCAGCCTGTCAATTTCAAAGGCATTGCAGGATTCTGGGGAAAAACAGCTGCCCATTTAGAAGTCATTGGTCCATAAAATGGGAAGAGCCATCTTGTTCTTCATCTTAGGCAGAAAAATGCTTTATACAAGCATGGATGTTAAAGGAGACAGCTCACTTTAACTTAGATTTGATTTTTACACTGCTGCATGTCAAAGAGCCAGGGTTACTACAGGAACCTAGCCGGGGGGGGGGGGGAACAGCTGAGAAAATTATCTAAACAAACAAAATAATAAAACAATTTTGCCTCTACTATCTTTTTGTTGTTGTTCTCCTACTCAGTGCCATGATGCCTATATTGATTTTGGGCACAGAAATTCCAGATATGTTTTGTGTTGTATCCAAACTAGTCTCTTAGGTAGTTCAGCGAATAACTCTTCTACCTACACTGCTCTGCCCCCCACATGTATTAAAACTTGAATGAGCAACCCTAATAACTTAACTTTTTGTCTCTTAATATATGTCTGAAGTGCTCTTTTAGGCTGCATTAACAAAAGTATAATCTTCAAAATCTGTGAGGCCTCCCTGTTTTCGGCACTGACAAGGCCTTATCTCGAGTACTGTATCCAGTTCTGGACACCACACTTTAAGGATGCTGAGAAACTCAAACAAGCTCAGAGGAGAGAAACAGGGATGATCAGGAGACTGGAAACCAAGCCCTGTGAGAGCATGTTGAAAGAAGTGGGCATGTTTAGCCTTGAGAAAAGAAGACTGATGGGAGATATGATAGCTTCTCAAACACTGTCCATCTGCAGCCTACTCAGTTCCATGGCAATGACAGCTGTCTTGCGCACATCGGCTATTTCTTGCAGGTCATCAGAAAAGATAGGGGTCATTGTCCGAATATTCCAGGTGCTTAACTTTAGGGCAGAAATTTTCTTATGATTGTTTCATGGTTCAGGGTTATCAATCTGCTTGTTAGCTTACACCCTAAACCCCACGCACCCCATGAGGTTAACAGACTGTGGCGAGGCAGCACCTTACTGGCTGGGGACTGCCCAGCTTAAGGTGGGTCGTAACTACCTACTGAGGTACAATGACCTCTCCCATCATCTGAAGTAGCCTCTGGTGTCATGCTCTACACCAATCGAGCAAAGACCTATAACCGGTAACTGCTACTTCCCGTGTTGTTTTGACACTTCATGCAAAGCTGGAGTGTCCTCTCCAGAGCACGAAGCCTGGGTAAAATAATATGGAGGATAGGCTGTTACACAAGCAGCAAATCCCCCCTCTCCATATCGCTGAAATAGTCCAACGGAAAGGCAAGAGCCAGTACAACTGTTTCCAGCTACATCACAGGAGTTGCCAGAATGACACGAACTGCCTCTGGGACTCTGGCTCCGGATTTTGCCTTGAGGTTAAATCCTGAAGCCTTTTCCATTGATGGATATAGCCACAAGGCAGTGGAGGTTTGAAATCAGAGTTTTCCTTCTTCTAGATGGGCTGCCTTCCAAGGCTGACAAGCCCCACCTACCCGGCCTGCTCCCTAATAGTGCGGAGATTAGAACACAGGCCTCTAGGTGCTGGACCTTGTCTTCCAAGAGGACCACCAACTAACAAAAGATATCTCTCAGATATACTTGGATTAATGCATTGAGCAGGGGGTTGAACGCAATAGGACCCTTCCAACCCTATGATTCTATGATTTTATTATTGTCGCTTTCTGCATTTTATGCTTTATGAATTCTTTGTATTTGTTTATTTTGATTTCCCTCTCAGTCCAATAATTTCTAAATATCTTGTGATAAATCTAGGTTTTTAATGTGTGTATACTTTTTATAGTTATTATGTTATGTATCTTCAAGTCAGAACCTACTTATAGTGACTCTAACAGGGCTGTACAGGTAAGTGAAATATTTAAGCAGTAGTTCCACTCCTCCCAGTAAGCTTCCATGTCTGACCAGGGATTCAAACCCAGGCCTACTGAGGTCTAATCTAGGTCAAAGTCTGTCACACCATGTCATACACAAGAAATGAAAATACATAACCCTGTGCAACCCTGTCCCCTTTTAAAAATTGTTTTAATTATATTGTATCACGCTTGTTGTAAGCCACCTAGAGTGGTCTTAAGTGACTAGATAGGCGGGATATAAATAAAATAAAATAAATAAATAAATAAATAATTAAATACACATTCTCAAAACCAGTTTAGATTTTTGGTTGCATGTTATATTCTTTATGTTCAAGAGGCTGACTTTTATTGTGACAGAAATACCAAAATACATTTTAAAAAGTCAATATAATTACTTGCAGTGTAAGAAAATAAAGCCAATTACTTTAAATATTTTAAACTGCTTTTGCTGGCATGAAGTGTATTTTGGTTTTGAATCTAGTACCATTCTATAGGAAAACTGCCCAAAGGAGATAAAATAATGTAAAAGGAAAATGGCAAATTCAAGAGGTGATGTTTTCTGTTTAGCCAGATAGAACTTTTTAAAACAAAGGAAATAAGTTGCTACTGCAAACTATAAGGACGGCCAACTCCCTTTTGCAAGTGCAGCTCTATCTGCTCACTACTGTTGTGGGCAGAAGTTTTCTGAAATCTGTCGACCCTTCTGTCACTCCAGAGGATGCCCTCCAGCAGTGATGTGAAATGGGACCCTTTCCATCTTTGATTGCACTGGCAGAAGAGTAAATGGTTCATCTTTCTCCTTTCACCTACCAATATTGCATAAGAAATAAGGGAGTTACCTATATCATTGCATTTTTCAGATAATCTGGTATAATGAAGATAATACATGGACGGGATGTGGCCTTTGTTTTTGAAAGGTATTTTGAGTGGAATTTTTCCATTTTTCTCCATTCCAAATCAATTCCCTCTCTCTTTCTCTTCCCCTCAAAAGCCTGTCATCTGCACCATAAATTGTTTTTTTACACATTATAACAATTAGGCACAACCCTTTCCCACTGTTGTTATGAATCAAATGCTGAACATTTATATATAATAATGGATTGGGACAAATAACATGAATAAGTGACTCTTTAAAAGCAACTTTCCAGACTCTGCACCTGCCCTATTGCTTTATCAGATGTGTAACAGCTCATGAGGAATGGATTCCCATACTGAATCAGTGGAGCCTTTCCTCTCTTTCCCTTTCTTAGTCCCCTCTGGGGACACTGCAACGCATCCAGTTCTAATCATTAACATGACTGCCTTCCATACAGGTAGCCAGCAGCCCAGCTGCTCTCTAGAGTGCCATGGTCAAAGCTAGTCTAACCAGGAGCCCAGATGTATCTAAATGCAGCACAGATATGCTAAACTGCCTCTTCAAGCATGTGAGATAAATTGAATTAGTGTGGAATTAGTGTCTTCTTTTACAGCTGAGACCCTGTTTCTGTGCCGTTTGCAACTAGGTATTCCTGTTGGCTACTATAAAGATCTGTGGCTTGCAGGTTTATCCTTTACAGTATTTAGTCAGATGCTGCTTCTCAACAAGTTCAATAGAATTTAAATGTCCAGAAAACTGCAGTCATCACCTTCCTTTCTATAGTTCTGTGAGTGACTTTTTATTGTTTTGAAAAACAATGCACAATAATCTTACTGTTGTAACCTATGAACATCTGTTAAGACCATTTATTGTTCAGTTTGATCTAGCTCATTACTTCTCCATAGTTCCCGTCTGCAAAATTAAAACAAAGTATGCATTTACATTGTGATTCAGGACCCCTGAAAGAAGGCATTTACTTCAGTGTGCAAAATTCTTCTCAGAATACTCCTGCGTAGCTTAGCAACTGGTAGAGACATTCATTCTCAAAGTAACATTACTGGCCAAGATAATGACTGGCAAACAACCAAAATGAACTGGTGTTTTTGTCATGCCTTTCACATTAACAAAGAAAAGCGGAACAAATTTACTTCTTGCAGTTTTTGACATTTCTACCTGTTTATATAGGAATAAATTCAACTCCTAAAATTCAGCTTTAATAGATTCACTGACATCCCAGTGTAGGAAGTAGTAGTATGAAGACATGATCACAACTGCAGAATCCAGTCTAAGAAAAAAAAAATCAGCTAAAATCCTATTACTTAGGAACTTACTGAGCAGCTGACTCACCAAATCCCCACTGATTCAATGGGCCAATTCTAGTGTGAATACTAAGCAACAGGATTTCAGCCAGTGGTTCAATACCTGAATGAATGTTTGCACACTCTTGACTGTCTATTTACAGCTGAGGATACATTCACCTGCTTACATATACTCCTCCATGAATACAATTATATATCTAGCATGTGCCCTTTACCTACAGTCCCATTAAGCCAGGAAGGGATCATCCCTCTCAATATTTTCCCACATGTTAGTCATTTCTTTCTGCGGCAATACCACTCTGTTTCCACCCCAGGCTTCCACTGGTTACACAAGAACAGATTTACAAAGAAAGTCATGACTCTGCTTTAATTCTTAGATCTGAGAGCTGAGACAGTGTGGCCTTCACTCGCCATTGTCTATGCTGGCTGTTGATAGGAACTACAGTCTGGTAACAATAAGAAGTGGCTGAAAGTAAACTGAAGAGGAGGAATTGACTTTCAGTTACATTCTTAACAATGAATAGGGCTTGATAATACCTCAGACCCATGAGTTAAACCACCTGTGTGTTTGTTGCCCTTTATTTTCAACATAAAGTGCTGCCTCGCAAGAGGATGTTAATTCATTCCGCGAAAATTGCTGTCTTGCGAAAACATCATCTTGCGAAATGCGGTTCCCCATTGGAATTCATTGAAATCTATCTAATGCATTCCAATGGGGAAAAAAATTGTCATCTTGCGAAAATTGCCCATAGGAAAACTGTTTTGCGAAGCACGGACCCAGCTGTCAAAATAGATGTCTTGCGAAAAACCGTCCCCATAAAAACTGTTTTGCAAAGCGCGGATGCATCTGTCAAAATCGTTGTCTTGTGAAAAACCGTCCCGAAAAAAAAGCTGTCTTGTGAAGCACGGACCGAAACATCATCTGGCAAAAATTGCCCATAGGGAAAACCATTTTGCGAAGCACTATAGCAATCGCAAAAACCCATCGTCTTGCAAATTAACTGTTTTGCGAGGTAATTGTCTAGTGAGGCACCACTGTATTCCCCCTTCCTTAGAGGGAAGAGTAGAGTTTACTGAATTTTGCTAGCCTTTAAAAAAAGCCCTACTCTAAAAATGAGAACAGCAAGGGAACTGACCAACCTCACTCCTTCTCTTCTCCACTCAATCACTCCTATTTAAACAGGGCTTACTCCCCAAAACTAAAATACTTATTAAATAACTATATTGGTTGGTATTAAATGATTTATATATTATCTGTACTGATATTAAAATAGTGCTGAAACACAAACATCATGTTTCACTGAACCAATTTTCTCTTCTCACAGCATATACCCATATGTACTTCCCATCATTTTTTTCCCACAGAAACATGCAACAATACTTTATTCAGTGTGCTTTCAGTGACCTAAATCCAACTGATGGTCTCATTTATTGAATCAATTGCTAAATGGTAAAGCAAGACTTAAATGTTGTTGATTCAACAAGTCTACTCTTGTTGAGACAAGCAGTTGGATTTTGGATGTGAAGCTTTACATTGTGGCACTAAACACTATTTGTATTGCCAAACTTTGCACAATCATGCTTGTTTTTATCATTACAATTACTGGAAACTTCATATCAATATAGTCTCAAAACATAGATGTTTGTGATGTCAGTCCTAGCAAAGCTACCCTTGCTGCTTCCTGCTTGGGAAAGATTTGAATTTTCAGCCTTGATTTCAGTCAGCATTTGGAAAAGTTACTTTTGTGAACTACAGTTCTTTAGGCCATGCTGCCGGTGAGATGCAGTTGTGTATGAGTGCATTACTAAATGAATTAAATCATTTTCTAGAGAAGTATAACACATATTTGCTTTTGGAAGAAGTTCCTATTTATTTATTTATTTATTTATTTATTTATTTATTTATTTATTTATTTATTTATTTATTTATTTATTTATTTATTTATTTATTTATTTATTTATTTATTTGTCTGTCTGTCTGTCTGTCTGTCTGTCTGTCTGTCTGTCTGTCTGTTTGTTTGTTTGTTTGTTTGTTTGTCTGTCTGTCTGTCTGTCTGTCTGTCTGTCTGTCTATCTATCTATCTATCTATCTATCTATCTATCTATCTATCTATCTATCCATTTATTTATTTATTTATTTATTTATTTATTTATTTATTTATTTATTTATTTATTTATTTATTTATACCCCGCCCATCTGGCCTATAAGACCACTCTAGGCAGCTAGGGATGGGTTACTCCTGTTAAACAATAATGTTACTACCCACAAATTGTGCCATCAAAGAAATTGGAATATTCTGAAATTTTAGGAGCTGTTATTCTATTGACTTTGGAAATCTGATGTCTAATATGTTACATGGATTGTGTCTAAATCAAAAAGCAGTTAAGGACAAAGCTCAGTAAGAAACATCACTAGTCTAATAAGAGAGTAGGTTTGCACCGAGGCCAGTAAATAGAAATTTTCAGCTTCTACTTTGTTGGCCTTGTTCTTGCCCACATATGCAGCCCTGTAATTTTTTCATGAGTCAGTGAGAGTCGTGTGGTTACTGCTGAAAGTAAAACTGTATCCAAATAATGCATTTCATGTGGCAGTAGGCATTGCTGAATGTCGTATGCTTCACTTCTAAGCAGACTACATAACAGAATATACTTTCTTTAGAAATCGGGTAAAAATGATGTTCATATATGTTATATTGTGCAATATCTTACATCCAGTTTTTGACAACTAATAGCAGCAACTTAAGATGGACTTCCAAAGATACCAAATGAGTTTGAGAGTTCAAGAGCCCCAATAATTTGTCTCTCTCAAAAACTGGGATTCCTATAATCAGCATAAAAGGCAGAGGAAATATTAATTTTCCATGGGTGACATGCATTAGCTCCTTTTCTTTAGCTTATGGGTTTAAAGGTGATCATAAGAATCATGTGTTTGTATTTAAAGAACCGACTTCCTTATAACAAAAGCCTGGCATCCTCATCTGGGAATCACTGGAAGCAAATGTGGATTGTACCAACAGGTTTTGGTTAAGTGTAGATGCATTCCAGGAAAAAAAACCTGGTGAAAACATACTTAAACATCAAGCAAGTAGACATTACCAAGTCTCTGAGCAGGAATCTATTCTAGGGGCACAGATATTACCTAGATTTTGTTCCCTTAGAGGAATTCTTTCAGCGCTTATGATATTAGCAAAATCTGAGTTTATTTAAAATATACAGGATGAGTATATGTAAAAACAAAGCATATTACTTCCACAAACAGCCACATCTACTGTACTATATCAGATCCCATAGAGATGAAGGCAACATCCCCAAATGCTTTTATCTTAAAAATCCACCAAACACAGCTCATTCTATTTCATTCCGTAATCTTCGAATTCTCTGACTGTAATTGCTCTTTCTATTGTTGCTTTTCACATTCCAACATCCAAAGGACATCATCCTCAGCTAGGAACAAGTCCCTTTTTCTTCATATATTTCCTAACCCTTTAGTAATGTTGGAAAAGACTGACTAACTTCCAGATGAAGATGTCTTTACTTGGAAATCTGAGTTGTCAATGCTCATTTGTCAAGTTTAAGACTCTTAGGAAACCAACTTCTATGAGGGTTTGTAGAAGCATGACAGAAAATTCAAAACTCTAGGCAAAAGCTGATGATGTTAGGGGAAATAATTTGGGGTTTTCTTTGGGATAATGCATATAACAGGCTGTTTTCATTTTCATCATGAAGGGATTCATGAATAGCCACCTATTATTGGCAGTGGAGTCCTGCCATAAGAGGTTGTGCTTTGACATCAGTGGGGTGGTGAATCCATTCCCATTTTTAAATCTACATGTCTGAGGAATACAATTCAACACCTTGGGGAGCTGCTGTAAACTTCAGACTGGAGCAGACTTACTTTTCCACTGACATAAGAGCCATCAGCGTCCAACCTTTCTCCTCCATTTTTGAAATCAGTAGTTAGCTTGAGTTAATTTTCTGCAAAAAGAAATGAGTTGATGGTGTATCAAGTGACATATCTGAGGTGCTGTTCTTTGTTGACAGTTTGAAGTGATTATAAGAACATTATGAATTTCAAAAAGTATTGGCACAGTGCATATGGAAAAAATGGGTGAAATTCAGCAATAAGTCACAGCTACAGTACACCACTCAACATAAAAACAAAACAAAACAAAAAACTAAGATAATGGCCACTGGCCCCATGACCTGGCAAATAGAAGGGGAAGATATGGAGGCAGTGACAGATTTTACCTTCGTGGGCTCCATGATCACTGCAAATGGTGACAGCAGCCACGAAATTAAAAGACGTCTGCTTCTTGGGAGGAAAGCGACAACAAACCTAGACAGCATCTTAAAAAGCAGAGACATCACCTTGCTGACAAAGGTCTGCATACTCAAAGCTATGGTTTTTCCAGTAGCAATGTGTGGAAGTGAGAGCTGGACCATAAAGAAGGCTGACCGCCAAAGAATTGATGCTTTTGAATTGTGGTGCTGGAGGAGACTCTTGAGAATCCCCTGGACTGCAAAGAAACTATCAATTCTGAAGGAAATCAACCCCGAGTGCTCACTGGAAGGACAGATCCTGAAGCTGAGGCTCCAATACTTTGGCCATCTCATGAGAAGATAAGACTCCCTGGAAAAGATCCTGATGTTGGGAAAGTGTGAAGGCAAGAGGAGAAGGGGACGACAGAGGGCAAAATAGTTGGACAGTGTCATAGAAGCTACCAACATGCATTTGACCCAACTCCAGGAGGCAGTGGAAGACAGGAGGGCCTGGCGTGCTCTGGTCCATGGGTTCACGAAGACTCAGACATGACTTAACGACTAAACAACAACAACAGTACACCCATTGAATCAGTGGGGGATTTGGTGAGTCAAAACCTATGCAAATTTCATTGATTCAGTTGACCTATTCTCATTGCTACATATTACTGGATTTCAGCTGCTATGGTGAAGTCTATGGATAGAGCATTTCATTCCCTGTTTCTTTAGTAACAAGGGGAAATATGACTTACATTGTTACCCCACATTAAATCCATGAGCTCTGAAAAATAGTGGAAGCCAAGGTTATGTTATTTTGAAAATCTGCTCTTCCATTCACTTTGGAAGAAGAGAAAGAGGATGAGCAGGCTTCATTGTAGCCTCTTGCAGCTTCAAGCTTCAATGTCTGTAGAGCCCCATAATATCTACCCCCGAATTCAGTGGGTCTGACTTCCAGATAACAGATATAGAATTGCAGCCTGTATCTCTGAATTTTGTGAATGTTGTGCTCATTCACTTCTTTCATTCATTTTTTCATTCCTAGAGCTTGACTGGTAAGCTGAGCCAGCCAGTCCAGTTGGCAGAGGAAGGTCATTGCTTCAGGCAGAAGAGTACCAGAAGTGTCAAACTCTGCCTAGTCCTCCTTGCCATCCTTAGCTAAAATGGGCAGTCACGTAGGTGGACGAGTGCACCAGGGTCACCATTACCACAAGGGACTGAGTGAGAGAGTGGAAGAGGTATTAGGGGGAAGGGGGCAGCAAGATAAAGAGTGGGGAGGGGGAGAAGGAAAAGGCCAGGCTCCCCCACTCCCAAACATGAGATTAAAACATTCTGCTTTTTCTATTATTGTCACATTCTCTTCTCCCTTACAGCATCCCCAGTGTGGGAGAGACAGAAAGGGGCACTGTCACTATTATCACCCTCGGTCTCCCATTCTTTCCATTGTCCCTGTCCCTTGCCTCTGTATGCTTGCTCGCCTGCCTGTTTAAAGAAGAAAAATGCTGCTTTACACAGGATGGACAGGCAGCACCATGACATGAAGCACATGGAAAGAGGGGAGGAAGGAGCCAAAGCATGACATGAAAAAGGAGGTGTGGTAGCACTGGAAAGCAGAGGACAAGGAAAAGGAAGGCACAGGGCGAGATGGTGGTGATGAGGTGAGAGGGAAGCAAAGAAAGGGAAAGAGGTGGATGCCAGATTTTCTGGCATTCCGGCACTCTGCCTCATTCTGCTTAATAGACATCTTAGCTGTGGAGGGAAGCCAGTAAAGGTGGATCAGGCAGAGAAGACAGGAACGTGGCACAAATTCTTTCCCAGTTCACCCTGAAAGAGTACAGAAACACCCATTAGAAAAGGCTACAAGATCACTTTATTTCACAATTTGTTTTGCAGTACAGGTGGTAGGAATCAAGAGGTGGGCAATAATGTATATTTGGAAGAAAAAACAGCCCCATGGCAAATGACTTTTTTTTTTTTTTAAAAAAAAGGTCCTTACATGTTAGTAATAATTATTATTATATACCAACAAGTCACTTCCAACTTGTGGCATCCCCTGCTAAGGTTTCCCAGATATTAAATATTTAGAAGTGATTTGGCAGTCATTTTTTCCTATCTTAAAGAATTAAGAGTTTGGGGGGCAGCAAGACCCTGATCTGTTCCAGCAGAAACAATGATATGGCTGAAGGAGAGTGCTACAGTCCATAAACATTAAGCTAAATAAAAGCTGTAATCCTTTAAGGTGTCGCAAGAGCCTTTGCTGTTCATTGCACACACACGCACACACACACACACAAGCACAAATAAATGCATTGCGAAAAGAAACGGGAGGTGTTCTTAGGGAACCGACGTGTTCTTGAGGACACGCAAGCTATTCTTGCCGTCGGAACGTGCCCTCTGCCACCTTCCTATAATGCAGCAAGTGGATGTGCGAGATCACCCTTCACTGGAGGGCTTCAGGTCATCGAAAGACGCCAGTGTCATGGCGAGTAGACTGCCCTTCGCTTCTGCTTCAGCTCTTTGGACGGACCTCGCGTTCCGCTCTCCCAGCCCTGACTCCTCAAGGGGAAGAGGGGGCAGCGGAGAGGACGGGTCCCCACGGACTCTCCCGCGTCCTTTCCCGTTCCTATAGCCATCGCATTTCCGTGCCTTTCCTTCCCAGGCAAGGAAGCGCCGCTGGAAGGGAAGCGAGGGCAGAGCCCAGTAAGGGCAGAGGCTTCGCTGTGGCTTCACCGCCCCACTGCCCATGTGCAGAGAAGAGCGCGCATGCTCCGCAGCACCAGCTTAGGTGGTGTGCACATGCTCAGTGGCAAAATGGACGCTTATCCGATGCAGGGTTTATTTTGATTCCACAGCGGCCGCTGCCGAGGCATCGCTTTGCTTCCTCCCCTCCAGCCCCCCCTCCGCCCCGCAAGCCTCCCGCAGCCTCAGGAACCTCGGCTTGGCCATGGCCCACTGCAGGCTTGTCAGCCATCGCCGGCTCTAATCCAGGGGTGGTGGTGGCGGCGGCTGCATCATCCTCGGCGCCTCTTCCTCTCCGGCTTGTTGTGGTAAGTCCCGCACCTTGGCAGAAAGGGCCGTGTCGCTGCGCTGGAAGTGGCGGGGAGGGGAAGGCAAAGTTAGCCCTTGCGCGCCCGCTTGCAGAGAGAGGGAAGGGGGAGACCGGCCTCTGGGCGGGCGTATGGGTGATGGATTCGCTGCAGAGAGTCGGAGGGTGCGCCCTCCCAGGGCGATGACCCGACGCCTGCAAGAAAGCCCTTCTGAACTGGCGACGGGCATCCTTTCCCCCCCCGCTTCCAGGCGCCCCGATTTTCAGGACCTCGGCCAGCACCAGGCGGCTTCGTGGCGCGGGGCTGCCCTTGCTCGCGAACCAGGCGCTCGGCCGGCTCTGCAAAGCAAGCATTGGCGGGAAAGGAAAGGTGGCGGGGGGGGGAGAGGAGACCGCTTGGTCCCGTTACTGTGGAGACACGAGTGTGTGAGAAAGGCAGGAGACTCGTGTTGGAGTGGACGCAACGCCTCTTGGGGCCTTTCCTTGGAGAACAAGGCAGAGGAGGGGGTTTGAAGATCTGGTGTGGAACTCCACTGGCCTGGCAAGGCTCTATCTATTGGCTGTCCTGTTTTTGGCCAGAAGCAGATCCCATCTGAGGCTCTGGCAAGAGAGTAAGGGTGTCCGAAGGCCTTGTTGCTTAGATGAAGGGGCAGGAAGATCTATGGAAACCTTGCAATAATCCTGAGTGGAGGTACAAAAGGGACACTTGTTGCCAAGGTTACATAGGGAATATTATTATTTTTAAAAAACCCTGCTTTCTAAAAATGGATTTTCATGATATGGTGGCCCCTGATACATGCTATGTATCCTCTGACATTACGGATTTACACCTTTTGCAGCTGTGTGTTCTACGCTCTTTGGGATTTTTAATTTCTTGGAAATATCTAATATTTCACCCACCTGGAAAAAGACCTCAGAGGAGAGGAGAATGTAGGGGAGAGTGGCAGAGAGACCCCAGGCTGAGGTTTTTGATTCTGAAGGGTCAGCGAGGGCCCCCCATCCCCTCATCACTGCAGCAGCAGAAGGAGGGGAGAACGCCCTTGCGATCACAGCGTGGCTGTGGGAAACAGAAAGCCCCACGTCTCCCAATTTGGCTGGAAGCCCCGGCTGCTGTTGCTCTGGGCAGAAGAAGATGCTTCTGTTGCTTTTGGAAGGAAGACAAGAATGTCTTGTGTTGCTGTGATTGGGAGGATATAAATATCTTTCTCCTTTTAAGAAAAAGTGGTGGCCATTGTCTGCATTCAGAATAAAAGCAGTGGGGGAACAGAGATATGCAGCAAGTTTTTAGAAAAATAAGGTCCAGTCATTTGCTCTGGAGAGTGAAGGCTGAAAAAGTAACTGCATATGGTGCTACTAAGATGATAATATGCAGAGATTCCCACCCACCACCCACCTCCAGTTAATGTAGCTAGGGAGCAGGCAATATTTGATGTTGGAGATAAAACATTTTACCTTGCTAGAAATCCATTGGTAACAAATATTCCATAAGAAAGTGCCATGTCAGTGCACTGTGAAAATAAATTGTTCTCACTGGTGCAGTCGCACATGCCATTTGTAAATGGAATAGTAAGTGTAAGACTACTATAATTTATGTAAGCATTGATCTGTAATTCATTGTAATCAATGGTAGTTGGTTTGGTACAATGTTTTAATAGTGCACTATTCACTATCATTTCCCATTTACAGAGCAAACTCTTTAAATAAATGTTAGCAATACAAGAACCTGAATATATGTGCTGTTTGTTATTAACATGGCACAGTAAAAGAATTACTCATTGATTACTCTGCTGACCAGTTTGAAGTGTAAGACAGCATATGTGGGTGAGTGTAAGATTTATTGTTTGGGAAGTTCATGTAAGTGATTTCCATATACGTAGTTTCTTTTGAAAGATACAGTTTTTTTTCCCTGCAAGCACATCAACCCCAGCTCTTATATAGTGGGTTGAGTCACTTTGTAACATGCATGTATCATTAGAAAAAGCATACGCATAAGATTAGATTCTGACTTTTTCGTTTGTAGAATGAACCTGAGGAGTAAGTGGAATATAGGACACACATGACTGTTACAGTATTTTTCACATTTTTTTGGTTGTTTTCATTATGTTTGTGACCACTGTTGTTTAGCTGAAGGTGAGATAAAAATGTAATGCATAAAAATAAACAAAAATGTCTATTCTAAGTCTGGCTTAATCTGTACCCAATCCTATGTAGTTGCACAGCATAAGAATCAATACATGTTACAAAGTGTATGTGTAGAATTAGAGTTAGAATACTATCACCAAAATCATAAATTTTCCCATTGGTCTACCAAGTTTCCAAGTCCATAATAGATATATCCAAAACTTGAGAAAGCCAAATAAGTTATATCCAATAGCGGGTTACTAATATATATTATATATAATATATATAATATTTAACATTTACAATGTTAAAAGTAAAGCTTGAAAAAGTTAATGCTTGGGTTTCCACTCCCAGAACTTGCATCAACCTTCATGGCCACTGATCATGCTAGCTGGGGGATTTGGAAACTACCATCCAAAAATGTTTTCCAAACTTTGGCTTAAATTTATTTCCTGTTTAAAATTTTTCCTATTTTCCATATTTATATGATTGTTTCCCCTTCTCTCTCTCTTATCTATCATAGGTTGATTTATCCTCTGGACTTCCAAGTCCCCACAATGAAGTTTTTACTGGCAATTCTTGTGTTTGTTTTTTTCTCCTTGTATGTTGAAGAAGTTTATTCCAAAGAGAAGTCTTCAAAGAAAGGAAAAGGAAAAAAGAAGCAATATCTCTGCCCTTCGTATGTTTCTTTCCTTTTCAAAATACGTGTTTATAATGAATGTATTGGTTATATATTGGTTGTTGTGTTAATGTTGCCCAACAAGAGATGGCATCTAAGGAAGTGGATCCTGCAGTTTTTCCATGAAATAAGACAGAGTTTGAAGAAGCAGTAGTTAGTCACATTCATTTTGTTGAGATTTGACCAATTATACTAGCATTTCATAGAAAATCATTATGCTGATATGCTCGGACATAAATATTCATAAAGATATAAGTCAGGATTTATGCTATGAAAAAGAATATGGGAAAACATTAAGCTATGTCATATGGAGCCAGGCCAATGGTTCTTGTGCATATCATATTCCTCTCTGGGTCCATGTAGGTCAGTCCCAACCTTGGGACTCCAGATGTTCTTGGACTTCAACTCCCAGGAATCCTGGCCAACAGAGGTGGTGGTGAAGGCTTCTGGGACTTGTAGTCCAAGAACATCTGGAGGCCCAAGGTTGGGGAACACTGATGTAGGTCACTATGCTAAATTATGCCACCTGAGGACATCTCTCCAGGTGCTCAGGTACATACTTTCCCAAACTACCTGGAGTAGTCAAAAGTGGAATCTGGAGCTTTTCTGGGGGAAAAAGTCTGCTCTGTCATTAAGGTATTCTAAGGTGATAGTTGAACACTGACAGTACAAACTTTTTTGTTGATTTTAATGTTTAAATTCTAAAAAATTATTAAAAATTGTTTTTAAAAAACCCTTGTCTTATAGCTTTAAAAAACCTGTATGTGCAGTGATGTGATCACAAGGATCTTGTACTGGTGGCTGATGCCAATGTATTTCAATACAAGGGAAATTTGTTGTTGTTGCATGCCATGAAGTCACCTCTGACTTATGAATGAGTGATCTCCAAAATTTCCTACCCTCAACAGACTTGCTCATAGCTTATAAACTCAAGGTTATGGCTTCCTCTACGAGGTCAATCCATCTCATCTTTGGTCTTCCTGTTTTTCTGCTGCCTTCGATTTTTCCTAGCATTATTGTCTTTTCTAGAGAATCTTGCCTTCTTAAGATGTGACCAAAGTAGGACAGCTTCAGTTCCAGAGATAGTTCAGGCCTGATTTGATCTAGGACCCACTTGTTTGTCTTTCTGGCAATCAAAGGTATCCACAAAGCTCTCCTCCAGTAAAATAAGGGTAAAGGTTCCCTTTGACATTTAGTCCAGTCGTCTCCAACTCTAGGGCATGGTGCTCATCCCCGTTTTCAAGCCATAGAGCCAGCGTTTGTCCAAAGACAGTTTCCATGGTCACGTGGCCAGCACAACTAGAAATGGAACGCTGTTATCTTCACACTGAGGTGGTACCTATTTATCAACTCACATTTTTACATGCTTTCAAATTGCTAGGTTGGCAGGAGCTGGGACAAGCCATGGGAGCTCACTCCATCACATGGATTCGATCTTACAATTGCTGGTCTTCTGACCTTACAGCACAGAGGCTTCTGCAGTTTAACCCACAGTGCCACCACGTTCCTGTGTGTCCTCCAGTACCACAATGCAAATGAATCAATTTTTTCCTGTTACCTTTTTCACAGTTCAGCTTTCATACCTGTACATAGTAATCAGGAATACAGTAGTCTGAAAGATCTTGGTCTTGGTCTCCAGTGACACATCCTTACACTTTTTGGTCTTTTCTAATTCCGTCATTGCTACTTGTCGATATCTCAGTCTTCTTCTGATTTCTTGGCTGTAGTATCCATTTGGACTGATGATTGAACCAAGGTATACAAAGTCTTCAGTACTTTAAATTTCTTCATTAAAAGTTGTGTAGTTCTGTAGTTATGATTTTTATATTCTTAACTGCAGTCCTGCTTTTGCACTTTCTTCTTTAACTTTCATCAGGTCCTTTTAATTCATTCCTGCTTTCTGCCAGTGAGATGGTGCCATCTGAATATCTCAAATAACTGATGTTTCTTCCACCAGTTCTCACTTCTCTTTCATCTAAATCTAGTCCAGAATCTAGTCTTTCATTCAAATCTATTTTCCTTACGATATGTTCTGCATATAGATTGAACAGATAGAGAGATGTAACGCACCCTTTTCTGACACTTTTGCCTATAGGGAAGTATTCCATCTCTACATATTCTGTCCTAACAGTACATTCTCGACCATAGTACAGATTAAGCATCATAGAATCATATCATAGAAAAGTGAAGTTGGAAGGGGCCTACAAGGCCATCAGGTCCAACCCCTGCTCAATGCAGGAATACAGTCAAAGGATATCTGCCGGGTGATTAAGTTTTTCTTGAATGCCTCCAGTGCTGGAGCACTCATCAACTCCTGAGGTAACTGGTTCCACTGTTGTACTGCTCTAATAGTTAGAAAGATTTTCCTGATATTCAACTGAAATCTGGCTTCCTTTAACTTGAGCCTATTGTTGCGTGTCCTGCACTTTGGGATGATCGAGAACAGATCTTGCCCCTCCTCCGCATGACAGCCTTTCAGATATTTGAAAAGCACTATCATATCACCCCTCAGCCTTCTTTTCTCAAGGCTAAACATGCCTACTTCTTTCAGCCTTTCCTCATAAGGCTTGGTTTCCAGCCCCCTGATCATCCTTGTTGCTCTCCTCTGAACTTGTTCCAATTTGTTAGCATCCTTCTTAAAGTGTGGTGTCCAGAACTGGACACAATGCTCAAGGCGAGGCCTAACCAGTGCTGAATAGAGGGGGACTAGCACCTCGCGGGATTTGGGAAATATACTTCTATTAACGCAGCCTAAAATAGCATTTGTCTTTTTTGTAGCTGCATCACACTGTTGGCTGATATTTAGCTTGTGATTTACGACAATTCCAAGATCCTTCTTGCTTGTAGTTTTGCTGAGCCAGGTCTCCCCCATCTTGTAACTGTGCAATTGGTTTCTTTTTCTGAGGTGTAGTATAGTACTTTGCACTTATCCCTGTTGAATTTCCTTCTGTTGCTTTTGGCCCAGTGCTCCATCCTATCAAGGTCATTTTGAATTTTGTTTTTGTCTTCTAGGGTATTAGCTATTCCACCCGAATTGGTATCATCTGCAAATTTGATAAGCATGATTAATGAGTCCTTCTCTAACTGGGAGGAGGTAACAAGAGGGGTACCTCAAGGCTCAGTCCTGGGCCTGGTGCTCTTCAATATTTGTATTAATGAGGGATGAGGGAGTGCAAAGAATGCCCCATGAATCATTGAGTACAGCTCTTATCAAGGAAGCACAGTGGGAATCAACCTTTCAACCATTCTTAAGTCACTGAGGTATCCAGCATGACCACTAGATGAGTTTATCATCTGCATGGCCTGGTCATGCAGTGAGAAGAATCATCCTATCCTTCTACGCATGTCTGGAAAAGCAGGAGGGCAAGAGATTTCATTTGACTGTCTGAATCCAGAAAACTGGGTTCTCGATTGCACAACATGAGAGATAGTCATTTGATTAATAATTGTCTTTTTCACCTGGAAATGAAAAAAAACCCACACTTTTAGAATTATTTATTTGTTTTCTCCGCACATGTAGGGTTAAGTCAACATTCTTCATGAAAACATGCACTTAAAACATTCTTCCACTTTTGATATAAAGTGGCACAGTGGTTAAATTGCAGTATTGCAGCCAAACACTGTTCAATCCCAGGTAGCTGACTCAAGGTTTACTCAGCTTTTCATCCTTCCCAGGTCAGTAAAATGAGTACCCAGCTTGCTGCGAGGTGGGAGACAATGTGTAACCTGCACAATTAACTTATAAACCATCCAGATAGTGCTTTAAACACAATGGGGAAGTGTATAAGCAGCACACTTTGCCTTTACTTTGCCTAGAATAGAATATTGTCTTAATTGCTCAGTGGCCCCAATTTTAATGGCAATTTTAATTACTACTTTATATCTTCATACGATGTGGATGGTATTGTGCAAATTATATTATATAGTCCTGACCATCTTACAGGCCTGTAACACAATTTATCAAGCGATTAACAAACACTATACTATATTGTCTTTCTTTAAGGATGTTTTCTTACAGTGACCAGTTTACCAGAGCAATATGTCTTTGAGTAACAGTGCTGTTTCTCTGAATGCTTTCTTAGCATTGTCTAGGTAACATTCAATATTTTTGCAAAATATGTCTAGGCTCTTCCCTCAGGGCAGCATGTCAGACAGCTACCATTTCCCAGTGTGAGGTTGGCTAGTAGCAATATGAAGCCAAAAGATGGAACTGCAGACATGACAATCGGTGGGTGGATGTAGGAGTCAATTATTAGATTGTAGCCAAATAGTTACTAGAAATGTTTTTCTGCTTTCCAAATAGGAGAAATTTTGCCCTGATTACTCAGGCTTTTGTTTAGATCAAGTTTGAGAAGCTTTTCTTTTGTCTGTTTAGATCTCAGCCAGCTTGTTTCAACAAGTGCTCTATTGGATAATCAGATTGGTTCTGAATAATCAAACAGGTCATTTTTCTTTGGATTCTGTTCTCTAAAGTGGCTTGAATGTTGCCTGTTTAAGTGTTAGCTTTCCTCCTTTTCTTACTTCCTCTTATGCTACATGAGTTGGTATAATTTCCATTTTGATGTAATGCTTAAGATGGGTTCACAGAACCTCCTGTTGATTTAGTCTGAAACCACTGTGGGTGCCGCAGACACTTAACTTTCACCAATATCATGTGACTACTGGGTTTTTGTGTCCTTTCTGCAGGCTTCCCATAGGCAAACACTGGACAGTGAGCAGAATACTGGGCTAGAGAGGCCCAACAAGGCTTTTATCCTCTTATTCATGAATTGCTAGAGTGGTAGGATAAATTAGATGCGGTCTTGACTTAGCAATTGGCAAGTGTGTCATTTCTTAAGTATTTATGTGCTACACAGCAACTCTCTTAAGATACTGTCTTGCACTATTAAGAGACCTTCTGTTGTATGAGGCCTCAATGTGGCACATTATTTGGTCGCCTTTGCTTACTGCAAGAAAGTGATTGCCTACTTCTTGTGTGCCCATGATACAGGGCCAGGGCAGGTAGCATCTGCCATTAGTAAAGCCTATTATTTGGTACCTAAAGTTTTAACATATGCTATTCTGAATAGCTTGTGAAATGATGCCATCATTTAGTGATGGAAACTGACACAAGTTCAGTTTTTAATGCCCTGATGCAGGGTCAGTTTATGAAATTGCTTTTGCATGTTCTGAAACAGGAAACACAACCATACCATACCACCTGTTTTCATGTTTGTCTAAACATCTAATTTGACAGCTGCACACTGTAAAAGCTAACCTGTCTTGTAGTATGGAGATAGAGATGCTCATTTGTCCGTTTTGGAAATAGCACAACATCCTGAACATCTTTTCAAATGTTATGGGGAAACTTGAAAAGAGGAATTCTGGCTATGCTTCCTGTTTCATGCTTTTTTCAGATAAGCAAAACAGAAGATAGACACTAAAAGATGTATATTATCAGATTAAAATATAGTAGCAAGTCAGAACTAGGTTTGGCCCATTGAATCAATTGCATAAATGTTGACTTATGAAAATTCCCAATGATTTAGTAGACCTACTCTAATTGAAAATTACCACTGGATTTCAGCCATTATGTTCTACATTGGTCAAACAGAATGTAATAATGTAGGGGATCCATGATACCTTATAAATTAATACAAACACTGTGTACTATGGAGGACTTTTGGGCAAGGCCTTCAAGCTTGAGGGAGATCACAATTTTTTTAAAAAAAGGTTCAATTTTTACTCAAGGTCACACAATGTTTATTCATTTTCTCACAGACCAAAGTGACCAGTATCATAACCGTTTTGGGATCTGTTTGTAATTTTTTAATATCCACACAAGTTAATTTGCCATTTTAAAAAGTCACAGTTTTTCAATTGTATGCTGAATTTCCTGAATGTGGCTCTTATTCAGGAAATACAGTGGTGCCTTGACTTATGAACTTAATCCGTATTGGAATGGTGTTCTTAAGTCGAAATGTTCATAAGTCGAAGCACCATTACCCATAGGAATTCACTGAAAACTGATTAAGCCATTCCAGCTGAAGAAAAATAAATAAATAAATAAATAAATAAATAAATAAATAAATAAATAAATAAATAAAAAGAACACAGCAAGCCCGGTCGGAAGGCGCTGGGCTTTAAGAAGAAGAAAAAACCCTCCAAAAAAAACACACACACAGTAAAGCTACCTCCATTGCTGAGACTTTAAGAAGAAAAAAAACTCCAAAAACAAACAGCAAAGCCACCAACAACACAGCACAGAAACATACCTGCCCCAGCCAAAACCCACCCAGAACAGTCTTCGAGAACACATTACCACCCAGAACAGTTTTTTAAAAGGAGAAAACAGCAGCTTACCTCCCTGCAGACACACACACACACACACACACACACACACACACACACACACACACACACACACACACACACACACACACACACACACACACACACACACACACACTCAACTCTGAAGCAGAAGGAGGCAGCCCCAAGCCTCTGAGGACGATAACACAGTCTCTAACTGCCCAAAGTGAAAGAGCTACAGTACAAAGCAGCCTCATTGCCACCTACAATTAGAAATTTGAATTGCCCACCTTTTTCCCTGCCTTTTTTCTGTCCGTAAGTAGAAGCTTCGTTTGCAAGTCGAAACAAAATGTTGCAACCGGAGCTATTCATAAGTTGAAATGTTCGTAAGTAGAGACGTTCATAAGTTGAGGTACCACTGTAGTTTAAGTAAAAAATAACTATTGTACACACTGAAAAACAAGGTAGATTTGATTTAAATCACAATTTAAATCATGATTTAAATAAAAAAAACATTTTTTGACAATTTAAATAAAAATATTTTCAAATCATGATTTAAATTGTGATTTGAATGGCTTTTTTTTAAAAAAAAAATCATTTATTTTTATCCATCCTGCACCAAGAACATACCAAACATGGTCATTGGATTGTTTGAGAATTGTCTCTGTTGAGCTTGTGAAATAGTCACTTTGAACACAAACTAATATTATTTGAGCACTAAGAAAATTATTCACAGAGCTTTATTTATTGGATTTATATTATTTACTTATTTCACAGTTCTCCTCCACCCATTTTATCCTCAGAACAACCCTATGAAGCAGAGTTGAGAGAGAAAATAGTAGGCGTGTCATCACCCAAGTTATCTTAGTGTCTAATTTGGGATTTGAATCTGGTCCTTCCAGTCCCTAGTCCACCATCCTAGCTCTGCACCTGAATATAGGTGTTGCTATGTATTATCAGGTCTTTTCTAACTTACAGTGACCCTAATGGGGGTGGGGAGTTCAAAAATGTGAGCCATTCAAGGAGTAGTTTACCACTGACACATACCCCAAAGAGTCCCCATGGATTTTAACCCAGGGATTTGAGCCTAGCTCTCCTGAGTTCCAACCCAACACCATATCCACTACATCACACCCACTGTTTCCAAATACCATTTTATAATATGTTCATTGAAATCCAGGTGGCAATGATAGGGAGTCTTGTATGGATTTTTTTAAAGTATTCCTATTGCACAATGACTATTTGAATAATTTAGAAGAGTAAAGGAAACATTAATCTAAAAATTACAGTATCATCCTATTGTGAATTCCAGGCTGCTCTAGAAGTGAAGATGAAATCCCCATTACTAAACCTTAAAGCCATCCTTAAAACATTACTGGATTAATCAGTATATTTGGAATGATTAATGCTTTGATTACAGATTAAAAACATGAACTGAGCTGATGAAACAGAAGTGAGGCTTCTGTAATATCCTGAACTGTGACTGAAACAAAAAACTCCCAGCTTTTTCCTCTTGCAGTCTAGGATGGGGGCTACACTGGCACCCCCTGAACCCATTGATGTCTGCATCTCTCACCCCATTGATCTGCCACCACTGAATTTGCTGCTAATGGTGCAATGGCAATAGCAGAAAACCCAACACTTCCCCATTTAAAACAAGGTCTGTGCTCCCTGTGTACCTCATTTACAAGCAGAATGTAATCCCTTCCATGCTAGCTTCACTGAGCTAGCACGAAAACAAAACAGGGAATAGGTAAAGGTGTCCAGGAGAAAAGAGGAAGACTGGAAAAATAATTTTACTTCCTGCTGGTGTTCTCATCTGCCATGTCTTTGAACATGGGGTGGAATCTTGAGTAGGGCAAAACTGTACCACCCTAGTGTCAAACTTAATTTTTATTTCCATTGTGTGGGCTGGAGGAGGAAGAAGAGAGCTTAGCCTGCTCTAATAAAATTGCAGTTTTGAACAGAAAAAAGTGATTCCCTTGGATGTGTGCCAGGGACATATTATCAGTGTGAACAAAAATGTCTTAATATATGGTGGCAGCTTCCCTAAGGATACAAGGAATCTCTTGCATTGGAGAAGCACAGAAGAGATCGTCCTCTATATTGGTATTAACTATAGAGGGATCCCCAGGAGTGGTTGTGGAGATAATGATGGAACCTATTTCCCCTGGCATTTTAAAAAAAGATCATTATTACATATTTATGTTTTATTGACGTCACATAGCGGCCTAGAACTAGTAGTATTTAAACATCTGAATCATCGTTGTTGGTCTATGCACTATGAGGTGATAGCATTCCGACTGAGTATTGAGTCTACTTTTGTGAGTTTCTTTACCAGAATTCAGTTTACCATTTAAATTTTGGATTGAATGTATGTAGCTGCTGTTAGACAGCACTGCACCGAGGCCTGCTGTGTGCTTCATCTCAGGATAATAAGTGATGAAAGATAGTGAAGATGTAGGCTCCTGAACTTGCTTGTGTGCAGCTGTGTCTTGCTTAATCACTGCCAGATGTCTTGCACAGTGAATGCATTTGCTACTGTGTGATTTCCTATCTGCTAACCTTGTATCATCTCTGGCTTCTTATTTGAATCTTGATGAAGGAACAGAGAGAGTGCAGGAACACTGCCACAGACAGTCTGCAATGGTTTTTCTACTGAAGATGGATAAGGTCTTTTATTATGGCATGAGCAGGGTTTTGGAACCTAGCCTCCCTACAGAATCTGCAGTCCAACCTTCTAAGGAGCAATCATTTTATGTCATGCATTCACCAAGTAGAAGTTCAAAGCATCATTAAAGGCTGCCTATGAAACAATACAAAGAATATCAAAATTTGAAAGAAACTGCAGGACATTTTGCTAGTGTTCCTTTAAAAGTGACAAGTATTACTTCTTCTGTAGGAAAGATATAGACAACTTTCACTAACAGCTTTGTTATGCCTTCATTAGTTCCCTAAATAATGGATTACAGCTGATATCACTATTTGCAATATGTTGTTCTTTCCCTTCCTGTATTTGGGCAGTCAGTAAGTACACCTGACACAAACAAAGGCCCAAGCCGTGCTGAATCAAGTCTTCCTGAAAGCTAGGCTCACAGATCGCTATTTTTCAAAGTAGTGGTGGGGAATCTGAGGCGATGGGGCCAGATTTGTCATACATATTGCAGCTGAAATCTAGACTTCAGTAGTTCCCCGGATGTACAAATTAAATGCTATAAAGATGTTAGTGTGTTGATTCCACACTTTTGCCCCTGATCCTACCTACCACTGTAATGCCCCCGCCCCCAGGAATTTCTCTGAAGTAGAACTTGAACATTGGGCTAAAAGAGGTCCTTCATTCTTGACTTAGTAAATTATGGTTATATCTTGGGCTCCATGGATAAGGGCTAGATCATGCAATTTTTTGGGGGGGGGGAAGGGTATAATTTTCTCAGTGTATGTTTTCAGTCTCCAGTGGAAGGACTGCCTACATGGGTCTTCATCTAGTTTTCATATAATGAAGACAGACAACTTTTTATTTGCTGCGACGTACGTACCTGTTGTTCACTGGAACATATACATCATTTGTGGTGTGTAAATAGACTGCCTTTGAAGGTAAAAAGGAAATACTGTATTTTACTGTGTATAAAACAACCCCCTAAGTTTGACCCTTGATGGAGGAGGAGGAGCAGTTAATGGGCAACTGCTCCTCCACCTCCATCTGCTGCTGCTGTTGCTGTCTCCTCTGCCTGCCCGATTACCTCCTGCAGTGCGACTGATGACTGCTGGTGCTCACCTCCAGCTCACATCACTGCCTTGTCCCCTGCCCTAAGGAGATTGTGGGAGGAGGTGATCTGGTGGCAGCAGGAAGAGAGCACATAAATGCTTGTTTGCCTTTGCCTCCTCATGCCTCCACCATCGGAGGGGACAAGGCGGGCGACGTGAGCCCCAGCAGTCACACTGGAGGAGGTAATCAGACGGGCAGTGAAGGCATCAGCAAGAGGCGCCCGAGCGCGTGTGACTGCTCCTTTGCCTCTGCCTCCTCCTCTTCCTGCTGCTGCTGCCTCGGGGCCACCAGAGGGGACAAGCCATGAGCTCTGGAAGAGGCAATTGGGCAGCGGCGGTGGCAGGAAGAGGCGCCCAAGCACGCACACAACTGCTTCCTTCCGTGTATAAAATGACGCTCAATTTTTCCTCTAATTATTTTAGGAAAAAGTGTCTTTTATACACAGAAAAATACGGTAAATTGGGCACATGTTTGAAGTGTCCATTCTGAAGGCAAAGAACCATAACCACTCTGCACAGCTCAGCAGAACCCATTTCATATCCGTTGTCAAGGATGAATTAGCTATGGGAATGTTGTGTTTTTACATGATCGGTTTCTGTTAGCAGCAACGTTCCCTCTAATTTTCCACTAGTGCAGGGTGGGGCCCCCGCCTTGTGTACACTGGGTTCTGACTGCAACTGGAAGCAAATGTATGGCAGCACTGGCTCAGCTGAGGAGCCCTGATGTAGCACTGCACGGCCATGTGGCTTAGAGGGAAAGTTGCAGTGCAAATAAAATGTCTGTTTAGATGTGTTTGTGTGTCTGTGTCTCTGTGTGTATAGATAGGTAAGTAGATAAGCAAATAAATATATGGATAGATAAAAAGATAAACAGATCTATATAAAATAAGAAACATTTTTCTCTTTAGCTTTGCATGTCAGATTCATGGGTTTTTAAGTGATTCATATTAATTCATAAATTACAAATGCACTGAAAATCTTGTTATAAGCTATTCAAAATTGTAATCAAGTATAATAGATCCATTGTTTAATTCCAGCTAAAATAACCCGTATTGTTTGCTTTTAACAGACAACAATCAGCTGAAGACCTTGCAAGAGTACCAGCGAATTCCACCAGCAACATCTTGAATAGACTTCTAGTTAGCTACGATCCCAGGATAAGACCAAATTTCAAAGGTAGGTTAATGTATAACAAGACTAGTTTATTTTGTAATTACTTAAGAGTCCATAAATTGGTACCAATAGCCAATTCTGTTTGTTTAATCCTGTGAACCAGTTAGACATTTGCTGAAAGTGAGACTAGATCAGATTCCAACCTCAGTATAGCCAGAGGTGAGGTCTTCTCTGTAGAAACAACTCAGTTGTGGAACTCCTAAAGGAGCTTAACCTGCCTCCATCGTTGTTGAACTCCTGACAGGAGCCAAAATTGTATTCTTCTGTGGGATCCTAAGGTTTTAAAACTAGCTTTTGAAATTGTTTTTGATCCATTTTTAAGGAATACCATTATCTCTTTTATTGTACATTGCTTTGGGAGCCCTGGTGGGCAGGATAGTGCTTGACATATACTTTTAATAATAACTTTATGAAATAACAACAACAATTATAAACAGGATAATAATGGATTCTTTTAATTTTAGCTTGGTTACCCAACAGAAGCTTAAATCATAAAGTTACATTTTCAGAGTTAGATTATCATATAATCAGGAATCTCCTTTTCTGGAAACGAATGCCCTGTAATAGCATATTCAGTCCATACCATTTATGATGACTAAAAGTCTTTCCCTCTCCTGTGTTTCAGTACTACCTCATACTACCTTGCATTGTTTCACCTTGAGAAATCCCAATAACTCAAGTTATATGGCCATGAAAACTCTCAAAATTGCCAGGAAATACTGTATAATGTATAGTATGTTGCAGCATTTAGGAAACTCATCTTTAAGCAAATGTGAATTATACTTTTAGAAGAGATAGCTATGTTAGTTTTTTGCATTTCAGACAAAAACAAAGGTAAAATAAAAAAATAAAGAATTAAAAAATGTTGTGATACCTGGAAGATTCACCGCTATATTTTAACATGAGCTTTCATGGACAGATCTACCTCCTTAGACATTATACTGAAACTTGTACTGGAGTGTTTTGTTTTTACTGACATGTTCATCAACAAATCCTCTTTTATTAAAGTGTGTGTCTTTAATAATATCTGATACACTTATGTATTCAGCCATCATGCAGTTTTTGTGACATGGAACATTTAATGACTGGCATGAACCAAGAGGTATAAGCACTATATACAAGGAAGGTTGGGAACAACTAATCAAAAGGCACAATACACCAGTTTGGTAGTGTGAAGAAAAAACAGCAGTGCACTAGTACTTTTTCCAGCAACAGGAATGTAGGGGAGGGGACAAAATGAACACAGGATGCTGCCTGTAGCCCCTGGTCCATGCATTATCCATGCATGATATAGACCTTGGATCATTTTGGCCACCTAGGATCCAAAGAGATTACCCCCCTCTTCATAGGGACCACAAAACCAGAAAATATGGTATTAATATAAGGGTCAGGTAAAGAAGGTGAATTCAGATTCACTGAAGTTCTTACCAAATGGTTATTCTTCTCTTTCACGTCCAGTGTCCACACATAAGGGGAAACAGATGGGGCATGGGTTCCGCTTTGCTTTTTGGAACTTTCTGTATCTAATGCATAATAATTGAAGCATTCTCCTTGAAGTCTCATGCTGGTACCAAAAGAGATGTGATGGGGGTAATCTGTATTTTATTTTTAAAAAACCCTTTCATAACAATTGTGCGGCAATGGGAATGCAGTTATGAACAGGGCAGCAACACTGGGCAGAAGATGTTATAACCCTTTCCCTATATGATTATCCTAATCAAATGACTGCTCCTCCAGAGCTATTATTAGACTATCTGGGTGAAAAAGGCAGGTAACTGTATTGTGCTTGTAGAATCCCTACATTTTCCCCAGCAGGGCTAATAATAGCAGTTAAAGCAAGAGGGAGATTCAGAGTGGAAACCTGCAATTGCCACTGTTCCAAATAAAACTGCTTCTGTGTCTGTTTTGGGGCTGAAAAGGAAACTCCGGGGAATAATGAAAAAAACATAATTTTTTCTGACCTTTAAACAAATGGCTCCATGCATGCCAAGGAGCCAAAAAGAAAAGTGAACAAGCTGACCCCCTGCTGCCATTAGATGTTTAAATAGGCTAATTTCTCCTGTGATTGTTGCCCTTATTCAGTTGCAGCTTGAAATATAGTTGTAAATCTTTCAGCATTTCTGCCTTTCCTCCCTTCCTTCTCACTCTACAGGTCTAAAAATGGAAATATATTAATTCATTTTTGGTATCAGAAGATGGGGAAAAGTGGAAATAGAATTTCTTGACAGCTTTGAGTCTGATATTCATTTTTCTATGTATATTTTAGGAATCCCAGTTGATGTAGCAGTCAATATTTTCATCAACAGTTTTGGATCAATACAAGAGACCACTATGGTAAGACATTTCATTTATTTACTAGCAGGGGAACTTGGGTTTGCCTTAGTCAGTAAAGATATTAATTTAATAAAACAAAGGCTTCAATCAAAGTTATAATGCTGCCAATATTGGACATGCTGGAATGGAGTCAACAGTTGTTAAAATGACAAAAAGATAACAATGAACTATTCATTCATTCATTCATTCATTCATTCAAAGCATTTAAAAGTCACCTTTTGGATGATTTTCTGGTTGGAATCTTGCTGGCACAGGGCTGATGACATCATCAACTGCAGCTTTTTTTATCTCCCTCAGATTCTGAGGCTCCCTAGATATCCCTTTCAATTTGGGGGAACCTTATCTGGGTTTGGGGGGGAGCTTTTAATGTCCAAAAATCAATTGCTGGTGGTTCAATTGCTTACAGCTATTGAGAGTTTACACTGGCATACTAGAGCCATGGGGGTGTCTTGGTCCTGAAACTGGTAGGGTTCAGCTTTACTTACTCCCACTCCTAAGCTGAGCTTCAGTGACTCCCACTCCTAAGCTGAGCTTCAGTGAGAGTTAAAATTACTCTACAGTTTGTGTTCCAGAAATAGAAAACGTCAGGTATATTTGTATACTTCAGAAATGGATCCACTACCCTTATAAGGATATTTGTTCATCTTTTAAGGGAGATAAACTTGCTGCCTCTAATAATAATTAATTTCCCCATAGCAATGAGTCTTGAAGGTGAAGTGAATATGATTACTTTAAAAAGAAAGAGGGGTGGCCAAACAACTCCTCATGCATTAAATGAATGCAAAAATGTGTAACATAAATATACTCACTTGCTGTATCTTTCTCATACCAGCACTCTTCACGGCTGTATCCCTCACTGGCCCCCAGTTAGGTGTTAGTATAAAGTAAGCCCTATGTTGCACATGTTTAGAGAGTTTTTGTTGTTATTGCTGGGGGTTGGGGATGACTATTGACCCATTGGGGGAGACAAATTGAAATACAAGAAGCATTGGGATAATGAAGAATTTGCCTTTCTGGATGAGTTTGAGTACTTCATGTACCTGTGGTGCACAGTGCACATCCCAAGATTCTTTGCCTTAAACCTCACCCCTCAAACATAGCTCTTTTTTGCTTGGGAAGGTGGCAGCAGGGTTTAGCATTTTGCGTGCCTAGTGGCTGATTGCTCAAAAAGGCGTTTGGAGCTGTTTCAGTGGTCATAATGAACCCTTTTAAAAAAACTTTCTTTTTTTTGTATCGTCACAGAATTCAAGCTGCATCTCTGTTGGTTTGCTTTCACTAAATTAAACATTCTGTCCTGCACACCAGAATACTCTTTAAACTGATTTTTCTATCTCTTTGCATATATATATATATATATATATATATATATATATATATATATATATATATATATATATATATATATATATATATATATATATATATATATATATATATATATATATATATATATATATATATATATATATATATATATATATTGTATATATTCATAGATATTACAGGTATAAAATTCATCCTGGGATCCACTCCCCTTGTAATTACCTCCCCTTATTTTAAGAACTCTTTATCACCAGCTACATTGCTGTAGGCAGCTCCATTCTGTTCTGTTAAACCAAAGTCCCCTCTGAACATTTTAGTAATGCTCCATTTACTATTCCTTCTGCAACTATGAAGAAGATTTAGATGCAACTAGAACTCAAAAAGATCTCTGTAGTGCTGTCATCATATCCTTGTCTGTGTGCCAATTAAATATTGTTATTATGTATTTTTTCCTTTATTCTATAGCAAAATTTAAATAAAAACATGTTATTTTTTCAATAAAAGTAACATTTTGAAAATCAGTAGGTTATCATACGGCTTGGAAACCCCATTCTTGAAACAATTGTTTATGCTGTATGACTATAGTTTATTATCTCCATTGATCTTTTTGTCCAGTATTGGCTCCATTCCAGAAGAGAAGAAATGTCATTGGCTGAGAAGGGTCTAACATTCATTATTATTTATATTTCCCTCTGATGAAATCAAGGTGGTGTGTATGGCTATCCCTAGAGATGGGCACAAACCTCAGTTTGGAAGTTGTGCCTGTTCATATGCGTGGCACCAAAGGTGCTGGGTATTCCTTTCCCCTCACCACCCTGGCTGGATCCCTCACTCACTAGCTGTTATGCGCTCCTCCCCTCCTCCTATTTGGCTATTCAACCAGTCTCCAGCAGGAGCATGGGCTTCTCTGCCCTACCTCTTTGGCTGATCAACTACTTAGGCAAGGAGGCAGAACAGGCAATCCCATGTTCCTGCTGGTTGAACAGCTGAGGAGGAGGAGGAGGAGAGGTGCTTGCTCCAACTTGTGAGTGGGCCATTGGCTGGGGAGGTAGAGGAGTGGAACGTGTGGCACCTGTTGTACCATGCACATGAACAGGCACGAAATTCTGAACCAGGGTTTGTGCCCATCTCTAGCTGTCTCCAGTTTGTCCTCGCAATAGCCCTCTGAGGTAGTTCAGATTGAGAGAATGTGATTGAACCAAGTTCATCCAGTGAGCTCCATGGCTGAATGGGGACTTGAATCTAGATTTTGTCAAATTCTGACTATCCACCCCTACCCCATTTCCCCTTCTGAAACTGGGATGGAGAAGGCCTCCCTCGAGTGGATTGTTGTCTTACTCTTATTCATTATTTACATCCCCACCCAATTTTACCCTTCCAGTAGTAGTTTACTTTTAAACAAGTTTGAATGCATTAAAAAAATCAAATTCTGGAGCATAAAAAATACCACCCCTTATGAACAGAAATACCAGTGGTTAGGAAGAGTCACAGGTCCATCTGTGGGAAGCGACAAATGGAATATATTTGTCAGAGGATGCTAAGTTTTATCTCACATGGATCTGGTTATCTGACTCAGCCTTGTTTTTTTTTCATATTTACATGGCCCACCCTTTTCTCCTTTCTAGTAACATAATAAGCACGATTTTCTCCTGAATTACTAGCCTTCTTGATTAATATACTGTATTGCTTTCCTTATTCCTCTTTTATGTGGCTAAAGTAGAGCAGGCTTTAGTAACTGAAGTTTCCTTCCTCTTTCCTCTTTATGCATTTGTGTGTATTTATGTGTTTGATTGCTAATTCCTATGGCCAAATCCCTACTAAAACTTTTAGTCTCAAAAAGTGCTGCAGAGGAGACAACCTAAAAATTCTCAATCGAAAGCAAATATATTAATCACAAATTACAAAGGAATAAATGCAAACAGTGTGGGTGTGATATATAAAGCAGTATATAGCCAAAATACATGGCTATATAGTACATGGGCAAGGTGAATGCAACAGTTATACAGGACTCCAGATATAGTACCAGTAGTGGTTTCAATGGCAGTGAATCCACACAGATGTTTCATGAATACTTCTTTTTAGCCTTTAATTAGACTTGGGAAATAACACTGCATCTTTGCAGATACTGTAATCTGTCATAGGGTGGTTATGTTTCCACATAAAGCTGGGCTGTCTTTGAAGAAGAACTCATAATGGAGCTATACCTGGAATTCTGTTAGTCTGTTTACATATGGTTAGGTCAACCCTGCTCACATATTGTTTGTATTCATTCTTTCTCATTTTAAATACTACTATACTTATCTTGTCCATGCCTTGTTTGTATTTATTCCTTTGAACTCTTTGAATATTGCTGTGGCTATAATTTATGATTGTGTGCCTTAGTTACCCAATGCTTGCCTCTTCTGTTTGTGCTCCACCAAAGCATTTAACTATAACTAAAACTTTGTTGTATTTTTGAAGATGTGGATCAATTATTCTGGGAAATGATTACTGTTGCTGCTGCTGCTGCAAATGGTTTAGTGAAGTGTCATTTTGAAAGTGTTGAAATGCAGTTCATAGGCTCGACTTTGCGTGTTGTTGTTTCTCTACCAGGCTAATGTCCATTAATAACATGTTTCAAACAGGATTATAGAGTTAACATCTTCCT
The DNA here is from genome assembly GCF_051106095.1 of Pogona vitticeps. NCBI lineage: Eukaryota > Metazoa > Chordata > Lepidosauria > Squamata > Agamidae > Pogona > Pogona vitticeps. The sequence goes on from NC_135787.1 coordinate 47,660,901, forward strand.
GAGACAAAAGTGGAATGATCCTCGACTGAAACTGCCAACGGACTGGAAAGGATCCGAATCATTAACAGTGGATCCCACCATGTTTAAATGCTTGTGGAAACCGGATCTATTCTTTGCAAATGAAAAGAATGCCAATTTTCATGATGTCACGCAAGAAAATATCCTTCTGTTTATATTCCGTGATGGAGATGTCCTCGTTAGCATGAGGTTTTTTTTTTTTTACTTTGAATTGTAAACTTCCTTATGACTTCATAGATAAAAATAACTACTTGATTAATTTACAGTCAAATTTTATATTAAAGGGAATACATATTCCCAGCCAGTAAAATCTTTTCTGTCCTTTAATGTGACTTCTTGAAAGACACAGGTTTTAACCATCAGACTTAGGACTGTAACTACCTGGCCACAAAACATAGCACACTAAATGCATGATACCTGATTGACAAAAATCATGTACTATGACAAACTGATGTCTCTAGAATAAGGGGACACCTTTCTAAAAATGATCAGCCTACATGCTGAATACATTGCCTATGAATACAGATCATTTTTTAAAGTTTAAAATTAGCACACAGATCTGTTACCTAGGTAAGGACAAATGTGAATGACTGGGAGAGATTTAGGATATTTTTTCAACCAGCTTTTTAAATCTAAAAATCTCTGTGCCAATGAAATTTTCCAAAGAAAAAATCCCATTGGAGGTTTTAATTTGTTTGTACATGGTGGCAATTCATTTATTTATAAAAAACAGATGGAAATGCAGGTAAAACTTTCTCCCATCTGCATGTACTGGTCACAATCTGGATTAGACCTGTGAATGCTTATTTAGAGTGAAAGGGCACCCTTTAACTGCAAGCAAAGTCTTAGGTGTAGCATGAAGACAAGTCTTTGGAAGACAAGGCCTAAGTGGCATCCAGCTATGAATCTGGGGAGTTGCTTTGGTCAGTGTGCATTTTAATGAAAACTTGCCTCTGAAATGCTTGCATTGACTACAATTACACATTAATATTTGCACCATTCCTAATTTTTATGCCATTCTCTAGACACCACTTTATGTATGAATGGACATATATTACAGAAAAATGCATAGGGAAGTCATATATCTGCAAAAATTCTCTATAAACATGGGTTGTATTTGGGAAGGTGGCTTGCAAACAACACCATGTACAAAATGCAGAAATCAGGAAGACTATGCATACAAATATATATAGTATGGATTTTTGTACTGACTTTTCAAATATCCTCAGAGTGGTGCACAAGAGGAGGAAATGAACATAAAATTAGAACAGGGGGAAAATGCTAATTGAACAGATTTGTCTGTCCTTATGTCTCACATATCATTCTGGATATGCATTTGGAAAAAATAATGCTGCAAACTTCTGTAGAAACATATGCATAGGCAACTAATGATATTTGATCACAATAATATGAGGCACAGAAAACACACATATATGTTTTCTGTACTTCATAATGTTGTGATAAAACTGCAGTAGATGCCTATTATGAATCTGTCTTCATATGAACATGGTATATGCTGAGGTACTACATCAATTGACAAGAAAGCACTGGGAAAATTAATCTTGTTTATAAACTTTGGTTTATATTTCCAGATTATCCATTACGCTGTCATGCCCGTTGGACTTGACCTTATTTCCTATGGATACACAGCGTTGCAAGATGCAGTTGGAGAGCTGTATGTAAATTAGATCACGGATATAAATATTTCTCTTTTTTTTGTTGCAGACAGAAATTGAACCAGAACATGTGCTACATTGTACTGTGTAATGTGAATTATTGACATTTCTTCATAAAATTATTTCTAGCAGCCTCTGTCATTTAAATGTTTCTCTGTTACAGTGATAATTATTTGTGGCACAGTTATTCCAAGGATCAAACTAAACATTATTCTAAACATACAGCATGCAGTTTCCCTTCTTCTTTCTATACCTTTGCAAGTTAGCATACAAGACCCTAATCCAGATTGGGAACATCACGCTGGCTTTAAAAAGGGAAAGGCTGCTATACCAATGAACACTTTGCCATCCTTTTTTAACCTCCGACCAGAGGTGTTGGGAAATGTAAGCTTCATCTGCCATACACAGCATGCAGCTGGGCTTAATGAAGGTCCAGCCCCCAGGACTGGAACATCTACTCATGGGTCCTGCTGCAGCACTGGTCCAACACATCCTTCCAATTGCACCCGGAGCACCACTCTGTTCGTGCTCAGCTGGCCACTCAGCACTTATGCAGGGAGACTTCTCCTCCTGCCTGGAGTGGCCAGCTGACCTGGAAGAGAGTGGCACTCGGGGCATGATTGGAAGGATGATTAGGACTGGCTCCACAGCAGGACACATGAGTGGATGATCTGGCCTCGGGGGCTGGACCCTTGTTAAGTCCAGCTGTGCTGGGATATTCATATTTCTATACAAATACAATTACCTCCATCTCTAGTTATTTCATAACTTCCCAGTGCTAGAAATTAGAATTACACCCTGATAAATTCTTGATAAATAAAATAACTATTGCATGTCATGCAAAATAAAGCAGTGAAAGCACCTGGTGGACATCCTTGAAGATGTTCTATGGGAAGGGCTCTTTAGTAGGAAAAAATACAGGGAGACCCATTTCCAAAGCATGGCTATCCCTTTCATTATGCAGAGTGAGGCAATTACCTCAGGCAACAGGTGCTGGGAGTGGCCCATCTCCTCTCCCACCACTCAGTCATCTCGCAGCAGGCCCCAGACCATTTGACTATGTTGAATACAGAGCTGTGTATCCTCCTGCACTCTCTGTAGTTAGGCTTCATTCCTATACCAAGTATCTTACTCAGCTATTACTCTTGTACATACATATCTGCACATAGAATTGGAAGAGTGACGCCACCTTCTCCTTGGCTTCAGGCAACAAAAGGTAATGCTCTGAAGGAGATATCTGGAGCAGGGCTTCAGGGGACAGACTTTAACAAGTGAACAGGTTTTTGTGAGAAAAAGTGGTTCTTCCAGTAATGTGGTCCAAGGCCATTTGGGGCTTTGAACTTTGCCTGGAAACATATGAAGTCAGTACATATGTTTTGGAGATATGGTAAGATATGATGGGCATGATGAACACACATTATGAATTAAGATGCCACATTCTGAGATAAAAAGTATAAGGCAAACATCTATATTTAATTACTGCATCTGTTATTTCTCCTCTCTCTCTCTCTCTCTTTTAGTTGGTTACACTACTGATGATTTACGATTTATCTGGCAATCTGGTGATCCTGTTCAACTAGAGAAAATAGCTTTGCCTCAATTTGACATCAAAAAAGAAGATATTGAATATGGCAACTGTACCAAATACTATCAAGGAACTGGTATGTCGTTTCATTAATTCAGTATGAATTCAGCTATACAGTAAAACTCCATTCATCTATAGCAGGGACATGCAAAGAGTGGCCTTGTCACCTCCAAATAGTCTCCTAAGGATGATTTTGCAGCTACAGACACTGCTACCAAATACTCCCCTGCCCCCAGCAACAAACAACATATTGCTGCTCTTGGAAGCTTTGAGTATTTTGCTTTTTAAGCAGGTGGAAGGGGCCCTTTGTTGCATATTTAACACATTTTTTAAACCAGAATTGAACTTAATGGCTACTTCTAGTTTAGTTCTTTTCCTTTTTAGTATTTTGGCTGTCCATGTGGCCCCATATGGAGCAGAAGATTTGGCCTCTTGACCTGCCAGATTTGCCCATGTCTGTTATATACTGTATAGTTGGTGGCCATTAGTCACATCCCAATATTATTTTATTTGCTTGATTATTCTGAGAGAGATGCTAGGTCAAATTAATGATTATATAATCACATGAATCATAAATTGATGAGAAAGATGAATTAACAGTGTGGAGCAATAATTTGGGTTTCATGTTTTTTTGCAGCAGTTCCATATAAGTAGAACTGGAACATTTTTGTTTTTTTATACTGGGTAATACATGTGGGATGTCCATTCATAATTCAAATTGCATGATGGCTGGCATGTTCTGTGCTTCTACTAGAACTGCTCCAGTCTTTATATACAAGATTGGTTGGCTGGTTTGTTAGTTGATTAGGAAGAGTAATAACCCCCCTCATCTAAAAAAAAACCAACGCAAGTACAGTGGTGCCCCACGAGACAGGCGCTCCGTTTAACGACAAAACCGCTTGACGTCAATGTTTTTGCGATCGCAAAAGTGATCGCAAAATGATGTTCCCTATGGGGGAATTTCGCTTTACGATGATCGGTTCCCTGCTTCGGGAACCGATTCTCACAAAGCGATGATTTTTAACAGCTGATCAGCGGTTTTAAAATGGCCGCCGGGTAAACAAAATGGCCGCCCACTCTTTTCTAAGACGGATTCCTCGCTGCACAGGCAGCAAAAATGGCCGTGCTATGCAGGATCTTCGCTGGACGGTGAGTTTCCAGCCCATAGGAATGCATTAACCGGGTTTTAATGCGTTTCTATGGGCTTTGTAAAATCGCTTTACAACGTTTTCGTTCTACAGCGATTTCGCTGGAATGAATTAATGTCATAATGCGAGGCACCACTGTACCTGACAGTGTACTTTTAAAAACTAATCAACAATATTTTATTTAAAAATTAACATGTAAGAAAGAGAGGGATAAACATTCAGGGAGCATGAAACAAGCACCAGCACCTTGATAGAGTTGAAGTATGTATCAAAAGAAAAGAAAAACCAGCAAAGGACAGGTGAAATGAAGCTGGTATCTCCCATGAGCAGGACCTTTGTAACTGCAAGACCATCTTAATGAATTATCCTCCCCAGTTCTCTACCAGGGGCTTGAGAATTTTCTTCTCTTTGGAGCTCAGAAGACATTTGGCTAGTTAGGCATTGAGTCTTGTGCTCGTCATGACTTTGCAGGCTGTTAATATGTGGCTATTATTAGTTCAGCTCTTACGTATGTTCTTGTTTTTCTTTGACGAGTCGTTCTTGTTTCATTGCCACTCCACTGCGCTGTATTTTATGTTATACAGTTTTGTCGTCTCTATTGTATACAGTATTGCTGTTTTCACCATAAGATTCTTTGTGTCTCACAGATAAAGAAACATTGTGTATATAAATTGCTGCAACAAAATAAAATTATGTATTTTTCACCACCACAAGCTCTTTGTTCTGCCCACGGGAAGAACATTGCTGATGAACAGGGCGGGTGGTTATCCCAGGGTGGGTTATCCCATTTATTTGAGTAAATAATGTCTCAGACCAGTGTCTGCCTTTGTAGCACACAGGGCTTGCAATTACATGCCAGGGAAGTGCCATATTTGAATAAACGTGGTACAATATGCCACATTATTTGCATACATACTGACTGATTTGTCACAGACATGCAAGATATCAGCAAGAGCTCTTTTTCTGGAAGATGAGCCTGAATAGAAGCACTGACTAACTCTTCAGATTACTCTCAGTTTCAGTGCATACAAGACTTATTAAGTGATAAGTGCTCATTAAGTGAACAAATGAATAGATTCATTTCCTCTTCTGTTGCTACTACAGTAAAAGCTTCCTAAACGTAATTTGCTATATCTGTTTTTATGCAGTTTAGCTGCAGATATTTCTGGCTTTGACAAATACTAGAGCATTAACCTATTGCACTACAGAGGCTGATACCATTCATAGTCAGCATCTAGAGATTGTGACAGGCCATGTAAGACAGAGAAGCAATCATCCCTCCCTCACAGCGGTTTGTGGGGCAGACTAGCTGAATGACTCACACTCACTGGAGTATGTCATTCACCAATTCATTAGTTAATTGTGAAGATTTATAATTGGCAAATAGCTTCTGCGTAAGTACACTGTAACAAGGTGAAGAAACTGATATCCTGTTTTGGGGGTGGAAATACCTTATGTTCTTCAGATTGCAGGAGCAAGTTATACAATATTATTTATATATTTAAATGTGAATGTATTTATATTAATCACTTAATACAGCTAGGTCTTTAATACCTATTTAAAAGGATTTAACTTATTTATTTCTTATTTTTTTGGAATCAGAAACCAAATGCATGATTTACTTCATTTGTTACTAAACTTTGCTTGCTTTGGTAATTCAGAGTCACCTATTCTCTCTTTGTTGCACTTTGGTAGGTTTTGTAGCATCTTTTTAGCATGATTTATTTATTTATTTATTTTCATCCTGTTCTAAATTTTTTATTTAATTTTTAATCTAGCAGCGGGGACTCAGAAAAATATTTGTAATCCACAATTAAAATCTACCAATTAAAATTTGAAAACTATAATGTACAAATCTTTTAAAACATGATTTTAAACCTATATATCATTTTTTAAAAAAAACCCTTCCTCATCTCAATTGCTTACTGATTCCCTGAACACCTCTCTAAAGAGGTACGTTTTCATTTAGCAATGGAAAGAAAGAGTTAAATGGGACAGTTGGACCTCTGGAGGAAAGAAGTTCTATGATCTCTTTGTCATGACGGGACCATGGATCAAATTGTAATAGTGTAGAACCAGAATTCTGGGCATATCGTGGTGAATGTAACCACGGGGATGCATATTTTTCCTTGTTCTAGTCTAACAGAATTAGGATCAAGATGGTGACTAAATCAGTGAATATATGTATGCATAAGAGAAAGCTTGTAAAAATACTGTACAAGCAGAAGGAAGTTTGGGATAGTGTGTTGTTTTCTCTTTTCGCTATTTTTATGAGAGAAAATTGTTATTCTGAATATTTTTTAAAAATGGTTGGCCTCCCTTAATGTAAAACATACGTGCTTTATGTTGTGACTAAGAATGCTATGCTTTGCATTTGAAAGATAATATAAGGCTTTTAGTCAGAGCACAAGTGAATTTCTGACCCAACACAAACAGCTGAACACATAAAAGTCATAAATAGTATGGAAAATGAAATAAGAATTTGACAATCTGTGGAGTCCATTTATAAATGGCGTGGAAAGCATTCCACTAGCTCAAGATCATGAAAGAGGAGGATCAAATAACTAGTACGTGATTGTCTTCAGGACATTATTTGTACACCTCCCTCCCCCATTTTAATGGGTTGCATTTTGTACTGGGTCTTTTTCACACTAGCCACCAACTATTTAAAGTATTTTACTCTAAAATTTTGAACATCATTTATGAGGGTGGTTGATTATTATGTTATGTGATTATTATGAACATGTGATTTCCAAATCCAGTGACAGAATGAATCCTGTTTTCAGCAAATCTTATGTGACCCTAAGTCTTGAATTGCCTCCTGGAGAGCAGAGTCATTGTAATTAAAACAACATTTTATTTTATTCTTTTATTTTAAAAATCAAGAGTAACTCATTTTTACTCAATCACACAGTTAAAGATAATTACAAAGATTTCTATTACACAGAAAGTAGAATGTGCTGCATTGCCACATTGGTTAGACACATAGCACAACTTTTATATTTTTGTATATATACTGTACTTACCAAGATGATGTAAAGGTAATTCATACTATGCAAATAGAACTGTCTTTACCACTGCTGTAATGTAATGGTTCCCTTATTAGTATGTAATGGGTTGCCAATACTGCTATTTTTGTAATAATACTTCAAGGCCCCCCAAGCTGCTTCCAGACTGTAGGGGCCCATACATCGTCTGAAACATCCAAATATGGAAACTCCCTGTTCATTCTTCCAAACTAAATATGAACTCAAGTTAGGTCAGGTTCAAATGTTCTACATGACTTTCTTGGGTACCAGATGGAGAAGAATCTTAAAGTACGGCAGGTTTCTTGGCGATGTTAGCAATCCCATTCTGTACGTGTGTACTCAGAGTTGGGTACCCAGTGTGGTGTAATGGATGGAGTGATGCACCAGGACTCATGAGGCCTGGGTTCAAATCTCTACTTAGCTATGGAAACTCATTAGGGAAGTGGATCTGGTAAAGCCACTCCTTAAATAGCTCACTTACCTTGAAACCCCTATTAGGGTCACTAAGTTGGTTCTGACTTGATGGCACATAACTAACTACTCAAAATTAACCCCTTCATTTTAATGGTCCTTACCTCTGGGTTAAGAGGGTGCCTGTGAATTTACATTTGAGGTGAGGGGTTTGTAGAAGCACAAGTACTTATGCATGTTTATTTCTTCAAAGGTTATTACACATGTGTAGAAGTGATCTTCACTTTAAGAAGACAAGTTGGCTTTTACATGATGGGCGTTTATGCTCCTACACTGCTAATAGTTGTGCTGTCATGGCTGTCATTTTGGATCAATCCTGATGCAAGTGCTGCAAGAGTGCCACTGGGTAAACTATATTTTCACATCCTGTCAGAACCCTTGTATGCAACTTGTCCTTTTGAGTTGCATCAATAGCAAGATATTTCATTGGATACTGAAGGCAACTACACTCTCATGGCATGCTCTTCACTCTCGTCTCATCCCAATCTTTTCTTTTTCAGTCACATACATGTCTCTACTTTTAAAAAGGCAAGATCTGTATCCTATAAGCAGGTTGTTCCTGGCATCTACTCACTAAATCATCACTGACGGGTATGAGTGCAACTGTGAGTAGAAATTTAGAAGGGATCTCAGTATGGTGGGGGGGAGAAGGTGGAATAATGGATCATTGGGGTTGAATCCAGTTACTAGTACTAGCTGGAGAGGAGCCATTGGCCAGGATCTTATTGGGATTTTATTCTGGAAAAAGTGAAATTGTGTTAAGTCACAGCCAGAACCCAAGGGTTTTTGTTTTTGTTTTAAAGATGAGGCTCATCCATCCAGGGCAGGCATCTGCGGCTCCACAAGAATTCCCTGTGGTGCCTCTGATCCTGACTATGGTACTTTAAAACGGTAAAATAACTTGTATCTCTCTCACACACACACACAGCTTACTAAAACTAGCCACAGAGTCTCCAAAAACAGTGAGAGAAAGCAGGTTACAGTATGTCCTTGCAGGTAGAAGGAAGTATGTTGTTCTCCTTCTGCTGAAAAGAACTCACTATCCCCTCAAATCATGGGATCCTGGGTGGCTACTGAAGATGCAGCATGATATGACATAAGGCTTAGTTCTCTTAGCCCAGGAGCAGCCCAATATATTTGGCTGCCTGAAGTGAAGAGCAAGATGGCATCCCCTTTCATTCCATGTACAAAAGTCAACTCACCTGGCAAGTGGAATCTTGCTTCAGCAGTAATGACAAAAGAGCAACCTCTGTCACATCTGAAAGCAACAGGATAGGAAGATGATGGATAAGTCTTTCAACATCTTGCTGCTGCCTACCACTTTCTGCTGCCTGAGGCACTTGTCTTGCTTCTCCTAATGTTAGGGCTAGTTCTTTCTCAGACAGAGCACCAAGAGTGGCCCTGGTCGTTGACGTGGCTGTAGGCTGTTGAGCCATAGGTAGCCTATGCTCTTTGTCTGTTGTCCTCTTCTGGATTAAACATCTCTCCTTCAACTATCTTCATCTCAAATTGCAACATGGTCAGCAGCATGCACCTTCTTGCTTGTACGGAGGAAGTGACTTTATTTCAAAGCAAAACAGCAATGTGATGAGATCTGTCTTCTGTTCTCGTTAGTGAGATTATGACTTTCTTGGAAGTATTGTAAGATCTTTTTCATTTTCTCATCATTTTGAGACTGAACTTTTCATGACAAATGGAAACCAGCAAGACATCACCTTGAGCTTTGCTACCCTGTTGATCAAAGCATTGAAAGCTTAGCTACACTCCTTTAAGTCAGTACATTTCAGATTTTCAAAGCTTGTTTTCAGTCATGATGGACTATGAGGTGCAAGATATTTAAGGATTCTGGATGTAGCTCCAGGCTATTTCCCACTGAAAGCTACACAATATCTGACTACTGGAGGCTCTATGACTACTATGTTTATTTAGAAATAAACATATTTTTTTAAATAACAAATAACAATCCAGTTTATAACAATTGTCTGTTTAAGCCATTTAGTAATGAATAATATCAGTAAAATACATAGAAACTAAATTAATTAAATTATCTATATTGCCTACAGGAGAACCAAAACAGAGATAGCCACCTGTCAACCATTCCATTACCATATTACTTCATCTTTCTGTGACATCTAAAAATGTGACTAACAAATGGTAAAAATCAGTGCAGATCACTAAATTGGTAGCAATCTGCCTTGGGTCCCAAGATAATTAATAAATAATTGATCTTCCATGATAACTATGAGCTGCCAGCAGCAATAAAGATATTTCCAGCTATAATTGTTGTGTGTGCCTATGTGAAATATTATGTATCTGTGTATATAGCCAATTCCATAATTCACCCTGTACATTCATCTCCATCTCCGGCAAAACTTCTGTGGTCCATGATCAAGTTGAGGAAATATCAGTTAGAATCTGGCAGCAGAAATGGTTTAGGGGGAGCAAAGCCGGGAAAGCTTAGCAGTAAAGAACATTTTCCATTGTTTAATAATCGTTAGTGCTATTATTCTTGTCCCTCTGCTTGTAGGTATCTTTTCAGTGCTCAGTTTGGCATCAGAATGTACTACCCTTGCTGCTGAACTTCCCAAAGTGTCTTACGTGAAGGCCTTAGATGTGTGGCTGATTGCATGCCTCCTCTTTGGGTTTGCTTCACTGGTTGAGTATGCTGTGGTTCAAGTCATGCTGAATAACCCAAAGCAAATTGAAGCTGAAAAGGCAAAGATTGCCAAGGCAGAGCAAGCAGAAGGAAAAGGTGGAAATGCAGCAAAAAAGAATACCGTGAATGGCACGGGGACCCCTGTGCACATCAGCACTTTACAGGTATGTACCTTTCTTGTCTTTCTTGTCTTTCTTTCTTTCTTTCTTTTTGTTGTTGCAAAGCCTTGTTTTCATTGTTAAGCAAATAGCAGAGAGAGGAAAGAGATGGGGAAAGTTACTTTTGGGGGACTATAGTTCCCAGAATCTCCTGCAGTATTGGCTTGTAATATTTCGGGATGCGTAGTTCTACGTAAGATACTTTCCCCATCTCTTATTTAGGGTATTACATAGACTAACCTTCCACAATCTGATACCCTTTAGGTATGTTGGACTACAACAGCTAGTGGTCATGGTCATGGTCATACTGGTTGGGGATGATGGCAGTTGTAGTCCAACAACTCAAGAATGCATCAGCTTAGTGAGAACAGTGTAAGCACGTAGTACTTGGGGAGACTGGTACAGACGGTAGAAAACGAATGTGTATTTTATGGCAATATCACAGTGAAACATTTTTAAAACAAGTAAGTGTAAGTAGAGGCCGTTTTCCAAAGCCCCTCTACAGCAGGTGCAAAGAGAATGATGAAAAAGAATTGTTGTTAGGGTCCTTTGTACCAGATATTAATAACTTTTATTGACAGTGGTCCTATATTCCAGACACAACACAATTTTGTACGAGCAATATAATGTAGGGATTGGGGAAGCTCACTTCCCACCGTCATCTTGTTTTACATCTGTGCAAGGGTGAAGATCCTGCAGATATTTTGGACTACAAGACCTATAATCCCTTACTGTTGTTTATGGTCGGTGAGGCTGGTGTGATTTGTGAGCCATTAAACCTGGAACACCAGGAGTTCCCATGTTACCATTGGTTTAGCTATCTGACTGCAGAGCCAGAGGTTGGGAGTTTGATTCCCCACTGCGCCTCCTTGAAAGGGGCTGGACTTTATGATCCTTAGAGTCCGTTCCAGCTCTACAGTTCAAAGATTATTAAGACAACATGGATGATGAAGGGATGATGATATATGCTGTTGTGATATATTATACTTGTGCATTCCTACAAGTTCTACTTGTTGTGTGCTAATATATCACAACCCCATTTTGGATCATTATTATAAAGAAGGGGTGTAAAGGAAGAGGTAAATTGTATAATATGAATAGATAAATAAATTGCTATTTATTTTATAGCTTGATGTATCCCAGCAGGTATATCTAAAGCCATGGACTTCAGGAAATATCTGTTCCTTTATGTCATACAACTCATTGTCATGTGTGACATTAAATTATGTGATCCCAATGCCTGTGTAGAGCTGACTTTTTTCCTTTTGTATTCTGAAACCCAAGACACCTCTATTATATGAGCTCCTCTTTAACTGTCTTTCATCAGTGTTTCTTTTTAAACAAGGAAACTTGTATTGAGTGAATTCAGGGGCTCTGGGTCAAAATTCAATTGAGTAAATTTGGTGACCCATGAGAATTCCAATGCATTGTGGTTTAGTAGTAGCATTATGGTTCAGACTGGGGTTAGAATTAGAGTTTGGGGTAAATTTACATAGCTTGTATTCCTGAACCTAACAAGAATTCCAGTTCTTCCTCCTTGTGAATGAGGCCAACCTACTAGCAATCAGTTGTCAATTGTCAATTCTGCTTCTCAACATCATGCTTTGCTGGAAAATGGGATGGAGTGTTCTCTCCCCCCATCCTCCAATACATTACACAAGCACTCAGATTTATTGGAGCAATTTTTGTTCTGAATTTTATTTTGTCCATTAAAAAAGGGTGGGGTGGAGTTAAAACATTACCAAGTGTACATTTCTGTGTATTGTGCAAGTATTATTAACCAATATGATTAACTTAATACCAGATAAATCCCTCCAATCTGTGTGAAAATTTACTAAAATTTATATATTAATGTTCACGGGACTGACTTAATTGGGTTTGGGACAATTCTCAATCCCCAGCCACATTCAAAGATATCCTGATGTAATAAAATGCCTATAAAGGACTGCAGTATGTCAATGTGTCATAAGTAAAATATAACCCCCTAAAAAGGATGCTCCTTGGATACAATCTGAAGGCAAGGATGAACAATGTCTTTATTAGACCAGTAAAAATCACAAACATAGGGTAGCTTCAGACCTCATACAGGTCTTCTTCCAGCTGTGGGCACCACAGAGCTGTGGATGGTGCAGAAAGCCCCCCTCCCCAATTCCAAAAATCACAGCCAGGTTTGCTTTATTAAAAGTTTCAGAATTGGGGCTCAAAGCCTAAATGTAATTCTGTTTATTTTAATTTTTTTTGTCAGATTTTGTTGGCATTTTTTTAGCCCAACATGTTACACTGGATGGAAAATATTATAGAGTTGTTGTTGGGTTTGTTTTGTTTGTTTCATTGTTGATGGGTTTTTGGGGGAGCACGGGATGTTTTTGGTGGCTGTTTGGGGACAAAAAGAGAATTATAAACAGCACACAGTGGAAACTGAGGGATATCATCTATGATCATGATGTTCCAGATGTTATGTAAAGCATATGATAATCTTCCCAGGAGGACTGCTTTCATAGATCTGCTCAGGTATAATGAAACAATAAGTAGATTTTTCCTGTAAAAATATTTTGTTACCAGCTCATGCATTTTTGACAGGTAAGGAAATATATGCTGTTGTTGCTGCTGCTGTCACATGTGACTTGATGGCATGTAACAACAATGATGTGTATTTCATTCACAGTCAACAATCTGAGCTGTTGAACAGTAAAAAAAATAATCAGTTTCTGCTAGGTCAGATAAAGGCTTAGATCACTTCTCTGTAATATTACCTAAAGTCATATTCAAATCAGGACTGAAATTACAGCAGTATCTCCAGATAGGTGTTGCAGTGCTCCTTAATACTTGAGCCAATGAAGAGAAGCCTGAAGCAGTTGTGTTATCTCTTGGGGTCTCAGCGGAGCTCACCCCACTCAGGCTGTGAACTGGTGCTCCTGCTTTAGCCTGGCTAGCAATGCTTCTCAGTCATGTTTGAACTACACCCAGAATCTGATCTTGTCTGGATCATATACTGGGTACTTCCCAAACCTCTGCCCTCCCAGTGTTGCCTTGATCTTTTGCTAGCAAGTCCTACTGAGAAACACATTACCCTCTTGCACCCTCTAGTGACTGTTTGTGGCATCCTTAGCATCTCTGTTAAATTTTTGCACATTCATATGTTTCTGTAGACGTTTTATAGCTCAAATCAGACACATCTGAGAATATAGTTAATATCTTACTCTGCTAAACAATGAAGGAAACTCATTTGTTTAAAATGTGGGTAACTCTTGTAGACTCGTCAAATTTACCCTGCTCCTAGCTGCATAGTATACCTGTATCTGGTTTCTGTGTGAAGTACGTATGACAGCAAATTACTAGCACTGGTGAGGCACAGTTTTCATATTCTTTTAAATATAAAGCAACATGCAGAATCATAAGGGCACTTTGAAGATTTATGAAAGTATAATTCACAAATTTGAGAATATGTTTTTAATTCAGGTACATCTGTTTATCACAATATATTTGGGCATTCAAGTTTAGTCATACCTTAACATGTGGGGAAAGGGACGTGGTGGCGCTGCAGGCTAAACCACAGAAGCCTGTGATGCAGGGTCAGAAGACCAAGCAGTCGTAAGATCGAATCCACGCGACGGAGTGAGCGCCCGTCGCTTGTCCCAGCTCCCGCCAACCTAGCAGTTCGAAAGCATGCAAATGCGAGTAGTTAAATAGGGACCACCTCGGTGGGAAGGTAACAGCGTTCCGTGTCTAAGTCACACTGGCCATGTGACCACGGAAGATTGTCTTTGGACAAACGCTGGCTCTATGGCTTGGAAACGGGGATGAGCACCGCCCCCTAGAGTTGAACACGACTGGACAAAAATTGTCAAGGGGAACCTTTACCTTTACCTTAACATATGGGGGGGGGAGGGAATGAAGTCACATTGTGTATTGCTGCCCCCCAGTTTCCAGTTGTTATGTAAAGCTTCCTTTAAAGCTTTCTCTGCATTTAGTGCAAACTTCCATAGAGAAGAAGCTTTCATTTATAGAACTATGCATGTGGAGGCTTCCACACAAACTGGAATCCTGATAACAGAAGGTTCTGATTTTTGCATGGAAGCTTTTACATGTACAACTCTGCATGATAAAGAAAGAGTGATCCTTATTATGGATGTCTTTCTGAAGTCCCCTTCATGGAACAACCTTCTTCTGAATTGTCTTGGTGTATGCCTTTTGGGCTATCTTTTCTTTATCATGCAACTGTGTTAGAAGGAGAGTGAAGCTGTTAAGAGTTCTATTCTATGAATAAACAATCTGCTGAGAAGTCTGCTTAGAACATTATTTATGCTTCTTACATCCTTATTAAGGTCTGTTTCATTTAGCAGGCATCTTTGAGAATGCTTAAGACTAGTTGTCCTGTCTGACTACAAAAATACCCCCAAATTGTGTGATATAGATGCTTGAGTTCATGTTTGTCTGTGTAAGTTATGCAGTTGAGTGGCATTTGGTTCACAGAACTGAATCCTATCTAAGTTGTAACTGAAGAATTGCCCATGTCTTGACAGGGAGTAGAAATGTCCACAACCTCTGGGGAAGATAAGCTTGAACTTGTCTCCTTCCTAAATATTAAATCAAAATTATGAAGTGCCTCTGTGATGCCCAGGTTCCCAATCCATGGTAGATCTTGCTCTAGCACATCAGCTGGGTGAACAGTCCAGGTGATACAGAGTTGTATATGGGAAGGCATCCTCTCTTAACACAACTATGATGAATATGTAAACACCCACCATATGTGTGGCAATGTTGAGGAGCTGCATAACATTGGTTTACTTGTATGTTAAAATAAAGATTATTTTTAAACATCTGATTTGGACAGCTATAGATAGATGATTCATAAAAGCTGGTCTGAGGACTGGAGGATACTGTCATCCAGCTATTGAGTGGTGGAGGAGGAAGCAAGCATGCATGTCTCTCTGAGCGATGTGCCACAGGCAACTTGAAGATTCTACATATACATTGCTGTGTGCATGTAGAATCTTTGTGTGAGCCATCACTCTGTTTTGAACCATACCCTTTCCAGCTGATTTTTATTATTCAGGGACAGTGAATTTATCTCCTGCCCTCGTAACCCCATTATTTAGTAAATATTTAGTCCTTTGCAGAAGAAACTCATTTTGTTCTTCATGAGGTGTGAAGGAAGTCCAAGCGTCCCTGCTGAAGCCCAACTGCAAATTCATGCCCAACTGTTATATTGAGGCCCTGTTACCAATGTCCCTCTGAACCTTGCATTTCAGAACCGGTTCTATAAAGTTGGAGAAGGTGAAGGCCCCACCCCCAAGTACTCAAATAGAGGACATATGGCTCAGGGCTGACCAGACCTGTCCTCTAAAAAGTGTGGCACACTTTTTAGCAACATGCTGAAGTGAAAGACCCTGATCTATAGTAGATCTTTGAGCCCTAAAACCTGCCTGTCCATCAGCTATGATGTTTTCTTGTTTTAGCCATGTAATTAATTTACCAAGAAAGTGGGCACCATATAGTTTACCGATAATGTAGTGAAATATTATTAGAAGTAGGCATAGCACAAGGATTAAAAATGGGTGTTGTGGCGAACACAGGTATCTACAAAGAGATTTCCCAGATAGATTATATTGCTAGCTTTGGCGGATCCTTCAGGATTTGAGAAATCCTGTTTTCATCATGCAGTGTTACAGACATTAGCCCCCTCCCACTCTCCTTATGTACTGAACTAAGCCTTTGTTAAAGGAATAATTGCCTTTGCATGTGATGAATTGATGTCTGGAAAATGGAACTCCTCTGTTTGCAACCGTCTTCTCCAATATGTCTGGGCCATCGCTTTTGATGTTCATCAGCACTGGTTTACATTTCTGGCCATTGCTAACCAGGCACACAATTGTTTCTTTATGTCTTCTTTCTTGACGTGTACAATCTGTCTTCATGAAGTTATGCTGCAAATGCATACAATGCACATCTTTGACTTCCGCCCTACAAACATTGATTGTTAAGCATAATTGGCAGTTGAGCAGGGACTTGGGATTTTATTAGCATAGCCTTTTAATTACCTTTATGCTTTCAGAACTCTGGGTGTTCAGTAATGATGATTTAGGACAAACAAGCTTGCTGTGTTCAGCATAAAGACTGTGACGGATGGCATCTTTATTGAGCCAGACAGATATCTATTTGTTTGTTTCTTTGTGTGTTTGTGTGTGCTTGTTTATGGTATTTACATACTGTCTTACTTCAGTTTTAACCTATGACAGTTTACAAATGCAAATTTAGAATGGAATAAAGTACAATAAGGCAGTTAAACTGAATGACTAAAATCCTGTTGCTTTGCTACGTATGCAGAAGGTAAATGGTATAATATTAATTTACTTCTAGCTGATAGTTAACCAATCCCCACTGGAGTTCTTGAGTTCATGCCAAGCCAGTGCACAGAAGCTAGGGATGGACCTTTCATGTTCAGAGAGGCTGTCTTTCATGTAATTTGTGTTCTTCTGGCAACTGCAAGAAGAGAGCTTCTTAAATATGAATGATTGATGTTTGTGAAATAAGGCTATAGGAAACTTTCATTTTTCTTTATTGTTCCCTCTTTCATGTAACCTTTTGTCATCCTTTGTCTGTCAAATTGTCAGACATTTTCCATGCAATAGCCTTGTGAAGGTGGTCAGCAGTCAGCCAAGCAGAACACCTGGGGTGTATGGGAATTTTAAATGTGTAAGATGGCATGGAACCCAGCGAGGAGTGTTATTTGCTTCTGTCATCCCTTGTAGAAGCCTTGAGTATTGAGTTTCTGATGTCCTCCTTTTTTATTTCTGCCTGCCTGTACCTCCATCTTGGATCCTTTCCCCTTTTTTGCCTTGATTTTTTTTGGGGGGATCTTCACCTCCCATTTCTTTGACTCATTTTTATCGATGTCAGCATGCTTCCTTGGGATTATATTTTGGATTTTTGCTCCCTTATTTCTTGGTGGATTCCCTCCCCTTTTAAAAAAATCTTCCTGTAGTATATAGAAATCTCGCCATATTCTTGTACTTTTGGTTGGGGGCGGCTATGATTATATTTTTTTGCCTTTATTTGTTTGGTTGATTTCTTGGTTTTTAGGAGAGGGGACTGTGTGTGCTTTTTAAGAATTTGCTGCTTTTTCCCATGTGGGTAGGTGGGGTGCTTTTCCTGTTTGACTGATTTTTTTAAATAGTTAATTGGTTAATTAACTGCATATTCTGTTAAAAGTCTGTGTTTTGCTGTGTTTTTAAAGGAAGGGATGCTACATTTGCTGGGCTAGGTTGTGGACATTTCTCTCTTGTTGTTCTTGATGCTGTATTGTCATTGGTTGGTTTAGTGAGTTGTGTCTCTGTGTGCCAGGCTGCCTGACTGCTGCCTTGGTGTTGTTGTTTTTTTTATAGTGCTGCTCAGGCTTAAAGAGTCCATTATGCTGGGTGGTAGCACCTAAGAGCTACTGTGGTTTTGAATGTGATAATATTAATTCATTCCTGCATAGGTCTAATGTTGATTTTTCTTTATAATATACTGTTGCTTGCTTTTAGATAAGACTGACTCTTTTGCCTTGCCTCTGCTTTTTTTTTTTTTTTGGAGTAGTTTTTAAGGGTTCTTTGGTGGTTCCAGAGTGCCAGAAAACCCAACAGTGGTTTTCCCTTTCATGAAAAATGAAACAAGAAATGATACACAGAATAAAATACAAAAATGAAAGTGGCACCCTTATAAAAACACACACCCAAAATGGAAAAAAAAAACATGAAAACTTTCCCTGTGCACATCAGCAGCATGTTATGAATCATGGTGCTGGCTCATTAATTGCCAGCTAGAAGTGGCTGAATGCCCTGCCTTTTGCCTTCCATGTGCATAACAAAACAACACAATTTTAGCCAATAAACAAAATATAAAACCAAACCTCCATTGAAACAATGGTGTGAAAATCTGGCATATTTTCTTTGCACGCAAGTAACAGAGAAGAGCAGCAATTGGAGTCACTGCAGAGTCTTATGAACATACTCCCATAATAGATTCAAGGACCTTTTATGAGGTAGTCCCTCAAGTGCTGAAGGAATTAATCTCACTAGCACATGATTCATATCACCTATGTATCTTGTATTTAGCATACTTTGTTTTATGATTGGTCACTGAAAGGGCCACACTGGCTTAATTTGTGAATCTGATCATTAAGGGAAAATGGAATAATCCTGAGGAATACACATTATCACTGATGTATAATTTGACAGAATCAGAAGTTTAAGGCTACAGCCCATCCACAAAAATATATACTTGATTTTCATTGAAAAACAAAACAAACAAAAAAATAAAGACCAACAGCTCTATTGTAATGTGACCTTTTGCGGACAAGGCCACTTCCTCCAACAGCAGTTAGTCTTAAATGTGCCACAATGTTTTTTTGGTCATACTTATTTTTTATTTTTATTTTGTTTTTGCCTGATATGCTAGCACAAACTAACATGGCTACCTCTTCTAAAGTTTGATTGACATATTACCTAAGAATGCCCAGCCCTTCTTACTGAAATGTTTGAGTACCTCCTGACTTCTGAAACTTTTTTTTTAATAGGTCGGGGAGACTCGATGTAAAAAGGTTTGTACTTCAAAATCAGACCTCAGGTCCAACGATTTTAGCATTGTTGGAAGCTTGCCAAGAGATTTTGAACTGTCGAACTATGATTGTTACGGGAAGCCCATTGAAGTCAACAACGGGCTTGGGAAATCTCAGGCAAAGAACAATAAGAAGCCTCCGCCTCCTAAGCCTGTCATCCCATCAGCAGCCAAGCGGATTGACCTTTACGCAAGGGCACTATTCCCATTTTGCTTCCTGTTCTTCAATGTCATATACTGGTCCGTATATTTATGATAAACTTTTTTTTTAAAAAAAAATAAATCAATAAAAATATGTGTGCAATATAATGCCATTCCATTACCATCATGAAGGCCGGTCTGCAACAAATTATTTGCATTTTGCAAAGCAATACCTTGCATATTAGATGCCATATGTGATTGTAATGGGGGTGGGTGGGGGAAGTGGCATCTTGGTTTTGAATGAAAGCATGACACTGCAATGTCTGTGCTTGAACCAACTGTTGTATATAAATGTACAGCATACATTTTGCTTTAGGAATATCCGAAGGACAATGCATACTACATTATTGAAGCTGGACAACACTCCCTTTGAACATAACCAAGAGTCAAAGTGTTTCTGACAATGAAATTGATGTGCACGCTGAGTAAGATCAATATTCTAGTGTATGTAGTATTTAAAAGTTCTCCTTATGACTTTCAAAGAAAAGACCCATCTTGTTCTTGTATAAAGTTAAATGGCACTGTGGAAGAACAAGCTGATATTGTAAGTCAAATTATGTAGAGTTTGTAAGTGGGCAAAGTATATATTAAGCTGATCTTGTTTATGTGAAAAAATAAAGATCAGAGAATTATTAGTTTTGCAAAACTAGATTATTTATTTAAAATTGTGTTGCTTCAACATAAAGTATGAGCAAATGTGCACCAAGTATATTGGATAGAGACATGCCTCATCTCTAGCAACTCTGAATATGTTTGGGACTGAAGTTTTCTGTAAGGTTGCATATAGGGCAATTCTATATTCACATCATGCCAGGACTGGACATCTGCCACTGCAATGCTTGCAGAAAGGCTAACATATGAAGAAATGCCTCTCTGTGCTCAGCCCAAAAGGTGAGTAAATAAATTCACAGGCAGAAAATACGTAAGTAGTATGGAAAGAAAAAATAAATAAAACACACCCACAATGCTTTTAAAGGTATTAGCATAAAATAAATAAAGACTGTGCCAGGGATTATATCTGTGTCAAAAGAGAACTGCTGGGCTCACAAAAGTGGGGAGATGCCCCTCCATATTACTTGCATTCTCAATGGACACATTATAAGGTGCTTTTGCTCTGTTAGGTACAGAAGCAAAGCCAGCAATGATTTCACTACTTATAGCCCCAAGGCATCCCTTCAGTCAGGGATATAATCCCGCTTATGCCACTCTTCTATGTATTCAGAAGAAACTGGAATCACTGTGTCAAATATCATAGTCCCAAAGCAGCTGATTGGGGATCTGAAAATCTCACTTGCATTTATACTGCATTTTAATGCACATTTTGGTGCATTTTCCATAATATGTGTGCTTATTTATGTGCCTTAAATAATGCAAAATTTACATGTTTTACATGATTTATATTTTCCCTTACTGAATGTGCACATTTTTTTCCAAAAGTGCACATTTACCGCCTCCGCTTTTTAAAATGTATGCACAGTTCTGTTTTCAGACTTCATCTTTGAAATGCCCTACTCACAAAAGTGAAAATTCTTGAGATGAGTTGTGTTTGTTCAGATTTTGAGGTGAGACAGTTTTGTGCAAAGTGCTTCCCTTTGTGGGAAGTGCCTCTTCCCCCTATTTTCCACATACCACAATTCCACTGTATGGCCGGCAGCCAGGAGGATCCTGCAGGCCCTTATTAGCTGCCTTACGGTCTTCCTATGTGAAATTTATGATATTGCTAATGGTGTGCAGTGCAGTCATTCAGTATGGACTTACTCTGCTTTTTGCTTTGACGTTGTGAAATGTGTTGGGCAGTTGTCAATGTGGCAAAACTATCTTTTAAAAAAAGATTCTTTTTTCTCATTGAAATCCAGGCGAAGAAAATTCTTTGTGTCCTGTATGAGACTGTGTAAAGTTTTCCTATCCATAGTGTGAACATAAACTGAAGAAGTGGTGCGCTGTTCCCATTTGCTACCCTATAACTCCAGTGGTTTTGCTGGAATATCTAAGTTGTTTCTCCAAAGATTTATATTTTCTTTCTTTCTTTCTTTCTTTCTTTCTTTCTTTCTTTCTTTCTTTCTTTCTTTCTTTCTTTCTTTCTTTCTTTCTTTCTTTCTTTCTTTCTTTCTTTCTTTCTTTCTTTTTCCTAGTGGCAGCAGTGGCATACTTTGTATTCTTCCAACAGTAGGGTTTTGTCAAATCTTTTATGTTATTTGGTATATCTTTGACATACAATTGTATCCTTAGCAGACAACCAGGGCTGATTGTACCAGATTGCCACCTGAAGCAATCTCTTCAGGTGGCAACTGCGAATAGCATTCTGTGAGATGTTCCATTGCCACTCCATAAGTTGTGTTCTTCTGATACACAAGGGCCTTTTAAACTATCATCATGCCTAAGGTTTTGTGAAGGAGACTATTTTACAGCTAAGGATGAAATAAAATTCTGCTATTAGTCCAAGGCCCTTTGCCTCAGATAGCAAAATGCATTGGTCCAATGATGAGAATGTAGTTGTCTACCATTAGTAGACAAAGTATATTGGGCAGTTTTAAAGTCTGAATTTGGTGTGTCAGCTATATAGTCTGAAACACAAAGGTCCCCACTGTTCCTGACACCCACAAAAACATATTTCTGTGGGAAAGCCTTGACAAAGAAATTAAAGCAGTGGTTCCCAACCTTTTTTGAGTCATGACCCCCTTTTATATTAGCCAAGTAACCTGTAACCTCTCCACTATGTTTGCATAAAAAGGCATTTCTAATGGGGTAAAGTTATCCCTTCTCAGAAACACTACTGTATCTGACCATGGGGCCCAGTTCACAGCAGTAGAGTTTCAGTGGTTTGTAGTTAACAATGGCATCTATCACAACATATCTACTCCATTTCATCCATCAACTAACAGGCAGGTAGAGCGAATGGTAAGGACAACAAAGGACAATCTTTGCTGGATCACCCAGGGAGACTGGCATGCCCAATTGGCTGAGTTCTTATTACAGCAATACATCACACCCCATTCCACCACAGGTCACAGCTCAGCAGAGCTTCTAATGCACAGAAGGCTTACCACCATACTTGATAAACTGCATCTGAACCTGTCACCAGAGAAACCACAGCGACCTGGGGGAGAGGTGAGGGAGTTCCAGTCAAGAGACTTGGTCTATGCCCACAACTACAGTGAGGGTCTGACCTGCATGCCAGCAGTGGTGGGGAAGTCAAATGGACCAGTGTCTTATAGAGTGGTCACAGTCTATGGCCAAGAATTGTGTCACCACCTAGACCAGCTACGACGGATATGGCCAGAGAGGGCAGCAATACCTGGGGGTATACCTGGGGCCCATGTACTTAACAGCAGCACATAGCACAGAATGAATACCCATGCAGCCAGTTCTGGACATCTCAACAAAGCTAAGTGATGCTACAGCAAGTTTTTTTTAGAACCTAAGACTGTGCTGTGGCACCCACACTGGTGCAACTAGCACCTTCCAAGGCAGGTACCGTGACAAGCAATTATGGATTGAGATGTTCACAGTGGGAGCAAGCACCACCCTGCTATCTACAGGATTGTCTGCGTGATTGGGTGCAACCTTGTCTTAGGGGGGAGGGGTGTAATGTATTGGGAGCTTCAGGTGAAGATCCTTTGTTGTACTAAGATTGACTGTGGCTGCTGAGCCAGTCAATTAGGTGACTCCTACAGACTAGCAATGAGCCAAGGACATTTTTAACTCTTGGATGTGGTTATTGAGTGATAGAATGTTGGGGATGTGTTCTGGGGAAGGTTTGAGTATATATATGACATCTTGATGTGAGTGTTTATTCATTGTGTCTTCTCCAAATAAAGAGCTATGCTAAAGTCATCTCCATGTCTGAATCCACTACTTTACAGATTTCTTGGTCTTGGGGAAGAAATCTCTCTCTCTCTCTCTCTCTCTCTCTCTCGTGTCTCTCTGTGTGTTTGTGTGTGTGCACCATACACTTGTTCCCCAACTTATGTTTGTTTCATTAGCTTCCACTTAGCACCTCTGTGGTTTTTAAAGGGAAAAGAATTAGCTTGTCTTTGAAATTACTTTGAAGCTAATTTTCCTTTTTAGCACTTTCTACAAAACAGCTTTTTTGTAATTAATGTCTACTGGTTACTTTTATAATTTTTCAGTATTTATTTTAGTCTTGAAATTAAATGTTTATTTCTTCTTGCACCCCTGCTTCTCAATGGACTCTGTGACAAAATATTGTTGTTGTTAAGTCGTATCTGACTCTATGTGACCCCATGGACCACAGCCTTATAGAGTGTGGTCAAATTTATGCTGGTAACTTCGATGACACTGTCCAACCATCTCGTTCTCTGTCGTCCCCTTCTCCTCTTGCCTTCACTCTTTCCCAATATCAGGGTCTTTTCCAGGAAGTCTTCTCATGAGATGGCCAAAGTATTGGAGCCTCAGCTTCAGGATCTGTCCTTCCAGTGAGGACTCAGGGTTGATTTCCTTCAGAATGGATAGGTTTTATCTCCTTGCAGTCCAGGGGACTCTCAAGAGTCTCCTCCAGCACCACAATTCAATAGCATCAATTCTTCGGTGGTCAGCCTTCTTTATGGTCCAGCTTTCCCTTCCATACATCACTACTGGAAAAACCACAGCTTTGACTATGCAGACCTTTGTTGGCAAGGTGAGGTCTCTGCTCTTTAAGATGCTGTCTAGGTTTGTCATCGCTTTCATCCCAAGAATCAGGTGTCTTTTAATTTCTTGGCTGCTGTCACCATCTGCAGTGATCATGGTGCCCAAGAAAGTAAAATCTGTCACTGCCTCCATATCTTCCCCTTCTATTTGCCAGGAGGTGATGGGACCAATGGCCATGATCTTAGTTTTTTTGATGTTGAACGTCAGACCATTTTTGCACTCTCTCCTTTCACCCTCATTAAAAGGTTCTTTAATTCCTCCTCACTTTCTGCTATCAGAGTGGTATCATCTGCATATCTGAGGTTGGTGATATTTCTTCCGGCAATCTTAAGTCCATTTTGGGATTCATCCAGTCCAGCCTTTCGCATGATATATTCTACATATATGTTAAATAAGCAGGGAGACAATATACAGCCTTGTCGTATTGCTTTCCCAATTTTGAACCAATCAGTTGTTCCATATCCAGTTCTAACTGTTGCTTCCTATCCCACATATAGATTTCTCTGGAGATGTATAAGGTGATCAGGCACTCCCATTTCTTTAAGAACTTGCCATAGTTTGCTGTGGTCCACACAGTCAAAGGCTTTTGCGTAGTCAATGAAGCAGAAGTAGATGTTTTTCTGGAACTCTCTCGCTTTCTCCATAACCCAGTGCATGTTAGCAATTTAGTCCCTAGTTCCTCTGCCCCTTCAGAATCCAGCTTGTACTTCTGGGAGTTCTTGGTCCACATACTGCTGAAGCCTACCTTGCAGGATTTTGAGCATAACCTTGCTAGCGTGTGAAATCAGTGCAACTGTGCGGTAGTTGGAGCATTCTTTGGCACTGCCCTTCTTTGGGATTGGGGTATAAACTAATTTTTTCCAATCCTCTGGCCACTGTTGAGTTTTCCAAACTTGCTGGCATATTGAGTGTAGCACCAGCATCATCTTTTAAGATTATAAATAGTTTGACTGGTATGCCATCACCTCCACTAGCCTTGTTGTTAGCCATGCTTTTTAAGGCCCACTTGACTTCACTCTCCAGGATGTCTGGCTCAAGGTCAGCAAACACACTATCCAGGTTGTCCAGAATATCCAGATCTTTCTGGTATAATTCCTCTGTGTATTCTTGCCACCTCTTCTTGATGTCTTAGGCTTCTGTTAGGTCCCTACCATTTGTCCTTTATCATGTCCATCTTTGCACAAAATGTTCCTTTAACATCTCCAATTTTCTTCAACAGATCTCTGGTTTTTCCCTTTCTATTATTTTCTTTTATTTCTTTGCATTGTTCATTTAAGAAGGCCCTCTTGTCTCTCCTTGCTATTCTTTGGAAGTATGCATTGCATTTTTCTGTAGCTTTCCCTATCTCCCTTGCATTTTGTTTCCCTTCTCTTCTCTGCTATTTGTAAGGCCTCCTTGGACAGCCGCTTTGCTTTCTTGCATTTCTTTTTCTTTGGGATAATTTTTGTTGCTGCCTCCTCTACAATGTTATGAGCCTCCATCCAGAGTTCTTCAGGCACTCTGTCCACCAAATCGAGTTCCTTAAATCTCTTCTTCACTTCCACTGTGTATTCATAAGGGATTTGGTTTAGGTTATACCTGATTAGCCCTGTGGTTTTTTTCTACTTTCTTCAGTTTAAGCTTGAGTTTTGCTATAAGAAGCTGATGATCAGAGCCACAATCAGCTCCTGGTCTTTTTTTGCTGACCGTATAGAGCTTCTCCATCTTTGGCTGCAGAGAACATAATCAATCTGATTTTGGTACTGCCCATGTGGTGATTTCCATGTGTAGAGTCACCTCTTGTGTTGTTGGAAAAGAGTTTTTGTGATCACCAGCTTGTTCTCTTGACAAAACTATATTAGCCTTTGCCCTGCTTTGTTTTGAACTCCAAGGCCAAACTTACTTGTTCCTTTTATCTCTTGACTCCCTACTTTAGCATTCCAATCCCCTAGAATGAGAAGAACATCTTTCTTTGGTGTCAGTTCTAGAAGGTGTTGTGAGTCTTCATAGTAGTTATGATAATCATTTGAATTGAATTTGCCCATTCCCATTCATTTTAGTTCACTGATGCCCAGGATGTCGATGTTTATTCTTGCCCCCTCCTGTTTGTCCACATCCAGCTTCCCAAGCTTCATAGATCTTACATTCCAGGTTCCTATGCAGTATTTTTCTTTGCAGCATTGGACTTTCCTTTCACTTCCAGGCACATCCACAGCTGAGCGTCCTTTTGGCTTTGGCCCAACCACTTCATTAGCTCTGGAGCTACTTGTACTCGTCCTCCGCTCTTCCTTAGTAGCATGTTGGACAACTTCCAACCTGAGGGGCTCCTCTTCCAGCGTCATATCTTTTAGCCTTTTGTTTCTGTCCTTGGAATTTTCTTTGCAAAGATACTGGAGTGGCTTGCCAGTTCCTGCTCGAGGTGGATCACATTTAGTCAGAACTCTCCACTATGACCTGACCGTCTTGGGTGTCCCTGCTTGGCATAGCCCATAGCTTCTCTGAGTTACTCAAGCCCCTTCGCCACGATAAGGCAGCAATGCATGAGGGCGATGATAAAATGTACTTAGTCAATAATCTAATAAATATTCTTTTCTGCTAAACTCTCATGAGACGAAACAGTGCATTGAGATACATTTTGCAGTAAGAAAGACCAAAGGAGCTACCTTGTTGGCACAGCCTGACAAGTAGGACTGTATAATAAACAAGGACAAATATGGCTGTTTTCATAAGGTTGGAAGCACTGAAGTATCTTGCAGCTCAGACCAAGTGTATTATACAGGTATGTAGGCAAGCATTCACATCCCTGCTCACTTCATTCGAGATTACAATACATATAAATCATTTGCACCTACTCAATGATGTGTTAGATTACTTCCTAATCTATGTTTTGGGAAGATAAAATGCAATGTATTTCAAACATTACTGAACTGCACTTCTCTCTGATCTTGGGCCATGCTGGTTTGGGTTTATGAAAACTACAGTTGAAAAGAAGTGGAGGACACAATTTCTCCTGCCCTTCATGAAGAATGGACACAAAGAATGATGTGAAGCATTTTAAAAGGCTTATTATTGCAACAGTTGATATAAACTATGAGAGACTGTTCATTTGCTTTAAATTAGCTGAGAGTATAATCATTGTTCTGACACATGAACATTTTCACAGCGCAAATAATCTAGCACCTGCCTTCACCACCAGTTCAATAAAAGGTTTTATTTTATCTGCTGTAACATAAATTTTTATCTCAGGGATCATCAAGTCTAGGGTGTCTGCTGCAATTTTAAGAAATTGCTTTCTTCTGGGTCTCCAGATAGGGAGAGACATCATAGATGAGTACCTCTGGAGAAGGAGAAAGGTTGATGTTTGTGCCTGAATGGATTTAAAGTCTGGGCACCCATCACTCATTCCCAACTGGCAACTGGGCTCATTGTCCCAGCATAGAGGTCTGTATATATGGGCTGTTTTTTTTTTTAAAAAAAAACAACTTTCTTTTCCTTGGCTGTTGCTTGCCATATTACCATTTTCACCAGGTTTACTCAGATTCCATGCTCCTTGACTTTGACTCTCCTCATACCTATTTCTCAGTTGGCTAGGCCAGAAGTAGTGCAAACCCTTTCTGAATCTTGCCTGCGCTGCCTCTTTGATACCACACAAGGACTTGCTACTGTAATCTCACAAGTGTCTTTCTCTCAACCTCAGGCTTTGGCCTGGAACCTCAGAAAATGGATGCTGCTGACCTGGCAACAGTCCTTCAGTGAGGTAATTCTTCTTGGTTTAGGAATGTGCACCATCTTCTGTCAAACGTGTAAAATGCAAACTAGATTATAGATGTATTCGCGAAGGCTTTGGATGAGCATGCCCTAAAACAAACTGGACATGAAATTCTATTTCAAAATACTGAAATACTGGACAACACCAGCAATCATTATGTCAGACTGCACAGGGAAGCCATTGAAATCCACAAGCACCAGCAGAACTTCAACAAAAAAGAGGAAAGTGTGAAGCTCAACAAAACTTGGCTCCCAGCTCTCAAAAATACAGCGTGCAAAAGGTCAACGAACTCTATCCAGCCACAAGGACAGGGGATCACTACACACAAAGGACCAGCTAATGACACCCATCAACCACAGTGACAGATAATCTCTTCTCCTTAGCACAATACACCCACAACAAGATACACTAATCACCCATCTACAGAAAAAGACAAAAGCCCATCTCACAGCCATAAATACTGCACTCCCAAGCCAACTACACCAGAGCACAGAGTGCCGTTTATTGAAGATGCCGGCAATAGAGACTGCAAAACGTTAGGAAGAACAACCTTCAGAAGATGGCCAAAGAGCCCGAAAAACCCACAACAACCATTAGATCATAGATATTTGTACATTCCTGAGGCAACCAGGAATGTGTTAAATGCAGTTAAATGCAGAATTAATACATTTTGATTAGAAGTAGGGAAAGGAAGGAAAAACTAAGTGACGGCACAGAAGAGCATATTTTTGACCTCAGAAAGAAAACTTCCCGACTTCCCTGTCTTTTCTTTTTCAATGTCATTGATTAAATATCAAAGTCTATTCTGTGGCCACAGCACTACTAATTTCAGATCCAGGGAAGAGAAAGAAGTGATGGAAAGTATAGCAAACAGGAGGCTCCCTGCATTGCCCATTTAATAAGGAATCAACAGAGTCATGCTAATTGCCTTTTTAAAGGCCCTCAGTCACTCCCTCCTCTGTGGTTTTCTTAAGAAGCCAATTGGGACTTCCTTCTGGTGGCTGTAAAAGAGAAGCAGACAAATAAAAACAAAAATAAAAAGTGCCCAGCTCATTAGTCTGTTGCTGGCCAGACGTCTTTGCCATTTTCATTTCCCATTCCTGGTGAAGTTTTTGGGAGTAGGGGGCTGAACAAGCAGAAAGACTATTACAAATCCAAAGACAGTGTTGGAACATCACCAGAAAGACATAGGGTGGATAGGGCACCAATCTGTGTGCCATTTTTCCAGCACAGATGAGGTCAGGAAACCAATGCACATCCCTAGCCTAAACCATAGGAGTTTTTTACTTACAATATATTAATATTGTCCATATTTCCATTTACATGGCTTTTAGGACAGTGCAGTTAAAAAACAATAAAATGGAGGAAAAACAAGCAAAATCATTCAAAAGACTGAAACAGACGCCTACTCTGTTTTGAATAAAAACTGTTGTAAAGAACAGGAGAATGATCAGTGGAGGCCAATGGCTGGCAAAATTGTTTAAAGTCTCCAGAATTAATCTAGCAAACAAATAAACAAACAAAACTTCCAACCCCACCCACTTCCAGCAATACACTTCCAATAAGAGAGGGAGTTCCAGCACCTCAGAGTCACAACTGAGAAGACTCTGTCTCATGTCACCGTTGGTGGTACAATACAGAAGGTCTCTGGTATAGACCTTAAAAAGTAGGTATTCATATCAGAAAAGGAATGCCTTAAGATAGTCCTTAAAAGGCTGGTGAAAGGCCAAGAGTGTAAGGCAGCTTTCTATAAACCAGTGATCTAAGTTTTAGATTACAATTCCTATTAGCCCCAACAATTATGACCTCTGAGATGATGGGATAGTTCAAAATATCTGGTAATTAGCAAGGTAGGGAAAAGCAATCTGAGATTTATGTATCATTGTGATGTTCACCCTTTGTGGCACTTATGCGCCCTCACAAAGGCTCCAGTCGTGTTTTCCTCTCACTGCCACCAGTGGATTACCTCAATTCACAATATAAACGAAGTTTGTCAAAACACTTGTGAATGCAAACAGAACTTATTGAAGTGAAGCTGTGACGTTCCACCCAGTGTTCCCTGTTTGATTCCCCCAAACACAGGTTCACTCTCTGGATACGTTTACTCTTTCTTCCGCTACCACCAGTGGATCCCTCATCCACAGTGCACCATATACAGCATGCATCAGACACGTGCTGCCAATATATAACTTGTTTATTTATCTTTTGGTTGTTAAATCACAGATGTTCTTTTATTATTGTCTAGGATCCTTCATTAAAACTTAAATCTTCTTATATTTGATTACACATTTGCTTATTCAGGTGTTGTATTTAATTCACATTAACCAATTCATTAATATTCTCTGACTATCTATTTAGCTTTACTATTTCATTTATCTCATTCTCATTCTCTCTGACTCTCCAACTTTCCAATTCTCTTTCCTTCACTCTCTCCCCTTCTCCCTCTCCGTAATTCTCCTCTCTAACTCCCTCTTTCTAACTGTCTAATTGACTCCACCCCTCCTGTCTTCTCATAGGCTCCTGCATTTGAGCTACAGCTAAGACTGGCGTAACATGGGCATTCTGCCACAAAAGCCAATTTAATAATTACAGAAGTTCTTCAGATGAACATTGTACACAAGCAAATCATTGACAAGTCTCTCAATACCTACTTTTCTCTTGCTATATAATTACCACCTTCTCTATCTATTTATCTTAACCAGCTTTATCTCTATTAGTATCTGTTCTTTCTCTCTCTCTGACTAACCAGCCTTTATCTCTATCTGGAATTCAGTGTCAGTAATGGACTGGTTGAGGGTGAATAAACTGAAACTTAATCCCAATAAGACGGAGGTGCTCCTGATTAGTCAAAAAGCAGATCAAGGAACAGAGTTTCAGCCTGTGCTGGATGAAGTTACACTCCCTCCAAAAACACAGGCACGCAGCTTAGGTGTGCTCCTGGATTCATCTCTGATCCTGAAGGCCCAGGTTTTGGTGGTGGCCAGGAGTGCTCTTGAATAGAGTGTGTGTGTGTGTGTGTGTGTGTGTGTGTGTGTGTGTGTGTGTGTGTGTGTGTGTGTGCGTGCGCGCGCGCGCGCGGGCACACACACACACACACACACACACACACACACACACACACACACACACACACACACACACACACACACACACACACACCATTACAGCAGCTCCAAGCACAATTCAACATGCTGGTCTTAAGTCCTAAACTGGCTTTGTTAAATAAATGGTTGTGCTCTGTTCTTTTAAATATGTTTTAGAATTGATTTTGTTACTGTTTGTAATATGTACTTGTTTAATTCTTTTTAAATACTTGTATACCTACTGTTTTTAGTTTCTACATATTGTCTTTTTACAAGCTATAAGCTTCCTTTAGTTCTTTTTAAGGAGAAAGGTAGGATACAAATATTTTAAATATATAAATAATAAATAAATAAACCTGACAGCTTTCACCTTATCTTTTTGTGGAATTGCCCTAGCACTTCATTTAACTGTGGTTACAATCCTGGCAGGTCTTATATTTTAGTCCCTGACACATCCAGCTGTCTTCATTTCTGTTCTGACCGGTTCTAAGCATATACATTGCCATCTTTTCTTCTTGCATCAGCCCTTGGAGACATTTCTTTCAGCAGCTACAAATAAACGTGTGATTACAGGCATAGCAATACTGCACTTTTCTTTCAACAGTCATTTAGATTCTCAACAACTACAGAGTGGACACCTGTAAAATATTCCCCCAGTGAGTGAGAAGTACAGTTTCTAGCAATCCAAAACTAAGGAAAGGCAACAGAGGGGACAAAATGAGTGCAAATATTTTCAGCCATATAATTGTAGTGCTGAACACTCCCCAAATTCAGACCTGTCAATTTAACTATCTGTGCCTATACAGACACCAATTTGCAAAATTCCTACAGTTTTTCTTGGTACTGACCTGCTAACGTGTTGCTTCTTGCAAGTTCAGTATTTGCTATCTAGCTTTTTTGTGACTCTGGTTTTGATGCCCACCATTGCTCTGTTTGCTTCAGTATGCCTTTCCCATCTTATACCAATGCACATTTTCTCCCATTAGTTTGCATGCAGACCATCAACAAGCCAAAATGTCTTTGTTGGCACTGCTCCATTGCCTTTGCAATGTCATGTTTCTGCCCAAGACGAGAGCCTTTTGAGCGACTTTGTTATAAACAAATGGTGGCGTTCTGAACCAGTGACCTCAAACACAGCAGGACTGACACAGTGTTCTGCAGTGTTATTTTACTATAAACCTAATAAGCAATCTAATCCGATGCTATTCTATGGAAAAATATCATGCAATTGAATGAGACTATTAACTGGAACATCAAATAACTCATCCCAGCCTGAAGCTATACATGGCATCACATGTTGTTTTTTCCTTGTAGCTTCATTGTTTCATGCATTGAATCTTTCAGTACTACACCATACTTTCTCCAATGCTAGAGCTATACAAAAGATAGTGCCTTATGCTCCTTATTGCTCTTTAGTTTAATTTCAAAAGGAATGCCTGAAACGTTGCAACCTTTCAGCAATGTATAATAATTTTAAAAATTATAAAAGGGTAATTGTTAGACTCTAACAGACTGAAGATGGCAGGTAAAATGTTTCATTGGTTTCATGAAATGTTTTGATAGGTACAGTGTGATCACACACACACTCTCTCTCTCTCATGCACACACACCCCACACACAAAGTACAACAGAAATGACAAGAAGAGAATCAGTTTATGCAAGGAAACCAACCACTGGGAACCCTGATGGGAACTGACAATTGGTCTAAACAATGTTGACTTAGAGGAGATATGCAACATACTTTTCAAGAAACAAAGTAGAGGATAGTCTTTCAATAGTATTAAATTAGGAATATCAAAGGCAATTTTGAAAACAAAATGTGTAGGTTGTTCAGCTTGCTCTCCTTACTTTTTCAGGACACCTGATAAAGAGCATTGAGACACTGTGTGACATTCCACTGCAATGAAACCTAAAGCTTGAAATAGTTACTTTTTAAAATTATAACCCCTAGAATTCTCCAGCCAGCTATTGCACATGAACACTAGCTAGGCTCTTTCAGGGATTCTGAGAGTTTCCTAACTTTTCTAAGCAACTTTTCTAAGCTACTGCTTGACCTACAATGCCCAGGCAGAGCTAAAACCAGTTCCCTTCCTTCCTGCCTGCCTGCCTGCCTGCTATGTAGTTGAAAACTGACTGGAAACTACAGCCTGGTTTTAGGCTATAAAGTTCTGGATATGCCTTCCTTTTAAAAAACTATTCTAAATATGTGCATTCCATATTCATTCACTTTTATACAAATAAAATTGTGACTTTTGGATATGCATACTGTTTATTCAGTTGGCATCCCACTTGATTTTATCATAATGCTTGGACATCAAGAAGCATTCAGAATACCGTCTTGAAGGTGGTATGATATTGGGAGACAAGAGCCCTATTCTCAAGCAAATAGAACTTGCTTCCCTATTGCAAATGGTGTATTGCTGTTCCGAGGGCAGTTGCATTCTAGTTAATTATTTTTAGAACACCTCGAGCTTATAGAGCAGCTCTGCCTGCTAGAATCAACATTTTGCCCTCAGCAAGGCTTCAGGGCAGATTCTTGATATTCCCTGCCAACCAAGACTTTGCTTGTATAGGGATAGAACCTTTGAATCTTTATCTCCTCTTCTTTGATGTTGTAACTTTTATGTAGAACTGAGAAACCAAGTACAGTCGTGCCCCGCTTAATGATTACCCCGTATAATGATGAATCCGCTTCACGACGATGTTTTTGCAATCACAATTGCGATCACAAAATGATGTTTTAATGGGCTTTTTCACTTTGCGACGATCGGTTCCCTGCTTCGGGAACCGATTCTTCACATTACAACGATCAAAACAGCTGATCGTCAGGTTTTCAAAATGGCCACCGGCTGCTCAAAATGGCTCCCCGCTGTTTTTAGGAGGCATTTTTCACAAGACAGGCACCTGAAAATGGCCACTCTATGGAGGATCTTCGCTGGATGATTAGGTATTTCACCCATTGGAATGCATTAACCGATTTTAATGTGTTTCAATGGTTTTTTTATTTCATTTGATGACGTTTTCACTCTACAGCAATTTTGCTGGAACGAATTAGCATTGTCAAGCGAGGCACCACTGTAATCATCCCCCTTGTATAAATTTCAGGGTGATTCTGACAAGCAGCTGCTTATGTAGTATTTATCAGAGCAGAACCTCTATGTTACTTTCCAATTTGCTAATTATCTTTCAGCCACAGTGCCAACAAACATTCATTTATGAATGATAGTGGCCATTCTATGATCTCCTTCTTGAACGTACACCTTAATGTTGTGAGAGGATTTAAGTGTGTCAGAGAAGCTGAGAGTAATGCTGTCAGGATGCTAGACTTTATTAGAAGCCCAGACTCCTGTCAGGATTATACATGGTGGAGTGTTCACAGCTGAGGGACCAGACTAAGATGAATCTACCCTCTTCAGGAGTAATGTACAAATCTGCAGCTACTGGGCAGCATTAGTAGCTGAAGGTGACACTGGCAGAGGATCTTTAACAGACAACAGCAATGACACTGAAGCTAACTTTGGTTAGTAATGCACATAAGGTGGCAATGGTAAACCACTGCTGAACCTTTCTTACCTTGAAAACCCTGTGATCAGACAGTCCAAAATGAAACAAGAGATACTGCTGGAAGATGAGACTCCCAGATTGGAAAGCACTCAATCAGCTACTGGGGAAGAGCAAAGGACAAGTAGGAATAGCATTGTTGCTAATGACACAGGTAGGTTAAAGGGAAAAGGATGTTTAGCGGCTGACTTGCACAGAGGTGAAAGGAAAGTCTGATGCCACACAACACATAGAACTGGAACATGAAATGTGAGAGGTATGAACCAATGTCAATTGGAAACCATAACGCTGAATGATGGTGGGGTTTTCAGGAGGTTTTGGTAGCCTCTTCACAGCAATACCAACTTGGTCATAATTCTGAACCACAGTTGAAAGCAACTGTGAGAGGGTGAAAGAAACGTCAGACAAATTCTGTACATGAGCCAAAAGCAAATATTATCAGGTGCACATACATATGAATGGTTTGGTTGATTCTTTTAGTGGTTCATTTTATCATAATAAACCATATTGACTGAATTTCACTATAGGTCTTTTCCTTGTCATCACATTTCCTGATGCATCTTCTTCCTTTTTCATGCCAGCCTGACTGGCAACCCCCCTCCGTGCCTTTCTTCTTTTTGTTGGAGTTTTATTTGCCACCTTGCATGCAAGGAGCAAGATATGCAAAAACAAGGAGCCAGATATGAAGTAGGAAACTGAGAGCAATACACCAAGGGAAGGGGACACAGATGGAGATGATGCAGCTGTTGAACTGGAAGAGGCGCCTCTGCTGCAAACTGTTCCAGAGCCAGCCATCGGATACTCATCATGACCCAACAAAGGTATACCAGCAGCCTGCCTGTCCTACCTTGCAAGGACATCACAGATTAATGAACCAGCAGCCTGGGAGGAGATTAAGCAGATGCCAGGAGCTAAAGTCATCAGAGGGAGAAAATCTGCAGAGGAAGAGATTGAAGCACTGCAGAAGAATGAGACAAGGACACTGACTAAGCTATCATTGGGCGAGAAAGCCATGGGGTGGAAGGGGGCATTCAAGCCGAAACAAGGTGCAAATGGAGAAGTGGAGCACTATGAGACAAGACTTGTTGCAAAAAGGTTTCGTGTAAAAAATATGGAGAAAACTTTAATGAGACTTTTGCTCTTGTAGTCAAGAACAGTACAAGAAGAATGCTCCTGAGTGTGGCAGCCTCCAGAAAGATGTATGTCAAGCACTTAGATGTCAAGACTGCATTTCTATATGGAGAGATTGCAGAGGAACTATTTATGGAGCAGGCACTAAGGTTCATCAACCAGGAAATCTTGATTTTGTATGAAAACTAAAGAATGGCCTATATGGAGTTAAGCAAGCTGCTTGGACCTGAAACATGAAACTGATGAAGATGCTACTGCAGCAAGGCAGGGTGATGTAGATCAGGGCTTGTATTCTAGAAGCAGAAATGAACATTTAACCTGTATGGTTGTTGTAGGTTTTTTGGGCTGTTCAGCTGTGTTCTGGAGAGTTCTCCTGGATTCCAGCCGTGAAAGCCTTCGAGAATACATTTAACTTGTATCCTTGCTTATATAAATGACTTAATTTTACTTACTCAAAGGGAACAGGAGAACAAAGAGACTGTATGCCATCTTAACAAAGAGGGAGAAAGCAAAGAGTTAGGGGATACAATATATTAAGTGGCAGTTACTGAGAAAGGGGTGGACTCTAGGAAACTTGTAGCTATTCTCTTCTGCGGATCTCTGTACTTCTATTGCAGAACGAAGGGAATTTTTAAATCAAAAATTCAAAACTTTTGACACATTTTTTGAACTGCAGAGACATAACAATAAGGGGAATTCTTATTGCAACAGAATGAATGGACATGCCTATCACTGCCCTAACTTGTCACAAAATAAAACATGGCCATTTCTGCCATACAACATTTCCTGACTAATATCTAAATGTTTCAAAGAGGCTGAAAAACAATCTACATTCCTTTCAAACAATGGATCTACAGATCTGTAGTTAGGAGATCGCCAATGGAAAACAATCACCTCCTCACAGAACTTCATTGAGAGTATTTTGGGATAAGATTGTTTTGTCAAAGGTATGAAACATTTAATGGGGTGTCACTTTTTATAGGCTATCCAGGAGTGTGATAAAAAGCCTCCCTGGTTCCTCCCATGGACAACAAGTACAAGCAGCCTAGTATACTAGACAGAACCACATTGGACATTAGCTACTTGTCTTCATCTTCCTGGAAATCTTGTTCAATTTTCTGAAACACAACAAACAAATACTATCTTCTGGGTTGGCATAAAACATTTCACCTGTATTAGAAATCTTTCAAAGAGCCTAGATCAAAACTCTACAGAAAGTAGAACTGATACATCTTTGTAAAGATAATACACTTGTATTATTATTTATTGCCATAATAGAAGACTTAACAATCATGCTGCCTGAAATATGATACATCAGGGCACAGGTTGTTAGAGTCCACTGACAAGTGTGTCTGAAATATATCAGTGTTATCATGAAATATGTCTTTGAAAAGACTGTCTATATTAAATAGTCAAGCACTGTCATGAAGTGATATTATGTGTTTATTTATCTAACTTACAGCAAAACAGGACATGATGGGGACAGCCATGTTCTTTATGTGTCTTCTTTTATGTTTAAAGCAGAAGGTGGGGAGTAGGAGCTAATACTTCAAAACAAAAAGTTCCTGAAGTTGAGGAGAAATGATGAACCTCTTCCACTCTCTTCCATTACCTTCCAGCATTCTGTCTTCTATTCAAGTCAAGTATTTCTGTTGATTGGTTGTTGTGGGTTTTTCGGGCTCTTTGGCCGTGTTCTGAAGGTTGTTCTTCCTAACATTTTGCCAGTCTCTGTGGCCGGCATCTTCAGAGGACAGCACTCTGTTGATTGATCGATAGAATGAATGAATGAATGAATGAATGAATGAATGAATGAATGAATCTATCTATCTATCTATCTATCTATCTATCTATCTATCTATCTATCTATCTATCTATCTATCTATCTATCTATCTATCTATCTATCTATCTATCTATCTATCTATCTATCTATCTATCTATCTATCTGTCTGTCTGTCTGTCTGTCTGTCTGTCTGTCTGTCTGTCTGTCCCTCCGTCCCTCCGTCCCTCCGTCCCTCCGTCCGTCCCTCTGTCCCTCCGTCCCTCCGTCCCTCCGTCCCTCCGTCCGTCCCTCCGTCTGATCACAGGAAGTTGTTCATTTTCAGCAGTAGAACTTATCCAGGAGGTTTTTTTTCTCAATACTTAGTCATAGATATTCTTAACTGAGGATACGAGGGATCTATCACTTGTGATATTCTACATGCAAAAATACATGCTTTGAGCTTCTGACCTCCTTGAGCTAATCTGGGAAAGAAGGAATTGGCTTTTCTTTTGCTCTAAGTAGCAAAGTGTCCTGGGCAGTCACTGAATTTTATTGGTTTACATTTCAACTTATTTCTTTTTAAAAATATAGGATACTGAAAGCCATTCCTAATCTTTGGTCCTTATTCTGCCACCTTAGAAATGAGACACATTCACCAATTACTGTCTTAATGGTAGCTGAGCTCTGTATTCCCTGAGCAATTATTTTTGTGGGTTAGTGCTAGGATGATCATTTTCCTCTTTAATGAGCTCTACTTAGTGAATGCAAAAATACTTCATCTCATATCCAAAGGATTGGGCCATGTGTATATTCTTCGTATTTTAAAATGAACAAATATTCATTATCTGTTTCATATGATGAATGCAACATATACCACCGTTTTAGGTCAGAAACTTTACTGAAACTATGGGCTCAAAGGAGCCTACATAGTCTCAAAGGATAAATAGGTTCTCTAGGTATATGAATCTCAAGCAACCTTATTTGGTCCACAACAGCTCTCTGTCAATTTATCAATGTCATGAAGTGGAGAACCTTTAAGAGAAAAGCAAAGAAAAATTCCCCTCCTTGTCCCCTCCTGTCTTCTCCCAATTTGGCTTTTATTTTTTAAAGTCATGCAACACATATGTGCTGTCCTAATAAACTTTTTTTAAAAATTCCCACTTCCTCAGTCCCTCCGTGGACCTGAGAAAGTGTTTAATCTGCCAATATCCTGAAGTGGCTCTCTTCTTAAGCCACTTCAGGATATTGGCAAATTGAAAGAGGAAGCCTTGCTTTGGATATTTTCAACAAGCACATGCACTGGAAATGATCCAAAACAGAGTGATGCTATCTGCACAAAAAAAACAGAAGCCCTATGACAAGGGCCTAAAACGTGTAGGTGAGATGCTTTGGGGACAGGCTGGTGTGACATCATCTGATCACTGTCTCGGAGCAAACCAACCTATCCCTGCAATGGACCAAATAGTGGGGTAAACTCCTGTGTAGTCAGCCTCTATCTCTGTTTTCTTTCCAATTAATACTCTTTTTTCTATAGGTGTCTTATTATTGCAATAGTTATCTGTTATTATTGTAACTACAGCTCATTAGAACATGCCTAATCTTAATCTGTAGGATCCTCCAGAACAAACATCCCTAAGATCAGCCAATTCTTGCCAGAAAGGCAGGGCATGCATTTAATAAATTCAGAAAATATATACAGTGGTGCCCCGCATAGCGAGGTTAATCCGTTCCGGATTAACCTTCGCTATGCGAAAACATCGCTGTACGGGGCAGGAAAAGCCTATTGGAACGCATTAAACTTAGTTTAATGTGTTCCAATAGGCGCCAAAACTTACCCCTCCAGCGATGTTTTCGCGGTCCGGCGGCCATTTTGGAGCCTCCGATCAGCTGTTCGGCGGCTCCAAAATGGCCGCCAGATGCCCCAATCGTCGCAAAGCGAGTGCGGCGATTGGGGCAGCTCCATATAGCGATCTTCAAAAAGGGATCGCTATACAGATTCTTCGTTATACGGTGCGCTCGTTAAGCGAGGCACCACTGTAATCTGGAAGATGTAGATATCATGCTAAAAGGAAAAATGAATTCATTTCTATTTATAGTCTGGGGACTATGAAAGGGTCCATTAAATTAAGCCTCTGTCAAATCCTCTGTTCTCCATACTAAGAAAAGGGGATAGCTCTCTCAGGCTAAAAGTCAATCTGACTACCTGGTACGTGCAGAAACAGATCTTTTTAAAGTAACTTCACCACAATAAAACTTCCTTTGCTCTTTTGTAGCATTGCATTCCGTCTGATATAGTACTCACAGGCATAAATAAAGGTGTAAATACATAGCATTTAGGTGATGCCTCAAAAGAAGGGAAGAAGTAATAGTGCCATTTGCAGGATATTCAGTAAGAAAAAGCTCTTAAGAGTGAGGCTTTCTAGATTACACATGCTTTCATCTGAAGAATATTCTTTCTTCTTTCAAGGCAATAGAACCTTTGTCTTTGGCAATCATTTCCAGCTTTCCTCTTTAGAATCTAGTCACACTTGAATTTTAATGTGAGAAAGGCTATAGTAGAATTTATGTGCATTGTGCATGCTGCTTCAGCACACCTGGACACACACATCATATATCTTGGAGAGGGGCTGCACATGGTTTTGGCCATACTTTTTCCCACCCAGCCATTGTCATTCAGCATCAGCAATCATAGCTACCAAATCACTAACTGTATTAACAGTGCCTATGACTTTCGAAGTTGTAACTAAATAAGGCGTGTGTGTCTAAGAGCAGCCTTTTAGGTTCCCCAGTGCATTCTGCCCCTTCAGATACTCCTGACAGAACCCAAGCTGGGGATGGGGAGATTTAAAAAATAGACAGTCCCACCTGTCCCCCACTACTGGCCATTTAACATTTACCTCTCTTCCTTTGAAAGTCACTTCTTATTTTCATGTGGGTGGACAACTAGACGAGACATGTTCTTGGAAGACTCCATTCCACAATATTAAAGTACCACAATAAAACACAACTACTGCTATCATATACAAGGAAAACTGTGTTTTCTAAAGGTATCGTATTCTTTGTATGAGATTTTGTGATTTAAAAACAACAACTACACCCTTCTTCAAACTGGCAAGATAGCTCAGTGGTTTAGCTATCTGGCTGTGGAGCCACAGGTTAGGAGTTCAATTCTCTATGTTGCCTCCTGCGAGAAGAGCCAGCCTAGCTTTAGGCAAGCTGCACAGTCCCCGGACGCTCCCAGAAGAAGGGAATGGCAAACCACTTCTGAGTATTCTCTATCTAGGAAACCCTGAAAAAGGTCGTCATATTTCAGAATTGACTTGACAGCACATGATTATTATCACACACATCTTCGCTGGGCATGATTACAAAAAGTTAGAGCAAAGTAGATTGCATGCTGTCTCATGATGTCATGAGGAAGAAGTTATAGACATGATAGTAGGACTCTTTGGATTTCACCTTGAATAGTCCCATCATAATACTTGTTGCTGTTGTTGTTGCTGTTGTTGTTGTTGTTGTTCTTCTTCTTCTTCTTCTTCTTCTTCTTCTTCTTCACTTACTGCAGAGATTAGTGGGTCAGCACTAAAATTGTTTCTTAGCAATTCTTATTCTTTATTCTTATTCTTATTTAAATGTAATATGATACTGAGATGCAAGGGAAAGGTTAAGCCACAGCAAGTTGAAAGAGCTGGAGGTTTGTCAAAGCACATTTTTGAGCGAGGCTTGGCAGCCAGATCTCAAACAGAGCCATCTTTGTTGAGCATCACCTCTCCAAGTTTGTTGATGAAAACAAATGAAGAAAATACATTTAGAACAGTCTTCTCAAGAGTGGTGAGTCTTAAAAGTTATCTTCTGGTATATGTATTTCTTGGAAGAAAAACTGAGCTCAAGATTTTGAGATATAGATTAGACAATAACTAGGACTTTGAGTTTGTTAGTTCTTCATTGCTCTCCTTCAGTGATAATATCTGTTTAAATGAAATCATGAAAAAACCCTGTATCTAGAAATGTAATTTTGTTTCACTGAGAATTGTTCACTGAACTACACATTCAAACAATTCCTATATCCTTCCTGGACAGAAGACATAACATTTTCAAGAACCTCTGGTTTATATATAAAATCTGGGAAAAGTAGAAAATAGCTCATATTACACATTATGTTGCTCTCTGTACTAAAATATTGCGGCAAGTTCCTTGGACTGATTTTGGCATCTTTTTAAGATAAAAATATCTCTTCTGTAAATTTGGTGGACATTGTTTTATGTTACCTATAAACCGGCTATGGCAATGAGACACAATCTCTAGGAATGCTTTTGTAGTTAACTGTGCAAGGGATATGCTAATGTAATTCATGTTTTATGAATATGCTTTTTTAATGAAATAGTTTGCAATAGCAATTCATCCTATACAATAAATACCTGAGAGAATAAACATGATTCAATGTTTGTCTACCACACAAGAAAAATTCCATGAATTTCAATAGGGCTCCTAGAGAAGTATACATTGGATAATTAATCTTGGAAATAAAAAAAAAAACTAGTAATTACCAAAGTCTATCCCCAGTTTTACTGTTTTTACTTAACCACCAAATTAGGTTACATTTATAAGATTCTAAAATAAATGTCTGTTTTGATTATTTCAAAAATGTAACCTGTGAGCCAGAGCAGAGTTCCCATCTGAAACAATCAGGTTGGACAAAACTAATAAGTAAACAAGACAATGCAAAGACACCAATCATGCCCAGGCAAAAATTCAAACTACAAAAGGCAAAATACTCTCTTTTCTAGAGAAGAAAATGTCATTGATTGATTGATTGATTGATTGATTGATTGATTGATTGATTGATTGATTGATTGATTGATTGATTGATTGATTGATTGATTGATTGATTGATTGATTGATTGCATTTTTATGCTGCCCATCTAGACATGGTCTACTCTGGGCGGCTCACAATATAGAAATAGAAACAATTTAAAATTTACACAATTTACATATATAAAAACAGAGAAATATAAAATCAAAGAACTTACAATTTTAACAATTAATTTAAAAGTAAAGAGTCCTAAGATGGCACGAGTTAAAAGGAAAGAAATAAGAAATAAGCATCACTTAATTGATTGTCTGTCTCAAAAATGAAAAAGAAACAATCCAGAGGCAAAAGCATACTTTTCAGGCTTTGCTGAATGTTTTTGCATTACTGTGCTAGCTGAGCCTCATCTTTTTGCTCACTAAAATTCAAAAACATGTACACCCTGGGAGGCATATGAAAGTAGATCATCCTAACATCAGGACAGTCTCCTCATCATCACTTTTTTATGGTAGCCCTAAAAGAAGGGAACGGCTTCCTGCACAAATCACAGCCATTGGGAGAATCTTCTTAGTTTAGGGGCTGAGGGAATGCAGAATTCTCCATGGAAGTATGGCCTAGAGGTGGCAATACTCTTGTCATGTAAGTCAATTTCCTTTTCTACCAACTCTGA
The DNA here is from genome assembly GCF_051106095.1 of Pogona vitticeps. Classification (NCBI taxonomy): domain Eukaryota; kingdom Metazoa; phylum Chordata; class Lepidosauria; order Squamata; family Agamidae; genus Pogona; species Pogona vitticeps. The sequence goes on from NC_135787.1 coordinate 47,703,854, forward strand.
GAAAGTGGGTCAACTCCACCAATGAATGTTCATCAAAAACATAATATTCAATACAATCAAGAATTCTGTAACAAAAACATAGAGTGGCTAATGTGACTCACAAGAGCTATATATTTTCTCTATGGCCTTGAAAGAGAAATAGTAGTAGCTGCAGCTGTTTGTAAGAAATGTCCTTCCATTAGGAAGGATAATGAATTAAGCTCAGCCCAACGGGTGAGCATTGAGGAGTGTGATATCCTTTTCCTCAAGCTTCTATGCTCTCAGTCTTCCACAAAATTAGGTCTAGTGCTGGGTTTAAAAAAAATCAGTGGAGAGGACCTCTAGCAGCAAAGCAAAAAACAGAGTTTGGAAACAGGATATGTTTTTTGGGGGGTGGGGGGTGGGGAGAGAGATTGTTATTTTTTAAAAAGAAAAAAATGTAGCTGTGTGATCTGTCTATGAAAAAAAAAGTTCTGGACTGAAGGATATAAACAAAGTGTACACTTGAGTTCTCCAGAGCTCTTTAATAGGCAAATGATGACCTGCTGAGGGAGGCCGACAGGGGCAAAACGTCTCTGTTGGTCCTCCTTGATATTTCGGCGGCCTTTGATACCGTCGACCACGGTATCCTCCTGGGGAGGCTCTCCGAGCTGGGAATCGGTGGCCTGGCGTTAGCCTGGCTCCGTTCCTTCTTGGAGGACCGCCCCCAGAGAGTTCAGCTTGGGGAGAATGTCTCGGCCCCGTGGAGCTCCAATTGTGGGGTTCCGCAGGGATCGATTATCTCCCCAATGCTATTTAACATCTATATGAGGCCGCTAGCGGGGATCATCAGGGGGTGTGGAGCGATGTGTCATCAGTATGCTGATGACACCCAGCTCTACATCTCCTTTTTGCCAACTGCAGGTGATGCCATCCTGACCCTCCAGCGCTGCCTGGAGACTATACTGGAATGGATGCAGCTAAACGGCCTGCGGCTGAACCCGGACAAGACGGAAGTCCTGAGGGTGGGGCCCCCCGTAGTTGGTGGCCTGGTTGGCCCTCTCTCTTTTGGGGGGGCGACCTTGGCCCCGGCGAGCGGGGTCCGCAGCCTGGGCATACATTTGGACCTGACGCTCACCATGGAAACACAGGTGACGTCGGTCGTCCGCTCCGCCTACTTCCATCTCTGGCAGATTGCCCGGCTGCGGCCCTATCTCGACACGGGGGCCCTCACTACCTTAGTACACACACTCGTAATCTCAAGATTAGATCACTGCAATGCGCTCTATGTGGGGCTACCTTTGAGGCTGATACGGAAACTTCAGATGGTGCAGAATGCAGCAGCCAGACTCCTCACCGGAGGGAGAAAATATCATCACATCTCCCCCATCCTGGCTAGACTGCACTGGCTGCCCATTCGTTTCCATATCGACTTCAAAGTTTTAATGCTCACTTATAAGGCCCTAAACGGTTTGGGACCTCAATACTTGGCGGAACGCCTTCACCCACCAAGTTCTACCCGAACCACCCGCGCAAGCCAGGAGGTGAGGCTGAGGAGCCTGACGCCGAGGGAGGCCCAGAGGGAGAAGACAAGAAACCGGGCCTTCTCGGCGGTGGCTCCTCGCCTTTGGAACAATCTCCCTCCTGAGATTCGCGCGGCCCCTTCGCTGGGTACATTCAAAACTCAATTAAAAACATGGCTTTATGTCAAGGCCTTCCCTCCTGCAAGCATCTAAGCTAATTTAAATTATTTCTTTCTTCTTTTCCTATTTATTATTTATGATTACTATGTTCTGTTATTGATATTTTGTACTTATGTTATTATAATTGTATACTTTTTGTGTTAGCCGCTCAGAGTGGTACCGACTTACCAGATGGGCGGGATATAAATCAAATAAATAAATAAATAAATAAATAAATAAATAAAATAAAGCGGTGGAAGTTGCAGGAGAGGATGTAAGAGACAAATAGTCTAAAAACGGGTTGGATTTCTTGCCCAATGTTCCTGAAAATATATTCAGTTCTTTCCTGCTTGCTTATCTGTCTTCAGGAAGAGTACCAAGTTATGTGACCAGCTGCCTCTTCCTTTATCCCCAAATTTCATACCCTTTGATGAAGAGTCCTGGAGAAATTGGAAACCTGCCTGGTTTGTAACTTTTCAGTTATCCAATAAAATATGACTCAACCCAGAACTTTGGTTATCTGGATGACAACCCTCCAACCCCTCTCCCAACCAGTATAACTTGGTTAGAATTTCTGGAACTGGTGGTTTCAAAAATAACTTTTCTCAGCTCTAACTCAAAGTTGCTTCCAGATGGCTCCCACTGAGTGTTCCCCTTTCTGTGGTTGTCTTCGCTGCCTGCTTTCAGTGGGAAGTGCATGCATTGTTCTTATATAGTAGTCAACTGTTCTCTAACCTTTATTTCTTCTGATAATGTAGCACTACTGGAGAAACACAACTCTCCAGTGAGATTGGAGCAGAATGGGAGAGAGTTTCTTCCCTAAAAGAAAATTTATGAGAAATTAATTTCTACGATATTTAGAACTCAGACACTGTGAAATTTCACTTCAGTCTTAAATCCTGTTCCTCTTTTAAGTTATTATTTGAATGATTATTTATGGGTTAGAATGTGATCTGGAACAAAGTTCCCCATGTTTGCCCTTTCTTTTTAGGTAAGTAGACAGAAAATCTTTTTCCCCCATAAGATATCAGCTTAGTAATTTTAACATGATCTCTGTAACATTAAATTTATGTAGCCATTTTTAGACAAGCACAGATTAAACACATTCCTTATTTTCCATGGCTGAAATCCTGTTCTGTAAATTATATTACAGAAGGTTGATGATGTCACCAGCCTTACGTAGTGCAGCAGCACAAACAGGATTTCAGTCAAAGTATTTTTGGCTCTAAATCTCTCATAACTCTTTAATGTTAGGGACTACAATCCAATTCATGTTTTTTTTAAAAGTAGCACCTTTCTGTTTCTAGTTTTTGTGTGAGCATCTGGTGCCAAGAGTGAGGACGTTTGCCATGGTAAAGTCAGTCATTTATATTCATGAATGATGTAAACATATTTTAGATATTTAATATGGTATATAAACTATAAAACCACAGCAAACAGGACTCTCGAAATACAATGAAATTCCGTGAGCGACCGACGGGGGGCCTCCGTTCCAAGGTCCCAGAGGATCAATGCCTTGTTTTTTAAAAAAAAAAAACCTTCGGGTAGTCTGGTGCTCCACATCAAGTTGTACAAATCACGGAGTGCACTTGTGGATCTATCTGTAACAATGCCTTTTAATGATTCTTCTAGTTAAGAGTTTGAATTTAAGAAATGTTATAAAGAAACGGGCGTGCGTATGTAACGGAAATATGACGTTAAATGTGGAGGCATAAGGCAACCAAGATTTTCAGTAGCTTTGCTCTGAAGAGCCATGAAATCCTGCCTATTTTGTTTCTCGCGACTGAATTTAGCCGAATCTACTGGCCTTTTCGTCTTGCTTTTCTTTGTTTTTTGTCTCTTTTTTCCTTCCCACCCCCCTCCCAAGAGCAAAAACTTGCCCTAAAATGGTCGAGCTGAAATTCCGGGAAAACAAAATCCGTTGGGTGGGCGCGGATTCCTTTCTATTTCTTCTTGGGCCCGCGTTCTCCCGCACCGCCAACGCGCGTGGCATTTTATTTGAGCGCGACCAGAACGATTTGCAGGCGAAAAGCCCGCAGATCGCTCCTCCTCCTCCGCCCAAGAAGCTCCTTGAACCGTCAGCTTGGACAGCAGCGGGGGTGGGCGGAGGGAGGGAAAAGCAGTCGTTTTAGGTGGCACTGTGCTCAGCCCACGTTCCCTTTTTCATCCACCAGAAGGCTATATTTATTCAGCTAGATGGTGAGAGGGAGGGAGGCCAAAAAAATAAATAAATCGCGAGGGTAAAGCGGGGGGGGGAGAAGCAAGGGGAGTGAGAGAGGGAAAAGAGGGAGAGCGATGGCTTTGCTGCAGCATTCGGGGGCGGGCTGCTTTTGAATCCACGCCGCGTCCCCGCCGGCCGCTTCGCTGGCGCTGTCCGCGGTGCTGAAACGGACGCCCGTTCTCCCCGCCCTCTCCTCCGCCCGCGATCGAGGCGCACGACCCGCGCAGGCAGAGAAAGCAAGCACCGCCGTCCATTCAGGAGAAGAAAGGCGCGCTCCGGCTTCGCGCTCGACGCCCTTGTGAGAGGGGAGGGAGAAGCCAGGCAGCGGGGGCGCGCGGCGGCGACGGGGGACGCGCGCGCGCGCACGCCGGCTCTTCTTCTCGCCTTCGCCCGCCTTGCCTCGGCTGGTGTGTGTGTGCAGGCAGCGTGTGCCTGGGCGCGTGTGCGCGTGTGGCTGCGCGGTGCGGGGAGCGCGTGAGAGTGTGTGCAAGTGTGTGCGAGGGAGCCAGAGGGGCTGAGAGAACGAGAAAGCGGAGGGACCGGGAGGGCGTGAAGGTGTCTCCGCTCGACGGTGGAAGAGCTGGATGTACACAAGCACCGGGGACCGCTCCGGAGCAGCCTCGGCCACCGCCTTTTCGCCTCCTCTCTAGCCTTCTGCCACCCCCGCCGCCCCCGGCGGACCTCGTACGCTTCCTCGGGCTGGCCTCGGGACCAGTGCAGCAGCGGGCCGAACCTCGCGGCGCCCCCCGCTCCGCTCCTTTTCTCCCCTGTCCCCCGCGGAGGGCTCCTTTCCAGCTCGAGTCCTGCAACCGTTTGCCTAAAATGCGGAGGATCTAATTCGCTGAGGGAGAAACGGGCAGGGAGGAAGAAGCCGAAGGAGGAGGAGCAGGAGCAGGCGGCGGCGGCGGCGGCAGCGGCGGCGGCGGTCCGGGCAGTAACAGGAGAAGCGGCATCGGCGGCAGCGAAGGAACATTCCGTGGCTTTGTGGATGCTCTACTTTTCATGGCAATGCAAAAGATCCGGCAGATTTCTCTCTTCCTGGCTCCTTTGGTTTGGGGACTCGTCTGGGGAGCCTACGCGAACGGCGTACAAATAGGTGAGTGCCCTCTTTGGAGAGGATCCGGTGCTTCTTGCCCCCCTTCCCTTCGCCGGGAAGAATCCTGATCGGTTCTTCTTTTACATGCGATTTGGGCTCTCCGGCATTCCCTGACAATCGGAGCATCTCTGTCAGAGCGCTTGAAATCAAGCTTTCTCTGGTCTGGAACGAAAGGATGCGAAGAATGTCTTCCTTGCTGGTCTCTCTCTGTCTCTCCCCCCCCCCCGCCCCAAAAGCACATATCAAGCGACTGCTCTACCGTCTCTCATCTGCCCTGCTCCCTGCTCCCGGACAAACCAGTCTTCAAATCAGTTCGGTATGGTGTCACAGACCATTCCACTGACTTCGTCTCCAGCACTTGTGTTTAAAGGGTGAAGGGATGACCGTTAGCAAAGGTGCAGTCCACTTCCTAGTGAAATCAGTTGGGCTGGATGGGTGAAACCCACAGATCTGAACGGATCCCTTCATGGACAGAAAATAGCTTGCTCTGTGATTGCGCCCTTGACTCTTCCCCCCCCCAACCCTCCCCGCCCCAAAAATCTGGGCATTGTTTCTAGATATTGTATAGGGAGATATTAGAATACATCCTTCTTCAGGTCAAGAAGAATGGAGGCCACTCTAGTCTGCATTTGGCTACAGGGTGAATGACTCTCCCTTCAGGGCTGTCACTGCTACCGCCCAGTCTGCAGCACTGATGTCCTCTCTCTCTCTCTCTCTCTCTCCTTCTCTTTCCATGTGTGTTTGTTCACCTTACAGGGGGGCTCTTCCCCAGGGGAGCTGACCAGGAATACAGTGCATTTCGAGTAGGGCTGGTTCAATTTTCCACCTCCGATTTCCGGCTGACATCCCACATCGACAATCTGGAGGTGGCCAACAGCTTTGCTGTCACCAATGCTTGTGAGTAATGAATGTTCCCTTCATTCTGAGCTGTGCTTCTGAACCCGCCTGCCTCCTGAGTTGGCGGCCAGGTGGGGGCAGCAGTTGGGGCAGCAGGTGCATTTCTATGACTTCAGCAAAGGGGTGGGTGAGTGGATCTTGACTTTGGCGTTGAACTTTTCCAGAGAAGGTAGTAAAGAGGAAAGGAGGAGGAATGAATTATGCTCCCATCCAGCTCTATGCACAAACCTTCCTGTGGGTGGTTGCAGGGCAGCCTGCTCCTAAGGGTCCCTCTCTGCCCCAGTCCATGCCCTACACTCCCCTCCCCCAGCATTTCCAAATCAGTTTGGACCCCTTGCTTTGCACAGTGATGAGACTTCCAAGGGTATCAGTTCTGCTCTTTGAGTGCATTACATAAGGATGGCTGCAGTAGTGGCTCATTGTGGTGGAAAATGAACCCCACCCTGTTCTGTATTTGAGACCCACGTTGGTCCTGCTTGTGTGGGTGTTTAATGTACCCTTATACAGTGAGCGGGCAAATGTTGGCCCATCCATGATTGCTGGATTAATTACCAAAGAGAATTGATTCCTCCTTGAATGAATTATCCTAAGATGCAGGAAGGAGTTGGTAACAAGACCTATTGCTCATGTCACAAGGGATCTGTCTGGGGCTCTTTCTTCCTTCAGATTAATGGGGTGGTACACTGGCAGCTAACTTCCCTCTGCCCTGAAGCACTATACCTTGGAATGTCTTTACACTTTTCCATAGAAGAATTGCACTGTGAACTTAGATATTCACTTCTCCATCTTTCTGCAACAGAGGAGAGGGAGATTAGGGATCTGGCTTGGTGCCACTGAATCCAGTTTTGAAAAGATATTGGGAAACAGCCCAGCATGCCAGAGGACACTGTTTATTTCATACATAATAGCACAGGATGAGGGGAATGGGCAAGGGGAGGAGTAGAGAGGCAGCAGCTAAGAATCCCTCGTGGATCATAATTTCCTAGCTGGCAGGTTGCACATGGCATGGCCTGTATGCATATATATATATATCTCCCCAGCATGTTCACTGTCTTGTGATGGCTGTCTCAGTAATTCAGGAATCCACATGGCAACATATGCCTCTTGCTAAAGGAGACATCTATCCTCAGGGTGATTTCGGACTTCAAGGCCTCTCTCTTCCTTTAGTAAAAGGGCACATTGTGGCAAGAATCTGCTCAAGGAAGCAGCAAAATAGCTGCATGTGGATTGCTGGATCTGAATAGGAAGAGCTGCCAGAGACAGCCATTTTCCTTCTTGCAATTCTCCATATTAGAAGTGCACTGTCTCTGTATCTTTCTTATAAAATCACAGCACTATTTTAATGAGCTTTTTCCGGATTTGAGAAGGAAAGTAACTGAACAGTAAACATCTCCTGAATTGGGGAGAGACAAGCTTCTGATCTCCTTGCTATAGGGAGCATTACTCTGTTGGAATAAGAGTCCCACACAACATATATTCAGATGAAATTTCAGTATATGCAACATGTACATGTGAACAGTCTTCCTTTTTTTCCTTTTGATAGTCTTGATATTCTTTTGTCAGGATCAGAGGTTTTTCCAAAAGAATTCAGTAACAGGAAGGATGCAGCTATTGCAGGGGTCAAGTAGCAAAAATAATGCCATGGTAAAATCAGATCTGAATCTGCTCTATTTTTCACCAGCTTCTTCAAGTGGAATGCATATTTCTTTAGGCGATAGATCTGTCAGAACAGTAAACAGTTGCAACTGTCACTATCAAAATGAAAACTGAAATCATTACTTCGTTCTTTTACTGTTGTTGACCAGACAGATGTCTTTAGTAAGTGTTTAAATTCAGTTACCATGTTGGTGATAAAACCAACAATTGAAAGAGGTTTGGTTAAAACAGAGATCTAAATCCTTGCACTGATGCAGTGCAATGCAATTGTGGGATGAAACGTTCTTTAATTCTTAGTGCTGCTGTCTAATATCTTTTGGCTTGGTGTGGAATTGAATTAAGAATCAATTCCACACCACATGATCATGGGGGAAAGGATATGATGCCTTGAAATGAAGAACAGAATTGGGAAGGATGGTGGTGGTGGGGAATGATGGCCTGAGTAGGAAAATCATTGCCAGCTACGACTATTAGAACTGCAGTTTGTCACAGTGACTTTTAATGAATACATGCTATTTTATCATTTTTCTGAGAGGACGGATGCCAAGGTTTTTAAATCCAAGAACTTGAAGAAGGAGGAGACTGAGAACTGAGATTGTGCCCTCATTGATCCAAAGACACTAATTTAAAGGATTAGAGCTTTGCTAGCCAAGCTCAGCTTTCTGCCATGAAAATGAACATCGTGTAGCAAATAGCTGTGGTACAGCATGGTAAAAAAAATATGATTCATGTGGCATTTTAGAGAAGAACCATGGGGCAACCTCATGCAAGCAACAGACATTTTCATCACCTGTATGAAATAGATGGTTGTCTCTGAAAGGTTACAGTATACTAATTGGACAGGCTCTAAGGTACCACTGAAATCCTCTGGAATATGTAGAAAGAGACGTCCAGAGGGCTGCTGGGAAAAAGACACAGGAAACCTTTGGCACATGAGATTCTGTTGATTTTGAATGAAACCTGGGTTTCACTTTTTTAGGTGATCTGTTGCATAAGTGAGAGAAAATCATAGTTAATCAAGTCTAGTTCTGCACATCCAAGAATTAGAAATTTCAGGCTGAATTTACCCTCTCGGCCCCATATTTAATTACAGACTATTGGCTTCAGATATGTGAGTATGATTTAAATAATAAAGCTTCTGAGCATTCACAGAGTACATTTCCTTCACCCCTCTGACAAGAGCAGAGGAACAAATATATAGTAAAGAGCAATTATATATCTTTGATATATCTTTCTAGGAACAGAAATTCTGGGAAGATCTGAATAATCAATAAATCATGGAAATAGTAAGAAACTGTTAGGAAAGCCACAAACCACCTGAAATAAAAAAGACACTATAATATACAGAACAGAATAACATAATGAGAGACAGAGGAGTCGATTTTGGGGGTATAAATGTTATAACATTTTGGGACACCAGACAATGATTTGTTTGTTTACATGCTAGTTGATTTTTATTGTTATTTTTAGATTTATAAAACATTTTTGGGAGGAAATACCAGATAGTTTATGAATAGCTTTAAAGGAAACAACAATCTTAACAATAAAATGTTATCATTCAAAGTGATGCTCCAAAAATAGTTGAGGAGAAATGGCGATTGTGAATATCTCCAGCTATAAAACTGTATTATAAAAGGATTTCTTGCCCTATGCAGTAATTTGTTATTATTCACACAGCAACATCAGTGTGTGCATAGGTCTTCAGCATTAAACAAACAAACAAACAAATAAGTATCATACCTCTGCCTCAATGACCTTATAATCTGAAGTTTGACAACAAGAATCAAGGAAAGGGAGGGATGAAATGGAAGGAGGGGGAAAGACGAGGATGATAATAAATTTGTGTGAGAAAATGCGCTGCATTTCTGCATTTTCTGGATGGACGTTGTTGTATTTTGGATTCAATGCTGAGTTTAGGCAACAGATTCATAGGATATTGTGACATTCAGGCAGAATATTAAAGAAGCGAGAGATTTGGTACTATGTTAGCATTCTGGATTAAGAGACAGCAGAAGAATAAACTTTAGAGTTGTGGGAGTTATACCTCTGGAATTAAAAGGATTGAGGGTTGAAATCTACAGGAATCTGAGAAAGGATATGAGGCAAATACAGAAGGCTTCACCCTGATGCATTTGCTTCAAGAGAGAGAGCACATTTGAAAAGGGCTTGCTATGCAACCTGCAATATTTTTTATTGACACAGAAGAAATATGGTAAGACATCATTTCTGAGAGCATTGTGGATTTTGTACTTTTTTCTCATTCATTTTATTTTTTAAATACTTGGATAATTGTGGCACTTAGGCTGCAATCTATGAATTGTTTAATCCAGTCTGGGCTTTCCTTGAGACAGGGAATTATAGATTTGCTCCATGGCCCATTAATAAGTTCCTGCTCCATCATCCATTTTACATATACTATTAATTGGTGGGGGAAGGGAGGAGAGATAATTAACTGTAATCAGTCTGGATGTGCAATATTTTAAGTAGTATAATAAAATATGATCTAGGTCACAGACAACCATTTCTGGACCTTGGAGGACTGCATTTATTCCTATAACTATTTTTTTCTAGCCACTTTTTTAAAAAATTGAAAAGATTTGTCACCTCTAGTCCCATAACAGGACCTTCTGAACCAACTCCCCACCCCCCAAAACACACAATTATAATGTATTTTGGGGTGTAGGGATGCTGGGGAAGGCACTGGAAACTCGAAGACTCTGTGGAACTTTTCTCTCCTGTTATTCCCCTGATGTTATTTTTGGAACTAAATGCATGTTATAAATCTGGTTGCCTTGTGAAATTAGTGATGAATCTCTTGAATATTTTGTAAGTGAATATGAATCAGTGACTATGAATCAGTAAACCATCAATGTCTTTAACTGTGGCATTTATCAATTTTAAAGAGTTAATGCTAACACAACTTCTAAGATTAAAACATAAAACTAATAAAATTAAAACATAAAAACAAATCAAGCACATGATTAAATCACAATAAATCTTTAATAAATAAAAACAATAGCTTCCTATCACCACTAAACCAGCTTAAATGCCAAGGGCCTATCTAAGTTTTCTTTAAAAATATCTTTGCCTGCCAATAAGAAAAGTGAAAAATGTTTAAACTTTGCTGAATGTACTTACCATTGACTACAGCTGAGGAAAAAAAGCCAAGAGGGGTTTGGCAAAAGCATCTAAAAGTGTGCTGCTTATATACTGCACCATAGCCCTTAAATCACTCTCTGGGTGGTTTACAAATTAATTAGGCAGGCTGCACATCTGCTTACCTGGAAGCTGGGTACTCAGTTTACCGACCTCAGAAGGCTGGAAGGCTGAATGAACCTCAAGGTGGCTACCTGGGATTAAACCTGGGCCATGAGCAGCGTTATGGCTGCAGTACAGCAATTTAACCACTGTGCCACAAGGTATCATAAAGAGAATGGATTTTAAGCATGGGGGTTGTACTTTGTAGGTCAGTTTTTTCAAACCTGGCCTTCTCCTGATTTGTTGGATTACACTTGTTGCTATTCCAAGCCAAGATGGACATGCTCACTGGTAATTATGGGAGGTGTAGTCTTAACATGTATACCCAGTGTGGTATAGTGGATAGAGTGATGGGCTGGAACTCAGGAAGCTTGGGTTCAAACCCTTGCTTGGCCATGGAAGCTCACTGTGGATGTGGGACTGGTAAAACCATGCCTTAAATATCTCACTTACCTTGAAAACTCTATTGAGGTTGCTATAAATCAGTTCTGCACATAACAACAACAAACTTAATACATTTGCAAGGTGCCAGACTGAGAGAAGGCACCGATCAAATTGATACTTTGAAATTATTTTGTAGACTTTGCAATATCACCTTAGGCATCCTTGAAGTAAGCCCCATACATTTCAATCAGAGCTTGAAAAAATGACTTTTTTGGGGGGTAGAACTCACAGAATCTTGACCATGCTAGTAAAGAGATTCTGACACGTTAAAACAAAACAAAACAAAAAAAACAGCACAACACCCTTTTCCGGCTTTTGTTTAAAAGCATGCAGGCCAAGAATGGTTGCTTAGCCCTCATATTTGACAGTGTGTGGTGAGTGATGTACAACATCTAGGTATTTTACCGCATGTGACCACTCAAAACCTGTTTGAGTTCATCTTTTATGCCTGCCAATGGAATTAAAGCAGATGAAATCCTATTAAATAAAATCAGACGCAGTTACCTTCCCTACTCTTCTCCTGTCATTGCCTTATAAATCTCATTAAGAAAATTTGGGGTGTGGGGGGGTAGAGTTCAGTTACATAATATAAAAATAATCATGCATTAAAATTCTAAAATGATTTAATATTAATAACATTTAGTGGAGGACAGGAATAGTATACCTGCGAAAAGATCCATAGCTTTAAAATGCTTCCCCTTCCCCGCCAGATATTTGTGCACCATAGGAGCTGCACTTGTGTAGACCATCACACTTCCACAGTGAACGCTTTCTCACAATGGGAATAAGTTCCACCAAGTTCAAGGGGACCTGTTTCAGGCCAGAAACGGATGTTAGAGATAGGCAGTAATCAGAGCTGAAAGCACATTAATGTGCCAGAGGAGGACTGAACTCAGACTTCAAAGGAATCCTATGTTTAAGTCTTGAAAACCAATCACTGAACTTTTTCTCTTCCAGTTGCAGGCTATCTCTAATATCTATTTCTGGCCTTGGAGCAGACTTACACAAGTTTGCCCAGTAAAAGTGCCTCCACACCACTGCAAACAGAAAGGCATCCACCAGATGGCAGACTCCTCTCAGTAATAAGAAAGGTAGTTCATATCAATTCCACATGTCCCTTTCCTATCAGCAAATGATAGAATAGGAACATAATGTACCAATAAGTCAGTGGAATGTTATCTCTCTTTCGCTCTCACTGCACACACATATACATACACATACACCATACTTGGACGTATGCATTGAAATGGGTTTAAGTAGTTATCCTAAAACTGCATTTAATATGTAAGGGAAAATTAAATAGAGTCCAAAAATAAGCCACAACACATTGTGTTTTTCCTGTACCTTCTCTGTCCTGATGCCTGTCCCTTTTAAATATTTTGCACCTTTCAAAAGGAAGGAAAAATCATGATACAGGTATATATGCTTTGCAGAAGAGGGGGGGAGGCACGAAATGCAGCTCCCCATTTCTGCTTCTCCGTGCTAATGTAAATGGATTAATGTATAATAGTATTTAGATATCTGATAATTGACAAATTGTGTCGATACACTATTGTATGCCTAGTGAAAGAAGTTAGGGCTGCAAACAAGATGAAAGCATCTCCTTTATGAATTTTGATGATACGATACCTATATTGGCATTACACTTCATGAATTTTGTGTGGAAACTGAACGTTCAAAAACGTGATCAAATCTACCTTGCTATCAGTGTAACGAGCAATCCTTCTTAGGTACGTTGGTGTATGAAAATAAGCCAATAGCTATGTGGCATTTTGAATTTGACATGGCTTGCTCACATCAATGAAGAACATTCCAGCTCTCTCCTTCTATGAGTGTCACAGCTCATTTGCCCAGCAATATGGGGGAGACTCCTTATATTTTCTGGGTGTATGGCTAGATGTCTGAAAATTGGTTGTTGTTGTTTGGATGTTAAGTCGTGTCCAACTCTTTGTGACCCCATGGACCAGAGACCGCCAGGCCTTCCTGTCTTCCACTGCCTTCCGGTCAAAGTCATGTTGGTAGTTTCAGTGACACTGTCCATCCATCTCTTCCTCTGTCATCCCCTTCTCCTCTTGCCTTCACACTTTCCCAACATCAGGGTCTTTTCCAGGGAGTCTTCTTTTCTCATGAGATGGCCAAGAGACTAAGGATATAAATATTTGCTTATTTTGCTCTCCCAGGTAGAGATGAAACATATCAAATTTTATTTCCTACTGTGCAAGGTCACAAGAGTTCTTGTGCCTTTTTTTAAAAAAACCATTGATGTTATTTTGCACAAAAACTTGCATTTTATATGAACTGTGGGTTTTCAATGCAAAATGTAAAGATTTATCCAACTTTTTGCATGAATCATACATTTTTGAAGAAAATTCCACTTCTTCTACTAACGATATTGATAAAAAGTTGGCCTCTGTGTTTCCATGCAGAAGCAAAACAATCTTCAAGTGGTTAACATTTTTAGATTGTTCACTGTTGTTTCATTGAGGAGACTAGAACACCTGTATTTAAGATATCCTCCTTACCACAGGCAGTGGCATCCACAGAGGTCCTTCTAATGTGGCTCACTCCTAGCAGCCAACTATCTCTCCAGGCTCCTTCAAAATCCTTGTGAATATATTACATCATGATAAAGTGCTATTCCAAGGGTCATTCTGGAGGAAAATAATATGATGGCAATAAACCCCCATCACATGGTTTTGAAACATACCAATGTTTGGGCTCAACATCATTTTTGACGTGTAAAACTCGATGTGTCTTGGAATCAGGATATTTGTGATGTAACTCTCCCCCATGAGCTGGCCCAAAATGTCGGAACTGCTTCAGCAGTCCTTCTCCAGATGCCTGAATTGAAAGGTTAGGTGAGTAATAACCAGAGTATGATTATGAGAAAACATACGGTAGTACCTCGGTTTACGTATTTAATGCGTTCTCTGTCATGCTATGTAATGCGAAAAATTCCTAAACTGGAATGCAGATTGCCATAGGAACAGGGGTGGCACTATAAACCTCCAGGCACAATGTATCCTGGGGAAATGTTGGACTGCGGGAAAAAAATTGTAAACCAAGGCATTATTTTCAATTGATTTCCATTCGTAAACTGAAAAGTACATTAGCCAAGGCATTCGTAAACCGAGCTACTACTGTATATAAATAAATGAGATGCATGCATGGGTTTATTTTTCAAGTTAAGGCCACTTTCTTTTCAGACAAATTATTTTTTATTTGAGTGATCTCCTGTAAGACATCAAGCACAATCCTACGCATAGTTATTAGAAGTTTCATTGAGTTCAACTTCCTTCCAGAAATCATGTGTGCACAATTGTACTCTTAATCTTCTTTTAAATAATATTTTATTCTGCCTCTTTGTATTGCTGCCACCATTATTTTGGTGATGTTATGATGGTTCTGTTGTTTATAGGTTAGCTGTGAGCTGCTTTGGGTATTTTAAATAATAAAGCAACATAGATATTTGTGGCAAAGTTGAAAACCATGGATGTAGATTTTCCCCACTACTGGGCTCCCCTTTATACACTTAGTCACACAGAAGATTTCACAACCAGTGAATAGATAGATAGATAGATAGATAGATAGATAGATAGATAGATAGATAGATAGATAGATAGATAGATAGATAGATAGATAGATAGATAGATAGATAGATAGATAGATAGATAGATAGATAGATAGATAGATAGATAGATAGATAGATAGATAGATAGATAGATAGATAGATAGATAGATAGATAGATAGATAGATAGATATAAAAGCAGAAAATCTGGGTGAGAGTCTGACAGACTGGATTTAAACAAATCAAATTAACCCTCGGGAGCCCCTCTTACTGGTGCCTGCCTCACCCTCTCCATGCTGTAAGAAAGCTATTTGCTATTATCACATGACCAGAGGACCAAATCTATGTCTAATGAAGACTCAGTATAGGTACCTAAATGGAAAAGAAGAGAATTTTGGAACACAGCAATGTATTATCCTTCCATTACCATGTCTGCATACAAAATTGTGAGATCTATCTGAGCTCTCCCCAGGGTTCACTGTCTGGAATTTCTGGGATAAATTTTGGCTTTCATCAGGGCTTCAGTGGTCAATCTCCTGCTTCATTGCTTCCTTCTTTGGCTACAGGAATTGATGCCAATTTTTTTTTTCCAAATTTCAGTATTTCTGACACACACATCCCTCTTATGGCAGAGTGGTTTGCAGGGGTATAGATACCTGAACATGACCTTGATTTCTAAATCTGTACTGTAGCTAGTCCAGTAATTTACAAATATCCTTGCTTTGCCACCCAGGCCAGTGCACTCCCTACCTAAACAAACAAACAAACAAACAAACAAACAAACAAACAAACAAACAAACAAACAAACAAACAAACAAACAAACAAACAAACAAACAAACAAACAAACAAACTGAGAGATTTAAAGTCCAGGGCTTGGAGCACTCGATTCTTAGAAGTCTGGGTTTAAGTCCCAGTATATTCAAAGGCATAAGTATTGAATTGGGATTGCTGCCTTCTTTCCTCTGACTCCTAATCTTTAACAAGGTGTGGGAGGCAGGCACAACCTGGTCCTCCCCATGCAAAATCAGTAAACTCTTTACACTGAGGATGGAAAGAGCTTAAAGGTTGTAATATTATGAATGTGTGGAAAACCAAAACTGACAAAATTTTCATACCTCTCCTCTCAAGCAAGTGTGGTTTAGGATTTTAGCCAAGGATTGCAATGCTTTATTGATTGATCAGTTGGATTTAATTGGTTTGAAACATTTTAATTGTCTAAAAAGTGTTTCTGATTAACTGGGTTAATATAAACAGTTTTTATGGTTTAGTGATAAATTAGTTGAATCAATGGGACTTATTGACTGTCTTGGTAAGATCTATTTATTGTTTTAGTAAGTCCCTTTGAACATTGGGCTTATACTGCTTGGGACTAACTACTAAATTAATTGTTGTGAATGCTTATCAAAACTGCTGCTGGAAAAAAAACATATGAGAGACTTTTATAAATGCTATCATTTAAGATGGTGTCTACTTTGTGATGTAGATGCATAATATGAAAACAAAGAGAATGCATGTGGTATATTTTGGAACATTTTCTTACATTTACAAAGTTATATAGATTCAAATGATTTTAAACATGATTAATAAAGTTTTTTTTAATGCTGAATGATAGCCCTAATTTTCATTAATCATTTCTGGGACATAATTTATTATTTCCCAAATGAGTAGTGGAGGGTGAAGGGGGAAGTGATTTCATACCTTCTGATGCCACATAAAATGCCAGGTACCACAATATTATCTTCTGGAAATATGTTTTTCGATGAATGTGTGAGAAGGGAGAGGGAGATGATGGGGGGAGGGGAGGGTTAGAGAAGGAAAAACCTCCTTTCTTTTTGGAAGAGTTTCCTATTGGGTACAATAAAAGGGTTATAAAAGTAATGTATTGTGCCTATATTAATCTCAACAGAGAAAGAGTATACGTGAGATCTTGAAAGACAAAATTTGTCACATTAAAAAAAAGGCTGGATTATTTCCATTTTAAATCAAATTGTCCAGCTCTGCAAGGATCGCTGTACCATCGCTGATATTCTGAGAAGGGGGTGCTGACATCTCATATCCATTCAAAATCACCACAGTCCGGCAGGCACTCTTATTTGATAATCCTCCTCAGATGTACATTAGGGACACAGGATGTTATCATGAAACACACTGAAGAGAGTTCATAGTGGATTATGTTCTTTAATTTCCCTCTCTAGGTTGAAAAATATGGGTTTGAATTCTATATCTATTTATCCAACAGTAATCCTCATCAATAGAAAACATGGGGTCTTACTTTGGAATATAGTTGAGTAGATGCTCATGAGATTTAGGAATGAGTCACTCTTCATATACCAAAGAGAACCAGAAGGGTCATACTTTCTTCAGAAATAAGGAGAAGAAATACAATTTGACTCGCATTTCTGTACAATGCTAGGATTTATATACTGTAAATGAATAACAGGAATCCTGTGCAAAAGTGTTTTCTAGTTCTCGCTTCTAAACCTAGGAACCTGACAAGCCGCAAGGGAAGCCTGTGAGCTTTTACTTAGAAACAATGTTGCAGAGAAATCTGTTGACTGACCGAGGCTGCAACCCCAGCTAAATACAGCAAGTAAACATGACCAGAATTGCACAGAATACCTCAGTTCAGCATAACACATTTGGATAACTACATGAGATTAAGGAGAAACAAGATCATTGTCTTGTTGAAATATGAAACTAAAGGTAAAATGCTGGATTCAGTACTATTGTAAATATTTCCCCAAAACATATTGCCAGCTTCTTGGAAGAAGGAAGAAAAAAAAGAGGCAATACTGATTATTTATTGGCAACTGTAAATGCCTGGCATTTCTATGCTTCTTTCCCAACAAAAAATATAAAGAACTGGAGGAAAAAATATTGATTACATGTAAGTCATCTGGTTTGTATAGTTACAGGGATTACTTTTTAAAAACTCTGATCTCTGTCCTGTCCAAAGCTACATTCAATATACAAAGATTTTCACCTAAGCAAAGTGGTGTTCATTTCTTGTTATACCATCAGAGGAGCTGAAAACCATTCCATGGAACTCAATGTGCAAATATTCATTCTTCTTTTAAGGAAGTGTTGAAACAGATTTTTGGGCTTCTAAACCTCACTTTTTTCTTATTATTCCTCTGCTGCCAGAGGCTGGACACCATTACGATTGTTTTGACTTCAGATTACATTGTGCAGCATTCAAACCAGTCTTCAAAGTTCTTTAACCAGTACATTCTTTTCTGACCCGCTACTCTTTTGATCAACTGTAACCATCTGTCTCTTTCATTTATATTACATGATCAAAATAGTCTACTTTCTACATCTTCTGTCTTTTACAATTTCTTAGTCTTAAGGCAGTTTACTACTTCTTCACTGTTCCCCTCTCAATCCAAGAAATTCTTAATATCCTTCAATGAATTCATATTTCAAACATACGTATCGTTCAAATAGTAGTTTTATGTTTTCCTGCCATGAAGTAGAATCAAGAACACATAGCACCACACAAAGCACAACCTCAAAATGAACAAAAATGGTTCTCCTTGTTTATTTATGTTTCAATCTTAAAGAAGCTGTTCTATTCTGACTTTTATTGTGCACATATGCTCTTCTTGTTTGTTCAACCAAATTCCAAGGTACTTCTATTTCACAATATGCTCTTCAGGGGTCTCAAACATGCGGCCTGGGGGCCATTTGCAGCCCGCCGGATGATAGTTTGTGGCCTCCGCCTTGCCTGCCCCTGAAGCGTGTCCTCTGCTGTCAAGAGTAAAAAAAAAAAAAGCCTCGCCTCACTCACCAGCTCTCTCCAAAGACAGCGCCTCTTGCACCCTCCATCCGGAACTGCAGCCTGTCAGCCAGCCAGCCTGTCTGCCAGCTGGCAGGCTGCAGTTCCGGATGGAGGGTGCAAGAGGCGCTGTCTTAGGGGAGCTCTGGTGAGCGAGGTGCGCTGCCGGCCCTTTTCCCTGAGTACCCGAGCCGCCGCCGAGTGATGTCTGAGAGCGGAGCTCGCTCCCAGCCCGTCCTTGAAGAGCACCTCCAACAGCGCCACCAACAGCATCTGCCACCGCCGTCTCTTCCATGGAAGCGGCTCTCTGACTCTCTTTCTCTCTCAGCACCCCGAGCACCAGCCTGGCCAGCGGCCGCTTCAGCACTCAGTGGTGCTTCCTCCTCCTCCTCTTCATCCTGCTTCAGCCGCCTTGGCTCTGGAGGCTGCCTGGTCTCGCCTCGTAAAGTTTGCTCCTCTGTCGTGGTGGGGATATGTGTGCTGAGTGTGCCTTTTGGGGGGGGGAGCCTTCAGAAGAAGGTTGCTGGACCACCGTCTCTGTGTGTTTGTGTGCGTGTGCACCTGTGGGGGGGCTGCCCTGTTCTGTTTAATTTTGCAGGTACCAATGGGGGCTTTTCTCCTTTGGCAAGGCGATTCTGTGAGGGTTTTTTTTTAACCCCCCTGCCCTGCTAGCCAGTCACTGGCACTCCCTCCCTTCTCCATTTCTTCGTCCTGCTGCTGATGGTGGTGGTGGTAGTGAAGAAGGAGCTGGAGACGTGGCTGGCGATGAGGGCTCATGTGCCCCTCCTCCTCCTCCTCCTCCTCGGAACCCCAGCCGGGCTAAGGAAACTCCTGGGTGGCTTCCTCGGGCTCTTGCTCTGCTTGGTGGGAAATCTGATGCAGCCCAGCCTCAGCCAGACTCTGCCTGCAGCATCCCCCAGGTAAATTGAGTTAGAGACCTCTGCTCTACATTTTCATTTTGAATCTTAACTTCTTACTTGGGCTGCTTTTCCTGATTGTCATGAACTTGGTTTTCTTAACCTTCATTTTTAAACCATGTTTACCATCTTCCTGATTGACACTACTGAGTAACAGGCCAGTGAAGTCTTGGGTCACATATCTTCAGCTCTTATATGACAGGTGTTTAATGGTTGTTGTGGGCTTTTTGGGCTCTTTGGCCATGTTCTTCCTGACGTTTCGCCAGTCTCTGTGGCCGGCATCTTCAGAGGACTGGAGTAGGAACTCTGTCCATGCTCCTCTGAAGATGCTGGCCACAGAGACTGGCGAAACATCAGGAAGAACAACCTTCAGAACACGGTCAAAGAGCCTGAAAAACCCACAACAACCATTAGATCCTGGCCCTGAAAGCCTTCGCGAATACATTGACAGGTGTTTGTTTTTTAAATAAAGAGATGGTAGAAGTATAAGAGGTGGATCTGGACAATAGTGTGAGGTAGGGAGTCTTTTGTTCTCAACCTATGTGTGATCTTGATCCATGCACACAAAACAATGAGAGATGTCACTAGTGTTGTGAGCATTTGCCCCCTTGCTAATAGTAAGTGTGAGAATCCCTGCATTGAACTGGGATCATACTCTCTCCCATTATGCAACAATCCCAGCATGGGATTTTTATTTATAGAGAAACTTCATTTTTGAAGGAAGCAGTGCTGTGGGCTTCCCAGACCCACCTCCTCATCTAATTGGGCTGTTGTTGGAGGAGGTGGAAGAAAGTAGCGCACCTTGTGATCTGTGTGTGGGCAGTTGCACTGGGGAGGTAGGGAAGGAAGCGCATATCACCTGGGAAATGGGGAAGTGCGCAGAAGAGGCAAGAGAGGGAAGTGTGCAGCACCCACATAACACATGTGTGGGCATGGCACCAAACTAGTGAACTATGGTTTGTGCCCATTTCTATTGACAATTCTAACCCTGACCCTAGCTACACCCCTAGGCTAAACCTAACCCTACTTCAGCACATCAGAATTTTCATGTGCTCAGAAAATGCCCTGGAACTTACTGAACACAAGGTGTTTTTGTTTTTTAAATCCTGAAAGATGAGAATTAGAGTTGATTAAAGATTAGCCATACTCGATGTTGAGATAGCAATCAGAAGGACATTGTTCCTTTCTTCCTGAAATTTAGTCCCTTCCCCAGCATATCACCTGGCTTGCATGGTTTATAAGAAAAAGGATTCAGTTGAAAAGATTTAGCAAGGGTACAGGGAAATAATCTTTCCACCAGATTTCAGAGTGAGCAAGCAAATCCTTGTATAGACTTCATCTAAATGACTGGGGCTCATGGTTTGAAGAGGAGGACACCTCACCCCTCCAGTGTAGGACAAACCATCAGTTACTTTGGTGTCTTGTACAAACCAAGGGAGCAAGAACATTCAGAGAGAAAAAAGCAGATCAAAAGAATCAAAATCCATCTGAGACAAAGAATGAACCATAGTGGAGTCACATAGCCCTCATTTATTTTTTTTCTGCCATGCTGCCAAATATGATGGGGAGAGTCCTATACAGTCACACCCCTACATGAATATCATCAGATGAGTGGCTTAAGTTTTCATTATTTCTGCAAGGAGGTATTCAAGGGCATTATTAATATGTCAAATAGGTAAGGTCACAAAGTCCATGCTGGCTGGGGATGATAGGAGCTATAGTCCAACATGACTGGAGAATATTGAATTATAAGAAGCTGGTTGGGGGTACCTGGATGTATTGCAAGGATTCATGGACGTACCAGCACCTACCATTATGGAGCCTGTGTCTGAATATTCAGCCATTCACTAGTACATGTTGTCAGTAGATTTGGTCTTCAGTTATTTTTTTCCTCCCTGAATTTCAATGGCTAACATTTCTATGTCCTCCTGATTGCCATGTCAGCTTCTAAACTAAGGAAACACTTAGGGAAAGCATTGGAGTGGGGCTTCAACAGTATCTTTCATTCTAGTGCAGTGTGGGATGCCTCTAGTCTTGAAACCAAGCTGGAACATCTTGTCTGGTGTCAGAGGAGGCAACTGAGAGAGCACTTTATATGGGGAAGAGGGGGGAGTGGCAAAGCCAGTTGTTCCCAGATAGCACCTGCAGGCATTAGCTGAGTTTCAACCTCTACTGCACCCTGGCTATAAGCCTTTCACTTCTCCTTTTCCTCCCTTGCATGGTGAAAAAGGAGATAGAGGCTGGCCTAAATGTCACATGGATCTCTACTGAAGGCTTTGGTTAGGGGATGCACTTATTTCAGGACATGTGGCCATATCCTTGACAGCATCTGCTTTCAGTTAGGTCTCCTTATCTTTTCATCTGATGAAAGACAATGTTTTGTTCTTTTTCAACTGTACTCCAGCTATTTATGTACCTCCTTATAGAACTCCATGGGTGTCACTGAAGGACTCTTCCCATCATTTACATATTTCCAGTCTAAGTCCTACTTCTTGGTGCAATGCTGAAGTATTAAAAGGATGCTGAGTGTTCCTTTCAATGCACAGATATATGTTGACTACTGAAATAAAAAATGGACTATGGAGAACCCCTATATTTTTAGGAAATTAATTTCATTGCCCAGAATCTTATTGGTTATTTATGTTGGCATTAACTGCAATGGTGTAAACTGCAGCAGCAAATAGCTGCTAGTTAACAAGCTAGTGTTCGTATTCCTTGCCACATGCCACTTGTTAACTAATAGCATTTCACTTGTACCAGTACAAATTACTAATTTCCACCATTATTCAATTGATTTGATTTACTTTCCATTCTTATTTCATTAAATTAAATAATATGGCCATCATATGAGCCTATATATTTTAAATTGTTCCAGCATCAAATACTTGTCCCATGAGAGCTGGACTTAAAGGAACAAAAGTTCAGATACAGTTCTGCTAGAACATGAACTCCATTATCTGGCTGCAGGTTTCTCTGATATACTCTCATCTTCCGCCCAGAGACCTCTGGGTAGAGTGGGCGGCATATAAATTAAATAAATAAAATAAATAAAATAAATAAATATTGGCATTAGAATTTATTATATTTTCTATTGTACTTATTATATTTTTACTAGGATTCCCTATGACCATGACACCTAAATATGAATCAGACATTTAGCATATACATTGAGATTTATAGAATGAATTTCCTTATGCACTTGAGGATACAGTAGGCCCTGAGGCTTGTTCTAAGTCTGGTTAACTGGTAAATAATCCTTTTCATTTTCTTGGCAGTTTACTAATTTGCAAATTCCTAAGTAAAGAAAACATTGTTTTTATATATATATATATATATAAAAGGTTTTGTATCTGCTTTGAGAGAATCTGAGCATGAAAATCTGGATCAAAGCACTCTGAGTGTATCACTGGTGGACTCAGAATAGCAAATTATAGACTCTGGGTTTAATTGTCTCTGCCCTCAGCAAGGGTATAGTGGTCAAAAGTGGATTGTCTTTTTGGTATCTGCATTACTCCACTTACCTGAAAATGGTGTAAGGGAGCCCCTATATCAAATAATTCTGCTAAGTGCAGCTTTGGACCTGAAAGTTCTGGCCTGGTGGCCCCAATGGGACATGGGAGATGTCCCATTGTTTAAATTTTTCAGTGGCTATACAGTTGCTGCATCTTTGAATTCCATGGAAGTGATCATATTAAGTGGTGGCCAGTTTTATTACATGACATTTCATTTTAGTACCTGATCCAATTTCAATTACATAATGCTGCATTTGGTTTAATAGGACATTGCATTTCCCCTGCTCTACTGTAAGTTAAGAACGCTTTGTCAGCAATGCTGGACCAGCTTTCTATTTATAAATGTTTTATGCTCTGCCCAGGTGCCCTCTGGAGGTTAAAAAGAAGAAGAAGGACTAATCTCAATAGAAATGATTTATTTTTCCTAATTGAAACTTTTATCGATGCTAGCAAAGGCACTCAGTTTAGCCCAATCTTTAACCTGATATTTGCCACCCATACACATAGATACATTGCCCCCCTTAGTATTCTCAGTTCAACCCAGGCCAGCTTTGTCTGAAAAAGGAGTCCTTTTGCCCTTCCACATTAGCATCATTTCTTTTCTCCATGATTTATTCAGCCTTGCTTTCTTAACTATCCTCAGCCTTACCTTGTGGCACAGTGGTTAAACTGCTGTACTGCAGCCAAAACTGTGCTCACAACCTAGGGTTCAATCCCAGGTAGCGACTTAAGGTTGACTCAGCTGTGTTTCCCTTTAAAAAAAGATTGGGGAGAAGCAGATTTCTCATACAATAACAACAAAATGCTGGTATCATTTGGGAAATTTTAGGAGGTAATGGTGTTTCTCAGCAAGTCCTCATGACTTAGAATGATAGTAAGGCAGTATTTAAATCAAGACCAAACTGGGGGACACGTCCCCTTGATATGAACCCCCTCAGTTCATTTCATAATCTTCCCCAATTTAAATAAGCCTGTTCATGGCCCATTAGACTTGTACAGTGCTGCTTCCACTTATGAACATAATCCAGAAGATGGACGTAACTCGAAATGGTCGTAAGTTGAAGCACCATTTCCCATAGGAATGCATTGAAATGCAATTAATCCGTTCCGGCCGAAGAAAAAAAATCACCAAAATAAAATCACTGAAAGACTCATTGGAAACATGATTAATCCCTTCTGGCCGAAGGGGGGGGGGAGAAGAAAGGCAATCAAGCATGCAAGACCCATTGGAAATGCACAGAAAACAAACGGAGCAGATCGGAAATGCACAGAGAACAAAGGGGACAGGTCGGAAATGCAAAGAAAACAAAGGAAAAAGCAAGAGAAGCATGCAGGACCCATTGGAAATGGGGGGGGGGGAATCCCAAAAAGCAACCAAACCTTCCAAGACCCATTGAAAATGGGGGAGGGAAGCCAACAAACAAACAAACAACCCCCCCAAGACCCATCAGAAATGGGGGGGGAAACCCAAAAAACAAACAAACCTGCAAAGACCCATTGCAGCACAGAAACATAATCCCCCACCTCAAAATCATGCTGCAAAAACACCCAGAACAGTTTTTAAAATGCAGAAAACAGCACCTTATCTTACAAGGCAGCCCAAAGCCTCCCTGCGTGCGCGCGCGCACACACACACACGCGCGCGCACACACACACACACACACACACACACACACACACACACACACACACACACACACACACACACACACACACAGAGTAGCAGAAGGAGGCAGTCCCAAGCCTCCTCCGACAACACACACTCTCTAACTGTTGGGGCGAAAGAGCTACAAAGAAGCAACCTCGTCGCCACCTATAGTTAGCAATTTGAATTTCCCACCTTTTTTCCCTGCCTTTTTCTGTTCGTAAGTGGAAGCTCCGGTCACAAGTAGAAGCAAAATTTTGCGGCCCCAGCTGGTGGTAACTCGAAATGGTCGTAAGTAGGGGCGTTCTAAGTCTGTTACATTTAGGGGTTTCAAAGATTATCTTTATCTTTGTTTGTAGGTTTTAATCTTTTCTGTTCCCAATAAATGAGAACCTCCACTAAATAGAGGACATGAATCATTATGAGTGAGGGTTGAAAAAGATCATCCTTAACAGTATTGCATGCTAATACTCTTCATGCTGATCAGCAGTTCCAAGTTGTTTTATTGATGCTACTCAAAGACTACTTGCATTTATTTCTTCTGAACTCTACAGAATGCTCACAGGAGAAAGAACAGGAATATGGCTTCTTTGCTCACCAAATCAGAACATAGTAACTGAGATGTTGGGAATACAGAAAAACTATTCTCTAGGGCTGGACTTTATTGTTTTCTGGATTCCAAGTACCATAAGAGCTCTGTCTACCTGACAGACACCTTCTAAACACCTGGATCTGGCCTAAACTAGAAGACTTCGAGGTTTAGCTAGGGCAATCTTCCTGTTCCTACCTCACTGCTAGCTGGGAATTTTCTGAGCAGGAAGCTTGAACAGAACTAGGCCAAAGTTTTTTAGGCCTTTCTCTCAGTCAAATCACATAATCACATCCAGGTGTTTGGAAGATATCTTCAATTTAGGTAGAACTCTCAGAATGGAGAATTATTATATTTGTACTCCAAAAAATAAATAAAAAGTACCTACAGCTCTCTATTAGCCTGTTAATTATCAGTTCCTATCTTCTTAATGAATACATCATGCGGAAGGCTGGACTGGAGGAATCCCAAACCGGAATTAAGATTGCCGGAAGAAATATCAACAACTTCAGATATGCAGATGATACCACTCTGATGGCAGAAAGTGAGGAGGAATTAAAGAACCTTTTAATGAGGGTGAAAGAGGAGAGTGCAAAAAACGGTCTGAAACTCAACATCAAAAAAACTAAGATCATGGCCACTGGTCCCATCACCTCCTGGCAGATAGAAGGGGAAGAGATATGGAGGCAGTGACAGATTTTACTTTCTTGGGCTCCGTGATCACTGCAGATGGAGACAGCATCCCTGAAATTAAAAGATGTCTGCTTCTTGGGAGGAAAGCAATGACAAACCTTGACAGCATTTTAAAAAGCAGAGACATCACCTTGCCAACAAAAGTTTGAATAGTCAAAGCTATGGTTTTTCCTGTCGTGATGTATGGAAATGAGAGCGGGACCATGAAGAAAGCAGACCGCTGAAGAATTGATGCCTTTGAATTGTGGTGCTGGAGGATGCTCTTAAGAGTCCCCTGGACTCCAAGGAGAACAAACCTATCAATTCTAAAGGAAATCAACCCTGAATGCTCACTAGAAGGACAGATCCTGAAGCTGAGGCTCCAGTACTTTGGCCATCTCATGAGAAGAGAAGACTCCTTGGAAAAGACCTTGATGTTAGGAAAGTGTGATGGCAAGACGAAAAGGGGACAACAGAGGATGAGATGGCTGGACAGTGTCTGCAAAGCAACCAACATGAATTTGACCCAACTCCGGGAAGCAGTGGAAGATAGGAGGGCCTGGCGTGCTCTGATCCATGGGGTCATGAAGAGTCGGACACGACTAAACGACTAAAGGAACGAACGAATCTTCTCAATAACATGAGTATAGTGGTTCATGAGTGGTATAAGTATCACAGAGGACTTTAACTTGTGGTGCCTTTTTTGATGCACTTTCCAAAGTGTATGTTTTTTGTATCCTTTCCAACAGCTTTGTATTTTCAAGACCATTGACAATGTCTCTCTCAGTCTGTGGGCTTATCTACATTACTGATTAACCCCATGATATGCATAAGAGGTTTTTTTGCTGAGATTTAAAGCCATTTTGACATCACATCTTATATGTCTGTATCTCCTTGCATTCCTACCTAGTAGGCGTTGGCAAGAGCAATCCCTGTGTGAGGTTGTGTGTTTGGGTCTCTTTTCCCCCACAAAAAAGAGAGAGAGAGAGAGAGAGAGAGAGAGGTCAGTAATAAATCCTTGCCTCTCATGTCAGCTTTCATGCCCTTTACCTCCCTATCACCTCCCTTTATGATAGGAACGGGATGTGTCCTACAGCACATTCTCATTGGGATTTGCTTCTCCCCCCATCTTTTTCTCCCTCTAGCCCTTCCCTTTATTCTCCTTCAGTCTCTTTCGTGCTCTCTCTCTCTCTCTCCCTCCCTCCTCCTGCTTGAGGAGCCCAAGGAAATCACCTGGCTTACCTTTTCCCCCTCCTTTGCTTGGAGGGATTCTTGGCAGCTGGAACTGCAAAAGGGATGAGGTTCCACCCTTTCTCTCTGCTTCCCAGAGACCAGCAAAAGCATTCTGAAAAGGACAGGAAACAGGCAAGCTTTAGAGGAAAAGCTTCACCCACCCACCCTCCTTCCTTTAACTGTAACCTTTATTGATTTTAATGGTTTTATGGCGATGTTGGTTTACTTAACTTTCTGATTTTTTTGGGGGGGGGAAATGGTTTTATCAGCTTTTATTTCTTTAAGAAGTTTGCAAGCTGTCTTGAGTGGTATATTTTAATGGAAAGGTGGAGTATAAATTCAATAAATAATAATGGTAAATGTAAAATAATATATTTCAACTATAAACTACGTGTACCTGGAGTGGGGGTGTCATGCCACCAAATCTGAAAGTGAGGTGCTCACTTGCTCAGCTTCTGTTTCAAATAAAATTCTAGAAACCTCTACAAGGAACAAACCATGTAAATTGAATCTGTAGTTAATCCAGCCTCAGTCCTTTATCCTGCACATGACATCCAGCACAAATCCTACTGTAATATATTGAATATGGGCTTCTTAGATTTTGATCTTCCTATATTTTCTCTTGAAAGAGATTAACTGATTTTCTGTTTAACTCCCTAAGACTCAAATTTTGTTAAATCAATATATAAATATGCTTTAAAAACAACTGGCATTTCTATCACATAAATCATTTAAAATTTTTCTTCAAGCCTTTACCCATACAGACATAAAGAGCATATTAATCTACTCTTTCAGGAAATGTAGAGTGCTGCTTCAATGCTTCTGCTGAACAATTCATTGTATCTAATTTAATATACATATTCCTGTTGAGATTAGATTTGACTAGACCAGAATGTCATCTTCCCATTCAGCTGTTTCCCCAAATAAATCCCACAGGCATAACTAAAGTAACTAGTCACATTCCTAAATGTCAGAAATACTAAACCATAGCCAGTTACGAGAGTGAATTACTTTTACAGCTGGATTGTCCTTTGTTCAAATTACAAGAGAAGGAAAGAAAGGGACATCATGAAATCCTCAAGCCACACCCCCAGTTCTCCCACTTTTAAGCCAAATCATACCTTTCCCTCAATAGCAAACTTTGTATAAAAAAAAGGGGGGGGGAAGAAATGGGCTTTCATTTTAGCTTCTGTGTAATTCAACCACTATATTGTGTGTCTATGCATGCGACTTTTGAGAAACAGTAGGCATGATGCTTTAAAGCCTCCCGGTACTCCGCTGCCTTTGCTGCGGCCGGGGGCGAGCGGCCAAGCGCCCGGCCAGTTCAAGCCTCCTGGCGCTCCGCTGCCTCCGCTGCCCCTGCCACCCCCACCAGAGCACCCAGGAAGCTCAAGCCTCCTGGCTCTGGGCTACCCCCACCACACCCCTTTTCCTAACCGTTGGGGCAAAACAACTACAAAGAAGCAGCCTCTTCACCACCAACAGTTACAGTAAATTCAAATTTCCCACCCTTTCCCCCTGCCTTTTCTGTGTTTGTAAGTCGAAGCTCCGTACACAAGTCGAAGCAAAATTTTGTGAATGGAGTGGTTTGTAAGTCAAAATATTCATAGGTAGGGACGTTCGTAAGTCGAGGTACCACTGTGCTTGCATTTTTACATGCTTTCAAACTGGCAGGAGCTGGGACAAGCGACGGGAGCTCAGTCTGTCACATGGATTTGATCTTATGACTGCTGGTCTTCCAACCTTGCAGCACAGAGGCTTCTGCAGTTTAACCTGCAGCGCCACCCAAAGACACAAATAACACATCCAGTGGTGTTACTTCTACTAGTTTTTGGAACAAGGCGACAATTGCTGCAGTTGAGAGAAACCAGTTGTGGAAAGGCATGCATTTTCTTCAAGATTAAGAAAAGAAGTAACGGTCCTGGCTTACACAAAGGAGTAATATTTTGAAAGTTTCTCATTTACTATAAAAGGAGGAATCAAGTCAAGATTTACATCCTAATACAGGTCAGTAGTTGGTGGGGTGGTGATGGTATTTTTGCAGCCTCAGGACACTTCAGAGGCCATATTAGCCCCTCTAAATGAAGGACTGCTCCTTTAACATTTAACATCTCAAGACTTTTTTAAAAACTTTTTTTTTGCTCAAACAAGATGTGGGGAAAACACTTGTTGGGGGGGGGGAGCAATGGCACCTCCTAGAAGCATGCTTATTTCTGTTATTTTGGGGAAGAGGGAACATTTTTCCTCTCAAAAGGGAAAAGCTAGACAACCCAAAGGAACAGCAAATAAAAACTCAAGTTTTCCTCATGCAAAAGAGTGCGAGGGATAGATTTATTTGTGAGAAACTTGTTGTCTCCCTTCTTTCCTCTTTACTCAAATAGTTTGCACATTCTTGATATGGCTTGATGAGCACCCATGAAAGTCAACAGGTTAAACTTTAATATGTGGAGAAATTTGGCTGACATTAGCAAAGAGTGATTATACCAAAGCAGTGGAATTCAAAGGCAGAAGCAAAGACATTTCCAAATGGAGGCCTGGAGCATCAGGTGTATCAGAACTGTATTTGTGGTATCTGCACTTCTGGGAACGTTTGCCAGAGTTGTGTTGATGGTAGTTAAGATGATATTGCATTCCAATGACAGTTCCCTCCCCACCCACCCCAGGGAACCTAATGACTATGAAAATGTTGTAATGTCATCAAAAAAATATTATTGATTTTTTTAAAAAAATGATAAATGTATTCTGAATGAAGCACAATAGCATTTTTACAGAAATCGTATGCAGCTCTCCTCCCCTGTCTTGTTCTTTCCCAGGTTCTTTATTAATAGTGACTGCTGGAGTTTTTACAACCTTTCATGCCGCCTGTGGTTTGAGTGACTGGGAGGAATAGAATAGTGCCTAACACTAATATAAATTAAAGAAACAAATAAAAAGAAATTTAAAGAAAACAGACAACAACTTTTCTGGGGTGAGGTAACTGTCAAGTACTTACCAGCACTATTGAACACTAATCAATCATTCTATCCTGCCTCCTAATTGAAGAAAGCCCTGCCTTGGTGCTGAGTGCTCTCTTTCCCTCTCCTTAGGTGCTGGAGACAGTTTTGTTTATTTGTTGTTGAGCTGTTCGCAACTGTAAAACATTTTCATTCTTCTACAAATGTTTCAGAGCAAGCTATTGAGATTTTAAGTGCCAGTAAAGGAGAAAGCGGTGGACTATCTGGGAAACTTGAATCTACTCTTTTCTGAATCTCTGTACAGTACTTCTATTGTGTAGCACAAGGGATTCTACCAAAAATTCAAAACTCTGGACAAGTAACTTCTAGCAATGTATCTAAGTGATGCTGGAAACCAAAGATCCTACTTTAGCTCCTCATGCTGTCAAGTTCAATTCACATTTGAGAAGCTGGTCAGTATGGTGGGAGAAAACACTATGGTTTAATAATTCTATTTCTGTTGTTTTTCCTGTATTTTATTTTGCATTGTATTAACAGAGAACTGGAAACATCAAGGTAGTAACTTCTGTTTGTTCAGAAATATCATTCCATATTTAACCAACGGCTTTTCCGGAATTTTATCAGAAGTACTTTAATCTCATTTTCTTCCCCCCCCCCTTTTTTTTTTAATTTCAAGGGTAAAGGGAAATAACTCAGAATAAGGGAATATATCGTGCTATACAGTATATATACATATTATATGTATATTATATTATATGTATAGGGAATATATCATGCTGTACATATACATATTATCTGTACTTAAACATATCATTTTGGGAATTTTATTAGAAGTACTTTAATCTCATTTTCTGCTGCAGAGAGAGACAAGGGTATTTGAAGTATATTTTATTCAAATGTTCCATGTCTGCTGGTTCTGCATTTTTCCTCATAGTTCTTTGGAAGACCGTCTGCTTTCTTAAACACTTAAACATGTTTTACTATGATAAAGAACCACAAATGGCCTAAGCTTCACCGTCACTTGAGGTGGAAAGCAAAGTAGTGCCTCGAGAGTCCAAGGCAGTTTGACCTGACTTTAAACTGAGCATCCAGGCTCCAAATCCCTGGCTCTGAAGGGTCCTCAAGGCCAGGCACGATGTGTAGGCTGACCTGGAAAACTGCTTGTTGTGGCATTTGGGAAGCAGCCAGCTCTGGAGATCTGTGCAGAACAGCAGGAGTTATCAAGAGTACCAGAGGCAAGGGGCTAAGCGCGAGTGGCCTAAGTGGCACATTTGACACAGACCAGGTTTTTTTTTAAGCTTCATTTTTCCTGGAAATTCTCACTGCAAAATTATCACCCTAAAGCCAATTTGTATTTTGAGTACATACTTGACAGAGAATGTAGCTCTTTTTCTGGTCATACTAGAAAGTTTGTAGTTTTTTTATGTGTTTGCACAATCTACAATGGGTGGGTGGGACCATGAAGCAGATAGTGAGGTATGATTCTTTGCTGGGGTTTTTAAACTTTATTTTGAAGATAGTGGTGGTGTTGCTGTAGAATGCCATCTGGTTGCTTCTGATTTACTACCTCTGAAAGGTCCTATAGTCAACAACCTCATAGAATCATAGAATAACGATGTTGGAATGGGCCTATAAGGCCATCAAGTCCAACTCCCTGCTCAGTGCAGGAATCCAAATCAAGGGATATCTGCCAGAACGTTGTCTAAATTTCTCTTGAATGCCTCCAATGTTGGAGCACTCATTACCTCTTGAGGTAATTGATTCCATTGCCATACTGCTCTAACAGTTAGGAAGGTTTCCTGATATTCAACCAAAATCTGGCTTCCTGTACCCTGAGCCCATTTTTGTGTGTCTTGCAGTCTGGTTTGATTGAAAAGAAATCGTGCCCCTATATTGAAGCCATGCTTATCTTGGTTTGGGTACTTCTTATCATAGTTAACATATTGGAGGCAGGGTGGAGAATGCAATTGTTGGTTTTGGAAAACCAGAGGACAGGGTTGGGAGTCTCAGGAGACTATGGTAACATGCTCTGAATAGAGGTCTTGGAACAGTATCTAGTGTGGCTGAGAAGGCCAATTCGGGAGTGACAATTCCTTCCACACTGAAGACAAATACAATCTGTCCCCTGTCCAGCTCCCTGATTTTGCTGGTTTTGGGACTGCCTCTTTGCCTCGGCCTGCTGAACAAGGGTCTCTTCAAAATGGGAGAGGCCATGATGCACCGCCTGCCTCCAGGCTGAACACTCAGATGTTAAGGTTTCCCATCTGTTGAGGTCCATTCCTAAGGCCTTCAGATCCCGCTTATATTGCAGCTTTCGTCTCCCTCTGGGGCGAGTTTCCCTGCACTAATTCTCCATACATGAGGTCTTTTGGAATCTGACCATCAGCCATTCTCATGACATGCCCGAGCTAACATAGACATTGCTGTTTCAATAAAGTAGACATGCTAAAAATTCCAGCTTGTTCTAGGACTATTCTATTTGGAACTTTGTCCTGCCAGATGATACCAAAAATGCTTCAGAGACAATGCATATGGAACGTGTTCAAATTCCTCTTCCTCTCCTGGACAAAGGGTCCAGGGCTCACTGAAGTACAGAAGTGTGCTCAGGACGCAGGCTCTGTAGACCTGGATCTTGGTATAAGCCGTCAGCTTCTTATTAAGCCATACTCTCTTTGTGAGTCTAGAGAACATGGTAGCTGCTTTGCCAATGCGTTTATCCAGCTCGACATCTAGGGAAAGAGTGTCAGAGATCATTGAGCCAAGGTACCCAAGGTCATGAACACCTCCAATTCTTGTGTGGAGATGGTAATAGAGGGAGGTGAGTCCACGCCCTGGCCCATGACTTGTGTTTTTTTCAGGCTGTTTGTTAATCCAGAGTCTTGACAAGCCTTGCTAAAATGATTCATGAGTTGTTGGAGGTTTTTAGCAGAGTTGGCAACAACAGCTGCATCATCGGTGAAGAGGAAGTCCCGTATGCATTTCAGCTGGACTTTGGTCTTCGCTCTCAATCTAGAGAGATTAAAGAGCTTTCCATCTGATCTAGTCTGGAGATAGACACCTTCTGTTTCGGTTCCAAAGGTGTGCTTCAGCATAACAGCAAAAAATATCCCAAACAGGGTCAGTGCGAGGACACATTGCTGTTTCACTCTGCTTTGGATATCAAAGGGATCTGATGTTGAGCCATCAAAAACTAGAGTGCCCTTCATTCCCTCATGAAAGGACCTGATGATATTAAGGAGTCAAGGTGGACATCCAATCTTGTGAAGTATTTTAAAAAGGCCATCCCTGCTAACCCAATCAAAAGCATTCTGTAGAGTAAGAATGGGGAATGTATAACCCTCCAGATGTTATTGGTTTTCATCTCCCCTCAACCCAATATAGTATAGCCAATGGTGAGTAATATGCAACTGAAATCCTATACTCTCTGGAGGGACCCATATTCCCCATTGGCCATTTAAAATTTACTTAATATTGCAATTCCTCCCATCTCCATTTCACCCTTTTTGCTCACCCGTATAATGCTATCACACATTGGTTGTTATTGTACAGTCTATAATCTGACTGTATCTGCATCATTGCTACCTTGCATTTCAGAATCTGTATCTTGAAGAAGGCATGAGGAAGTAAGACAGAACAGTGCAGATAAAACTGTGTTTATATGTTATGCCTCATTCGGGTTGAAATACATGATGCCCAAAACTATAACATTTAGTTAGAGATTATTCTACTGTAAGGGTGTAGTGGTCCAGATAGGAGTGATTTATGACTTCACCCTGACTTGCCTCCCTTTTTACTCATTATTTTGTGCCTCTCAGTTTAATATCTCAGACAAAGCCTTTGAGAATGTTAAAGTGTGTTATCAAGGCAGGGATGTCTCAGCTTTCACCAGACCCTATCCCTACCTACTGTAAAGGCTTTTTAGGGTAACATTACTTGCCTGCACTTTGAAAACATTAAAAGTGCAGCCACGTATCAGTGGCCAGAGGGAAAGGAAGAGGAAGAAATAGAGCCACCAGCAGCAGTACTACAGTCATTACTTTTTTGTTGCTTCTGCCTAGTAAGCCTATTGCTAGTAAAGGCCAGGGTTGAATTGAGGGCAAAGCAAAGCTCAGTGAGTGCAAAGTTCAGACCTCAAGATCCCCAAATAAGTTTGAGAAAGAGCCTTTTCCTGTTAATGAGAGTATAATAATACATATAATATTTGTACTGAATGGCAGCAGATTACTGAATAAAATGGGCCAATGCTCCGACCCCATAAAATTATAGCTTATTTTATTTAACCAGAGAGGTTACTCCCTTTTGGAATATGAGCCTTTTCAGATGTCTAGCCCTGCTGACCATACATATCAAGTATATGATTGCTACAGATGATGGTTTGGAAAGTATTCAAGCAATTTGGGAGCTGTTTCCACTTAACTGACATATGTATCATCCCCAGATGTTAAGTCATTGAGTTATGAGGCATGCATTGTATCCATGGGTGTGTGAATCAGCCAAAGATAAACAGCTTGGCTCATACCACTCATTCTCACAGAAGCCTTGGGAAGCAGGCCTGTCAGTGAAAGGACATGGAGGAGGGAAGGATCACTGAATAGTTTGTTTTTAAAGGCTCTATTCCTGCTACAGTTCTTGAAGGTATGCACCTCCCCACCCCCCTGAAAGTAATAGCATGGTGTGGCATTGGCCCAGGTCATGAATATTAATATGATATCTGCATAGACCAACAGGAGTGCTGGAGGGGTGGAGTCACAAGATAGAAGAGACTCAGTAGGAGGAGGGGGAGTTAGTCAGAGAGAGATTGGGAGTTTGAGAGTTTAGGGAGAGTTGAGGAGTTTTAGGAAGATTGAGGAGTTTGGTGTCGTTTTGGGGATTGGGCGGGAGAGTGGGGGTTGAGAGTGTATAAAGGAGAATGTTTGTTTAAGAATTAACAACATTGCTTGTCCTGTCAACATCTCTAACAATGAACAATTTCTGTTTAGTTCTTTTTAAAATGACACATTGCCAGGACCTCTCTTATTAATAATAAGCAACTGGTGGCAGCTGAAAGACATGTAGCATGAGCTCTTAGTTTGGTGAAACAAGCAGGGGCCACGTGGGGATCCTGACACTTTGTTTACCAGAAGGAATGGCCTGAAAGTTAAGATTTGTCTTATGCCAGCAACAGGATTTTGGCCATAAAGTGTTAGGAGAGATGTGACAGGCAAATGCAAATAAATTTGATTTGGGTACAGTAACCAATGGCAACTGTAACCAATGCACTATGAAATGTCCATTTTTTAATAAATCACCTTCATTTAATAATTACTCTGTCAAACTGTTGTAAAAAAGAAAATTTCTCCAAGTATCATTTTAGTGCTAGTATGTTCTGTGCAATTGTATCTGAAATGCAAAATGTTCTGTGAGGATATGTAAACATTGGTCAAGTTCCATTTTTATACAAAGGAGGAATATTTTTCATGATGTACTTTGCCTAGGGTAGTTAACATATTCTAGCTTAAAATTTGACTTTCATGCTTGTCATTTAAATTTGTCAAGGAATGCTGATAGTATTTACATTTACATAAACAAGGTCATAGATCTCCTAATCTCATGTTCTAATGGCGACAGTGAGAAGATGTGATGTATTAAATCTTCCAGTTTCATGAAGTATACTTAGTACAGTATATTTATCAGAGGGTCATACCACTTTGTTGGTTAGTTACAAATTAAATTCTTACCAATTTACTTGCTCAGCATTAGCATCTATGAAATATACATTATCACATTAATTAGTTTATTTCATTGTATAATGGTACTTACTAGTTTAATCTATCATATATGAGAAGTATTCAAAAGTAGTGTAGTCTAGTACTCGTAATGATTACAGTAATGATGGTGATTGTGATACATACTTTTTATAAACTACTAATATAATATAATATAAGATTAGATTAGATTAGATTAGGCATCCTTCAGTCTCAAGAGACTATGGTAACGTGTTCTGTATGGAGAACTTGGAACAGCATCTAGTGAGGATGAGAAGGCTAATTCGAGAGTGACAATCCCTTCCACACTGAAGAGAAATACAATCTGTCCCCTGTCCAGCTCTCTGATTTTGCTGGTTTCGGGACTGCCTCTTTGCCTGGGCCTGCTGAATAAGTGTCTCTTCAAAATGGGACAGGCCATGATGCACCACCTGTCTCCAGGCTGAACACTCAGATGTTAAGGTTTCCCATCTGTTGAGGTCCATTCCTAAGGCCTTCAGATCCCGCTTGCATATACCTTGTATGGCAGCTGTGGTCTCCCTCTGGGGTGATTTCCCTGCATTAATTCTCCATACAAGAGATCTTTTGGAATCTGACCCTCAGCCATTCTCACGACATACCCAAGCCAATGTAGATGTTGCTGTTTCAGTAATGAAGACATGCCAAAAATTCCAGCTCGTTCTAGAACTACTCTATTTGGAACTTTGTCCTGCCAGATGATACCAAAAATGCTTCAGAGACAATGCATATGGAATGTATTCAAATTCCTCTTCCTCTCTTGGACAAAGGGTCCAGGGCTCACTGAAGTACAGGAGTGTGCTCAGGACGCAGGCTCTGTAGACCTGGATCTTGGTGTACACCATAAGCTTCTTATTAAACCATACTCTCTTTGTGAGTCTAGAGAACATGGTAGCTGCTTTGCCAATGCATTTATCCAGCTCGACATCTGGGGCGAGAGTGTCAGAGATTGTTGAGCCAAGGTACAGAATGAACACCCTCCAATTCTTGTGTGGAGATGGTAATAGAAGGACATGAGTCCATGCCATGGCCTATGACTTGTCTTTTCTTCAGGCTGATTGTTAATCCAAAGTCTTGGCAGGCCTTGACTTTGTTGGCATTGAGCTTCACACATGCATGTTTGTCACTTGGTTGCAGCAGCATCTAGAATTTCTCATTTGTTTGAACGAGCAATTACAGATCTAGCACCACAGAGAAAACTTGCAGATCATTCTGCTTGAACTAGTTCAAATACAGTGCTTTGCAATGGAGTAACATCACACAGTTCAGTTGCCAGTCATATACAGTACGTGTAAAGTGATCCTTAGTTGGATTGCTCCCACTTAAAGTTTCCCACTTTGTTTCATCTATAAGTCTGTATAGATATTTATAAATATATTCAGTTCCTTATCAGGACTTGCAGTCACAAAGAAGGTGTAACCACTTTCAGCTGAGTGCATGTGCAAAAGCTTATTCAGAACTTCACATTGAACATGAGAAAATCTGCATGACTTCTGGGATGCACAAGTTAAATTGCCCCCATCACAATTACATTTGAGCTAATGCCTGAATAGGGTTTATATCATTTTTGTTGCAAAAGTTTCACTTCTAAGTGTTAGCAGATGGGTCTGTTGTGAATTGATAGAACCCTTGAAGCCAAACTAGTACTTTAATGGCAAAAACCAAGCACAGATCTCTACAGTGTGACACCAAGGAAAATTTTAAGAGATGCTTTCACCTGAAATATAGTTGTCTGAAAATGCCTGAATGGCTGTGTTTCTTGGCATATCCTACTGAAAAATCTGTTTGCAGATGAAATTACTGTATTTACCTGCAATTGCCAACAGTTTGAATACCAAAGAAAGTATGCAAATATTTAACACATGCTTAGCACCGCCCCCTAGAGTCGGACACGACTGGACTAAAAATGTCAAGGGGAACCATTACCTTTACCTTTACCTATCTTCTTTAAATTATCATAAACTCATAAAACATGAGAATGGATACTTCTTGTAGAAAGAGCCTTTTTGTTTTGTAAAAAAAACAAAATACTGTAAGCTTACGTGTGTATAGTAACAACTTTGTTTTAGTCACTCAGTTTCACACTCTTTCTAACTGATAGCTTGAATTAATCATTATTCTGCAGGTTGATAAGCACATCCATCTTCTTAAAGGCCAACATAACCCTGCATTTCATCAACCTTAGATTATTTAAAGCACCAAAAAAGGTCCAACAAAAATTCTTTTAGAAGATTTGATGTATGTCTAGAAGAACTATTTCCAGAAGAGGAAGGTTAGCAACCCCTTATACTAACTGAGGAGGTGTCCAACACTGTGACATTATGACTCCTAATAGAAAAATAATTTAAAAGATACACACAATTTGAACTGCCCTGGAAATGGTCTGGAATGCAGGTTTACTGTCTTTGCTTGACATGCTGTGGCAGATGCGGAGCACAGCAAGAACCTAATTTCTCTGTGCTCTGGAATGACCAGATACTGCAATTAATTAATAAAGATGGGGGAGAATTCTACTTTTGTTTTTTACATGTCTTCATAACTGAGGAAGAAAGAACTTTAGAATTAAATGAAAACAATAGCAAATGCCTGCTCCGCCGCCATGCTTCTTTGCCCCCACCACTGGATGAGGCAAGATGCAACTGTGCATTGTGTCATCTAGTGGGGTGTTTGTTGGTGCATTTTTTAACTGCACTCTTGCGTCATCCTGGCCTCTTCCGTAGTTTCCATAGTCTACAGAAAACCCACCCACACAGACCGGTACCTACACAAAAACTCCAACCACCACCCACAGCAAAAAAGGGAGGCATAATCAAAACACTGGTAGACCGTGCAAATCGGAACTCTGAAGCTCAGTTTCTCAGCACTAAACTCAGCCATCTCAATTGGGCCCTACAGGCAAATGGCTACTCCAGAAATGAAAAGAGCCATCAAACCAAACTGCAGAAGAAAAACAGCCACCCACAAATAAAGTATTTCTGCAATACATCAAAGGGGTCACAGACTGCATGGGGAAACTTTTGAAAAAAAATACAACCTACAAACAGTATTCAAGCCCACCACAAAAATACAACAAATGTTACAGTCAGCAAAGGACAGAAGGGACCCCTCACAACTGCAGGAGTATACCGGATACCTTGCAGTTGTGGCCAGATATATATTGGAGCCACAAAATGCAGCATCCACACCAGAATCAAAGACCATGAGAGACACTGCAGACTAAAACAACCAGAAAAATCAGCAGTAGCTAAACATGCCCTAAAACAAGCTGGACGTGAAATTCTATTTCAAAATACTGAAATACTGGACAACAGCAACAATCATTACGTCAGACTGCACAGGGAAGCCATTGAAATCCACAAGCACCAGCAGAACTTCAACAAAAAAAAGGGAAGTGTGAAGCTCAACAAAACTTGGCTCCCAGCTCTCAAAAATACAGTGTGCAAAAGGTTAACGAACTCTACCCAGCCACAAGGACGGGATCACTACACACAAAAGACCAGCTAATGACACCCATCAATCACAATGATAGATAATCTCTCCTCCTTATCACACCAATACACCCCCAACAAGACACACTAATCACCCATCTCCTGAAAAGGACAAAAGCCTATCTCACAGCCATAAATACTCCACTCCCAAGCCAACTACACCAGAGCACAGAGTACTGTCCTCTGAAGATGCCGGCCACAGAGACTGGTGAAACATTAGGAAGAACAACCTTCAGAACACAACCAAAGAGCCCAAAAAACCCACAACAACCATTAAAGTAGGTTCACTGAATAAGTGAAATTTATATGTGTGTTCATTCACCAGATCCCTACTCATTCTATAGACCTTGTCAGAACCTGATAAGGATGCCTGGCTTCTGTTTTTTTGCCTTGGATATTTATCAATCTCTGTAGGACTCCAGGGAGAGTCAGTCATCCTTATAAGGTTCTGACATTGTTCTCATTACACTGATTAGACAGGCCTATTCTAGTTTCAATTTAGTACAAGATTTCAGCTGATGAGAAGTAACTTTACCAATTTTTATGGTACAACGGCAACTTGCTAGTTACAAATTTAAACTGTGTGGCTTCACAAAAAAAGGCAAAAGTTCTAAGTGTTCACTTATACTGTTCCTCCTGTTGCTGTGTTGTGTGTTGAACAAGAGCTGAGATGGAGATTTTTTTTTCGTCTTATTTGTGTGTAGCCTGCTTTCAGATAGAGGGGGAAAGACTATACTGGAACATGTATTACAACAGGTATTACGTCTGAGAATGTACATTTAAAATTGTACTGTTAAAATCATAGTAGTATACTATGACAGTATTTCACCTTTAATTTCAAAGACTTGTTCTACATTTGGATAAATTTCTCTCTTAATTGGGGTTGCAATGAAAGCAAGATAGTATCTTGTTCATTAGATTGCTTTAATTAGGAAGATTTTGCAGATTTAACTTGCTATTGAGCTTTATTGTGCTGGATTTGGTTAGTTGTTAAATGAGTAATGCCTGTTAGTTTTGTTGTTGTTGTTTAGTCATTAAGTCATGTCTGACTCTTCATGACCCCATGGACCAGAGCAGGACAGGCCCTCCTGTCTTCCACTGCCTCCCAGAGTTTGGTCAAATTCATGTTGGTAGCTTACGCCTTCCGACCTGAGGGGCTCATCTTCCAGAGTCACATCTTTTAGCCTTTTGATTCTATCCACGGGGTTTTCTTGGAAAAGATACTAGAGTGGCTTGCCAGTTCCTGCTCCAGGTGGGTTGCATTTAGTCAGAACTCTCCACTATGACC
Source organism: Pogona vitticeps (assembly GCF_051106095.1). NCBI lineage: Eukaryota > Metazoa > Chordata > Lepidosauria > Squamata > Agamidae > Pogona > Pogona vitticeps. Next base: position 47,744,474 of record NC_135787.1, read on the forward strand.
TGCCCGTCTTGGGTGTCCCTGCATGGCATAGCAGATAGCTTCTCTGAATTACTCAAGCCCCTACGCCATGACAAAGCAGCGATCCATGAAGGGAATTTTGTTTTCGTTTTTTTTATCACAGATTAAATAATTTTTTTAATTGTTCTTGAATATCATGGTTATTAACTCAGTGTAACAGTCAACATAAAAAGTCAGCCTAACACCATTAAACTGTGAAATTGATTTTACATCTCCACACAGGATTCATGAAACTTACTATTAGCTTTAAGGGTATTGTTCTAGAGTTACAAGTTTCTGGAGAGTATGATAAGCCAGACTGCTGTACAATGTGCACACATATATGTCTAGTTCTAATAATTTTAAATAAGGATGTGCACAGGCTTCAGAGAAGTGTCAAAAGTAAAAGACAGAGTAGAGATATTTGTGAATTTCTGGGTCAGCTAAAGGGTGGTTCTCTGAAGTCACACACTCAGATCAGTTCAGGTATCCACACCCACCACTGAATTTGGCTCTAGCATTTTTGGGGTTAAAAATGCTGAAATCTGAACAAAAATACATGCTGTCAGTTTGATGTAGCAAAAGAAGGAAGCACCAGAGCAGAAAGAGATTGACAGCTGAAGCCTGGGAGAATGCTAGAACCTCTCTTGGAAACTTATCCCTGGCACCAAGGAAGGTTCGGATCGGTCTCAACAGTCTCTACTTATTCTCTATCCACCTAACTGAGCATCCATTCCACATCCAGATATGGCAAGGGGGGATGGCACATTCCTTATTAGACTACCTACATTATAGAGTGTTATTCATTTTTCTTTTTGGAAGCTACACTGAGTTTTCATTATACTTAGAAAAAAGTGTGTAACAGATGTATGGTTCTCTGGTGCAGACTTTTATTGGATGTTGCATGTCAAGCTATTGTCTGGGAACATTTCCCCCCCTTTCCCCATTCCCCCCCAGCAAGTATCTGCATACAAATCAAATGAGCAGTATTTACACGTCCCTAGTTTTAAATATGGCATCTTAGATTGCATTCACCCTTTTTCTTGCCTAAGATAGAAGCCTTCTCATTTATGAGCTTACTTCAAGGTATAGGTACTGTAACGGTAGAATCAATTGATGGAAAATCCTCATGCTTGGTTCTAATCTCTTTAAAGGCTGGAAATTCTGACACAATCAGAAAGGACAGAGGAAAAGAGTGATAACCATGTTGGTTGAAGCTCTTCTTTATTCTCAGCAAACAACACTGTGGTCCAATTCCCCTTCCATGGAATTGGAGTTGGGAAGGAGGTCCTATTGCTCAACAATTTTGCACATGATTTATATGCGTAACATTTTGAATTCACTTCTTGGCATCTTACCTGATCTTTCTGTCCAAGATTAAGGGTAGCTACTTTAGAAATACTAAAATGAATGGGTGAAGGCCAGAATCATAAAGTGGAGGAACCTAAAATACTTCCATCATGTAATGAGAAACAAAAAATACAGATTATTTCACTTAACCAGTCAATATATAATAAATGGGAAAATAAGTGCAGAAAGGAGGAGAATTTATTAGCTGAAGAACCTTAGTGACTGGTTTGGACACAGCACAACATCATTGTTTTGATCTGCTGCATCCAAAGCCAGTACAGCCATACTGATGTCCAGCCTTTTCCAGAAGAAGATTGGAACAAGAAGTGGATGATGAGACAAAGCAGTGACAGAGATTGTATGGCTATCCTACAAGCCATTGACTGTAATAGCGCTTTCAAAGTAAGTGAGATATTTAAGGAGTGGGTTTACAGGTTCTGGTCCCTCAGTGAGTTTCCTTGGCCACATGGGGATTCAAACCCTCTTCTCTAGAGTCCTACTCTGTCACTCTATCCAATAAAACCACATTGGGAATCCAGCCCTCATGGACTACCCAAATATTTTCAAAGGCAATCTTCACCTCCAGTACTCTTTAGCTTGGCAGGGTGTGAAAATTTATGGCTTTTAAAAACCTTCTAGCAATGCAGTGGAAAAAAAAACGAACATATAGAGAAGAATTGGGTTCAAGTCCCCCCCAAAGTAGACCACCTCTTATTGCTGAGTTCTCCTCAACCTGCATTCACTGTCTCATTAACTCACTCACAGACACTAGTAAGAGAAAGAATAAAAGGTTCCATTTTACTCACAGTTCTGAATGGATCAAAACCTCACATTGTAGAAAAATATTGACTGGTTATATGAAAATAACTTAAACTGACTCATAGTCTGCTTACTGGCAACTTTGGTGGCAGCTCCTTCCTTCATTGCCAGTTCCATATAAGTTCCCATAGATGCTTAAACAGCAGGAGGAATTAATTTAATGGGGATAGGGGAAAGACATGCAACATAAAGAGCTCCTTAGGGGGTAATTCTCTTCTTTTTTCATAAGTGTCCTTAAGAGTCCAGGTGCCCCCCAGTTACCAACACTGATTCAATCTCTTTTGCCATTCTTTTCAACAGGTTGAGTCCTGATAACTACCCCACTGACATACACTACAGGGAGGATTTATATCATCATCATCGTCATCACCATCATGCAGAACTGGAAGGAAACCTGTGGATCATTGAGTCCAGCCCTTCTTAGACAGGCACAGGGGGGAACTGAACTTTCGACCTCTGGTTCCTCAGTCAGAAATCACTGAACTATAAGGCAGCAATGACAGTCCCAGTTCTGACTGGTGGATTGTTGTCCCTCAGTTAGGTACTGTCTTTCAGCTCTTTTCTTTTTCCTCCAGCATCCTGGCAGCTTTGTACCTGTTTCATGGGTCTGGGCTTCCTGCTGCCTATGTCTCTACCCCTCATGTTCCTTTCTACCACAGTAACTGGGCTTGGGAAGAGACTTAGAATTGAGGCATCTCTTGGCCTCTCCCTGGGCACTCTCAGTTGTACAATAACCCCAGTCTAGGTGTCTTCTTTGTATTCATACTCCCACCTGGGGAATCTGGTTCTTCTGGGGGATCTACCCCTACTTGGTAGCCTTCCTGGGTTCTTCTAATCTAAGGCATCTCCTCAGTCCCCTGCCTCTTGAACCTCCTCCACGATCACATCTGCAGAGCTTTCTCTTGTCTGCTCTCCTTGCTTTCTGGCTCCCTCTTTCTCCGTGGCAAGAGGGGCCTAGGCCAGCCACACTCAGTCTTTTTTGGCCATGGCCATAAACACAGTATGAAAAAAATTGGACTGTATCAGGACTGTATAAGTTGCATAACAAGTCTTATAGTTTATGTGTAAAACTGTTTTCAGTCTATATCCCATGTTGAGAATGGCTGGCCTAGGCAATCTACAACTTGTCTTTGATTTGTACAGGATGGAAGCTGCTGCCAAGGCTGTCTCTTTCTTTCTCTTCCTCTTCCTCTTGATATCATGGCCTCAGCAGAGTATTGGGATGTGAGTTTATTTTCATTCTACTTCAGGCAATGGTGCAGCTCAATGCAAGACTACAGTACACAACAATATAAGATAAAGTCCTGTGAGGAATGTATTCGTATTTGTGCTAAAGCCTCTCTGGGAAAATAAATGTGTGCTTGTGAAGTTAAGATGCAATTCTGTCATACATTTAGGTGGGCAGGCGTCCGGGTGATAATCAGTGGTAAAGCACAGTTTTTACATTTCGAAGGTGATAAGTTGACTCCATGGCATTTCCAAGCAGAACTGCAAAATGTCATTGAAACCTTAGAGACTAAGGTCCAGTAACCATAGGCATTTGGATTGACCAATGGCCTGATGACATGTATGTTTGTCATGGAATCTACTGGTTGAATTCCGGGAGAGTAGAAGTAACTCTGCAAGGTTTATAAATCCTAATGGTTTAATAAAAGCAGTGATTATAAGACCTCCTCTTCTTATAGACTGCTGAAACATTCCTTACAGACAAAAATCCCTTCTTGGTTCCCCCCACAAGTTTCCTTTTTAACAGAAAGCTCTATAACATGTTGCAACTGTTTTACTAGTTTTTATCTCTCTGCTCTGTTTTCCTTTTAATGCCAGATTTCTCAATGGATGCTTTCTTCCTCTTTTGTTTAATTTTTTTCCAAAGTGCTCCCCTGCCTTCAAACATAGTTGTTTACTGCTTGCTTTCAATGTGCCTTTGCAACATATCTGACTTGTGCTTTTGCAAAAGAGGGGGAATTATCAAAATAATTGAGAATTCAACTGTGGTATCTTATTTTCTAGCTACTTTCTTTTCATCACTTTCTTGAGTACAATGTGCATTCTTTTATCTTTGGCCTTTTCCAGCAAAGTCTTGATCACTGGTTGTTATTTCAGAGCATGAGGATCTTATGTTTTTAAAGGCCTTGTTGTTGCACTGGGTTGGTATGCAACAAAAATGCAATAAAATCTTCAAAAATTAATCACAGCTGACAGCTGAGATCCACCATAAAAGAAATAGTGAATCTATACTACATAGTGCTACATTATAACTACCTCTGCTCCATCCTGCAGAATCCTGGTATAGGTAGTTTGGTGGAATATTCTGAATTTTTTGCTAAGTAGCACTAGTCATAGGAGACTGCATAGGGGTGAGTGGGCTTATCCTGATATTTGTGATGAACAGACTCCTTCCCCTGGAGTTTAGACCAACTCCAAAATAAACAACCTCTCTTCTGGTTTGTTCTGGCAGTAGGATTAGGCCCTCAGTTGGTGGAAAATGAAACTGGATGTGTACTAGTACACTCATTTTCTAGGACTCAGTCCCAGTGACAATAAGACCTATTGTTCTGGGTTCTGCTTGTAAAAATGATTTACAGTTTAGTGTACACACAAGGTACATACATGTTCAGAGTACTGCGCCAGTGGAGCACGTTTTTCTGCTCCTTTGCCAGAAGTCCATTTATTTTGAGGGCAGATGTGGAATTGATTCATTGCAATCAGTTCTGCATATGTGAATGCCTCCACTGGTTTCCTGTTGCGTCCTGAATCAAGCTGAAGTTTTTGACGCTTACATACAAAGCCTTCCACAGTTTGGGCCCATGTTACTTGTCAGAGAGTCTTTCCTTAATGTCATCAGCTCAACACACAGGATCATCCCAGTCCTCTGGGTGGCCACCCCAAGGGACACCCATAAATCTTCTACAAGAGATAGGGCCTTCTTTGCAGTGGCTCCAACCTTATGGAACCAGCTTCTGGGGGAGCTCCGCCTAGTCCCCTCCCTGTTGATATTTAGAAGGCAATTAAAAACATTGCTTTTCAGGGAGGCTTTCCATACTGACCTTAGCTGATCACCTTTCCCTCCACTTTCCTCCATTCACCCAGGTTTTATATGATTGGTCTGTGTCATCTGTTTTTAAGGGTTAATTGTTGTTGCTTTTATGCTTTTATCTTTATTTTTTGTTTTGTATTATATTTGTGGTAATGGCCCAGAGTAATGCCACTAATAGGACTGGGATGTAAACAAACAAACAAAAATGTGAATGCCCCTACTCTTTTTTTTTTAAAAAAAAATCCTTCTATCTGATTCAGCAATATACAGTAGTGCCCCGCATAGCGACGATAATCAGTTCCAAAAAAATCATTGCTATGTGGATTCGTCACTATGTGGGGCAAAAAAGCCCATAGGAACGCATTAAAACACATTTAATGCATTCCTATGGGCAAAAAACTCACTGTTCTGCAGAAATCCTCCATGCGGCCACCATTTTCTCTGCCCGGTAAGCGAGGAAAGGGCGCGAAAACACAGCGGGTGGCCATTTTCTTTACCTGGTGGCCATTTTGGAACAGCCAATCAGCTGTTAAAAACAACATCGCTATGCGAAAATCGGTAAGCGCAACGCTTACCGATCATCGCAAAGCGATGTTTTACAATTAGAAACATCTCAATGCGATCGCTTTCGCGATCGCAAAAAACACATCGCTATGCGGATTCATCGTTAAACAAATCGCTCATTATGCGGGGCACCACTGTACCAGATAGCAGGATTTTTTTAAAATTAAAGAGCTGCAGTCCACTTCCTGAAACAGCCAGCGCCATGCTGCACACCTCACTCTAAGTTGAGCCTTCCTTCCCACCATCCAACACTCCCCATCCCTCAAGCAACCTCTTATCTTCACTCCTCTGCCAAATACTTCACACCTTCTATTCCCCTTTGCCATTCCCTCCTTTGCCCATTTCCCCCTCCTTCCCTTTCCACCCCTTTCCTTCTCATCACCTCCCTCCAAACTTTTTCCTTGCTGCCCCTGCATCATGGCTGAGCAGAGCCATGTGATTGGAGGCAGAAGTGGTGATGATGGAGGTGGCTGCAATGATGGTGGCAATGGAGGTGGAAGGGAGAACGCTAGGAGGGGGAAGAGGACAAACTGGCTTCCTCTAGGTCTGTTCTTCAGATGTCACCATGGCAGCTGCTGCCACCGCCTTCATCTTTTTGGGATCTGTTTGGTCCACACTAGTATCCTAGAAGTGCATTTGATCTGAACAAGCAATAATGATTTTATGTCCTTGTTATGAATAATGAAGTGTCTTGGTTGCCTAGGCACTGTGGGATTTGAGGTGGGTTGCCTTATCCCAGAATTTATAGAGAAGACATCCCTCCCTGCTTGTGACACCAGTTCTCCCTTCTTGGTTGTGATGCAGCAATACATCTTGCTTCAGTGTCTAACAATAAGATACATAACACCAAACTGACATGCAAATCAAACTTTGTTATAGAATGCAATGATTTCTGTTGCTGAAAATTATTCATCCATAAAGATACACATGAATCAAGAAATGTCTAGAGAAACAAATAAATGATATGCTAAATAGAGTTTGTGAGAGACTGTTGCCTACTCTATCAGTTGCTAGTTTCTCGAATCTCCTCAAATACAGTAACTTGGATTGCTTGTTTATTGCAAATAAAGCAGAAGTTGGGGGGGATGCGGAGTGGTGTTTTGTTGCTAGGCAACACCCTCCAAAACTCTCATTTCTCCTGCGTTGCCTGGAAACAGTCAGTGAGAATGTGTAGCCTAGCTAGCCTTTCTGTCAGAGAGAGAGAAATTGGTGTCTTAGTGATTTGTTTTTGTAGGTCATGACAGAGGAACAGATTGATAGCTATTTTATTTTGTAAATTATATGACAGAAATAAATATACATGGACACACAGTATATACATTGCAGAAGATACAGAACATTATATGTTCGATAATAAGGAGTTGGGAAAATAAATTCTAATTACAGTGGTGCCTCGCAAGACGAATTTAATTCGTTCCGCTGTTAATGTTGTCTTGCGAAAAATTTGTCTTGCGAAACGCGTTTTCCCATAGGAATGCATTGAAATCTAATTAATGTGTTCCTATGGGCAAAAAAAAGTCAGAACAAAGTCAAATTTGGTTTATAAAGAGTTTATTAAGTGCTCTTTAAAGCCATACATATTGTGCAAATGATTTTAAAATTTTCAATCAAAAAACTTTAACTTTGTAAACATCATAGAAAAACATTTAAAAATCAGCAAACATGAGGCAGGAACAAAAAACGGAAAACATTCTTCTTGCGAAGCAAGGCCTTAAGAACATTTGTCTTGTGAGTCATCAACCCCATTGCCAAAGCTATGTGTCTTGAGAGTTTTTTGTCCTGCGAGGCATTTGTCTTGCAAGGTACCACTGTACTTTCACCCTTACAGATGAGGGAGAGGGACTGGAGAGTTCTTCCCCTTACCCTGCAAGAGGGTGAGGTGTTTTGTGACACCCTAAGCGTAAGAATGAGTATGAAAACCATTTCTCCCCACAAAATAAATCACAGAAAACAATGCTGTAACGTGCATGCTGGAGCCTATAATAACTCAGGCCTCCAGTATGTGCTCACTCTTCTACTCAGGTAGCTGCCACCAGTATTTCCAATTAATCAATGAGGCCAGTGTTTCTTTAACATACTTAAACTTGTTTATTTGATCAGTAAAATATAAGTAAATCACCAGTTGATAATCAATTTCTCTCACTCACTGAACTCACTAACACACAGCTTCTAACTCTCACTGATTTTCTGGCACACTGTCTCTCAGACTCACAGAACTCTCCGACACATACTCCATACACTCCTTTATATCCCAGCTCCTCCCCCTTTTGCACCTCCTTCCGTTCCCTCATTGGCTACTTTTCCACTGCTCAGCTGTGATGGACAGGTGAGGGCAGGGCTGAACGTTGCAAATGCTTTAATACAAACCATGGTTTGATGACTTGCAGAATATCATGGTGGCTGCTGCTTTAAAACATGACTTTTGAAGAATTAAAGTCATTAGCAGGAATATTTGTGCTTATGTAGCCTATGAAGAGTTTAATAAGAAAAAAAGTGATTATTCCTTATATCCATACCACAGATATATTTTATAAAGAAAATTGAGGCTATGTATAACAGGATAAAATAATAATAACAAAAAAACTTAAAACCACCCAAATCATTAAAGACATTAAAAGCAACAAAACAATAACCCCAGAGTTGCAGTCCTATGGCCCTGGGGCCATAGGAAGGAAGGAATATACTGCTCTGAGAAAGTCATCTTATGGCAGAGGCCTCGTCCTCCTGGTCTCTTCCAGGCAGAACATATGTTTCTGTGGGAAATACCTAAGCCCTTCAGCTTCTTACCACATCCTATAGTAGCAGCAATGATATCAAGACTGTAAGAAGAGTAAATGAATGAATGTGAGGCTTTTAGATGAGACTAAGTAGATACACATTGTTAGGGGCTATAATGTGGGCAAGAGCGGTCTGTTGTGGTACACTAACCTTTATCTTAGTTTGATCTGTCAGAAAGGTATGTTGACTTAAATATCCTTCCCTTTCCTTTTACCTGTTGCTATTTATTTATTTATTTATTTATTTATTTATTTATTTATTTATTTATTCATTCATTCATTCATTCATTCATTCATTCATTCATTCATTCATTCATTCATTCATTCATTCATTCATTACAACTCTCAACCAGCAAAGCTCTAAGAAGCAATTATAGGGTACTGTAGTCCAAAACATATACTGAAGGCAGAGATACTGTATTTTTCCATGTATAAGACGCCCCCATGTATGACGCCCCCCTTTCTAACCCAGAATTAAGAATTTTAAGTGGGGCTTAGCAAATGTAGTGTTAAAAAGGATCAAAGTGCTGCAGGATGGCTTTGATCCCTGCTTTCTCCCTTTGTGCTAAGCCCCACATGGCTTAGCAAAAGGAGGGGGAAAGGGATCAAAGCAATTCCACAAATGCACAATTATTTTGACCCTTTCCCCCCTTATGTAGCCACAGTATTGCTTTGATACTTCCCCCCTCCTTTTGCTAAGCCCCATGGGACTTAACAAGCAGAGGGGAAAGTAGGGATTAAAGCCATCCTGCAGCACTTTGATCCCTGCTTTCCCCTCCAGTTTTTTTTCCTCAGCTTACTTCCATGTTTAAGATGACCCTCAATTTTTAGTCTAAAGATTTTAGACAAAAGTATAGTCTTATACATGGAAAAATACAGTAATTTGGTCAGTTCTTGTATATGCAAAGGGAAAAGGCACCATCTTGCTCTTGGCATAAAGCATAGTTTCTGGAGCTGGCCGTGACAGAGTCCACAGCATTGAATTTCATTTCTAGCCTTAGCTGTTTATGACATGCAAGGTGTCTTGAGCAGATGGATTAAGCTTTCCTGTCTTTGAGTGAGGACTCCTGTTGTGCATGGTCTGATTGAAACCAACAAGACTAATTCTCAGTGGAGCTGTCCAGATTTCTGTTTTTGGACGATAACTCCCATAAGTTCCTCAGGCAATATAATGCCATGTTGCCTAGATAATTTTGTGTTATAGTTCAAAAATATAATTCAGCACACCTCTTCTTTTCAATGATGCAGAGATGATAGTTACGATTCTAAATGCAGTTACCTAGAAATAACCTCCATTTAAATTGGTGGGACCCAAGTGTGGGTGGTCACATTTGAGATGCCAATACTGTTTCACCCATGCATGGAAAACCTGCAGCTCTAGGGCTTGCGACACATATCTGCTCCGTGTCAAAAGCCCACTGGAAGCCATCACACCTCTGGAAAGAATGATTGGTCTCTCTTCTGATACAATGCTGGTCAAAGGAGAGAGAAGGAAAGAGTGGGAAAAAGGAAGACCAAGTGCCAGAGTCTGAGAAAATCAATAGACTCAAATCCTTTTGTCTTTAGATTATCCCTAGTCTTACTTACCACTGACTATCCTATGTCTCCTAATACATTTTCCATGAGGAAATGTGGCTCTGAAGAGAAAATAATCCCCTATCCCAACCCTTGATTTAAGCCACATGAATTGTTCTTTTGTACCCACAATCATTTGTTTTGAAAATAAAACTCTGGATTACTCTACACCATGAAAACAAGTCACATTTCCAGAGTAATTGAACAAGATAACCCAGAGGGATGAGATGGTTTACCTCAGCTTTACTGTTCAGCAATTTTATAGGCTTTTATAATCTGAGATAATAAAAATGGAATAATCAGCAAGCTATTGACACCCAAGATATTATTTTTTCTATTTGATCACCTCACCTTACCTTGGTAGATGTGCTGATTGCAGTCCTTAATATTTTAATTCCTTGTTTATGGTGCCTCTCCAGAAGATAGTGTATGAGGATATTGTCAGGATTTTGTTCTTTTGGTGAACAGGGAGTTAAATTTTAATATTGTAATGAAAGTGAAGAGTCAGGAATGTAGAGTAAAAGCCAATGTAATGACTAACAGCATATAGGTGGAACAAACTGATGTAATGCTTGATGGTGAAGTAAGACCAGCTGTAAATGGTGAAATGTGATTGGTTGTTCTGAGTATAAATGTAACGGAGACAGAATAGACCTTTGCCACTCAGCAGTACGTCTGGTGGTCATTTGCTTCTATGTCAATATTGCTCTGAATGTTGTTATGCCAAATGTATATTGCCATGTACATATGTGTAGTCATATCCAATATACTATACAGTATTATAATCACTAAGAACTCTCTCATGTCATTTTTCTCCCCACCTCTAGGTCTCTTACTTTGTTAAATTTAAGTGGGAGGAATGGAAGCAATCTGATAAGAGGTTCTGTATAACTAGTGTCCTTTAGCTTCAAGGCTTGTCTTTTAAACAGAGTGCTCTTGCCAAGCTTCACATTCAGCCAGACTCTAAGAAGTTTTCTTGAGGCCAGAGCCTCATTAAGCCTCTGGAGTTTTGGCCCCACGCCAACAGATTTATGCTTGGCACATTGCTGTCCTTGGTCGGCAGCTCAGATAGAGTTGCTAACTCTAGCTGAAATAAGAAAAAAAAATCATTGAACTGCTTGGGAGCCAGCAGGTGTGGTCTCCTATGTCCTACTCCTCTGGAACAGCAATTTGTTATCCTGGTAACAGCAGCAAGTGGAAGAGGAGCCGGATATAAAGGAGAATAGGAAGAAAACAACATTCCAGAACTGGAGGTAAACGTATGATAGAGAAGTGGATTGATTTAGAGGAGAAGACCTTTGCCACCTTTTAAGTAGGTGGTGATTAATTTTACTATGATGTCGGATTGTGAAGCAAATGTGGTGCCTATGGCCTTAAGAAATTAGGAGCTTACAGATTTTACCCTAATGTCTCCGGTGCTGCAATCATTCCAAAATGCTCTCCCTCTCTTCGTTACCCCACTCTGTGAACTTAAAAGAACCAATGAGTATGAGAAGAATTACTCCTTGTGTGGAGAGGAAAGGGAGACTGTGGACAGTGTTGAATCATCTCCTCCCCTGCTCCCTGTCTTAAAAGAAGACCTTATCTCGATGGTGGGAACTAGCACTGGTCCAGCAAAGAAGCAGTGGAAATAAGCCAAGATCACAGATTTTGTTAAATTATGGCCACACAGCACTCGAAAGAATGATTGGGAAGAGACTGGCATTCAGAGTTTTTTAAGAGGTTCGGTAATTGATTTTCCAGAGTGTATTGCAAATGACCTTCAGATTCAAGAAAACAGCTATGTATCTGGGGAGACTGATGTGGATTTCGGTCATTGAGGGCAACCAGGTGTATACAGTGGTGCCCCGCATAGCGAGGTTAATCCGTTCCGGATTAACCTTCGCTATGCGAAAACATCGCTGTACGGGGCAGGAAAAGCCTAGTTTAATGCGTTCCAATAGGCGCCAAAACTTACCCCTCCAAAACGCCCCAATCGTCGCAAAGCGAGTGCGGCGATTGGGGCAGCTCCGTATAGCGATCCCCAAAAAGGGATCGCTATACGGATTCTTCGTTATACGGTGCGCTCGTTAAGCGAGGCACCACTGTACTCCCTATTAACCCCCTCCCCCATCCTGGGGCTTGAAGCGACCAAGGAGACAAAAAGCTGTAAGGATTACGATAAAGGTTGTGAATTGATAGAACTCATTGATTATGTACATCAGCATCCTATGTCAGAAAGTAACAGTTATAGAACTATCAATGAGTCTCATTGTGATACCAAGGATATTTGATGAAGCAGCATCTCATATCCAACAGTGAATCACAGCAGAGAGATAACAAAGAAGACAGTCCGGTTTTTATCCCTGATAAGACTATTATAATCTAACTCCAGACACAGTAGATAGAATTGCTGGCCTTACTGCGGAAGAGCTTTTACTCTGTGCGGATCCTAAGCGTACTACACAACAAGACAATATTTCTCCAAATCCCTCCCCTAAGGATGTAGAGGGCAACAACCAACCTCCTTGTGTAGTAAAGGATAACTTAAATCAATCTATAGAAGATATTAAAGGAGTGCATTGAGTTGGGCTAAAATTATGGTTAATAAGGTTTCCAGTAAGAATGGGCCAAAAAGGAACCTGGGCAAAAATAAGGGTAGAGACAACAAGGGTGGTAGAAAAGAAGGAACTTACCAAGAGGAAAGAGCAGGAAGACAAGAAAGGATATCAATTTTGCCCCACTTTTCAAACTTTTGGATAGGGCTGACTGTACTAGTCCTTCTCTCAAACAACCAAACAAGGTGATGGCAGTAAGGAAGTATAAAAATGACAAGCATAATTCCCAATGCAAAATGGAATTATCCAAGACCCAGAGATGGGAGGATATAAAGGAATCTAACAAAGTGGAAAAGTTAACTCCAGCTATAAGACATGAACAAAGACAACCTGCCCTAGAATTAGAAAGGTTAGGCCCTAGGAGAACAGGATTCCCCTATGAGAAGAGTTCCCCTAAGTCATTGTCAGATATATCGGCAGAGCTCATGGCTCATCGACAGCAACAAGGGAACAATGCTCTTCACGAGGGTATCCCAATACCGGTTATAATTGGGAGTATGAGGAGTTTGTAGGAATAGAAATAGATGGGTAAGGTTTATGGGAGGGACATCAGGTGGTAGGAGGATAATAAATAGGTATGATGATATCAGCAATGGGCTGATGGATAAAAAATTTGACCAGAGATACAGAAGGCTGCATACTGAGTAGCAAGAACTTCCTAGTGGTTGCGCTCAGGGGAGATAATATTACAATTTAACCTTATCCTTGGAATGTCATGGGGTGGGTAGGTAGACAGAGGGATGATTGTGTATGTACGTATCTAAGTAGGCATGACATCTTATTGTTACAAGAGACATGGACCTCAGAGTCCCCAATTCTAGATGGTTTCAAAGCCTATGGAATACCTGCAGAGCCATCTAAATATGGTAGGGCAAAGGGGAGCCTAGGAACATTAATCTCCATTGCATTAAAAGTTAAAGTCTATGTTATACCCTCTCACAGTCAGCAATGGTGATACAGTATTAATGCTATATAAGTAGATATCCTGTGTTATAATAAATGTATATTGTACTCCTCTGAAAACTAAATAACAGATAAGACTGAATGGAGGAATTTAAAGCTTAATTATGGCAAATAATTATAAAACATCCAAAGGCATTTCTTATACTGTTGGTACTAGACGGGAGGAGATTTCAATGCGAATATTGGGCAGGATGATAGTAGTTTTTTATAAGATATATAAGTTATGCCCCTTTGAAGGTGAGAAAACTTTGTTTTCCCTCCAAAGGAGGTCCAAAGATTGTAAGATAAACTACGCTGGACATATGTTATTTCAGGTGGTAAACAAAATGAGTCTTTGTGTACTACGTGGCTCTTATCCAAATGACCATCTGCCTGAATTCACGTATTGGTCTGGGGAAAGGATAAATCTTTTGGATTATATCATAGTTTCAGAAAAAATGGTGGATTGCATCCACTCATTCGAAGTTGGTGGTTTTCTTGATAGTGATCATCTGCCCCTCAATATGCTTTTTCAGATACCGGATTTTAATCCACATATCAATGTTCAATACAAGGAAGTTTTCTCACAATATAGAAATAGAGTGAGAGTGGTTAGATGGAACAACAATATTGGCAATCGAATAGCTGAATTGTTGGACTCAGAACATATGACAGAGAACTTAACAAAAGTTTTGGACCAAGAGAATGTGGATAGGTGTTTGGAGGGATATGAACTTTTAACACAGGATATTTATAGGGTCATCAGTCAAGTGAATACAGTGGTGCCTTGACTTACGAACATCCCTACTTGTGGCCATTTTGAGTTACAACCAGCCCCATCTACAAAATTTTGCTTCTACTTGAGACCGGAGCTTCCACTTATGAACAGAAAAAGGCAGGGGAAAAAGGCAGGAAATTCAAATTGCTAACAGTAGGTAGTGATGAGGCTGCTTCTTTGTAGCTCTTTTGCCCGAGCAGTTAGAGAGAGTGCATCAGAGGAGGCTTGGGACTGCCTCCTTCTGCTTCTGAGAGAGAGTGTGTGTGTTTGCAGGGAGGCTTTGGACTGCCTGGTAAGGTAAGGTGCTGTTTTCTGCTTTTTAAAACCTGTTTTTGCAGCATGGTTTTGAGCTGGGGGTGTTATGTTTCTGTGCTGTGATGCGTCTTGGGGGGTTTGTTTGTTTGTTTGTTTCCTCCATTTCTGATGGGTCTTGGGGGTTTTTGTTGCTTTTTGGAGTGTTTTTTCCCATTTTCAATGGGTCTTGGGAGGGTTGTTTGTTGGTTGGTTGGTTGTGCCTCATTTCCGATGGGTCTTGGGGGGTTGGTTGCTTTTTGGGTCCCCCCCCATTTCTGATGGGTCCTGCTTTCTTCCCTTGCTTTTTCCTTTTTCCTTTTTTTTCTTTGCATTTCCCCTTTGTTCTCTGTGCATTTCTGATCCGCTCCTTTTGTTTTCTGTGCATTTCCATTTGGTCTTGCACACTTGATTGCTTTTCCTCCCCCCCCCCCAAAGCTGGAAAGGATTAATCATGTTTCCAATGAGTCTTGCAGTGATTTTTTTGTGTGTGATTTTTTTTTCTTCAGCCGGAACAGATTAATTGCATTTCAGTGCATTCCTATGGGAAATGGTGCTTCAACTTATGACCATTTTGAGTTACTTGCATCTTCTGGAACGGATTATGGTCATAAGTCAAGGCACCACTCTACTCTTGGTACTAGACTGGACAATCAATGAGAGACCTGTTGGTTTGATAGAGACTGCAGAGAAGCCAAAAGAGAGTTGAGGAAAACCTACCTTGGTTGTTGTTGGGTTTTTCAGGTTCTTTCACCATGTTCTGAAGATTGTTCTTCCTGATGTTTTGCCAGTCTCTGTGGCCAGCATCTTCAGAGGACTGGAGTATGAACTCTGTCCATGCTCTGTTGCTGTTTGTTGGATAGCTGAATATTTATAGCTGTGGGAACAGCTTTTGTCTTTTTTCAGGAGATAAGGTGATCAGCATGTTTTTTGTTGTGATAAGGAGGGGGAGAGTATGCGTTACTATGATTGATGGGTGTCGTTAGCTGGTCTTTTTTATGCAATGGTCCCTGGTCCTTCTGGCTGGGTAGAGTTCATTGACCTTTTACAGGCTGTATTTTTCAATATTGGGAGCCAGGCCGTGTTTAGTTTTAGGCCTTCTTCCTTTTTGTTGAAATTCTGTTGATGTTTATGGATTTCAATGGCTTCCCTGTGCAGTCTAACATAGTGGCTGCTGGTATTGTCCAGTACTTCAGTATTTTGAAATAGAATTTCATGTCCAGCTTGCTGATTTTTCCAGTTGTGTTTTTATTTATTTATTTATTTATTTATGTATTTATTTATTTATTTATTTATTTATTTATTTATTTATTTATTTATTTATTTGACTTATATGCCGCCCACACTACCCGAAGGTCTCTGGGTGGCTTACAATATTTAAAATACAATAAAAAGGCAAAATAATTAAAATACAATTAAAATATGTATACTCTAAAAATTGCCATTGGACCCACAGTTGATATTATTTTAATTAAAAGCATTCTGGAACAGGAAGGTTTTGACCTGGGACCGAAATGTCATCAGCATCAGTCTACAGTGTCTCTCATGTTTGATTCTGGTGTGAATGCTGCATTTTGTGGTTCCAATATATACCTGTCCACAACTGCAAGATATCCGCTATACTCCTGCAGTGGTGAGTGGATCCCTTTTGTCCTTTGCTGACCATAACATTTGTTATATTTTTGTGATGGGTCTGAATAGTGTTTGTAGGTTGTGTTTTTTCTCAAAAGTTTCCCCATGCGGTCCGTGACCCCTTCTGTCCCCGCTGCCCTCTGCCTCCCATCCCCATGCGGACAGGAGGCAGAGGGCAGTGGGGGCAGCTTTGGAAGCCCGAAAAGCCAAAAGCTGCCCCAACCTGCATGCCTGCTGCCAGCTTTTGGCTTGCCAGGCTTCGAAAGCTGCACCCGCTGCCCTCTTGTCTCCTGTCCCCTGTCCTCACTGCCCTCTGCCTCCTGTTCCCATTGCCTCCTGTCTCCTGTTGCCGGGCTTCCAAAGCTTTTGAAGCCCAGCAAGCCGAAAGCTGCTCCGTGTAAGGCAGCCAATGTGGGCTCTTGCTGAATTTTGTCAACAGAATCAATTACAGGTAAACCACAATAAAGCCAAGGTAATGGTATTTGCTGAAAGACCTAAAAAGTATATTTGGAAATTAAATGAGGTACATATCAAGCAAGTTGTTGTTGTTTAGTCTTTAAGTCATGTCCGACTCTTAGTGACCCCATGGACCAGAGCACGCCAGGCCCTCCTGTCTTCCACTGCCTCCCAGAGTTTGTTAAAATTCATGTTGGTAGCTTCAATGACACTGTCCCCCATCCCATCCTCAGTCATCTTCTTCTCTTGCTTTCACACTTTCCCAACATCATGGTCTTTTCCAGGGAGTTTTCTCTTCTCATGAGATGGCTAAAGTATTAGAGCCTCAGCTTCAGGATGTGTCTTTCCAGTGAGCACTCATGGTTGATTTCCTTCAGAATTGATAGACTTGTTCTCTTTGCAGTCCAGGGGAAGTACAATGTTATAAATATTTGGGTCTGATAATCCAAGCAAATGGTAAGAGAAATGTGTACTGTATATAAAACATACAGTAGGAAATGCCGAAAAATGCATGGGAACTATATAAAAAAGTTTCTGGTCATGGGGGGGGGGGAAGAAATATGACACCTTGTATTCGACTTTATACAATGAAATTGTTAGTACACATGATCTATGGAGCCTGATATAGTATACCAGCTAACCTGACCACTTTGGAAAGATAGCAATCAAAAATTTTAAGAGTTATATTGCAGCTTCCTACAAGTGCATCAAATGCAGCCATAAGGCTGGAATTTGGGCTCGTAACTGTTGAGGCCAGGCTATGGATATATACGCTGCTATAACATATTGGCTAAAACTGAATTACAATACCTCGGGGCGGGTCCATCTAACATTGCAAGATTGCTTTGTTCCCCCCCCCCCCGGCGGAAGACGCTGGAACATAAGCTAGGGTATTATGGATTTTCACAACATTACCTATTGTCAATGAATATGATCCAGCCAAAAAAATTGATTAAGCAAAGGATTTTAGATATAGAAAGACATAATGATATAAACAATGCCAAAGGATTTATTAAAATAAACCTCTTGAATATATTGTTACCTATGCCATACTTAAACGATTTAAAATATCCTGAAACCAAAAGGGCCTTTATGCTATTGTGCATGGACTTGTTGCCATCTGTAGTGCTGCTCAGAAGATACAACAATCCCCCTTACAAGAGTCGATTGTGTGTATATGCTGAGGGGACTATAGAGACACTGAGTCATGTTATCTTAGAGTGTACAATTTATGAGCGGATTCAGGAATGACTCATTAAACCCAGTATTCCATCCTTAGATGGCAGATATAGAAAGGAGTGTCTACAGAAGCTTTTGGAAGATAAGAATAAATTTAATTATTTCTTTATTAGATTTCTATACCACCCATCTAGAACGTGTTTACTCTGGGCGGTTTACATATACTATAAATATAAACTAAGATAAAACCCGGATTAATCCATGATGGGAAAGGAAAAAAGAAAGAGGGGGAAAGAAGAGAAAAGAAAAAGAAGAAAAGGGGAAGATGGGCTTGGTAATGGCTGTAGGGAAGGCCTGCCTATATAGCCATGTCTTCAAGTTAGCCAGGTGGATCTCAACAGGTAAGTTGTTCCAAAGGCGAGGGGCTACTGCCGAGAAGGCCCGATTTCTGTTCCCCCCCCCACTGGGCCTCTCTTGGCATTACGCCCCTCAGCCACCTGGCCTGACTGGAGTGGGTAATTTGGGTAGAACTGGGCAGAAGAAGGCACTCTGCCAGGTATCAAGGCCCTAAACCATTAAAGGCTTTATATGTAATGTGGAAATCAATGCGGAAGTGAATAGGTAGGCAGTGTAAGGCAGCCAATGTGGGGAAAATATGGTGAAATCTTTTCACCCCTGTTAATAGCCTGGCCGCCATGTTCTGGACCATCTAAAGCAGTGGTCCCCAACCTTGGGCCTCCAGATGTTCTTGAACCACAACTCCCAGGAGCCTTCACCACCACCTCTGTTGGCCAGGATTTCTGGGAGTTGAAGTCCAAGAACATCTGGAGGCCCAAGGTTGGGGACCACTGATCTAAAGCTTCCGCATCACTCTCAAAGGAAGCCCCATGTACAGAGCATTACAGTAGTCTATTCTTGAGACTACGAGCACATGGACCAGCATGGTGAGTGCCCCCGTGTCTAGATAGGGACATCGGTTTCATCCAAGAGAACCTGTAGTTGGTTGGCCACCACCCTATCAACTACCTTGCTGAGAAAAGAAACATTGGCGACAGGCCTATAATTGCCAATGTTGTCCGTTGCCAAGCTTGGTTTCTTTCTAATGGGCCTAATTAGCATTTCCTTGAGAGCAAGAGGAACCTTGCCCTTAAGGAAAGAGGTAACAAACAGAGCGGCCAAATTTGGATGGATGGCCATAAAACTAAGGGATAACTGGCTAAATAATAAGGATAAAACAGGAAGAACTAGATATATAGTATAGAATATAAAGCTGATTAAATTCTATATAGTTTATCAGATGTACAACTTTACTATTGTTATATTATTTTATTGTGCATTGTAATGTATATGTTTAATGGCCAGTGGTTATAATAAACTTTTACATCATGGGAATACCTCATACCTCATCTGAAGACCCACGTGAAATGACTTGGTTTTTAATACTGGAATTATATTTTAATATATTTGTATTTCATATTTTGCTTTTAACCCAGCATTTTGAAGAAAGTATGTATTTGTACTTTTTAATCTGCTAGCACTGGGTCTGTTCAGCTGGCACCATGCTTGTGTATATATTATTTTTTGCACTTATTGGTGGAAGTTGAATGACCAAAGTGGTCAAAACAATAAAAGATTGTAAGGAAGGACCTGCTTCTGCTGAAACCTATAATGCTGATATTAAAAATCTGAAACAGAGCATTAGAGCACAGTGTACAACACCTCTCCTTCCTCATTTTTCCTTTTATATTCTTTGCATTATTATGAATCAGTGCCTGGAATCCTGTTGCACAAGTTGTGCTGTACAACTCTGATGATGTCATCAACCCTGGCCATTTCAGAGGAATGAAAGCCTTTGTATTCCACCCCTCCATGGCCAAGGTTCCAGGATCCCCAGGGGTCCCCTTTGTTTTGGAGAAGCCTTTGGAAGCTACAGAGTGGGGGAAAATCACTTTGCTGTTCCAGGTCCCACTACAGCCACTGAAACTGGTAGCAGTGATTTTGGAGCATTTAAGCATTCCCTTTCATACTCTGCTTGCAGAAGGACATTAAAATATGGGGTCAGCCTGGCCTCCTGGCTACATAGTTGTGTGGCATAACTTGCACAATAGAATTCTGGACACTATGTCTCAATAGCTAGAAGCAATAGATAAAATTCTGAAAGGGTTTTGAAAGCATTACAACAGCTAATATATATTGCGTAATATCCAGCTGGGTAGACACATTTTCAAGAAATCAATAACTGAAAGGAGAACATGTTGATAACATTCAACAGAGTCAAGAGGGACCAGTTACTGGAAAGAATAAAATATTATGCTTGCAGCTAGGTTTCTGGTTCTGAAGAAATGGTCTAAAATCAAAGCCAATCTCCACAGTAGTGCTGAAATTTTCCCTACTGAACCCTGTATACCAAAAACCTGTTCTCTAGAGTTTCCCAGCTTGCTGGAGCAGGTTTAATGGTTGGTAACATAGGAGAAGGGAGTGGATATTGCAATCCTCCAGCTTGAATTTAGAGAAGCTGTTTCTGGGGGCACAATGGCAGGGTGAGATACTTGCTGGTGATTTCAAGAGAGTCTGCTGAGTGCCATAAAGGGTGGATGAATAAGGGCAACTGAAGTGAAGTAAAAGCAATACTTTTTGTACGGTTAAGCTGAAAAAGCATGCAGCTCTTTAAAGGGATGCAAAATCAAAAAAATTTTTGTTCCACTCACTGGTAGACAGTGATGGAAGCTTGTAGTCAGCCAGAAAAGCATTGCATAAGACAGCACTGTTTCTAAAGATGGATTGAACTTTTGTCCTAACTCAATAGCTTCTTCCAACAAGACCACACTTATTCAGTCAACCCATAAATGGTTAAAGAACACTTATGCAAGCCCCACTGGTTCAATGGATCTACTTGGGTTGGCCTAAACAGCTGGATTTGGGTCTATGTGTGTGTCTGTTTAGATAGGAAGTGTGCATCTTTTTAGATTAGCATGAGCCTTGTAGTGCAGCGGTTAAAATGTAGGACTGCAGCGGTTAAAATGTAGGACTGCTTGTGACCTGGGTTCAATCCCAGGTAGCCAGCTCAAGGTTCACATGGCTTTTCATTCTTCCGAGGTTAGTAAATTGCTGGGGGCGGGGCATAAATTCAATAAAAGTAAAGTAAACTGCCCAGAGAGTGCTTTAAAATGCTATGGGGCGGTATATAAGCAGCACACTTTGCTTTTGATTTTGCTTTAATAAATGCAAGAATATGGTGTTGAGAAAATATATTGAGGTTTTTTTCCTCATGCACATTTTTAAAAAAATCACCATCAAGGTCAAATTACATTCAACAGTGTGATGAACATTAATTGAGCATTCAGTTTTTCCGCTATCCTTGATGAATTTGAAAGCTTTACAAATTATGTACTTCAGCTTCATTTCTGCTTAGACAACATTTTAGCTACCATCATATATTTATCTTTGGTAATTGAGAGTGAGACCTCCAAGTCACAGGAAAAGGCCTGCTTCCTAAGCATCACCAGCTTGAGTCATATATATTACAACAGTACCTCAAAAACATCAAATTGCATCATGAAGCACAGAGGGACCTGCTTATAAGAACTTACTTAATGGTTTCGGTTTGTTGGCAAAATTGCTAGCCAGCCTGTCTCTCATATACACACAATTTTATCTACCAGGTATTTGTACTTTAAAAAAAATAATGGAAATATTGCAAGGACACTGTCTAAAATGGTTTCTTTCTTCCCTCTTTCTTCCAGTTTGCTCCCAGTTTTCAAGAGGAGTCTTTGCTATTTTTGGATTTTATGACAAGAAGTCTGTAAATACAATCACATCATTTTGTGGAACGCTCCATGTATCCTTCATAACACCCAGCTTCCCAACAGATGGAACTCACCCATTTGTAATCCAGATGAGGCCTGACCTCAAGGGAGCACTTTTGAGCCTGATTGAATATTATGATTGGAACAAGTTTGCATATCTCTATGACAGTGACAGAGGTAAGATATTATTTATGACTCACTAAAATTAATTTCCCAGCACAAACCTAATTGAAATGATTAAGCAGCATGGCAGTGCCAAGTGTAACAGAAGGTAACATTTTCATAAGATTTGGCCTTGGAAGTTTTAAGAGACGAAGTGGGAACAGTGATCTTTCCTATACCAAGGGAAACTGAAGACTGAGTTTCTGTTTGTGGGTCTGTTCCAAAAAAAGAGGAAAGCATAAATCTTTATATCCCAACAAACTTTTCATGGATCATGAAGTATTCTAAAACAAGCCCTTCTGATGAAGGGATCCTGAGGTGTAAGATGGGGATAGAGAGAGTGCTGCAATCTTCAAGTCTCAGTTCCCTCCAAAACCTTCTTTGGGCACTTGTCAGCAGGGCAGAATGAAGTGAGCAGAATTAATTGACCAGCTTTTGGCTTGTGGTCCTTTCAATGTGACTTGTCTGCAACATCTAGTGAACAAGTCCCCTCCTCTCCAAGCACTGGAAGGAATCTGAGTTAGATGCTCTCTGAGACAAGTCTCCATGAGGAATATGGCTGGTGTCTGACAGGCCTTTGGATCCATTTAATCCAGGTCCTCTAATTCAGTGGTCTCCAACCTTGGGCCTCCAGAGGTTCTTGGACTTCAACTCCCAGAAATCCTAGCCAGCAGAGGTTGTGGTGAAGGCTTCTGGGAGTGGTAGTCCAAGAACATCTGGAAGCCCAAGGTTGGGGACCACTGCTCTAATTCACCCATCAGCACACACTCCAAATGTTGCTTTTTGCTAGGTTGCAAAGCCAGTGTCCCTAACTGGAGAGTAGCTTCCATGGTGGGTAGAAGGAACAGAAGGGGCATCTGATATATGAGCTCGAAATACTACTACAATCTTAACACCTTATAGTGAGGATCTCCTCCTTCCTTCACATTCCTGGGATTTCGGGAATGAAGCTCAAGTTGCCAAAAAAAAACCACCCCTTCTGTTAAAAGCAATGGCTTCCATGGCATAACTATTCCTAGGAAATTTCTAGTAGTTGTCAGAAAAGAACTGAAAGGAGGCTTTCTTAAGACCAAAACTGTTTGTTCACTTGTTTGCCTTTCCTATTTTCTTATCACTTTTACTATCCTCTCTGCTTTTTTGTAATGGCTTGCCTGAGGAAGAAATCCTGTGATCTTGGAAGCATGTGTGGAATTTTGTGATTGAGAGTAGGGAAATGATCTAGTCAATGCAAGGTCAATACAAAAAATAAAACAAGCAATGCAGTGTGAACATTAGAAAATGTTTAAATTTGGGTGGGGAAATATTGCATTTTTTATTCAAAAAATAAGCATATTTTTATGTGGGGGAAAATAACCTAATATAGAAATGGGTACAGAATGAGAAAAGTGGAGGGACATGAATAGGAAAAAAATGGATTGATTCTCTGGCTTGCTGTAAATTAGTTCTATACGCCAGAAGTGCATTTCTCAGTGGGCTGCCACTGAAGAAGCATTATTCCTAGTGCTGGATTTACACAAGACCTAAGTAAGTTATATTTTAGAGTCTCAGTATGAGAGACCTTTAAGCAGAAAATGATGTTTTACACAGTGTTAACAGTTTTGGTAAGGCTATGGGACCTCTTAAATTTTGATGCACTTTTGTACCTCAGAATGCCTTAATCTGGCCATGATTACTTCTCATTGTGCCTGCAAGGAAATGTTTTCTTTGAAGAGGAGCCAGTGTATCATATGAAAGGACAAAGGTAATGATGATCTAGTGAGGTTGACTAAGGATTCAAGTGACTATGATTAAACAGAACTGCAACTGGACATTGACTAGTATTATACTTAAAAAGCTTTGAGTCAAAATAAGTCAATTGGCAAACTTAAATTAACATATATTTATATCCACTGTTATGTATGACCTTTCTTACAGAGATAGTAGTGTCCTCGGTAGTAATAAGTAGTCAGGGTTTTTTTTTTAATTCAAAAGAAAAGTTATCACTGTAGAACTATGCACACTAATGTCTAGCGGACAAGAGCCATTCTCCTTTAACAACCTATTAAAAGGAATTCATTTGGAAAGTCTAATGGCGGCAGCTATAAAATAATTGATTATGTTTTACATTCATTCTGTTATCCTTGTATCATAATTCATGTTAGAGAAACTGAGGCACAAGAAAGTGACAATTCTTATTTGGCAAAGGGATCACTTCAAAAGTGACTGGACTCTGTTGTCTGCACATCTGTAAATATCCGTCAAATCCATTTTAAAAACTACATCATCATTAAACTTAATTTAGAGGTGAACAATATATTTTCTACAAAAAAGGGAACTGGCTTCTCACAATAATTTCTGTGGAAGAATAGCACCATTGGAAGGGGGTAGTGTAAAGTAGGAAAACAGCAGTATTGGAAGGGATTAGCCCCCTGTACACCCCTCATTTTAAAAATGACAACCACTTACAACAATTGCTTTCCACCCCTTGCTTTCTCAGACACTCATTTATAGCCACAGGTCACTGCTTGGAGAATTAGCAAGTAGAAAGAGGTGAAGCACAGATTACTGCTTCTATGCTGTACATTGCTGTCTCCTAAAGTTGGTGATGTGGCTTGGATTTCACATTTGCCTGGAATCTCTACTTGAGCACTTAGCTAATTGCTCATGGGGTTCTGTCAAGACATAAGATTCTTTTAAAAGGCCCTTGATGCACATTTCTGGATAGTGTCTCTCTCTCTCTCTCTCTCTCTCTCTCTCTCACACACACACACACACACACACACACACACAACACACACACACACACACACACACACACACACACACACACACACACACACACACACACAAAAGTAGAATTACCAGTAACATGCAGCTCTTCTTTCTAGCCGCCTAGAAGAAAATCTCATTAACTGAGATCTGAAACAATCCAGAAGTCTTTTGTTTACTTGTTAAACTTATATTAAGAAAGGAAGAGGAAGTAAGGATTTAAAAGATTTATCTTGCAACTGTAATTATGGAACTCAATGCTTTTCCACAACAGTCAGAATTGTAGAATAAATTGAAACAAGAGTATCAAAAACATAGTGGAAAAAAGTTGAGGTTATGAATAAGGGAGGAAGGAAGCCAAAGAAAAGAGGGAGGTATGTAATCATGAGGAGGAGGTTTTACAGATTTAAAGGGATGGACTTTAGGATACAGGATTTTAAGGAGGGGTATAGCTAAGTGAGTTTGGTATGTGACTGTGGAGCCAGATGTTGGGAGTAGAGATGAGCACAAACCTTGTATTCCTTTTCCACACCTCCCTAGCTAGATTCCCCCACTCACCAACTGGCGCGTGCTCCTTTCCACCTTCTCTTTGGCTGTTCAGCCAGTCCCCAGCAAGAGCACGGGCTTACCTGCCCCACCTCCTTTGTTGATGGCCCACTAAGACAAGGAAGCAGGACAGGCAAGCCTGTACTTCTGCCGGGGACTGGCTGAACAGCCAAAGAGGAGGAGGAAAGGAGTGTGTGCTGGCTGGTGAGTGGGCCATTGGCCAAGGAGAGGAGGGAAATGAACATGTGGCACCTGTGGTGGATTGGGGCTGTGCAGCTGAACCAGAGTTGCTGCCCATTTGCTTCCAGTCGCAGCCAGAACCCCATGTGCTTGGGGTGGAGCCCCATCCCATGGTAGCAGAAAATTAGAGAGAATGTTGCTGAAAAGTGTCAGAATTGGCTTGATACCACACTATTATTATTATTATTATTATTATTATTATTATTATTATTATTATTATTATTATTATTATTATTATTATTATTATTATTATTATTATTATTATAAACTCCCTCCTGAGATTCGTATGGACCCTTCGCTGGGCATTTAGGCAAGCCTTCCCTCCAGCCACTCCTTGATTTATTTTGTTCCTCCATCTTGATTTGTTGTCTTTAGAGGCATTACTTTGTTCTTACCGTATATTTTAAATTATTTATTTTATATGTTGTTAGCTGCCCAGAGTAATCAGTTGACTTCATGAGCGGGGTATAAATTCAATAAATAAATAAAAAAATCAATTGTTATTAACAACAGCAAAGCTATACATGAGACAACATTTCTAGTTGTGTTTTTATAGGAAATTAAAGGAAGACATATGCAAAGAAGAGAATGCCTGTTTAACTTTTATGTTATAAGCTGCCTTGGGTCCTTTTAAGAAGAAAGGTGGGGTATAAATAAATAAATAAATAAATAAATAAATAAATAAATAAATAAATAAATAAATAAATAAATAAATAAATAAATAAATAATATATAAAAGTTCTGCCCACACTTGAGAAGTACATTTGATTTACATTTTAATAACAAGCTTTTCTAAGTCACTTCTACCAAATGAAATCACTATCCACCGTGCAGCTCTTCATCCATCGTTGCATTTCTCCCAGTTTTGCAGTGCAGTTTACTGATTAGCAAATGCTAATCAGTAAGGAGGAATGTGTTAAAAATGCAAACTATTTTGCATGCATTTCCCCCATTGTATGATTTATTTTGCACATACTATAGAAGAAGGGCAGGTAAATATGTCTATTTGGCTAGGATCCAAGAGGATGCTGCTGTTAGTTTCCCAGAGCGGAGCTCAGACAGTCAATGCTCTCACTGCTCCATGCCTGTGCATTATTAGGACTGGGGAAGTACTCCATAGTTTTCTGGCACTGTGTAATGCTTCAATCATAGTAAATATAGTTTGTACTACAGTTCATAAGTTCTTCTCAATATCCATCATGACTGTGGATGATAACAACTTTGTGCAAATCAACACGACATATCACGATTTCTGTGTTATGTCTGTGTTCAGTATTTGAGGTTTTGTACAATTTCTGTCATTAAAACAAAGTGCTCTTTTTGCCCAAACTGTTTTACCAACAAGTGAGTGGATATGGGTAAGTGATAACAAGTGCCTCAAACCTCTGTATGGAAGAGACAGGTAATAATTAAGAAATCTTATCATGTAGTAGATCCCATGGGATAGCTGTGTATAGAAAATACTTCCCTGCACATAAAAGAATATCAGTCAGTTCAACATTTACAGTGTATTCCTTCTTGAAAGAGTAGGAGAACAAGTATTCGGTATTAGAATGTTTCTCGGCATTCTTCCATTAGACTATGACCACTGGATGTTTGCAAACATTTTCAGTATCATGAGAACTAGATTTTTTTAAAAAAAAAATGCAGTCTTTCAGAGAAGTTTAAAAATTCTGCCAGATTTTGGACAAATGTCTTCCTGAGAGGATGAACAGTTTACAGCCAGCCAGGTACATGTCCCTTAATTAAGCATAACTTTCTATGGCCTGCTACCTTTGACTTTAATCTTTTCTTGTCTAACAACTGCTGGGAGAAACAGCCAGAGTCTTTGATGAAAGATGTTGTTTGAGAGGTGCCACCGTGCAGTCAGTTCAGTGTTCTATCAATTTTTCTGAACTAAAACATCACTCTGACATTTCACATAATTGCCTCATTTCAATCTTTCCCATCAAAGATTAGACTGTACTCACCAGGCAGGCTCATAATGAGCACTGGATGTGCACCATTGTTTTCTCTTGTTTCAGATGAGTATTCAGAAGATTTAAGTTATTAGAAAAAAAAGACTTGTGATGTTTATTCCCAGCTTCACTCAGTCCAGCCCTTTGAGTCCGCATGGACACACATAGCCCAAGGAATGCTACCTAAGTTATTTAAAAACCATGTGAGGTTTTTTCCACACTCCAAAAATAATTATTGGTATGATTACTATGGCCCTTCTGATATATCCTTTACTGTTCAACATGCAAAATAATTTGCTACTTTCTTCAAAGATTATATCATAAGTATTGCTATACTAGACCAGAGCTATGCTGCAGGATATGCTAGACAGGTTTTGTTTCAGTGCTTTAGTCCATGGCCTCATTTTTCACATTGTTTACATGCACTTTAGGTAAATAGGGATGAGGTGATAAAAACTTTAGAACGCAGCGCCAAGATTGGCTTGTTTTTCCTCTTGAAACATTTATGTGTGGCAGGGGTTGACTCATGCCATGTCAGAAAGGTGTGATTAAATAAGAAAATCAGAAAGGAAAATTAACATTCAGGATGTAATGAGTACTCAGCATTTTTTTTCTCTCCCTGCAATTTTTATCATTTTGCAATGGAGAATCCCTCCAGGATCCCCGTGGAATGTTGGTAATTTCATGGTGCAACAGCAGGGAAAAATAATGAATACTGCCTCCCCCTGCATTTGCTGTGGAAGAAAAAGTTTGACAGGACTGCACTGCGCTTGTGTCTGGAATGTTAACAGGATCTTTTTAAAAAAAATCTGTTTACCACTCTTGTCAATTTCAGGCTCTTACATCTATCAATTTCAAATGGGTGTGTTAGTGACTGGGAGGGTGTTGTTTCCTTTTTCAATTTCATAATCTTGGGGTGCAACTACAAAGGGAGGGAATGTGAATTCATTTGCTGTGAAGTCACACCAGGGAATTTTGCTTTTCTTGGGTCTGTTCGCATTAACTGGCCACACAGGGAGAGAGGAGCTAATTCACTGGCAGATTGGTTTACGGCTTCTTAAAGCAGCTCTCCTTGTAGCTCTGCAGGAGATGCAGTTATAGGACAACTACCTAATAATTTGTAAGCAAGGGTTGCATGGCAATGTCCTTGTCTTGTTTCCGCCTCATTAGCTATATCTTTGGGGGTTGACTACTTGCCCTAGTTCAACAGCACTGGCACCAAGATCTTTACTACTACTACTACTACTACTACTACTACTACTACTACTACTACTACTACTACTACTACTACTACTACTACTACTACTACTATTACTACTACTACTGCAGCAGCGGCAGCAGCAGCAGCAGCAGCAGCAGCAGCAAATAGGTTGCCTTCCCAAACTGGATCTTTATTCCCCACCTCCCACGAGCTACTGTGCCATCACACCAACAATCAGCATACTTTTTTCTGCATCGGTTCAAGTCATCCAACTGCCTGAACCTATGTGAATGGATCTCTTTTTTTAAAAGTAGAAGCCCAAGTAGCAGAGGGAATAATTATGAACTTGGAGTATTAGTGTACTCCAGGTTGATTCACATTTCCTTTTGCATCGTGTGGACAATGGAAAAAATGCAAATCAGGCTGTCTCAGTCCTGTAATATTTCTCCTATTTTTTGCCAGTGTGGTTGCACCCTTATACTCGTTAATTTCAAATTACAGTGGACCCTTGACTTACAGACGGCTCGACTTACATACTTTTCGAGTTACAGACTCTCTGGCTGCAAAGTTTAGGTTCGACTTACAGACCAGAAAAAAACCCAAAATGGAACAAAAATGGAACAAAAGCAGCTGGTTACGGGATTAATTGGTTTTCAATGCATTGTAGGTCAATGGAGACTCGACCTACAGACTTTTCGGCCTGCAGCCACCATTCCAATACAGATTAATTCCGTAAGTAGAGGGTCCACTGTAGTTTGCCAGCCTCAAATGGATATGAAGGGCTGCTAAGGAATCAGGCGGAGAATTGTGTCAGTATTCTCCACTAGCTAAGGCTTTCTCAGAAAGAAACTGAGGACATTTTGCTGGCCAGGAAATTGTGGGAGAGGGAAGTAAAATGGTAGAAAATCCTGAAGAACGAGGTGAGACAAAAAAAAATCTAGGTTCAAAACCCTGGTGAAAGTATTCTAATTGGGAGGATAGAATGAGACTAAGAACCTACTCAGTTTTGCCTACATATAAAAACTGTAATGGTATCATCATAATCATCACCATCTTAGAATTGCAGAGCTAGATGGAACACTTTGGGCCTCAGCTGCAGCCCTTGGCAAGGAAACATTGTTAATTATAGTTAAAGTAAGACCACAGTATCCCCAGGGAATTGGTTCCAAGCCCCCCTGCAAATGCCAAAAATTATAGAAGTAGCAAACCCTATGTTTGCCATAGTCTCTGGTTCCTTCTAATGGCCAGTTCTGGTAATACACCTTGGAAACACATACCTGTATCCAGGTTTTATCATTTAATCTTTTCTGTCAGCAGATAAGTGAAACTATGGATAATGACCCTGTGGATACGGTGGTCCTATTCATACTAGTTCTTTTCACTATTTACAAGCTCTCACAAAGGGCTACTTAAATTATGACGTGAGACAGTCCCCCAATAGACTGGCTGCTTGAGGAGGGTTGTATCACGTGTTTCTTTGTAGCCTAACAAGCTTGCAGCATAAGAGCTGTCCTCCTAAGGGGGCAGAATGAACAGGCGATGTGTCCAAATAAGTGAATTAGCATATTTAAATTGTTACTATTGATTCAGTGCAGTGGTTAGGTTTTGTAAAGTTTGCTGCAGTGAGGCTTTGTTAACTGAAAAATGGGTTTAACTTTTTTAAAGGTTTTTTAAAAAATAGCAAATGTCCTGCTGTGCTATCCAATGGCATTTTCTTTTTTTAAAAAAATAATGATGATAATTGCTGTGGTCCTTCCAAAATATGGCAAAATTACCATCCCCTCCACACACACTAGAGGTCACAAGAGGACTTTTTGAGCAGTGTAGACTCAACAGTAACTGCCAGTGGCTCTCCAGTTTTTCAGAGAAGAGTTTCTTAGTCCTAACTACAAAGTTGAAAGATTAGAATCTTCTGGGTATAAAACATGGGGTTCCCCACTGAGCTGTAGCTTCTTCGCCCATGCCAACTGTCTTCTGTTTCTTGAAATACTATTTCTTAATGTGTTCATTTTTAAGACATTTGCATATTTATTCTACAACTTGACCATTTGTAAAGTATCAGTGATTACAACATGTATACGAGAATAGAAACTGTTTCTTGAATGCATCAGTTGTGAACATATAGTATGACAATCAAGCATGAGTGCTCCAAAATGAGTAAGAATGAGCCAACATTGTAAGTTCGTTGTAAGTATTCATGATGATTCTTTTCAGATTCAAGAAATCTGGATGGTGTATTCAGATACTTGGGAGACACTTAGGAAATGTTAGAATGTGTAGAGTTATACACAGAGCTAGGAAGAGTGTCCATGCTGGCGAGGAAATTCTGAGACCTGTAGCCCAAAAAGTAACTTTTCCAAGTTTTGGTGTATGTGGCCAAAAATGCTTCCTAGCCACTCCTCTGGAGCCATTCATCATCTACAAAAAAGGGCTGGCATTTGCACTTTTTTAAATGGTGAAGGCAAAAAATGTCTCACTGTCCTGGTAGGCAGTGGCTTACCATAACAGTTATGAAGTTCACAGAGGCTGATGTTCTTTTCACTGAGTGGATATTTTCCCTTCACAGCTTCTTAAAGTGGAAGCAAAAGGAAAGTAATCAGTAGCATTTTTCAATGAGGATGGGAAGGGAAACAAAGCTATTACTTGACAGAATGTCATTCACAAGAGCATGCATTAACACCCCCTCCACCCCCCTTAATCAATGGAATGGTGATGGGAACCTCACCAGAACTGATTTGAATTTGGAGCAGCAATTATAAGGAAAATGCCCTTTTCCATTGTTCTCCTGACTCCAGTGTGTGACTTCCCCTGACCTCTGAATCCTTACTAATGGCTCTGAATATCACTCAAATGATATGAACTGATTCAAACATGTCCCAAAAATGTATCACTTTACAACATAGCCAAGTAATTTTGTGTGCATCTGCATATGGCACAATGGTGCAAGAGGTGTTTGGGTTATGTGTTTCCGAACATCTGAATGAGTTCTAAAATGATAGCAATGCTATTTGGAGTGGTAAGCATTGTCTGTTGAGAGCTATAGAAAATCGGAATAATTCTGTCCCACTTATATAATAGTATGGATTGTTCTACTTAACAGAAACATAAGGAAAATGGTTCCATCTGATTATGTTCAACCCCTGGCCTGTCTAGCTCACCAGTATCTGTTCTGACCATCAGTAGCTGCCTGGAGTTTCAGCTGAAAGCCTTTCCTACCCCTACCTGGAAAAGCCGGGCATGTGTCCCAACTCTGAACCCATGATTTCTCTCATACAGACAACACCCTATGCTACAGTATATGACCCTTCTGAACAGTAATAGGTGTGGGCTATTAATATCTTTGTATAAATATATCTAAGCTGGGGATGAAAGGAAAGATAGAAAGGTTAAGAGAGAAGCTTTGAGTGTATTTTGTCTCAGGTACAGATGAACAAATGGCTGCATTTAGTTATTGACTTAGCTGGTACAATTACAGTGGTGCCTCGCAAGACGAATGCCTCGTGGGATGAAAAACCTGCAAAGCAAATGGTTTTTGTCATCACTGTGGTGCCTCTCAAGATGGCTTCTTCTATGGCCATGCTTCGCAAGATGATTTCCCCCCCCCCAGACCAATGCCTCGCAAGACAAAAATATTTCATTTGTCTTGCGAGGGTCCCACAGGAATGCATTGCAGTGCATTCCTATGGGAAACCGCTTTTCACAAGATGAAAATTTTGCAAGACAGCGCTACTCACGGAATGAATTACTCATCTTGCGAGGCACCACTGTACATCTATACATTTCTCCTGAAAGGTCTTTTTTTCAAGAGACAGCATTGTACAATAGGCCCAGATCTGACAGCAGTCTTTTTCTAAAGGTGCCTATAGTAAAGACAAGTGGACCAAGTTACAATCACTTCATCATTTTCCCTGCATAGATATTTCTAGGATTCCAAGCAATTTATGGCTATGGCTGCTTTTATTTCACTATTATCACTGCTAATTGCATAGGGGGTCTTTTTCATCCTAGGAGTATGTTGTCAGAACAGTCATGTACATAGGTTCCAGCACAAAAGAAACTTGTGTCACCCCTGAAGGCTAACAAACTTGGCTATGGCAAAAATCTTTTATGGACTCTATATAGCCTGCTTCATAGGATGCATGAAGTGTTATCTCAGTTCACAGGCATATGTGTACACTTACACATCTGGGGTAAGGTGTGAGGGTGGGATTGTGAACACTGAGGTTAGAGAGAAATAAGATGAGGCAAAGTAATTATTACTCATATTTTTGCAGTATTTTTTGCATTTTAGTTCCCTCGGGCTCCACTAGTTATAATACAGTGGTGCCTCCACTTACAACCATAATCCATTCCAGAAGATAGATGTAACTCGAAATAGTTGTAAGTCGAAGCACGATTTCCCATAGGGATGCATTAAAATGCAATTAATCCGTTCCGGCTGAAGAAAAAAATCACCACCACCACCACCCAAAAAACTCATTGGAAACGTGATTAATCCCTTTTGGCTGAGGGGGGTGGGGGAGAAAAGCAATCAAGCATGCAAGACCCATTGGAAGTGCACAGAAAACAAATGGAGCAGATTGGAAATACATAGAGAACAAAGGGCGCAGGTTGGAAATGCAAAGAAAATAAAGGAAAAAAGCAAGGGAAACATGCAGGACCCATCGGAAATGGGGAAAGAACTCCCAAAAAGCAACCAAACCGCCAATACCCATCAGAAATGGGAAAGCCAAAAAACAAACAAATCCCCGCAAGACCCATTGGAAATGGGGAAAAAACCCCAAAAGCAACCAAACTCCCCAAGACCCATCAGAAATGGGGGAAGCCAAAAAACAAACAAATCCCTGCAAGACCCATTGGAAATGGGGGGAAAAAACCCCAAAGCATCCAAACCCCCCAAGACCCATCAGAAATGGGGGAAAGCAAAAAAAAAAAACTAAGACCCATCGGAAATGGGGGAAAACCCCAAAAAAGCAACCAAACCCTCCAAGACCCATTGGAAATGGGGGAAAAACAACAAACCCCACTCCCCAAGACCCATCACAGCACAGAAACATAATCCCCCAGCTCAAAACCACGCTGCAAAAACATCCAGAACATTTTTTAAAAAGCAGAAAACAGCACCTTACTTTACAAGGCAGCACGAAGCCTCCCTGCAAACACACACACTCACATTCTCAGAAGCAGAAGGAGGCAGTCGCAAGCCTCCAACAATGACGCACACTCTCTAACTACTGGGGCAAAAGGGCTACAAAGAAGCAGCCTTGTCGCCACCTACAGTTAGCAATTTGAATTTCCCGCCTTTTCCCCCTGCCTTTTTCTGTTTGTAAGTGGAAGGTCTGGTCGCAAGTAGACCGGAGTAGAGCTGGTCGTAACTCAAAATGGTCGTAAGTAGATACGTTTGTAAGTCGAGGCACCACTGTACTAAGGACTTGTATATATGTATCTGCCAACTGAGGTAATGTAATGTGTATTTGACAAAGCAGACTGTCTGTGAAAGCTTATGGCATGATAAAACATGGTAATATTTTTGGTGGTAGAAGATACTTTTAGGGCGTTTTGGCTGTTATTCTAGAAATTCTATATAGATTTGAGTTGGCTTGTTGCAAGTACTTCACCCCTGTTTCTTTTTACATTCACCAGGGTTGTCAACGTTACAAGCTGTTCTGGATACTGCAGCTGAAAAGAAATGGCAAGTCACTGCTATAAATGTCGGAAATATTAACAATGATAGAAAAGATGAGACATACCGCTCATTGTTTCAAGATTTGGAGTTGAAAAAGGAAAGGCAAGTAATTCTCGACTGTGAACGGGATAAAGTCAACGACATTGTAGACCAGGTTTGCTACTCTCCATTTTTCAATGTCTAACAATGTGAGCATATGTGAAATGTATCGATGAGCACTTGTTTATCTCCAGGATTAATTAATTAATTTATATCGCGATTCTGTTACCAAAAGCTACCTGCTCTTGTTTATTTTGACAATACAAAAATATTTTTATGGTGCTGATAATTCACAGAAATCCTGTTGTTCAAATAAAATCCCAGTGTTGTCTGTGTTGTATGTAAAAATTCAAACTCACTGCGGTGTGGACCTAAAGTACTTCTTGTTATGAGTGGATGTCTTTTGTGCTAGTACTTGAGAGTTAGTGCTAATTTCCATTAATTTCCAACTCTTGCTGTGGCCCTTTTACCACACTGTACGATAGTCGTTCTGATAGTCAGGATGTTCTGATAATCAGGAATGGCTGTGGTATGCAAGGGACTGTACAGGAGGACAGAATGGAAGGCCCCACTATGTATGTCTATGTTGTGTATAGAACTGCAGGCAAAACTAACAGAGCCACCATGTCTTTGCTCATTATTGGATATTTGCAGGATGGAACCAACAGGAGTTCTCCCCACCTCATATTCCTAGTTTAATAATTATTTTTATGCACGGAAACACATTGCATTATAATGATGCATGTCTCAGTGCAATTTTGACTCTCGCCCTGGAAAAATGCCTGTGGATGTTCTTGCTTCTCTCTTTACATCTCCCTATATATGCTGCTCCTCACGGAAAAGTGAGCAAACAGAACTGCTTTCAGGTTGTAGTAGCAAGCTGAGAAGTCTAGTGCAGAATGTTTTGCATCTCTCCTGAGTTCTCAAAGCTAGGAGAGACCATTATTTTAGTGCTTGAGTTGATGAAGATCTGTGAAGGGGTAATTCTGTGTAATTCTGATCATCAGAGGAAATTAAGGGCTCAAGCCCATAATGAATTGAAGAGATCTTGGGTTTTGTTGAATCAAAGATAAATTAAATGATACTGAGTCAGATCCACACTGCTAGCTAAGCTGAAGTACTTGGAGTACAGCCCATTTGGTTCCATTCATACAACTGGACTAAATCAGCAAAAAATCCATGTACTTCAGCTAATTGCAGAACAGATTATACTTATTCCTTAACTGTACCATTCCTTGTTATTCCCCCCGCCCGCCCCTGTAGATGCTCATAATGGGGAATAGATGTGAGAATGTTTCCACTGCACAAGGTATGCCAGAGATTTCCAAGACAGATACAAAATTAATGATGCAAAAAGCAAAGCAAAGCGTGCTGCTTATATACCGCCCCATAGCACTTCAAGCACTCTCTGGACGGCTTGCAAGTTAATTATGCAGGCTACACATCCCCCCCCCCAGCAAGCTGGGTACTCATTTTACCGACCTCGGAAGTATAGAAGGCTGAGTCAACCCTGAGCCGCTACCTGGGATTGAATCCCAGGTCATGAGCACAGTTTTGGCTGCAGTACAGCGGTTTAACCACTGCACCACGAGGCCTTCTGTGGGCAATAACTTTGTATAATGTTTGAATAATACTGTATAGCATATGGGTGGGACCCACAAAAATGCTGCAGCATATCTAGCCAGCCTTCCTGTCCTTCAGGATTCCATAAGCTGGAAGGTGCCCAAGCAGGCCAGTTTCTATTACCTTTTCCATGCACATTTTCTGCTTTAAGCTCCCAAGTGAAATTCATAATTCTGAGATGCCTTGTCGTCGTCATTTAGTCATGTCCGACTCTTCGTGACCCCATGAACCAGAGCACGCCAGGCCCTCCTATCCTCCACTGCCTGCCATAGTTGTGTCAATTTCATGTTGGTTGCTTCGCCCACACTGTCCAGCCATCTCATCCTCTGTCATCCCCTTCTCGTCTTGCCGTCACACTTTCCTAACATCAAGGTCTTTTCCAAGGAGTCTTCCCTTCTCATGAGATGGCCAAAGTACTAGAGCCTCAGCTTTAGGATCTGTCCTTCCAGTGAGCACTCAGGGTTGATTTCCTTTAGAATTGATAGGTTTGTTCTCCTTGCAGTCCAGGGGACTCTCAAGAACCTCCTCCAACACCACAATGCCTAGAACAGATCAATTCCTCTTTGGACTGGCTGAGGGCAGTGAGGTCCTCTTCAAGTTTTCTGTTAAAGTTTTATACTTACATTAACTCAAAAATTCACCCAGGCATGCTGTGTCTCCCTCTGCCTTGTCATGTTTTCATTCCAATCCTGTAGGTGCTCAACCAACTCCTTTGGCTGTTAAAAGGAATGATAAGCATGTGTATTCAAAGCTGGGGTTATAGCTCTGAACTAGCACCTTTCTCATTTCTGAAACCATGTGTGTATGCATGCATGCATGCATACAGCGTAAAGGGTGATGGCTGTACAGAGAACCTGTCTAATGCATCTCTTTTAAAAGTCCATGCAACAACAAAGCAGCAAATTGTTTCATTTTGCACAGCTGCACAAAAGACAATTTCACAAAGGAACAAATTCTCTCCAAGTACTATTTTTTAAGAAACAAAAATATCCTTTTTAGTGCAAGATGACATGAATGTGTAATTTCCCATTTCTCATGCAAGGATAGACTAGGGCAAAATTTATATCCCTATTTTGGACTCAGGCAGTTAAATTTGCAACATATGTGTCTGTAAACCTGAGAATATGTGCATTGTTATCATCCAAGGAATCTTGTTAGGCTTAAATCAAATAAATAAACAATCCTGTGCTGGTCTGTAGGCTCTGACTAGTAACTGCTTCTGGGGAAAGGAAAAAAATTATATTTGTATCCTTGTCCATAAATAACTCCCACTAATGGATAGACAAGTCATACACTAGAAGGGATTTGGAAAGTGTTAGAGTGTTTAGTTGTTTCAGATGCCACTGCCAGAATATTGACTGTGCTGGTCCAGATGGAACATGTAGCTCTGGTTCTTTTCCCCTCCCTTGACCAACCCATTGTTTCTGAACCATGTTGAGAGAGCTACTTTGTGGCATATCTCTATATGGCTTTGGGTTTAAGGACTGCTGTCTCTCCAGTATTCCATCTAACAAACTCTGGACAACATTACTCCATGTTTTTGCAGCCTGCTGAAGTTCTACTGAAATGCCTTCTCAGTTCTAGTACTTTTAATCTGGAACATCAGGCAAAAGCAAAAGAAAAATTTAAAAGGACTAATACAGCTACCTTTTCTGAAAATTAATCTGGAATGTTCTTTTCTACGGAAGCTCACCTCACTCTATTATTGCTTTGCTTTCCCCACATTATAAAAACATGGCTTGTACAGAGCGTCTCACGAAATTGTGTAATTTGCTGATTATTAAGTGTGTGTTGTGTAATTTGCTGATTATTAAGTGTATGTGCTGTCTTGTGCTAGTGTTGTTGTTTGTTGCATTTCTTTAAAACTCCCCTTGGATTCTTTTTGTAAGAAAATGCAACATATAAATATTTCACTAAATGATGCATATTTGGAAAAACTGCTTGAATACATTGATCATAAATCCACTGGGAGAATCTCTTAAGCATTCACTAGTGAATTGAACATACTGTAAATTGTAGAACTGGATTGCATCAATGATCAGAACTTAGATAAATACCTACAAGCTTTAATATTATCTTTAATTCTTTTTAATGCTATAATAATTTATGGTTCTTAGCATTTAATGCTGTTGCTTATAAGTACTGTGTAAGCTGCCTTGGGTCTTTTTCAGGATCCTCTTTAAATATTTTGAATCGGTAAAATAAAAATAGATAAATACTGTAATGATTTACAGGAGTCAAGTTATCATCACCAAAATCCTATTTTTGTACGAACTTTTATCTGTTTACTTTAATCTATAAAGAATGAATTTGCTGACACATTAATTTGTTTAGTGAATTTGTATTTTCACAGAGGAATCACTTATTAATCTTTCAGGGCAGGATCTAGAATTCTGCTTAATTCTGCTGCTTCCGCCAGTGGAATCAAGAAGGAGAAATTCTCTTCCCTCCAGAAGTCACCTATCCATCTGAAAAACATATTTTTGGGGGGCAGGGAAATCCTTCAGGGCAGGTTTTTT
Organism: Pogona vitticeps; assembly: GCF_051106095.1. NCBI lineage: Eukaryota > Metazoa > Chordata > Lepidosauria > Squamata > Agamidae > Pogona > Pogona vitticeps. The sequence goes on from NC_135787.1 coordinate 47,782,996, forward strand.
TGTGCCACAGGAAGGGGAGATGCAGAAAGTCTTGGTTAAACTGGAGGAGACATAGAAGTACATTGTTGGATCCTGGCTTCAATATGTGGTTGAATATATTTCATATTAGACGTGCTTTCCCCATTTCTATTCAAATTAATTGTTTGATTGTTTCAGGTTATCACAATTGGTAAACATGTAAAGGGATACCACTATATCATTGCAAATTTGGTAAGTTAATTTTATACTTAAATAACTATTTTGTGGGGGAGGGGAAGTGTTATGATCTAGTAAAACATGGAAATTTTCTGTTTAGAAAACATGTCAGAGAGCCATTCAAGGATATGTGGAGCTTGTATCCCGCAATCATGCCTCATATGACACCATCAGCCCCTTTGTTCTGATACATGAACTTTTCCCCTTTGTTTTTCACATTTACTTCCTAACCCTTTCTCCTACATCCTCTTGTGTCCTACTTACCATAATTGTGTCTAGCCTTTATCCTTGACATGTTTGGTGATGAACATGAAGAGAAGGAGTATAGGAATATCCCTGCTAGCCATCCCCTTGATCTTACATACCTCTCTGCCCCTCAGCATAACATCTGTACATTTATTGGAATCTCTGCAAAGAGATGCCTATACCTGTAGTCATACTGTGGTAGGAAATGGTAATATTGGAATTAGCTATTTATTCAGGTATCCTGGTTGTATCATCTGCCTTCATACTTGGGCACCTATTTGCATGCATTCCGCTCAAGGCATGGAAGTTTGGAGGACATTACCAATTCTATAGAGTAAATAGGGATTAACTAATGCCTTTAACAAAATGGATTAACAACTCATATTTCACTTCTCCATCCATCTCAGTTACTTAATTTCTAAATGTCAAATTAGATAAGATAACTACAAAGCAATTTCCCCTCCAGGGTTGTAATTTGTTCAGAACTGAGCAATCAGATTAGCAAGTGAAGCCCATGTTTGCCTTCCAATGACCAATCCCCAAAAAGCAAGCTAATTTTCAAAATGAGGAAAGCTCAGCCGAAGATAAACAGACATAATTTACCTCTAAAGGTAACTTATTTTTCAATTATGTCCTAACAGTGTCATATAATCTAATCCTAACATTCACATTTGCTCTCTTTCTGTAGATTCCATGTGGCTTCTTCTTCTTCTTTTGCAGTTTGATATATCTATTACTTCTACCCTTTTCCACCCTTTGACTGCCTTCTCCATGACTACTTCACAAACACACACATTGCTCATAGGCTGTAATTGTAAAGAGACAGATTTGGAGGAGAATTACCACTCTTTTGCACCCCCTTGTAGAAGGGATACAGGGCATGTGGCCCTTCATGTGTTGTTGGACAGCAATTCCCATCATCCTTCGCCATTGAATGTGCTGGCTGGGGCTGCTTGGAATTAGGCTATGAGACATATTGCTTGCTCTGTAATAGTAAGTGTTATGTCATGGGGAAAAAAGATTAATTGTGGTTAGTTTAAACTATGATCCATTTTAAGAAACCAAGATGAGAGAGTGGTTTCTGACCATTTCTTGAGTTATCATAGTTTTCACTATTCATAGTTTGTCTTTTCAGATGTGATGAGCAACTTTTAATATCCATGGATGATGGCTTTTTTTTAGCTTTTCTAAGTCTTCTTTTTAAAGTTTTAAATATTTTTATTACTTAATGGATTTTTTTATTATTGTCTTAATTCAATTGCTTTTTAGTCCATAATTTATTGTGTTTTTTTGTTTTACTTGGTCCAACATCATGAGCTGCCTTTGGTCCCCTTACTAGAAGAAAGGCAGCCTACAAATGATATAAAAAAATAGATAAACTGTGGTAAAGCAAAAAGTAGATGTTTCCAGTTACCTCCTAGTTGCTGTATTGGAGAGCAAAGGTGTGCACCTTAATGCAAATTTGTTAATACTCTCAATCCTGATTTACCTTTATGTCTGCAATAGTCCAGATGCTTTATAGATATTTAACACAACAGAATTATGCAAAATGGACCAGATATCTGAAGATAATACTACTGATTTCAGCGACCAAGATCCAAAGGTCATATACATATGAGGAGACCTTAGGCCGTTCTTCCCACTGACCTTCTCCCCGGCCCAACAAGAGATTCAGTCCACATTTGTTTAAGCACATACACATAACTGGTAGACAATATATTATTTTTGCATTCACTTCTGCTCCAGAAAAAAGTTGGAGCAAAAAATATTGTTTTATACTTTAAAAGGCAAATGTGTGTGTTAACTCAGCTTATTTCTCTGTGTGGTCTTACTAACCTGTAACTGAAAAGTTGGTCAACTTGTTGGCTGACCTCCGTTTCCCATGCCTAGGGATTTAATGATGGAGACTTATCAAAAATACAGTTTGGAGGTGCCAATGTATCAGGATTTCAGATAGTGGACTATGATGATCCCCTGGTATCAAAATTTATACAGCGCTGGTCAACACTGGAGGAAAAAGAATATCCAGGAGCGCACACTAGTACAATCAAGGTACATTGTTCTTCTTACACACTTGGAAAACTGTACACTGGAGAATGGATGCAGTTCTGCTTTGTGTTATTGTTATAAATTCTAGTGGAGGAGACGTATTAATTTATTTTGCCAAAAAAAAAAAATCCATAGTCCTATGGCACTCTGAAGACTTAATGCTATTGCAGCATGTGTTTTCACAAATGAGCATTCCTCCTTCATCAGATATATAAAGTGTTATCCTCACCTGATGTATTTAAAGGGCAACAGTAGTTCCACCATATTTCTGTTCGAGTAGAAACGTTCACAGATAAAAATGGTGGAAAGAAAACTACCTAAATGAAGAATTGTGGAGACTGGATCTTGGGCGCATCATGACAACTTTGATTAGAGTTGCCGCATCCACAAAGTAGTCATTAGGATTTGGTAGGAGAAGAACGGGAAGAGAGAGAAAAAAGTTAATCACTGGCAATTGAATAATGGTCCTAAGAGTAATTTGCAAGTTATTTGGAGCAGAGGAGGTTAGGATGTGAAGTGACATGTATGTAACTAAAAATAGAGAATGTAGCAATAAAAGTCAACGCTGTGACAAGGATTTAGTGATTTAAAGGGGAAAGGGAGAAGAGAATGACCTGTGATATTAATTAGCTGTGGTAATAAAATCTTACTTAGGCTGCTTTTAAAGATGCTGTTTTGTGCAGTATCGTATGACATTTGTTCAAGAAAGAAATAATTTGCATAATACTATTTGCCAAGGGTATGATAATGTCTATCATATTATAGAAATAATATGGTAATATGTCAAATTACTGTTACTGGCCAAAATCCTGTTGCACAGCTCCATGTGTGCAATGATGATGATATCAGCAGCAGTGGCAAATAACTGCTGATTAAAGGTTGCCTTTAGCAATTTCAGGATGCACACAACATTGTTACGTTGTGTACACATTACATCTATCCCGGAATTGTCTCTAATCAGTAGTGAATTGTCACTGATGATGATATCATCATCATTGCACACTTGGAGCTACATGGATTTCCACTATTGTACGGTAAAATTGTTGTATTACCATATTCTGATAGCATAAGTGTAGTTTGGTTACAATTTTATGTGTACAGTATTTAAAATATTTATTCTTTTCACTTCACCTCTGTTTTGATGAAGGCATTTGTAACATAGCCTAACAATAGTAAATGTCCATAGCAATTTGAAGTGCATGAGCAGAGTTTGAAAACAATTGTGTTGTAGTGAATGTGTTACTTGTGTTTTCTAGTTTATTTCATTCTTCTGGCTATCTGAAGGTGACATTTATTCAAAGTACTATGTAAGGCAACATTTACTTTGTCAGTGTCACGCCTTGTTCAATCAAAAACAAAATACCAGAAACAAATATATATACTAAAGAACTGCTTGTGAAATAGTTCAAGTGTGTGAGAGAGGGCAAGACCAAGCGCTGTTCCTTCTTAGTTCTTCCTTCCATGAGCTTAACTTTCTCTCCTGGTAGCCCAGGTGTAAAGATGCCAAAATAGAGCAACTGTTGTGCTCATTCTGGGGTGAGGAGGAAGTGGCTGCTCGGAATCACAGCAAAACGTTAGATTAAGTGTTTGCACTGGAAATAGTTTGCTCTTCGTACTGCAGGCCCCAAGCATTCCTTCTTACCCCCTATAAAGTATCTGAAGATGAAGAGAAAAGTACGAGGGTGAAGTAGGTAGGTTGGGTGTGGTGAAGATAGGAAGCTGGAGGAGGTGTGGTTTTTTTTCTGTGTCTTCTCAGATGAGGTACATAAGAGAAAGGAAAGTTGGGTCCCTAGATGAAGTGGATTTCAATTCCAACAGCATTTCACCTGTTTGTTTGTTTCCCTCCTTTCTTCAGGAATATGTTCTCTTTATTTTGTATTGGGAAAAATGGAACATAAAGGAGAAATAGTAAAGTATTATGGGAGTTGTAGTTCAAAAGGTACAGAGAGTTAAAGATTCTCTACCCCATCTAGATGTTCCTGAGTGGTAAGAGGATACGGAGAACTCTCTTTCTTCCTAAGCCAGTGATGATGTTCATGGTTTACATAAGGGACTGTTCCTCCCATTTCCACATCAGCTGTAGCTCCTTCCATCTTTTCATCTTAGAATAGACTGTTATCCATTTGTTTCTCTTTGGGATTTTGGAGAAACTGCAGGGAGGCATTTCACGCTCATCTAGAAAAGGAAAGGGTTTGCATATGAAATGATTTGGAGAGGGAGGCTGACAAACTGCAGGGAAGCTTCTTACATTCCCCCACACATGATTCTTCTTTTGTTTTGTTTTTTCATTTGCAAGTGACCTTTCAAAGTTGCCAACTTTCCTAGTGGCGTTCCAGTGGCTTTAGCTGTTTGTCATCCACAGTTACTGCTGCCTCTGCCACTGCTACTGTGCTCTGACTGCCACCAGTCTTTCTCCCTGTAGTGCAATGTCTATTTGCCTTGCTTATGCACAGCAAGAATTTCAGAAGGTTGGTCCGTGTATAAGAAAACATAATACTTATCATGTAAAAGGATTATCTAAGCATGCAAAGGGAACCAGTATGGTATAGTGGATAGAGTGATGAAGTAGAATTCAGAACACCTGGGGCCAAATGCCAACTTGGCCACGAAAACCCACTGAATAGTGACACCAGTAGAACTACTTTTTAATTATCTTGCATATCTTAAACACCCTGTTAATATCTCCATAGTTCAGATGTGACCTGATTGGCACATGACTCATAGGGGCAACCAAAGGAGCATTATAGCCCCGTCTGGTCCATCATCACTTTAACCATGTGAAAAACAACAGGTATAACACAGAGAAACTCCTGTGTATGCAGAGGCTCGCCATGCTCTTCTCAACCCTGATTCTTCAGGGTACTGGTGGTGGATGGCAATTCATATTTGAGAATAACACAATTCTCAGCTGATTTGTATTTTTTTTTTCCTTCCTGGTTGTAAACATGTTTACTGAGAACTCATCTCCCTGGCTTAAAAGAACTCTTTCTGTTAAGTTCTGTTTCTACCTTTGTCATATGAAGAGCAAATTCTTTTTAGTGTATGTGTGAAAGGAATTTAGTATAACGTTATTCACTGCAGGGCAGATAGTTTATTGCACCCAAGTTTGGTCCTCCAATAAAAGTGAATCAGGAATAAATTGTTTCTAAAGAAAGGAGAGGGGAAAAAAGAGGCCACATCTCCTTCCTCCAACTAATCTATCCTCCTCCTAAAACTCTGAATCATACCATTAACTCTGGCCTATATATACAAAAGCTTAATTCTGTGTCTCTGCATAACTATGTGGGTGTACGCCTATGAGTACCATAGATTTTGCTATCTCTTAGCTTGCAAGAACGTTTCTCCTTTATATGCCATTTTTTCCCAATACAAAATAAAGAGAACACATTCCTGAAGAAAGGAGGGAAAGAAACAAACAGGTGAAATGCGGAGAGATACCCAAATAAACGTCCACAACGTCTTTGAAGAATTTAAGAGTTATTTTGTACTAGCTCACATGGAGAACCTTTGCAGGTAGCGGAAGCTCTCCTTTCCAGACTCTTTGCTTTTCACCTGATTGAAGAGACAAGGGGAAAAGTATGCTTCCCTACTAGCCTTTCTAGGTAGCCCCTTTATGGAATATCAGAGTGGGGTGGCAGAGGTGCAAGATATCTTAGTTGGAGAGATGAATTAAACTGCCTTTTAGTTCTGCTTTCCCAGGGCATTGAATTCTACACAGATGACTGTCAGATAACAAATTCAATCTGGGCAATAAAATCTTGTGATATCCTGGGGAATTGGCAAAGGAAGAACAACCTTAGGTTAATTCTAGTCTTGGGATATACATATTAAATTTAAGCCTTTGTTCTTGTTTAGCAGTTAGTGTATACAATGTATACTGTACGTTGATTGTCACTGAGATGTGGAGTGCCCCCCCAGACATTGGGATGGGGAGTCCCCCCACTCAGTGCACAAGCCACCCACTCTGAATTTTAAATGTAGAAGAAGGTGTTGTAATACACTACACATTTTCTAAAGGTCATGGTCATGAAGCATACTTTAAAAAAACTCACTGCTTTGTAATTAATATTAGCTAGGAGTACGGTTCATAAACCATTTTATATTTGCCTCAGGACTGCAGTTATTTCAGGCTGCATATAAATGATTACAGTAGCAGCAGGAAAAATTGCCTATCTCAGCGGTGTTCTCTAGCATAATTTAGTTAGTGACTAGTCTCTGAGCAAGCATTGCTAAATCATTCCAACAGGAAATTAAATTTGGAGAATTTTGATCTATACTCCCTATATGATCAATGAATACTTGATCAAGAGAGAAGGGCAGATGGTGGCAGTAAATGTGTCTGAGCACTTTGATCCATTTGCATTATAGTATGAGCTTTTAATGCTTCTCTGGAAAGTAAAGGAAATCGCTTGGAATGAAGAGTATATCATTATGTGTGGTAATTGCTGAGATATTCCTGGTCAAGCTGGGGGAAGTGCCATACAAGTGAGATGAACCATGAGCATTACTGTTTGGGGTTGCTATTCAGTATAGTTATAGCTGAACAGAAGTTTTTCTATTGGATAGTCAATTAGGGGCAGAGGCTTTGGTTCTTGTAGAAATTTTAAACAATAAAAACAAAAGTCTTGTGTATGCATGCACATGCATGTACTTTTTGCATTGTTTCAGTAGAATCCATTGGCAGATCCAGTGGTCAACTTCCCTTCCCAATAGTTTGCCTCCATATCCAGTAACACTTCTGGCATTTTTACCACATACTCTTGTCACATCTTCCAAAAACCTGCTCCAGATTTCTAGATAATATTTTTATGGTAACTAAGGGTCTGCAAGAAGGAAAGAAACTGCCAACTCTGATGGAAGTGATGGTATTCAGAAGAATTATGCCACTGAATCCTTATTACAAAAGAAAATGTGGGCAGAAACATGGCAGCATACTATCACAATAGAATGTTCTCTCTCTGCCTCTTTCAGCATCACCTGGCAACTTTTTCAGTGGGAGTTTTCAGCTGACCGGAGCAAATTTTGGGAATGCATAGGTGCCGACAAGTATATAAAGGGAGGATGGTCTTTCTCCTGTGTTTCATTTATGGAAGTAGTTTTACAGTAGTAGCAGAAACACTCTACTGGACATTGCCCATGGCACCCACATTTATTATTTATTATTTATTATTTATTAGATTTTTGTCCCGCCCTTCTAGACTGCATCTACTCAGGGCAGCTCACATCAAAATTATATATAAAAACAGTTAAAATAATAATTTAAATTGACAATATTAATATTAATCGAGATGGGAAAGTAAGCAAAAGGCCAAGCAGAAAGTAAAAGTCAAGTATTGGAAATATTTGGAAACACAGGTGTCTTTACATAAATGTTCAGGAATACTTGGCCGAAATCCAATGCATAGAAAACATTCCCTTATTTATTAGTAGACAATTCTGCAACTTTCACAATGCTTATTATTACATTGCAATGAAGTGATAGTTTCCCAGAAATATGTGAATATTTAGATTCAATAGAAGGTGTCCACTGAACATAAATATCAGGGCAAACCAGAAGCATGTATGCCACCACAGAGGTGTACTTAATTTACTCACATTTCAGTATGTGCACTAAAATGTGTTAAAGGGAGAGACAGAGGAAAAGAAAGAAAAGAGAAAGGTTTGGAACTGAAGAGTACAAAGAAGGAGAATGAACACTCATCCAAGAGGAGGTCTTTAAATATATTCCTTCTCTAAATTTAGCAAATGGATATATGAAGGATTCTGTTTTAGTATGTCCCTATAAAAATAAACTTCAGAGAACACTCGTGATTCTAAAATTATATCAAAGGAACAACCTGACCTGCTTCCTCTTTATGCTGATGTGCCTGTTGCTTCTTCTAACCCAGTGGTTCTTAACCTTTGTTACTCGGATGCTTTTGAACTAAAACTCCCAGAAACACCAGTCAGGACAGCTGGTGGTGAAGGCTTCTGGGAGCTGCAGTCCAAAACTCCTGAGTAACCCAAGGTTAAGAACCAGTGTTCTAGCCTCTCTTCAGCTGACATTAATGGTGTTTGCATCAAGACCCCAAGGTTGGAATACACGTTTTGCTTTGCCAACAGCTAGTTTTTTAAGATTAAAGTACAGTAGACAGAAACCAGGTATTTAGAGTAACGTAAGTACCTAGTTTCTGTCTACTTTACAGATTAGGAAAATCTAGCTACGGTGATGCCTCGCTAGACAGTTACCCCGCATGTTTTTTCGCCAGACATTGACTTTTTGTGATTGCTATAGCAATTCACAAAACAGTGATTCCTATGGAGGAATTTCACTGGACAATGTTTGGTCCCTGCTTCGCGAACCGATTTTCGTTAGACGACAATTTTGACAGCTCCCTCCGCGCTCGCAAAGCGGGTGTTGTCGGGACCTAAGCTTCGCAAGATAGCTACATAAACAGCTGATTGGTGGTTCGCAAAGCGGCTTTCATATGGCCGATCTTCGCTAGACAACAATTCTTTTCCACTGGAACGCATTAAACAGGTTTCAATACATTCCAATGGGGAAATGCTTTTCGCTAGATGATGATTTCGCTAAACAGCGATTTCACTGGAACTGATTATCATCATCTAGCGAGGCACCACTGTAGTTTCTTCCTGAAAAATTACTACCTGTTTACACTATTTCAGGTGAAGATATAATAGAAATAGCTCATATTTATGCTGCTGCTTTTTTCTTGGGAAGCTGGGAATCACTGCCTGAAATCCTGTTGCACAAGCTGTGTAACTTTTGGAAGCAAATTGCAATTTCTGTTGACATGACCTGTTGCATAATGAGTCACACAACTTGGTGTGGAACAGAAAATGTCTATGAGATTTCTTAACTTACAGCAATTTGCCTCTAAAGGTTATTTCATTTGCATAACAACAGGATTTCAGCCACTGTATAAAAGGCTCTGAAAAGGGTTTTGTGTTAATTGTTAATAATGTATTGTATTCCCATCTGTCTTTCTCCCACAAATTGCTTGTGATAAAAAGCTTGTGAATAAAACAAACCAAATTTAAACATAAAATTGTACAAACACTGTTTAGAATACATCAGTAAAAAGAAGCATAGCACCAACCTGATCAAAGGCCCTTCTTTGGCATCTGAGGTCAGTTGCCAAAGGCCCACATAAATAGAAAGGTCTTTGCCTGCTGAGATGAAGACAACAACCAGCCTAGCTTCCCTCAGTAGGAAATTTAGCATCCCACTGAGCCACTGAAAATAGCAAGGTTTCTGCTCATTTGACTTCTGTTAGTAGTTGTTGACTGGAATCCTATTAGTGACTTATATGTGCTTTAGTAAACTTGTGTAAGTTGCAGCTGTTCAATTGTCAGTCTTTTCATCAGTCAACCCTGGCTATCCTGGCTGTCCTTTTACCTGCAACATCTTCTTTGGGAAGAAACTCCACTATCACTTACTGGAATTGGGTTACAATTAAGAAAGCAGACCTTTAGATAAGTGCAGAGATAGGTGTATAAGTATTTGATATCTTTAGAATTTCAGATTTTTATAATTTAACCTGTATTGACCACTTCTTCCCCACTTACAAATTGCAAGCCCAGTAAGTTTACAACTCTTGTGCCCTGAAAAGCAACACTTCAAAACAGCCATTCTCAACTTCTTCTTCTTCTTCTTCTTCTTCTTCTTCTTCTTCTTCTTCTTCTTCTTCTTCTTCTTCTTCTTCTTCTTCTTCTTCTTCTTCTTCTTCTTCTTCTTCTTCTTCTTCTTCTTCTTCTTCTTCTTTTGGCCATGGCCATAAGCAGAATATGAAAGAAATATAGGCTGATTGTATACGTTGCATAACGAACCTTATAAGGTGGTGTATGAAGAATTTTTTCCAGTCTGTGCCCCCCTTGAAATGTGCCAGGGGCCTCGAGGAAGCCATATGGCCCAGAATGGAGAATGGCTGCTTTAAAATATATACAGTACAATCTTAATTTACTCTCTAATGGAAGCTATGGCTTCTGGTTTGTGAGAGCTGTGCAGGGTTGTTAATGATACAACTTTTTAGGGGCCATTCATTTTTATGGTTACTATAAGTTAGAAGCAATTTGGTAGCACATAACGAAGTGGTGGGTACATTGTTTCATACTGCAGGCTTTTCATCTAGTTGGTGTTTTCTGATGGCATCACAATCACATAGCATCCTGTAATATTTTAGGGGTATCAAATGGATCCTAGAAATACAAAGTAATATAAGTTGACAGACCTTATGTTCTTTTTCTATTGAATGAAACATAAACTAACAGAGATTGTGTTACCTATATTTGTTATGGATCCTACATAAAAGAAAAGTGGGAATTCTCCATTCTGACTTAATAGGCAGCTCATGTTTAGTAGTAGAGCTCAGAGTCCTTTTGTATTTTTGCCTTATAGAAAACTGATTAAGGAGATTGTAATTCAAGGAAGTTCAAGCTATGATAAATTTGCTAGTCTCCAGAGTGCCTTAGGATTCTTTTTGTTCTTTGAAAATATGTTCTTAAATTCCATTGTGACAAATCATAATTACATAAGTTTAAATGCCTAAACAGGAAGCATTTATTTAAGATTATTTTTGTTTGTTAAAGGCTGGGCTTTTCCGTCAATGAACAATAAAAGTTCCATACCATAAAAGTATTTTAATTACACTATGACATTGCCTCTACAATAATACAATGTATATTGTGCAAAAATGGCTCAAATGATGTGGTGTGATTTTAATGTGTGGCTTCCTTTGCGGTAGAAATCATTGGTTACAAACTGATTCTGAAGAATCATACTCCTTAACCTATACTTTTCAAACTATGTTTACGCCCTTACAGTACACATCAGCTCTAACCTATGATGCTGTCAAAGTGATGGATGCCGCTTTCCGCAACTTGCGGAAACAGCGGGTTGAGATTTCAAGAAGAGGAAATGCTGGAGACTGTCTCGCAAATCCTGCAGTGCCCTGGTCTCATGGTGTGGAAATTGAACGGGCACTGAAGCAGGTAGCTTTTCTAGACAAAATGGTGAATATAAAATGGCATGTGCATATCTTGGACTGGTCCTGTGTGCCTAAACTTAAGCAAGCCTCAGGAACAAAGAATGTTTTACACACACACACACACACACACACACACAAACATACACACACACAAACACACAAACAGACACACACACACACACACACACACACACACACACACACACACACTCAGAGAGAGGGAATGAGAGAGAGAGAGAGAGAGAGAGAGAGAGAGAGAGAGAGAGAGAGAGAGAGAGAGAGAGAGATCTTTTGGAGAAAGAAACACTATAACTTCATTGGTTACAGCAGCAGTATTGAATGGGTTTGAACTGGGAATATATCCAGAGGCCCAGCTGGGATTCATCTAGAAATGACAACTTGCTGGAGACTCCAAAGAGTCTTTGGCCTCTGAGCTAGGCTTAATGGTGCGTTCACTCTCAGTTACTTTAAAGAGGTTCCTCAAACACCTCAGCATGCACGAAACCCAGCCCCCCTAAATTTGTGAATAGCAAAGCACAATAGACAAGCATGATCTACTTGTGAAATAGTACATATAAATATATACATGCCATAACAAGATGTGTAATGAGGGTGAGTGGCAGACTGGCAAAGGAAAGAGTGCCCTCCGTCAGCATGCCATCACTAAATGCTGAGCAGGGAGGCCAGACTGAAGCAGGCTTCACTCAGGCACACCTGTCATGGTCACACCCCTCATGCCCTGACAAGGTGGAACTGGTAGGAATCAGCTCACAGCAGTAGGCCTTGCAGCAGGGATTGTTGGCAAGTCTTTAGGTCTGAGTCTCAATTCCAAGTCTGTGGTACCAAGTCCTGAGCCCCAAATCCAAGTCCCTATTTGTAGGTGATCACGGAACAAAGAAAGGCTAATGATGTGGGTGATCACAGAACAATAGGAAGGCAATTAGCCTTAGAGAAAGTACAAAGAGTCAATTAGCAGATGTCCAAGCCAGCACAGCCTCAAGCAACGCCTTGAGAACTAATGGTTGTTGTGGGTTTTTCAGGCTCTTTAGCTGTGTTCTGAAGGTTGTTCTTCCTAACTTTTCGCCAGTCTCTGTGGCCGGCATCTTCAGAGGACAGCACTCTGTGCTCTGGTGTAGTTTGCTTGGGAGTGGAGTATTTATGGCTGTGAGATAGGCTTTTGTCCTATTCAGGAGATGGGTGATTAGTGTGTTTTGTTGTGGGTGTATTGTTGTGATAAGGAGGAGATATTATCTGTCACTGTGATTGATGGGTGTCATTAGCTGGTCTTTTGTTTGTAGTGATCCCCGGTCCTTGTGGCTGGGTAGAGGTCGTTGACCTTTTGCACGCTGTATTTTTCAAAGTTGGAAGCCAAGTTTTGTTGAGTTTCAGACTTTCCTCTTTTTTGTTGAAGTTCTGCTGGTGCTTGTGGATTTCACAATCCAAAAGAGCCTTGAGAACTCTTTTTATTAACTTAGCATGATTATACAGAATGTTGTGAGAATTCAGATAGGATACTAGTTACCTAATCGCCACTGCAATTAGCTGGAGCTAATGCTCTAACTCTAAGCAGAATGAGAGGTTACCCTACCTGCCAGGAGCTGCTGCTCTCTGCCAGGAGTGTTTCCACGCCACTGTAACATATAGCAGCTAACAGCCTTGAGCAGAAACTAGAAAAAAGGGGGGGGGTAGGTTCCAAGTCACGAGTTGAAACCAAGTTGTTTAAAAACAAAAAACACCACCTGCGTCAAGTCTGAGCTGAGTCACCAGTGCAACTTAAGTCAGACTTGACAGCAAGTCCCATGACTCACGTCCCCATCCCTGCCTTGCAACTCAGCACCATGCTGAGATTATGTGGATTACTTGCCACTGAAACCTGACCTCACGGCTCCTTGCCAGTCCCAGGCTGGCCACTCTGGGCACAGTGCTGGAGTCCTAGGTGAGTCTGCGCCAGATATGTTTTAAAAATATAAATGAGAAATCAGTCCGTTGTTTTATCTAACACTTCTAGGAGAGCTTCACAGTGAGACATAAACAAGCACAAGCTTTTCACGTTTAAACTCAGTGGATGTAAATGGAAAATATAAAACACATTTTCTGGATTAATGGTCTTCTCTTTATGACTTTCCCTCTCTTTACGTAGGTTCAGGTGGAAGGGTTAACAGGAAACATAAAGTTTGATCAGAATGGAAAGAGAATTAACTATACAATAAATGTCATGGAGCTCAAAAGTACTGGTCCCAGAAAGGTAATGTTTAATTCTGAGTGTCACTGGATTTCTTCCCACCCACCCACTATGATAAGAATGTATGATACAAATGCAGATGTCTTAAAAGTCAGAAGAAAGGTGTAATACATGGCAGGAGAGCATGTGGCCCTCCCGATGTTATTAGACTCAGTTTTCCATCAGTCCTTGTGAGCCAAGACAGCATTCAGGGCTGATACAAGTAGTCGTTTGTTGATGTGCTGTCAGGTTCCATAGCCCTGGCAGTTAAACGTATGTGTGGATGTTCCTGTGGAGTTGTAAAAATGTTGTTTTTTAAAAAATCATAACAAAGTAATTTATATTATTTTATCCATTTTAGGTTGAGAGAAATAAGATGGAATGGATGAATATAATTGTTATTTTATTGATTGCGAGATCAGCCATGCAACTGGTCATATGACAGGAAGCTTGGCAGAATGACAAATAGAGGGGGGGCTTGTGCAATTACCTTTCTGTTCCATGTTTAGGCAATAGGATGCTAGCCATTAAACAATTGTTTTACATTATTTTACTAATAATTACAGTGCTCCCAGAATTGAAAGGTCTCAATGGTCATTCTGTAAGAGTTTTCTCCTGAAGCCTGCCTATCTATCTATCTATCTATCTATCTATCTATCTATCTATCTATCTATCTATCTATCTATCTATCTATCTATCTATCTATCTATCTATCTATCTATCTATCTATCTATCTATCTATCTATCTATCTATCTATCTATCTATCTATCTATCTATCTATCTATCTATCTATCTATCTATCTATCGTCTGTCTGTCTGTCTGTCTGTCTGTCTGTCTGTCTGTCTACTTAATAAATACAATAAATAAATAAAATAAAAAAATATATATTTATTAGTATCTTTTTTATGCCGTTCTTTTCTCCAAAGAGATCCAGAATGGCAGGACAGTACCCATGATGTAGCTCAGATACATATGTTAGTGGTCTGCCTTCTTTATGCACTCCTCTGCACCCCAAAAAAACCTACTCTGGAGGTCTTTAAAAACCACTGAAATGGGATTTGAAGTACTGTGGAGGGTTGCAGCTTTATGAGGATGAGAAGAAAATCTCAGTTCTGTGGCTTTGGATACCAAATTACACCACTGGATCTTGTCCTAAATATTTGCTGCACATCCAACAGGGTGTAATTTGTTTTGCAAATGTCATTTGTCAAAAATTATTTTTATTAACAGAAAAATTCCTTGGCTTTAATGTGACCTACAACCTTTTTCAGATTGGATACTGGAGTGAAGTGGACAAATTGGTTGTGATTCCTACTGATGGTCTTGCTGGTAATGACTCCTCAGGAATAGAGAATAAGACTATTATTGTCACCACCATTATGGTAATTAAGCACATTTTTTGTGAAATGGATCATCTAAGTTGTAATCTTATCATTCTCTCTCAGTCTATGTTGGATTAATTAATTACTGCATTTTTCTTTGTGAATGTGTGAATATCTGGGAATCAGTTTGTATGGTGCATGAGTAAACTTTTTGGTGTAATTTGACTGTTGTTTCAGCATAGTTATGAGAACTTTGAAATGTCTCCTTGCTGTCATTTTTCTAAATTTGTGGCAGAATTTGTAGTAAGGGAACCATTTTCAAGGAAGTGCTTTTTCTTTTGTAACAAGCTTGTGCTTTCATTTTTGTGCTTAACTTTTGTGCCTAACTTTTGTCTTATACTGGTCATAATGGCAATTGAAGTTGCCACATGAAGAATGAATTAATGGTTTCTCTCTAGTACATTTAAATTCTCACACTAAACACAAGAGTATAAAACTTTCTCTCTCTCTCTACAATAGCAGCAATACAGTAATACCATAGGAATGTCATGATGTTTACCTAGTAAACTAATAATTGTTTGCAGTTGTTCATTTACTGTATAACTACTCTGGATTATATATTAAAGGGAGCAACAGTATATCAGCTGTTTTGATGGTGGTAAGATTTCCTTTTTCAGATCAATAATGATTGTAAACTTTATATGATCAATTGTGAATTTAGTGGAAAATAAGAGATGAATACTATGAAATAGGCAAGGTTACAAACATTCTTTAGAAAGCTGATTGAAGTCTCTTCTTTTACTTACAGTTTATATTGCTGTTAATAAGAATTGTGGACACAAAAATTTGTTTACCTGTAAGGTTTACTATAGTGCTAAAGGAATGTTATTACGATGACTGATAAATAAATAATCCTGAAGAATTATGAAATAAATGCAGGTTTTTCTTGTTTTATTTAATGTGCTTCTAAAACAGTGTGCAAAGAATAGATGACTGACTAGCACAACATCCTTTTAAATTAGCTAAAGCTACATTTTTCTGTACAGGAATCCCCATATGTCATGGCGAAGAAAAATATTGATATGCTTGAAGGAAATGACCGTTATGAGGGCTACTGTGTGGACTTAGCTGCAGAAATTGCCAAACACTGTGGGTTCAAGTATAAACTCACAATTGTTGCTGATGGCAAGTATGGGGCCAGGGATGCAGAAACAAAAATCTGGAATGGAATGGTTGGAGAACTGGTTTATGGGGTAAGCGCCCTTTTTAACCATTGCAAATGCTTGCCATTAACAAAAAACAAAAAACAAAAAGAGCTCAATACATGCAGGAATGCCATCTGTTCTTCACTTGAATGGATGCACAGTTTATATTGGTTGTTGAAGAGAAATCGACTCATTTGTATTTCATCACCCTTCAAATGGAAGGTTCTGAGCTTTCAAATGCCAAAAGAATTCAGGAATTATTGTTGTGTAATAGCAATATTTTGCAAATTTGTGGTGAGGAAGACATACCCTTTGCATGTTACAAGGTGGAGCTGTATGGTTGAATGTGTGTCAGCAAGGAGGCTATTGGGAGCAGTTTGTTCAATATTCCACAATAGGACAGTAGTACTGAAATGATTATTATCTATATTCCTGTTGTTGCATTCTTTAATTGTGGTGCATAAAAGCAATGAAGCTATTCCCTTGTGAAATACTGAATAAGTTATTAGATTGTTTTGCTTCTATTACAGAAAGCCGATATTGCAATTGCTCCACTAACTATAACACTGGTGAGAGAAGAAGTGATTGACTTCTCAAAGCCTTTTATGAGCCTTGGAATATCTATAATGATCAAGAAGCCTCAGAAGTCCAAGCCAGGAGTGTTTTCCTTTCTTGATCCCTTAGCATATGAGATCTGGATGTGCATTGTTTTTGCGTACATTGGGGTCAGTGTTGTTTTATTCCTGGTCAGCAGATTTAGCCCATACGAGTGGCACACTGAGGAGTTTGAAGATGGAAGAGAAACGCAAAGTAACGAATCAACTAATGAATTTGGGATATTTAATAGTCTCTGGTTTTCCTTGGGTGCCTTTATGCAGCAAGGATGCGATATTTCGCCAAGGTTGGTTACGCGCCCATTTCAGCTTTGTGCATTTTTGGTCTCGCTGAGGGCATTCATGGTGCATATATATTCACTCTTAAGAAATGCCAGCTGTTGGTGAGTTTCTCAAAATCATCCATGGCCTTTTCAATGAAAATAACCGCACATGACACAGCCAGTGGACTGTTCTGTTGTCCTCTAGCATCAATCATTTTTTTTTTACCCTGGTGGACTTATATACACCATGCAGAGGCCATAAAAATGCATAAGGTTCCTCATATTTCATGCCTTCTTGGAGGGGTACCGTGTTTTTGCTGCATATTCCCATTCACAGCCAACGGTGCAGTGATTTCACATGTGCTGTAATGGGAAAAAGAGTTGCACACGATTCATGAGTTGTAAGAACAGTATTTTCACCTCCACAAATCACCTTACTTAACATCCTCCATATTGCTTAAACTGCTATTCTCCTTTCAGTAATCTGAATTTATATAGAAAGGTCTTCTGATAACTCAAAGGTCATGTGAACCAGTTGCAACAAACCTGACAAGAGTTTGCATGGAAGATATGTCTACAAAAATTCTCTACCTTGTTTCTTTAAGATTATATAGATGCTGATCTTGGTGGGCTTTATTTTAAAAGTTACCACAAGTATCCTGAAACTATAAGCATAATTTATTATGCAATTTTTTCTTTGTTTCCTTCTGTCAGTGTTAACAACTATTCCATTTTATGCATACAAATAGCTTAAATATCCCAGCTGAAATAGGGGAATTGCATCAATGCTGACATTCATGCAGGGCTGGCTCTGGAGAGAGATAAAGCTGGGATTTTGTCAGGGTCCCAGGACAAGTAGAAGGCTCATTGCATTAACAGTGTTTCTATTCCCACTTTGCACAAATCATTCAGTAAGATCTCACTATGCAGGTCTCACTTCTTCTAATTGGAGGTACCTACTAACACTGCCATGTCAAATACTCCCTAAATCCTAGGGCTGACAATAATTCATTAAAGGAAAAAAACATTTATGAAGGAATGGGTCACAGATACACTGAGTGAACTATATAGATATAGTTCACTCAGTGTATCTAGAGATACAGATTCATAACTAACAAATTAAATAGTCCTAATTGAAAAAGAATGTCGTGAAATATGGCAAAAAAGAGCATTCTTCAGCGTTGTCACTGAGAAGTTATAATTTCTCCTTTGTTAAGTTTTGTTAATAAAATTAATAGTAGAAATTAGAGTATTGGAGATTAGGGAGAGAGTGCATAGCTGAACAGGTGGGTCTCACTTTATTTCAGATAGGTTGCAGATCAACTGTGATCTGAGATGAAGAACAAAACAGAAGGTGATAAGGCAGATAATGGAAATTTGTTTTTATAGCACAAAGAATTGTTGCAACATTCTGTAGGAGGCAGGTGGGGAAGATCTGTCAGTCACACTGAAAAGATTTAGTGCAAAAATTCCATATTGAGCAGCAACAAATATTTTCAGTTTGCATAGTACTTTACTGTGACTATATCACAACAGCTTTCCAAAGTCCATCTGTATTTATTACCCCCATATTGTACTTTTGGAGAGTGTGGGTAAATCTCTGAGCTTATGGCAGAGATGAAATTTGAAGCAGGGGGTTATTCTTCCATGATTCTGTTGCTTAGCAACTGTGATGTTGGCCTGCTTAACAGTTGTTGTTGTTGTTGGTCTGCTTAACAATGACATATTAGTCAAGGCTGAAGATTACAATTTGAGAGAAGTGTAGTAGTATTCATTATTGTCGTGGAAACAAGCATATCATTATTTACTTTTACAAGTATGATAATGAATGTTCTCATTTTGATTGAGAACATCAGAGTTAAAAATCAGATGGGTAATTGTCTGAATGACAAAAAGCAAAATAGACACTCTGGGAGAAGAACCAGACAAACATTGGTGGTTGATAGAGCTTCTTATTTGCATCCTATTACCTTACTGTGATTGTCTGAATGCCACTGAAAACATTTCCTCATGATGTTACTGCGAGTTATAAGAGTAACATTTAGGGCAGCAGCTTCCCTCCTATGGCCTACTCTGATCTGTAGAGGTTTCCTATTGTGTTCTGGAGGTTTGTGGACAAGGCTCTCTCAAGCCCTCTCCAGAGGTATAGATAACTAACTCATGATTGGGTTTGAGGTGCCCTGGCTGTGGAGGCTCTCTTGAATGGAATCTCCATTTTCTCCAATGACCAATCAAAGACAGTTCCACTCAGTGCTTTGATAAGGTGCTCAGAACTGTGGATCACAGAGGCTATCATCCAGCCCACAGAAGTCTCCAAGGGGAAAGGGTTTGGAATCCAGCCTGCCGCCTGACTGTAGTTCCCCACCCACAGTCTGAAATCTATTTGTTATATTTATTTCTTGCTGTTCCTCCAACGAGCTGAAGCTAGTGTATATGGCTCTCCTCTTTTTCACTTTTATCACTGCAACAATCTTGTGAGGCTTAGATAGCATGACTGGCTCAAGGTTTCTCAGTGAACTTCATAGACAAATTAGGATTGAACCCACATCGTGTGTTGCAATTCTGTGCCCACTTAAACTCAGTGGGAAGTTTGACCTGACATGCAGGATACTATTGTTAATATATTGGCGTGTTCAGGTTCCACTTTTCTTAGGGCCATAACTGTTGCTGTAAGAACCCTGCACACTTTAAGGCAGATATAAATAGAAAAATGTTTCTGCATAGAACATCAGTTAACAAGGGAAGATCCTAGATTTATCAAGAGGCCATCTAAGATGAAATAAGAGAAGGCGAGACTTCCAATAAACCTTGGTAACTTAAAACTATTAGTGTAGGCCATGTTATTTGCTTCTGTTCTGAAATTCTCACATTGGCTACAATGATCCTTTTCAAGCTCTGTCCCTACGCTTTTGAGTTGTCTTCCAAATCCACTTTTGGCAGGATGTGTGAACAGCAGCAGTCGCTAATAGACACTTAGCTACAGTTATAGTCAAGTGATTATTAAACCACTTTGCTACTACTGAAATACTGATGGTTACTTGAAAGAGAACTGGACAGATCCATAGTGAATGGGGCTACAAGTGCAGTGCTAGTCAAGATAGAAACATATTCTTTCCCACATCAGAATTGTTATGCCACTGCATATCAGTCTCCAGGGTATAAAAGCAAGAGGTTGCTGTTGCATTTATATCCTGCTTGTGCACCTCCTGTGGGCACTAGTTGGTGATTGTATGAAGAAAATATTGGACTAGAGAGGTCTTTAGTTTGATCTAGCATGGCTTTTCTTATACTTTTTCTCAAGTTTAGATTGTGCCTTATTATTTAAAAAGAAAATAGTGTGTGATCCCTATTTATATGTATGCAGAAAATGGTAGTAACTGTGGGAAAGCTGGACTTAAATACAGGGAATTTATAGTAATTTATATAAAAATAGATTTCATATCCCAAATGTCTCTTGTTCTGCTGTGGTATATGTCTGATCAGTTGATATATGGTATCTGCTGTTAAGTAATGGGATATTCCAAGGAAAAAAGACAGCATAGAAAAGCATGCACTGGAGAACCTGTAGGAATTTATACCCAGAATATTTATTTATTTGTTTGTTTATTTCATTAGCTGTATATACTGCCCCATTAGTGCAATGCATTGTTGTGGGTGGTTTATAGCAAGCAGACAGATAAAAAAATATGTTATAGATTCTTGATTTACTTATTTAGATTTTGGTGATTTAAGTTAGCCTCTGTCTATTTAGTGTCCATTGTAAGAAACATAGTTTCTTTGTACAGCATATTCATGTCTTGTTGAAAATGGAAGAATTTCAAGTTTAGATCGTATGTACGATACTGATCTTGTCTGTTTTTGTTTGTTTGTATATGCATTTAAACTGTCACAAATGGGTTCACTTGAGTTATCATGAAAACCTTACTTTAAATATATATATATATCTGGTAATAATGTGATCTAAGCAGCTTTCTTTTCCAGGATGCTCAGACCTGTGAAAGACTGATGAGCTAGTACCTTAACTCAAGATGGGATCCCTGAATGTTGATTGTGACATCATTGGATCTGAGTAACATTCTTGTAGCAGACTTTAAAAATGTTTAATTTCCCATTTAATTAGCATGCATTGGAATGGAGAGGGGAAAAAAATGAGATAGCATAAAAATTACTTCCCCATGTTACACAATATACATAAACCTCTGGTACCTTGTATTTCTTTGTAAATATTTATTTCATTTTACAAATCCATTTCACACTTGTTATTAGATCCCTGTCTGGGCGCATTGTTGGAGGTGTATGGTGGTTCTTTACCCTGATCATAATCTCATCCTACACGGCTAACTTAGCTGCCTTCCTGACAGTAGAAAGAATGGTGTCTCCCATTGAAAGTGCGGAAGATTTATCTAAACAAACAGAAATTGCTTATGGAACATTAGATAGTGGTTCAACAAAAGAATTCTTTAGGGTGAGTGCATCTAGTTAATTTAATTTGTTTGTTTGTTTGTTTGAAATACCAAGTTAAATGAAGTATAAGATCAGCTGCTGGTGTTGTGGTTTAAATAATTCGTATATTGGTTGAAAATAAAGAGATGGATAAATAAATATATAAGAAGTGAAGATAAAGAGATGGACATCCGAACTGAATGAGAATTAAGCTAAGGTGCTACAAAGGTTTCTTGACATTCCTTTCCACCATGCCATCCTGAAAATACACAATATTCTCTGAGTTTTGTAACCTAAAAAGAGCTGATCCTGGAAATACGGTGGAATCTCCAGGTAGGTCTAGAAAAGAATCCTGCCTGAAAACCTGAAAAAGCTAGTTTTGTCAATGTGAGTTGGCAATACTGAACTACATAGACTAAGGGTCATGTCTTTCTATCTGCCAGTATTGCAGATAACACTGTTCCATTGCCAGTGTTCTATAAGGTTCAGCTACTACCTGTGACAGCTTCTGTATGTTGAATGGTGGAGGGGCATTGCTTTGTCCTTTGCCTCAGACAACAAAATGTCTTGGGCTGGCTTAGCCTCTGCTGTTAGCTTTTGAAACTTATGGAACTGAAATTGAAATAAATAGAAATTAAGAACTGAAATAACTGCAATGGACTAAATGGATATTTTGCAAATAGCAAATTTGGATTTTTGCAATAGTCCACAAATGCCTTGTACCTTGAAAGTGGAAATGCCTTCATTCTACTTTTACCAGTTTTTACTTTAGGAGCTAAGCTTTGCAATTGTGATGCATAATTTCCTTTCATCACAACAAAGTGTACAGTGGACCCTCTACTTACGGAATTAATCCGTATTGGAACGGTGGCTGCAGGTCGAAAAGTCTGTAGGTCGAGTCTCCATTGACCTACAATGCATTGAAAACCGATTAATCCCGTAACCAGTCATTTTTGTTCCATTTTTGTTCAATTTTTGTTTTTTTCTGGTCTGTAAGACGATTCTCCGGCTGCAAGTCAAACCTAAATTTTGTAGCCAGAGAGTCTGTAACTCGAAAAGTCTGTAAGTTGAGCCGTCTGTAAGTCGAGGGTCCGCTGTACTAAGAGACTTTCTGGCCACCATCAAATTGCAACTGCAAATTTACTTCTCTATTGGAAGTTCTGCTGTATCCAATTGCAGAGCAAATTTTAGTACATCTTTGAATTATTTCTGCAAATGACATGCTAATTATAGAACTTCATTTTGAGAATAATAGATCTTCGTAAACCAAAATGGAAAAATTATCTGATGGCCCACTAGATGTGTAGACTGCTAATTAATTTGATAAATTCTTCATAATTGAAAACCTTAATTGAGTGTCTCTAGGAAAGAGCTTTCTTCAGTGAAGGCAGCTTAATGAATATAAATGGAACACACTGTTAAAATCGATTGATTTATGCCTTAGCAACCTGAAAGCTAGGCAACTCTAAAGCATGTGGGGGGATTACTATCCAGAATCTTTATGTAGTGTCAATATGGTGGCTGTAAGTGAAAACAACTAATACCCTGTTACTCCTGAATTAGATGCTGAAGAATATATCCTATTGCCAATTCAATGACTTTTATTTGTTAATCACATGTCAGTGCCTTATTGTAAATACCAGTCCTGAGGTAGTTTTACTTCTTGATGCCATATTCTGGGCCTATTCAAACCTCCAAACTGACTTGCCTCTCCCTCAGAAAAAAATGACAAAGAGAAGCTTTGAACCCCTACCTTGGTAGAAGAGCGTCTTCAAGTTATGGTTTTGGACCGTAACCAGAGGGATGTAGGCATGCTGGGGGGGGGGGGTCTAGGAGTTGTAATCTAAAAGGTAGCTTTTTGCAAGCTGTGTTCAGATCTGTGAAATCCCCTCACTTCAAGCATTAATCAAACCTGATTTTTAAAAAATAGAACATTTCTGTTTTGCATTTGAGAACCGTTGGGTTGTTACAGAAGTAATAAGGTTTATAAAGCTTTAATTTTGCCGATTCGCAACATTTTTTCCTGCAGTGGAATGGGAGAGATGTAATGAGGAGGGTCAGTAGCAGCAATAGGGGCATGAAGCAAAGCTTAGCAGACTAATATGTAATATCTGGATACTGATGATTGTATCCATTGCTAGCACCAGGAATATGAGAAATTCAGGAACCTGGAAAGCTGCCTTACAGTTATTCATATCACTGGTCCATCTAATCCAATATTGTTGGCTCTGACTGGCAACTACTCTGCAACATTTCAGACAGGATTGTTATCTAAATCAGCTGTTCTCAACTTTTTTTTTTTTTTTTTTTTTTTTTTTTTTTTTTTTTTTTTTTTGCTATGGCCATAAACCCAATGTGAAAAAATACAGACTGAATCAGGATTGTATGAGGTGCATAATGAAACTTACAAGGTGGTGTGTGAAGAATTGTTTCCAGTCTGTGGCCCATCTCAAATGTTCCCCCAGAATAGCTGATTCTAGATTATATTCGAGGGAATTAATTAAACTGGGTCCTTCTGCATGCACCACAAATTCTCCTACCATGGAGCTACTATTCCACGCTTCATGTATTTTTTAGTATGTCTCACTTAAACATGAGTGTACATTGCACTTTTCATGGAATTAAGGATGTCCGGTAAAGCTTTGCTGCTATAGCATGTTAATACAGTCTTATAAATGTAATTGAGAATCCAGTGGTGGTGAGAGGTGGATGGCATCAGGAATGGAAAAGCCCCTTTTTTCCTCCTTTTATAGTTCTCCTGGGAGAAATGTTCTATTCTCAACAAACTTACTTCTGCACCCCCTTTTTTACCCCATTCCACATTTTGCTTCTAGCACTAACCATTAAGTCAGTTAGGTCCCGCCCATCAATTAACTGACAGTCAGTTAATTGATGGGCCAGTTTTCACAATTCCTGCATTCTGATCCAGTCCATTTGATGAACAGGAGCAAGTGAACA